>NW_028252092.1:664957-1329914 GCF_964263255.1 Lissotriton vulgaris
GGTACCATGGGACAAAGATTGTTTGATGGCGTTCCTGCAGCTGAGAGAGGACCTGTGTCGTGCTCCTGCTCTGGGAATGCCTGATTACGATAAACCATTCTTGCTTTACTGTTGTGAGAGAGAGGGTTGTGCGTTGGCTGTGTTAGTCCAAATCCACGGGAGTGCCCGTAGACCAGTTGCATACTTCTCGGCTACTTTAGACCCAGTAGCCGCAGCGTTGCCCGGATGTCTCAAATCCGTTGCCGCAACAGGTGTCAGCATAGAAAGGTGTGAGAACATAGTTATGGGGCACCCGTTAGAGGTGTACGTGCCCCATTCTGTTGAACTGTTAATGACAAGGACCAAAACACAGCATCTGACTAATAGCAGGCTCACGCGCTATGAGCAAGTTATTCTTGCTGCAGAGAACGTGACTCTCAAGAGATGCTCTGTTTTAAATCCTGCTACCTTGATGCCTCTCCCAAATGATATCGATGACGATGATGAATGTACAGACCATGATTGCCTCGATGTGACTGAACTATGCACCAAACCGAGACCCGACATCGTGGATGAGCCATTGACTGACCCCGATGAAATTTTCTTTGTTGATGGCTCATGTGTAAGAGACGAAGTTGGGCAGTTGAGAGCAGCTTATGCTGTTTGTACGATTTCTGGAATTGTGGAAGCTGGATGCCTGGAAGGAGTACACTCCGCTCAGGTAGCCGAGATTATTGCATTAACGCGTGCCTGTTTGGTAAGCAATCAACTTCGAGTCACCATATACACCGACAGCCAATATGGGTTCGGGGTAGTTCATGATTACGGGCAGTTATGGTCTCAGAGAGGTTACATGACGTCTTCAGGCTCTCCTATTCGCAATGGAGAGTTTGTGCGTCTACTGTTAGAAGCTTTGCAATGTCCAGCAGGTATCGCAGTTGTGAAGTGTACCGCACATACCAGAAATATGGACTTCGTGTCACAGGGCAATAGATATGCCGACGAAGTTGCACGGTATTGTGCAGAACAAGGGTACAATTTCACAGAAGTGGAAGTGGGTGGAATAAATGTAAGAACTGAATTAGCTATGATATTAGAAACTGTTGACACTTGGGACGAACTGAAGTGCATGCAAGACAATGCACCTGAGGTTGAAAAACAGACCTGGGAAAAGGCAGGATGTGTGGTGGGTGAGTCCCACTTCTGGGTCTCGGCAGATGGAAGAGCAGTGTTACCCAATGAGATGGTGAACCCAATGGCAAGACAGATACATGGCCCTGTACATCTAGGAAGAGATGCTATGCTGAGAGTATTTAGGCAGACCTGGTACAACCCTAAGTTTAGAGTGGCAGCTGAAGCAGTGTGCCAACGTTGTGTGACCTGTCAGCAGTTGAATGTAGGAAGGAAAACACCAGTTGCGCTGAGTCACATAGGGAGATCTGGAGGTCCATTCAACCGCATGCAGTTGGATTTTATCGAACTGCCAAGGTGCAACCGCCTCCGTTATGTCCTGGTGGTTGTCTGCGTATTCTCCAGATGGGTTGAGGCATACCCTACACGTAGGTGTGACACCCTTACAGTGGCTAAGTTACTGCTTAGGGAACTCATTCCGCGCTTCGGGGTATCGGCCTCTTTGGAATCAGATAGAGGGACACATTTCAACAGCGAGCTTGTGAAGATGATTTGTGCAGCTCTAAATATAGATCAGAAATTGCATTGCAGTTACCGACCAGAAGCCTCAGGAATTGTGGAGCAAATAAACGGCACCATAAAGGCTCGACTTGCTAAGATGTGTTCATCAACGTCCCTAAGTTGGCCTGACGCTTTGCCATTGGTCCTTATGAGCCTTCGTAGTACCCCAGATAGGAGAACGGGGCTGTCACCACATGAGGTGTTGATGGGGAGAGCAATGAGGTTGCCATCTGTACCAACTGCTGCATTGTTAAACATCACAGATGATATGATCCTGGACTATTGTAAGGGGCTGTCTGACGCCATTCATTCTGTGTCCCTCCAGGTGCAGGCTGCCGAAGTTCCGTCGTGCCAGGAGGTATGCCATGACCTGCTCCCTGGGGACTGGGTCCTCGTGCAAAAGCACGTGAGAAGAAACTGCCTGGATGTTCGTTGGCGTGGGCCCTTCCAGATCATCCTGATCACGAACACCGCCGTGAAGGTGGGAGGTCTGCCCAACTGGATCCACGCGTCTCATACGCGGAGGGTTCCAGCACCTCTGGAAGAAACAGCTCCTCTCTCGGATAGACGTCCAGCTGAGGACCGAGAAGCCATAGAGGGGGCTAGCCAAGCTGTAGAGGTGCCTGAAGAAGCAGGGAGCGAGTCTGACCAAGCTGAGGACAGTCAGTACAACAGCGAGACAGAAGACGCTACTGAAGGAGAAAGTAGCTGGGAGACCGAATCAGAGACTGACCAGTCTGAGAGGGAGCGTGAACAGACCCGGAGAAGGAGGAGTAGAAGGGTATGTGGAGAAGCTAATTGGCCGCAAAGAAGGAGCTCCGGCCTGAGATCAACTCCAGAGAGAACCCTTGCTCCGGTAACGGAAGACTCAGACCCGGAAGAAGGTGCTCAGGGCGCTGAGGCACCAGACTTGAGAAGGTCAAGAAGAGTGCGTGTGCCTAGCAGAAGGTACTCCACCCCTGAGTGGACCTATATGGTGGCAAATGTCTTCGGAACAGAAAACAGGGAGGATACGAGCGGTGGTGGTGTCCACTTCTGAGCCCATCGTCACAGTGGAAATAAGACTGTTGGTGCCCGGAATCGAACAGGAAGGGTCACTAACTTTCATGCTCCCCAGACCTCCCCGTCTCAGCAAGCTAAAGCACATGTTTTTCACAGAATTGCAATTCCCCGATTTTGGTACAAGGATGACAGATCATGAAGACCACAATCTTCGTTTGGAAATATTGAACTTTGCTATTGAAGCTGCTGGTACAAACCTTATCATAGATGCTTAAAAAGACTTTGTAAATAAGCGAGAAGAAAAAAGAAGATTACCTAGCGCCCAGGAAGCAGAGAATCTTAGGGACTTCCTTTTAGTTGGCGGAGAAGGGCTAGGGTTGTCTGTATTGAACTTTTAAAGGACTTTGCGAAGAAGGTTGTCAGCTTCCAGTTGTGTGGTTCTAAGGACAAAAGGAGTAAAAGAGACTGTAAAGGAACGAGAAGAAGAGAACTTTGTGCAGAGATAAGAGAGAGAGCCACACTGTCTGACGAAATGGAGGCCGGCACCCAGAACCGCAGAGCTAAATGTATAATAGGCACACTAATAGTAGGAGTGATAATATTAATAGTTTTAGTGGTAACAGTTTCATATGTAAAGGGACGTGAGGAGGAGACAAAGGTAACTGATGTGAAATCTGTAGAAACGCTTACACCCACTGTTGATGGTGAGAAAAGGGAAAACACTCAAGAGAAAGCGTTACTAGCTGCAGAAGCTCGCAGGTTACATGTGGATGAGTCCCAAGGTGACTTTAGGTCGAATGCTTATGCTAAACTTTTATATGAATACGTGGATGCTATGGAGGTTAAAGACTGCTATGTCTGCATGCAGTTGCCGGCGTCTGTAGATGAAGGCATTAGGTATCATCACCTCCCGCTGACATATGGCATCACATGTAGCTTATTGCTTAGTATATTTTATGGGAGAGATAGTTTTGAATACTATTTCTCCAATTACGACTCAGTGTTGCCAGAAGTCCCAAATTATAAGCAAATGAACAAATGGGACTACTGGAAGAGTGAAGATAGGTTGGCTAAGTTTTTCATTCCTTGGATTACTTTAGATACTTCACATGCCCGTAGAAACAATCTGACATGTAAGGTGTCAGAAGTCGAGAAGAAGTTCATAGGGCAGGTGGATGATAGATACAGAAGGCAGAAGATTTTGAAAAAATCAGGACAATGGAAAACAGATTGGACCGAGGAAGAGAAGGCACACAAGAGGAAGGGTAGTAGTGGTCCAATAGCTTTGGATAAAGCGCAGAGAGGAAAGTTATGTCTTCACAGAGCCCAAACGTATTATGAAAATGTATACGTGGGAGAAGTCAGTTGTGAACATGCTTTCAATCTAGAATACTACACTAAAGATTTCCTCAAGGGAATGCAAGTGATTCCAAATGTATATTTTGTCTGTGGAAGAAATGCTTACGTGAGACTGCCTGACAACTGGTATGGCTCATGTTACCTAGCAATTGTCTTCCCCAAAATATATCATGCCCAAGACATAGGGATCATCGAGGGCAAGGCAACATCGAGAGGGAAAAGAGCCCTAGGAGATGCAGAAATGGTTGGAGATGTATTTGGAGCCGCATTTCCTCTTTTAGGATTCATCCTTAATGATGTCAAAATTAGACGACTGGCAACAGTCGTAGACAGGTTGTCTGCCAGCACTGCTCATTCCCTAATGCTGGTGGAAGGAGAGATGCAATCGATAAGGGCTATGGTTCTTCAAAACCGTCTCGCCTTAGACGTCCTGCTAGCAAAAGAGGGCGGAGTCTGTAAGGCTTTGAAGGTCCAGGAATGTTGTACCTACATTCCAGACAATTCTAAACCCCTTGAAAAAGTTATTAAGAATATAACTGATATTCACAAGGAGATCGAAGATTTGAGTAGGAAAAATGTTTGGGAAACAGTGGGCCATGGGATAAGTAAAGCCGGAGGTTGGCTCACCGCATTAGGCAAAAGCTTTGTGTGGAGTATACTGAAACCCATCATCATGATATTGATCTGTGGGATCGTGTTATGGGGATTGGTGAGGGTATTCCAATGGTATAGAGCAAGGAGGTTGGAGAGGGCACATAGAGAGCAGCTGGAGAGATTAGCTGCGATACAAGATAATCAGTACAGGAGTCTGAGGGCTCTGGAAACGCGAAAACGAGGTACATTAGCTATCACTGCAGTTTAAAAGTTGGTGATGACCCCGAGAGGTCATCAAAGGGGGGA
Organism: Lissotriton vulgaris; assembly: GCF_964263255.1. Lineage (NCBI taxonomy): Eukaryota > Metazoa > Chordata > Amphibia > Caudata > Salamandridae > Lissotriton > Lissotriton vulgaris. The sequence goes on from NW_028252092.1 coordinate 669,890, forward strand.
ACTGAGAGAGCGCACACTGAACGAATTGCAGTAGTACATCATACTTACATATAGTACGCACTATCATGAAGAGAAATGCCATGAGTGCCAACATTATATTCATTTATATTCTGAATTGTGTGGTTAACTTAGAGATTTAGGTAGGAGTGGAACTAATGCAGAAATGTATACACATGAATAACTTTATTAGACGTGATTAATCCTGAACCCATGTCATGTAGCTGCTAAAAATGAAAGATGGCAATGCGGTTAAACGTGGAACGTGGTAGGCCCCAGGGCCTGAGCAGAAAGGGTTTTGGGAAAGGTATTTTGTTTTCATGATGTGGGTTGCACTAAATGATATTTAGTAGTTAAAAATATAATAGGTTTATATTTTATAGATGTGTTTACCGAATCATAGAATAGAGTATTAACATGCTATTAATTGATGAAAAAGATTTGAATGGTATAATCATTATGAGAAATGCTGTAGGCCTGAAATGTTTTAGACATTGCATTACACATATTGGTCTTTGAAGAGAAAATGTTACTATTTTGTCAGAAGTCTATGAAAATGGGGGCTTTGACTGCAGACGTCTGTCTGCAAGAGAAAGGGGGGATCCAATTATAAAATGAAATGAATAAAGTCTTGTTCAGAAGACGGTTCAGACACGTAGGAGGGTTCCGGAATGTTTTAGGGGGTATCAGCGGGCCGGAGAAGAGTCTGAGAAGCAAGGTCAACACTAACGCACGAGGCCTCATCATGGAAAAAACCAGAAGATACATCACGTGAGGGGCGTCTCATGAGGGGCGTCTCCAATGTTGTTGTGTTTTGTATTAGGGACAGCACCCCTGGGTGGATCTAGAGCAGATGCCTGAGGACCCTTTAGAGAGCGGATGGGTAGGCAGAGAGGGGTCATGACTGGCGATTATAGGTTTTCATCTAGAGACTAAGAGTGGGTGATCTTCCTAGGAAGTCATTCACCGCTGACACCTTTTTTTGATAGGTTGAGACCTTGTTAAGTAGGGATACCATCTAGAGCAGGGTAGGGACAGCCTAACCTGTATTTTTATTCTAGGATTAAATGACGGAGAGAATTCAATATGTGTCTATGCTAATGGCCTTATTATTCTTAGAACTTGTACTCGTAGTTTTCTTTGCTCGTCTGAGGGTTTTCAGAGAGCACATGTATGTAATTGGGCCTGTGTATCTAGTGAATCTCCTTTTGAGATGCTTGTACTTACAACTCACTTTAACCTTATAATAAACCTTTGAAAGTTAGAAGTTGTTTGTAGTTCTTCCGAGCGGAGTCCTTTCTGGGGTGTAACTAACTGGGTAAGAGGTGCACTTCCTTTCCTCAATGACAGGCAATAAAGGTTCAATTGGTCAGAATGGGGTTTTAGATCAATAGTGATTAGGTATCGATCAAAATCTCAAGTGGAGCAGTTTCATTGAACATAGTTAATCACGTCTGTATTCAGAACAAGGGAGACATACATATTCAAATAGTAAACATGAACTTATACAATTAACAAACAACATTAAGATGCACATAGCAATACATTAACATCAAGACCAGTCATGGTTTCAGGAAAGTAATGAACGCAACGCATCAGTAATTTCTAACCCTGGACGTAGTTTGCGTAGTAGCGCTATGCGTAGCTACGCGAAGTTCACTTGGCAATACGCATGCTACACATAGCTACGCGAAATGCATATTGCGGTAGGGAAATGCTGTTTGCACTGATTGCACAGTGCCGGATGCTTGTCCGCACTGTGCAATCATCGCAAACGGCATCTTGCTCAGTGCAAAAGGTTGATTTCTGCCGCTCGAGTATATTTGTACTCGAGCGGAAGCTTTCTCAACACGGACTGGTAGCTTCTCATCGCGAGCGATTGCGGTCATACGTGGCGACTCTCAATGAGAAACCTGACCTTCCCGTGTTGAGAATCTTGCCGGGAAGTTTATTTTCCACGCTCGCGAATGGCAACTTGATGCTGCTGATTGCAATCGTGGAAAAAGTCCCGCCGGGATGTTGATTTTGCTCGCTTGTGGTCACCAACTTGACGTTGAGGACCGCGAGCATGGAAAAAATGCTCGCTAAACATTTTTGCACTGTGCTACATGCAATTTGCGCAGTGCGTAGTATTGCAAACTACGCACGCTCCGCAAGCATAGTGTAGTACTGCGCCCAGTGTTAGTAATTTCTTAATCACAATCAAATCTGAGTTAGAAGGTTGCTACCAGAGGGAACACATTTTTAGCATATCCAGCGACATCCTTATTTACACAACCAGTAATTCCCTAGGACAGGGTTTGATTCCGATACAGGTAACCCCCCTGGTACCAGGTGCCAACGTGTTTAAAATCCCAATACAATTTATGGTATTCTCATCAGGGCTGTGACTGGATATAATCTAAATAAACAAAAAGAAGAATATACATTAAAGCTACCCTCCCCAAGTCTTGCTTGAACAATTGTTTTAAACTAGAACATAAAATGTACCTTTGTTGGGTATTCGAAAGGAGCCTGTGCTAACATTTCTGTGCACATGGCTGAGCTTATCTTCATTCACGAAGTGAGAAATGAGGTATGTTTCAAGTACGTGTGTTTGTAAAATTCACAACTTGTTTCTGTAAGAGGTAGAGAGTCACTACCTCGTGTTGCATGACTTACTTTATTTCATGAACGTGGCAGTTGTGGTTGTAATAAACACATGCCTGGATAAATTGTTGAGGTTTCTGCAAGCAATAAATCAAAGAGTCAAACTAACTCCTTGCAAGTGTGCGTGGTTTCTGTGCCTAAAGTCAAAAGCACTAACCCTACGGGTTTACTTTGTTATTCGCTGTAGGTATGATTCTAAAAAAACACTGGGGCATATTATCAAGGGGGTTTATCTCCGCTTTTTTGGCTTTAAAAGCCAAGAAAGCGGAGATAAAATTATCTCCCTATTACCTAGCTGTCGCTAACACCAGTTAGCGACAGCTAGTAGGAGATAGCGACCATCTTGGGCCCCGCTTTGCATGTCAGTGATATTTATCACTAATGATATGCAAAGTGGGCGTGCCAAGATGTTAGCGACTGAAAACAGTCGCTAACATCGCTATCTCCTATTACCAACTTTTGGAGATATTCGCGCTAAGCAGGAATATCTCCAAAAGCTAACACCTGCCCATGAACAGTTCTTAGCCATGTTATCCAATGGTAGGTGGATAACATGGCTAAGAGCATTAGCTCGCTAATGCATGAATATCGCTGACTTTTCAGCGATATTCATGCTTTGCGGCGATTTTTCTCGCATTTGCGATAAACTTTGATAATAGCAAGGTTTATTTGCGGTAAAAATCGCCGCAGCTCAGCTGTAAATTTTTGTCTCCAACCAAGCAATAGCGATAATTATCGCTATTGCTTGGTAATATACCCCACTGTCCCGGTCACGGGACAGTGTTTTTTGGACGTGATTAACTATGTTCAATGAAAATATTAAGAACAATTGAGTAAAAAATACTCCAGACCATGTGATTGCTTCATGGTTTGTTTCATAACGGTTTTTTAAGTCTATTCTTCATTAAACAAATCTTTTGGGTTCTTTTAATACTGAGAGTGAGCTGCTTCGTATAGCTAATACAGGGGAGTGTGATTGATCTGACTGGTGATTTCTCCAAGAATTTTTTTCTCTTTTGCTATATTATTGGTTTTCCAGGAACATACAGCTAGATTCATCAAAGAGCCGTTTTGCGAGTCCTTAATAGCTATTATTACGGAATCGCTTTTAAGGACTTGCAAAACGGGATTCATGTAGGAATCGCTAAATAAATTGCGATTCCTACACATTCCTTATTTGCGATTAGCAAATTGCTAATCGCAAATAAGGAATACTCCCCATTCATTCCTATGGGCCTAAATCGCAAAGAGGATAGCGATTTCAAGTGTGCCAGGGGTGTCCAAAGGACACCCTGTAGCACCCCTGAAATTCAAATTTACACAGGTGTTGCGCACACACATGTCCAAAGGACATGTGTGTGTAACATGCAACAGAGAAAAATGCACTAAAGTGCATTTTTCTATTTTGTTCGATATTTACCACGAAGTCAGAATTCGTGGTAAATAGCGGCCAAATATTGCGAGTTCGCAATTTAAAATTGGTTAATGAATTGCATTTAAGGAATCTCTAATAGAGATTCCTTAAATGCAATTCCTCGCAAATATGCGATTTCGCAAATAGCGATTTTTCCATTTGGGATGATGAATTCCAAATGCAAAAATTGCGCTTGCAAAGGGGCAGATTCTCAGAATCTGGCCCTTTGCGAGCGCAATTTCCTTTCATGAATCTAGCTGCCTGTCTCTTAGAGCTGTGGGGCCGCTCATGGTTTTGTGAATTGTACTACTTGGTAGGAGGTCTATTTAGACTCAACACAATGTGGACCCATTCAAGACACTTGGGTTCAGTAAGGATCACTTTAATAAGATCATTAATATGAGCACGAGGAGTGGAATAAACTAACAGCGACCTTGAGTAATAATGACAAATGGGGTAACCTTCTTAATTTAAAGAAGAAATGTATTAGAAGGTAACTACATGCTGATTATTTTATGGAGTGTGTAAAGTCAGGTGCCATTCCCCTTGGCCTACAGATATATTAACAAGCAATAGCGATAATTATCGCTATTGCTTGGTAATATACCCCACTGTCCCGGACACGGGACAGTGTTTTTTGGACGTGATTAACTATGTTCAATGAAAATATTAAGAACAATTGAGTAAAAAATACTCCAGACCATGTGATTGCTTCATGGTTTGTTTCATAAACAAAGTTTAATTTAAATGTGACGACTAAATCTTCGTGTTGTTATTGAAAAACAATGCAGCACTTGAGGAAGCATAAAGGAAGTTAAAAGAACTGTAGCAACAGATACATGGATATAAAGGTTACCTGGTTGATAAAAAGACGGTTAAACTTAGAAAGGATATAAATAAATTCAGCCTTGAGTTAGTCTATCCCTATTTAAATACAGATTGCAATCATATGAGAAATGAATGAGCAGTAGACAGGCCATATTATCAGGGACCCATTTCTTCACGAGGGGGTAGAAAAAAAGTGATGGCTTCTGAATGATGGGGATCAAGAAGTGAGGATGTGGTACCCTCTAGATCAGAACACAGTACACATTCCCATACCCAGGAGTATGGGTCTTTTTAGAACAGCCCCCGAGAAGAGATCAACGAAACAACAGCAACCAGGAAAGGGGCCGATTCATGAGAAATCCCCACCTGGAAGAATTTCTGAAGACAAGAAATCAGAAGTATTGGCGCTAAACAAATTTCTCATTATCAACCTTTCTATTGGGGAACTGCGGGGCATATTTACAAGGGCTTTATCTCTGCTTTTTTGGCTTACAAAGCCAAAAAAGTGGAGTTAAAACCAGTGCCCTATTTACAAGAGGGTGCTAACATGCATAATCGCATGTTAGCAACCTTTTCCCCAACGCCTCCCTAGGCGTTAGTGGGCATACCCCAGATGGAATACCTTGTAAATATCACTGATGTTTACATTTTAATAATTACAAGGCAGCACACATGATTTTAGTACATATTGGATTTTGGCAAAAACAGCTGTTTTAGCCAAAATCTAACGTCTACTAAATTCCTGACTTAGCCACCCCTAACATAGGGGATGAATTCTGCTGATACGACCACAGGGTCGTATCAGCAAGGTTAACGCCCCTTTGCAGGGAACATCGCTGGAAAACCAGCGATGTTCCCTCCAAAAGGGTGATGGCCTCGCTATCTCTGGAATTTTTATCGCTCTGGAGTTATGCGTTGTTAATTAAACACCAGAGATCGACGGCGATAATAAAACTATTGCTCAGCATGGCCAGCGAGGATTATCGCTGGCCGTTGTTATTATACCCCTGCACAGGTGGAAGAATGAAGTTCTAAAAAAGTGTTTTACCTTTGCACTGAATGCAAATCTCTACACGTTTATTTTAGAGAAGGACCCTAAGGCTTTTTTCATGAGGATCAGACTAAAACCTTTATTCGGGAATAGAGAATGCATTAACCGGGATAACATTTCTTGTTTGAAAGTAAAACCACCTTTAGCCCCACAATGAATCAGGTAAGCAAAAACATAGATACGTTTGAGCGAGTGGTGGAATAAAAAATACGACAACTGGCGGAGGACCCTGCCCCTGCCACTAGGAACATAAGTAGAGAACACAGTGAAGCCATTTTATCCTTAAAAAAGGACCTGAGTATCACCATCAAAACTGCCGATAAGTGGGGAGGGGTGGTGATTTTCAGTACTACAGACTATGACAATAGGGTCACAAGTTTAATAGATGTAGCGGAACATTATATGGGAGTACCTCTTAGGAAGGTGTACTCCCTGAAGGAAGAGATCTTGGACCTTTCAGAAAGTGCTAAGAACAATGATTACATTGTATTGTATTGTATTGTATGGCATATTTATATAGCGCTAAAACTGTCACCCTGAGGGTATCCTGGCGCTGGTCAGCCATACGTAACTTTAAGCTGCCTTATAACTTTACCCGAGTCTGGGAAAAACGTGTGTTTTCAGATCTTTTTTAAAAGAGAAAAAATCCTCTTTACTTCTCAGGGACAATGGTAAAGCATTCCATAGCTTGGCTGCAGTGAACCTAAAGGAGCGCCCGCCCATCCGCGTCCTTAGGATTTTAGGAATTACCACCAAACACGCAGAGGAGGAGCGGAGAGATCTAGAGGGGACATACCAAGAGAACATCATCTGCAAAGAGGAAGGTCCCTGGCCATGAAGGGCCCTGAAGACAAGGCATAACGCCTTGAAATCAATGCGCCGAGAAATAGGCAGCCAATGAAGGTCCACGAGCGCCAGAGAAGATGAGTCAAGACGTCGTCTGGAGAGGGCCATCTTAGCCGCCATGTTCTGCAGTCGCTGCAGTTTGCCCACTAAGGCAGCAGGCGCGCCCAGAAGTAGCGCGTTGCAGTAATCAAGCCTGCTTAAGATGATACTACGCACTACCTCTGGGCGGGCTTGGGCCGGGAGGAAAGATAAAATCTTCCGTAGTGTTCGCAGCAGCAGCATGCACGTTGCCACAGTTTTGTTGACAAACGCGTCAAGCTGTAGGTTGGATTCAAACAGCACCCCCAAGTTTCGAGTGGAGACTGCTGCTGCCACCGTGCCCTGGAAGGAAGGAGGCCCAAATTCCGGTGGCAAGGGACGAGGGATGCGATCCGAGGAGCAATGCAGTACCTCGGTTTTTGAACTATTAAATTGCAATGAGTTCAGACTCAGCCATTCTGCAGTAGCTGACATGCAGCGGTGATAGATATCTTGTGACACGCCATCCCTACCCTCAAACGAGAAGATAAGTTGCGTATCATCCGCGTGATTGATGACCGCAATGCCAAAGGACTTAATTAAACTGACCAGGGGACGGAGATATAGATTGAATAAAATAGGGCTAATGGCCGACCCTTGCGGTACACCCTGCCCCACCCGCCTGATGTCCGAGCGGTAAGGCGGCAAGGCCACCATCTGGGGTCTGCTACCAAGGTAAGAGACCAACCAGTCAAGGGCCAGACCAGATACCCCAATCTCCTCTAATCTCCTGATCAGAATGGCATGGTTGACCGTATCGAACGCGGCCGACATGTCGAGCAGAACAAGAAAGGCTGCTCCACCAAGGTCGACACGCGAGAGAAGGTCATCCAGAGCAGTCACCTGTGCGGACTCAGTGCCGTGGGCTGGTCTGAAACCAAACTGGGACTCGTCCAAGCAGGTGTTGGTCTCTAAAAAGCTGGACAGATGTTTTGTCACCAGTTTTTCCATGATCTTAATTGGCAGAGGAAACAGTGAAATAGGCCTGTAATTTGCTGAGCAATTCGGGTCCAGTGTGTCCTTTTTCAGAAGCGGTGAAACCACGGCCAACTTCCAACAATCCGGGACTTGAGCCATACTGAGAGACTGGCAGCAGATGGCATGAAGAGGTGGAAAAAGTTCTTCTTGAAACAGTTTCCAGTATTTGCATGACAGCGGGTCAAGGGGGGAACCCGATGAAATCCCGTTCACCACAGTGCAAAAATCCTCGAAGGTTGGGAGGGGGAAAATGTTCGGCCGAGCCTTCCCAGCATCCAGATCCATCAGGATCCCAGGGGTGGTTCCTCCTGCCAGATTGGACACAGCATGAGGGGTCACCGAGGGCAGGGATCCTAAATTGCTCAGAATCAGGGTGATCTTGTCCTCAAAGTCCTTTGCCAAAGAGTCACAAAGCAGTTGGGAGGCAGGTATAACCTTGGAGGCACATGGGGGGCGAGATAAGTCCCTAACAATCTTAAACAGGGCCTGGGATTTATTTGCCGCTGTCAATAGAGTTTCCTCCAAAAAAGAGGCCTTGGCGCATTTAATCTGAATTTTACAGGCCGATAGTGCCTGCTTAAAAAGAACCCTATCAGAATCCAGATACTGTTTCCTCCAGGCACGTTCCGCGCGTCTACACTGGAGTTTCCACTGAAGAAGTTCTTTAGTAAACCAAGGAATAGCCGGTCTAGCCCTGTCTCTGATTTTCCGCAGCGGAATCAGTTCATTCAAAGATTTGAAAATTTTCTGACTAAGAGTTGCATAACTCTCCTCCGCGTTATTTCCCAAAGAGAAGCCATCAGCTAACAGGGTTGGCAGGCTCGACTGTTTCAGGATCCGTGACCATTGCCTACCCTGCATTGAGGTGGCTCCTGTCCTAGCACTTTCCAAGGAGTTAACTGGTACTGACAGAGAGAAGTGGACAAGGGAGGGGTCCGTCCAACAAAGGGGAAAGATGTTCAGTACCGACACCCTACTAGCATCTGCCAGAATCAGATCCAAAACATGACCCTTTGAGTGCGTTGGGGAGAGTATCAGCTGCTCTAGATGAATATTGCAGCATGACTGGACCAGCTCTTTATAAGCTGAGTCCGTTGACCCTCCTGGCCACAAATTGAAATCTCCTGGGACCAGAAACCTAGTATGAGAGTTGGAGAGCTCGTAAATCAGATCTCCCTACTCCGGTATAGCCGGTAAGGCATTAGCTGGGGGTCCTTAGCAGAGCAGCACAGAATAGAGAACACCTCCTTGTCCCTTTAAAGAGAAACCCATTGTTTCACATCCAGGGATTTCTCTTGTCTCTAGTTGGGAAATGTCCAAACTTTCTCTGTAGATGAGGCCTATACCCCCCCCCCCCCTGTTCTTTACTCGAGGCTTGTGTCTAATTTTATAGCCCGGAGGGCAGGCAAGACCCAATTCAACCGTACTATCTGGTCTGGTCCATGTCTCTGTCATGCAGAGCATGTCTAAATTATGTGACTCTATAAGTAATCCTATTTCATCGTGATGTTTACTCAGGGATCTAATGTTAAGCAGCCCACAGGACAAGCTTTCTAAACGAGTAGCGGAAGTGCGAGACTGACTGCTCTGAATGGGGCGGGGGTCCATGCTTAAGAGCTAGTCTCTTGAATAGACAATAGGGGTCGAGAGCTGAGAGGCAGCCTTACCGGCGCTCGGCGCAACCTGTGCGCGAACCGGCGCAAACGGGCTTACCTCTGTGGCAAATGAATATACATGTCTCCATAACGAAAATGCCATTATACTAGCAATTGATGGGCTGCCTAAAATTCACAAGATTGAAACCAACCCTCCTCTGAGACTGATTGTCACCTGCATTGGTTCCATTTTGGAACCATTGAGCAAATATGTGGACAGTTTTTTGAAGCCACTGGTGCAGAGACAAAGGGGCGTATCATCAAGGGCCTGCGGTTAACATTATTCACACTTTTGCGTCCCTTTTCAGGCGAAAAGCGGCGATAATGTTAACGCCCTATCAGCATGGACACGCTAACGCATGAATCCATGCCTTTGCGCCCATAATCTTATCGCCTCGCATCACTAATGAGATGCGAGGTAGGCGTACCCATGTGAAGTACAGCGATTTTAATCGCTAACAGGCATTCTCCCTATCATCAATGAAATCGCTAACCGGCCTAGCGACATTTAAACTAGCGATAACCGGCTATATCGCAGGTTTCTTACGCCTGCTAATTTCCTGACTTGGCTATGTTTGTATCGGGAGGTGGATTATTATCCTGCGTCCACATCTCCCTATCAGCAATGTTATTGTCTAACTCTTTTTTGTATCACAGGTAATCCTGTGATATTGCCCCTTATCGCCGATATTGCCTGGATTTCTATCGCCTCTGCGATACGGGTTGCTGATAGAGCGCTCACCGGTCGATAGAATCCGGGGATAGGCGGCCGTTGATGATACGCCTCAAAGTTCCTACATAAATGACTCTACACATATGATTTCCATCATTGAAGGCAACAAAACCTCACAAATATTGGTTTCCCTCGATATAGAGGCCCTTTATACCAATATACCTCAGTATGATGCCATTGAAATGAGAAAAAAAAGGTATTAGGGCTTGAAGATTGTAGAGGAGCAACCAAGAATTTTATTATGGACTGTGTCATTCTTGTGTTGAAAAATAATATGTTTTTGTTCAAGGAGAACCTGTTCCTACAAAGTAAGGGGACCATCATGGGGGCCACCAGTGCCCCCAGTCTTGCCCGACTTTACATAGGCGAATTTGAGGAAAAGCAGCTTTTTAATGAGGCTGCCCCATTTTATGAGAACATTTCCAAATGGTAGAGTTTCATAGACGATATTCTGTTTATTTGGGAGGGTCCTGATGAACTTCTTGGTAGGTTATAGAGAGGCTTAACTTGGGGGACACAAATCTAAAATGTATGGCACAGCAGAGCAACCAGTGTGTGAAATTTTTGGGATATTACCATTAAAAATATCGAGGGGGTACTTGAAGTAGACCTCTTTTGTCAAACCGACAGACAAGAACACGCTGCTCCATTATACGAACGATCACCCTAAAGCCCCGAAGGACAACATCCCCTTCGAACAGTTTCTCCATCTCCAGAGAAATTGTTCTTCTTTAGATGAAATGTATAGAGTTAAGGTTCGGGGATCCCCTAGAAACTCTTGAAAGAGCCCGGTTTTATGGTCATGAGAGTATGTGTGGTATTTTGGTATTCTCTATGCAATCCTTCTCCACCACTCTTGGAATGTTGGTGTTCTGCCTTGAGTTCACAGTTGGCTGGACTGAGCACCATGCTGGATGCTCCTGGTGGGGTCTCTCTTTATAACTTGGAATAAACTATCATAAAACCTCATGATTACTTGTGGACTTCTCATCATTACAGTATGGTAACAGACAGCGAGAATAAAAGAGGAGTAAAGAGAAATGTGAAAAAATAGTGTTTGTTAGCCAATATTCAGGAATCAGTAATAGGGGCAAAATATTATTAATTCTTATTGGAACATTTTAAATGATAATGAGGAGAAAGTATTAGAGAAACCTCTGCTTGCTTTTAAATAAAACAATAATCTCAGGAATGCACTAGTCCACACATATCGAGGAACAAAACCTGCAGAACAGCACATGCTATCTGGAACGAGAGCATTAGGAAACAATGAATGTGGCAGGTGTGTAATCTGTGACCAGGACATAGTTGAGAAGACTACTACATACAACGGCTGCACTTTAACTGCCAAAGACCTCGATAACTGCAGCAGTCACGATAATGCCTAGCTCTTAATACGCCCCTGTGCACTAGCCTATGTGGGCGGTCACCCCGGGAATTAGAGTCCGGCAATCAGAGCATAAATCAGCACTAAAGAACAGCAAAGAAAATGCCCACCTAGTTGATCATTTTAGAATAGCAAGTCATGGTTATACCGATTTTAGATGGTTCATCATTGAATAAATAAAAGGAAATAGAAGAGGAGGGAACATGGAAATAAAACGCAAGAATAAGGAACAATGGTACATATCCATTTTGGACACAGAGAGAAAAGGACTTAACACCAAAGAGGACCGGATGAGATTGGTCAGGTGTGGTGGTGAGAGCCACTGTGACATACACACGTCCTGAAACAGGCAACATTGAATGACAGGTGTGGTGGTCCCAGCCACTGTGACATACACATGACCTGCTGCAGGTGACATGGATGAAAAGTGCTGTGGTGGCTATGTACTTTAACATGCACATGTCCTGCAAATGCTGGCATTGAATACAATTCAGAAAAGGGGGTGGTGATGGACAGAGTATCTGAATTAAACAGAACACTCATACCCAGTCAAGAGATCAGGGCTTGATCCATCACCGTTTTTTAGCTCACTGCACCATCCCAGCTCAGAACCTGGCTATATGCAAATTAGTCTGTCCCTGGCCCAGTGCATCATGGGAACAGGGCAGACCAAACTACCAAGCCAATTCTTATACTGGGAAGGAAACAAGCTTCCGGGGACCGGTTTCTGGCATTTCAGCCGTCTTCGGCCCAGCTTGCTTGATTCCTGATGGTGCAATGAGCAAGGGACTCACATCTGAGTATACCCTTCCACACTTATGGTGGACAAAACGATTCAGAAAAGGGGGTGGTGATGGACAGAGTATCTGAATTAAACAGAACACTCATACCCAGTCAAGAGATCAGGGCTTGATCCATCACCGTTTTTTAGCTCACTGCACCATCCCAGCTCAGAACCTGGCTATATGCAAATTAGTCTGTCCCTGGCCCAGTGCATCATGGGAACAGGGCAGACCAAACTACCAAGCCAATTCTTATACTGAGAAGGAAACAAGCTTCCGGGGACCGGTTTCTGGCATTTCAGCCGTCTTCGGCCAGGCTTGCTTATATCCTGATGGTGCATTGAATACAAGCATGGTGGTGTCTGTGTACTTTGACATACACATGCCCTGCAACACCTGGCATTGAAAAAAGGCTCAAAGGTTGCAGTGCACTCTACATACACCCGTCCTGAAACAGGCAACATTGAATGACAGGTGTGGTGGTCCCAGCCACTGTGACATAGACATGTCCTGAAACAGATAACTTTGAATGTAGGCATGGCCGAAGTACGCAGAGTTCTGCTCCAATGAATGTCGCAAAGTGTTGGGAAAATCTCTGCCATGGTCTGTGGAGCTCTGCGAGCCATGGAGTGTGTAAGTCTCGCTGCTTGCACTGAATTTTAGCGCCTGGAGGTTGTCCCGCGCTGGAAAATCACAGTGAATGGCACTACATGTCGTGCCAAAGGGTGCTGCTTCTTTCTGCTGCTTGAGTAGATATTCTACTTGAGCGGCAGCTTCCTCAATGCGAGCGACAGATTTCTCAAAGTGAGCAGTCGCGACCTGCCATGGGAAAAACTCTGCGAAATCAGCCTGCGGAGCATAATTCATCACCCACCCATAATTGAATGGCAGGTGCGGTGGTGGTGGCCACTCTGCCATACACATGTTCTATCTGGCATTTAATGACAACGTGCGTGATTGGAGGGGGCATGGTGAATTCAGCACTGTCCCCTCTTTTCCTTCTATCTTGTCAAACTCCTTAGGTCTTCCTGGTATTAGGAACTATGGGCTGAGGAATTTGTGAGTACAGAGAGAGGCAGGAACTGGAATGGATTTGTAATCTCCACTCTCTTACTACCACTGTCACAGAATGATCTTTTCGATCTGCAGTTGCGTAGAAAAACACATCTGTAGGATGAGTAAAGGGGACCTCTCACAACCATGACACCCTGTGCCATTGTATCCACCTTGATAGAAGTAACAAGAAGCGCGCTGGGACCGTGAGATAAGGTCTTCTGATAAAAGGTACAACCTGTAGACACTTGTGTTAGGGAATGACCCAAAAATGGTTTCGCAGCAGTGACAACTGTACTTGAAAAGCTGAAATCCAGTAAGAGAAAGTACTAGGATTCCACAGATGACAACATGGGAGGACCCTATGTGTAAGAAGGCTGACATAAACCCCTTTACTAATAAATAAGTAATTAAATAAAGGAACATACTGGAATTCTTAAGACACTTTTCAGATTTAATCTAAATGAATCTAAAGCTAATTAATCAGTAAAAGGAGAGAAGCTGTTGTGGTTCACCATGATGGTTTATTATTCACTCAAAGTTTGTACACACTCAGTCATTTTACAGAACCTCTGCTTCTAACTCACACAAGACAACTAACAAGCGTTATGTTCATGCAACTGTGGCGAGGCCGATGTAGTTGGCGGCTCTGTCAAAAACGACGTAGTACTCCCTGATGAAAACGTCTCCCAGGATCCAGACTCCAGTGGTATCTTGGAAGTTGCTGCTGCAGGAGTTCTAGGGAGGACAGGAAGATGTACACATGTAAAGATTTGATTGTAATATAGGGACTGAGTATGAGTTTGGCAGATACAGTTAGTCTGTCATAAATGTGACAACTACTCCAGTCTCCAAATTACAATTACATTATATCCCACGGAAGTTGTACTATGGCCCCTATTGTCATATCACCACCTGATTTTTTGACCACACAGCTTACCCACACCAGCTGTCCAACAATGTTCTAAAATGATGTTTCAAGTGGGCAGGGAATGCCCACCTTCATGCCTATGACTATTCGGCCATGCTTGAACATCCCCTGCAGCGCTTCACATTATCTATGTAGCAAAAATTTACTACTGCCATCACAAACTACCTGACTAAGTAACAAGACTGTTGCGTTAAAAAACTGAATTCTGTTAAAGGGCTGCATAGTCATGGAGCTTGACTAGTCAATTGTCCCATGGTGTTAATACACATGAAATCAGACAAACATATAGCCTTATAGCCCGCGGTCTGTTCCTGCTATTAGAGGCCCACTCCAGCATTGAAGGCCCGAGCCGAAGGCGAGGGACTTTAACAAGGGAGCGGGACTTTAATAGCCGGTATAGCCCAGCTTCGAAGGGCTTTAAGGCTATTAGAACATTTTGCCACTAGAGAGCAGACCTTTCCAACAAATAAAACAAAGGCCTCTCAGAGTTTGAGGGGTTTAAAATCCTTCTGGCTCTTTGAAAACAACACTGGAATGTTGTTTTGCGGGCCTTTACTGGCCCAAAAAAGCATGGAGCACTCCATTGTCTTCAATGGAGCTCCCAACATTCCAATGTTCTAATAGCATTTATGCCCCCCATGTTTTCTAATGTAAAATCAATGCAGATGACTTAAAACTTGGTTGGGTCCAATGATGGGTCCCAGAGCTTGAGGTAAAGCTCTCCGATACAACCAACAATTATTGTAAGAGAGGCTGAATTAAGAGGGAATTAAAAGGGTCACCATACTTTGGTGCCCAATCTTCTAATTCATAGTCCCGTGTTGCTGGGACCAGAAGCAGCGGGAAGTCTGACTCTTCAGGAGGGGGTGGGTAGGAAGCATCACATTATTGTGTAAGAAGTGAGAAATGAGCCTGTTCTTCTGCCTATCTTATTAGGCTCTTCAAAGTCAGGTTTCATTAGTTCTATCCTTAGGAAGGGAGAGTTTTTCTGAGTTTAAGGCTCTTTGCTAGTACCTGGAAGACACACATAGGCTATTCATGCTCCTTACCTGGTTGATGTAGGCGCTGGCTGGCACCGGGTACTGGACGCCATTGATGGTGAAAATGATATCAGCCAGGGAGCTGATGGAATTGCAGTTCACCACATACTAAGGAGCAGGAAAGGAGAAAAAAACAAATGAACAAAATGTGCTAAGAACCTCACCCAGGCATCTATGTGCATTTGATGGATTAAAGAATGAAGAAATGGAAAGTGGAATTATCCGCAAGGTTGTTTGAGAGATCAGCGAGTAACGAGATGAGAAGAGCAGAAATGATTTAATGGAATGACCTCAGATGCAGGTGATTGGCTTTTCCTTAGTATGCCACTTCGGACATCATGATCTCCCAGAGATGGATAAGGTCTTGGAAGGATCACCCCTCTGTACCCCATCTCTTACCTCGCCATTTGAACTCTGATAAGCTCCAATCGCATTCTGGATGTTTGAGATCCCGGGGGACAGACCAGCAATCAGGGACGTTCCGGTGTCGATGATGGCCTGGCATCCTCCGTTGCAGGCGATAACATTCCCGTTCATGGAGACACTGGAGGTAGAGATGGAAGAGAAATTGGATTACAGCTAAGATATTACAAAATGAATGTAACTATTCATCTTTGAATGCAAATCTTGAAAATGTACAGGTTTAACAATTTGCAGGGGGAATTTATGAGTTTATGTTGTCTCCCTAGCCAGCAAACGGTGTCCCCCAAACCGTTTTTATATAGCAACTGCAGATGGTGCATCTGGGAAACCAAACCATGTTAGCAGATCCAGCATGACATGCGAAGGCAGCCTGAGGGATCTGTCATAACTCACGGTATCACTGAGGATAAATCTCCACAACAGGAGACCATCCTCAGGGACAGCATCAAGAGTGTCCCAAAGTTGCTTGAGCTCTGTCCCTGTGTGGCTTGGGCATTTAAAAACATGGTTTGCCAGGGGCCATCATGATTTAGATAGCATAGCGGGACAGAAAGCTTCCTCGTGAAAATTGAGTGGAAACTCTGGCAAAATTCGTCCCTAACCTCAGGTCTGAAAAAAGTGAGGGGAATATTCATGGGGATTTGGCATAAGGTAGAGCAGCAAGTCACCTCGGTACGCTCCCCTACGTCAAACTGAACGGGCAGGAATGCACTGTATTTATCTCATACAGTGAATCGCTGTCCTTTCTCCCTGCAATGACGCCGTTGCATCGGCCTAGCGACAATGCAGTCACCCTTGCACCATGGTGCAGGTGTGCCTGTGTTGTCAGCAGGATTGTGTTTGTATAGGATGGGGCACCTTCCTGCACAAAAACAATCTTAGGAGGCTTCTTCCTCTTTCTATGTGGGCTGCAGGATGAAAGGGGAAAAAAGACAATATATAAAGGTATTTCTCCGGATAAACCTCTCTTGGAGATGCATAAGGTTTTGACGCACCCACTGATTTAAATGATCTTGTAAATCTGGGAAGATGTCCAAAACTATGGGTGTTGTGTGGGAACCCCCACTGCAACGCCCACGGAATGCCCACTGCAATGCCCATGGAACCCCCACTGCAACGCCCACGGAACGCCCACTGCAACGCCCGTGAATCCCCCACTGCAACGCCCACGGAACGCCTCCCTAACTCAGAGTAAGGCAACGCAGCGATCTGCGCTGTCTTGCCTCACTCCATATCTATGAGGCATTTGCTTTGTGTGGCCTCGTTGAAATGATTTTGTGGTTTGCACCAACAAAGCCTTGTAAAAAGTGATGCTATGAGTTTCCACCAGGGCAGCTGGCAGTTATTACACAATCTGAAAGCAATTTCAGTGAGGGGAACAAGAGGAGGTGGCAAGCTATCTGACTGCATTTGTCAGATGTCCCACTAAGGCCCTTCTCCAAATGAGGCCCTACATATTATAACCAACCGTGTTCACAATTTGAGCATCATGTGTGCACTTCCTGTGCGGAGCAGGGAGACTTTTCACACAAAGGTGCAGGTATCCACTTCCTCTGTACAGGTATCTAA
Source organism: Lissotriton vulgaris (assembly GCF_964263255.1). NCBI lineage: Eukaryota > Metazoa > Chordata > Amphibia > Caudata > Salamandridae > Lissotriton > Lissotriton vulgaris. The sequence goes on from NW_028252092.1 coordinate 687,304, forward strand.
TTATCAATGTCCTGATTTGCAAACTGGCCTTTAGAAAGGTCAGAAACTTCTGGCCAAATGTCTGTATTTGAGTGGAATAAAAAATAAGATTTAGAAGATGCTCTCCCGCCCCACAAAGTAAATTTTCTGGGCCTGGCTGCAGTGGGCATATGGGTATTTAGCAGTTGTTGTGAAGAAAGCCTGATTCACCGAGGTCAAAGTTAGACCAAAAATCTAACTTAGATCAAAATTCTAACTTTACTCGTAGCAACTTACCTTTGAGAATTTTGAAAAGTAGTCAAGTTAGACTTTCGGTCGAGTTTAGACTTTTGATCCAACTTTACCTTTGTGAAACAGGCCCTCTCACTGAGTGTCTAGCAAGGCTCAAACTCTCTCTTGAGTCCTCAATCCTCATACATTGATAATTTGTGGACATTTCCAAGGATTTTATTGAAACTGGCCCTGGGTTTGGTGTCAATTTCAGTGTGGAAGAGAGGTGGTGCTCAGGGGCCCGCTCATCACTTCCTCCTCTGCACCAATAGCAGCAGATCTAACATTTGTTAACAGCCGGGTGGGTTTGTGTGGAATGGTTCTCTCCCTAACCATAGCTCACTGATCTATTGAGTTGCTGACTGCCGCCTGTCTACAACTGACTGTCCTTACACCTGACCTGTCCTTTGTTACTCCTGAGCTGCTGTTTGTTGCACCTACCTCTCCAGGGTGATCTGCCAGTAGGTCTCGGCGGAGAGAGGGATCCAGTTCAAGGTTCCAGTGTAGTAGGAAGATTCGTAGCCACCAAAGATCACCACGCTCCCGCTGGCTCCATTCCTGTGATCACAAAGAAGAGAAAGTTGAGCATCAAATGAGGAGGGTACAAACAAGAGAGGCTTCACATATGCAGCAGTATGTGGTATTATCTTCTGAGTGAAAAACTCTTCTCTGTCTATTTCAATGTGCACCCCTTCGACGTGGGCCACCTCACCTGTGCAAAGTCAGAGGGATGCGCATTGTTGATGTGGCTCTCAGGTTGACAACCAATGTCTAACTTGCGGGAAGTCTAACTTACTCTGGTTTCTCTTCAAAACGAAAAAATCTTTTGCCTAAATTCTACTATAACAAGTTGTCACATTGTGGGTCTTCTGTGGAAGTTCCCTTGATAAAGAAAGGTGTGGCCAGAAAATCTTTCATATCAGAACTCATGATGTTAAGAATTTGTTATTGACACAGGTGGGACTTCAGGTGGTTGGTAGGGAACAAAGGACTAGTCATTTAATTTGGAGTGTAGTCATTCATCACCTTTGATGAAGGCAAAATGTGGTAAGCTTTAGCCTTCCCTGTTGTGGGAGACAATGTAGGATTTTAATGCATTCCCACAAACCCCCTTTATCTGCAGACAGAAGGAGGGTCTCTATCGAAGATCATGCCCAGGTTGGTGCTTGATTTAGTAGGATGGCGAGATCCAACGCCATCAGGCAGAGCTATGGGGTTTAAAAGATGATCGAATGAAAGCGCCTTATTTAGATTGTCCTGGTAAGGCATAGTCGGCTGCGTTGCAATCACTGGTGAAAATAAGAGAGATGATGAGGAACTTTGTCAGAGTGGTCCTCAACCATCAGAAGGAGCTGGGTGATATCTGCATGCATGGGATATCCAGACATACCGGAATCCATACCAGCTGCTGAAGCGGGTGTATGAGTCTTAAGTAAGATGGGGTACCGAGGAGAACCGTGAGGAACGCTAAGATGGATGTTGTGTGTGCTTGGAAGTAAAGGTCCTTGTTTTATTTGATGTGTCCAGTGATGTAGGGTATAAAGTGCACCCTATGGAACTAAGTCCCGGCCCACTTGTTTTTCAGTCATGGCGACTGCCATCACAGCTGGAGAAGCCTCAGTGTGTTCCCCTCAGGCCAGGATTACCCACTATTAGTTGTACTACTAGTTGTGTGACCATACTTGACTACAAATGCTCTAAGTTACTTTACTAGAATACTAGTAGTCCTACTGGTGCCATTGGTGGGAGTAATGCTACAGTTCATACTACCCCTATTGCAAACCCATAACCTATTTTGCTGCTGCTATTAATATTACTAGTTCTAGTATATAAAAAGTTCTAACCCTGGCGCTATGACACTACTCCTGATAACTTCATTATTTTTTCTGGTAGCATGACTGCTGGTTCTTTGACTAAACTTAGTGATATTGTAGTGTCTGTGCTACTACATGCAGCCTCCCTGAAAGTACCTTTAACACTGACATAATTAGTAATTCTAGATAAACCCCTAGACACACTACTGCTACCTCTAGGTCACAGCTTTGAATCCCGGCAGGTCCACACAGACTTTCATTCTCCTGAGTTTGATAGGATGAGTACCATTGGGTTGGGTATCAATAAACACTTGGTGTTCCTGGACAAGACAATCGATGTATACAAATACTCCTTTTATGTCATGTGGTTACTCCTTCATATGTTGGGTAGGGTGTGTGACGAGAACCCGACTTACGGGCTCAGGTAGACGGAGAAGAGATCTGCAGAGAGCAGCCCTTGACTCCACATGTTGTCAAAGACAGGGGTGGCGGAATCAGATGCAATGCTTGGAAAGGCCAGTCCCAGGATGCCATCGAACTGCATTTCAGAGAAGAAATCTGCTTCTGTGTAGGCCAAGCCGAAGACCTGGCTGGTGACGGTGAGGCCTCCAACCTGCAAGGAGAAGGGAAGAGACGGTCAGGGTCACGAAGCAAAGACCAGCTGTGAAAGTCCTTAGGACACATCTGTCCAAGCTCAGGGTGATGCCCCTTGTCCTCCTACCTCCACAGTGTCATATCCTAAGACCCCGGTCATGCTTCCGGTGCCATATCCGATGGACAGGCTCGTGCTGGTGGACTGGAAGGTGGAAGAGCTGGAAGGGCTGAACCTGTTGTGATTGGCTGTGGGTTTAAAAAGGCGTCATTAGCACAGAATCATCAGAAGGGTCTTCTCCTGGACAGGCTGGAGCTGCTCAACCCTGGCATCTGCCCTTTGAGGCGACAAACTATGCCTATAAGTGTGCCTGTTGACTTGGGTTTCCCCTTAGAAAGTACAAAGGTATAACAAGCCAAGAGGCAGTACTTGTAATTCATAAAAATAACTAAAACATCAAAGTGTTGATTGTTTCCAATGATTTTTTTATTAACTTGTAATATGAGCTGTTCTTCTGTTGTCCAACCTGGCCCACCTTGGGTGTCCTTCTCTGACTTGCATTTCCACCACACATTGGCCCGGGTATGTTTTTGGCATGGGCCAGATGCAACTTTGGGATTTCCAAAACCTTGCAAAGCCCAATTTGCGTGCTTTGCATCGCTTTGTAAAAACCGATAATGCAATTCACCCACCTATGGATTTTGACACAAACCCATATTTACAAAGACTTGCGAACATGGGTGTGCCCCAAAATGGTGCAGCTCCCCAAGTCTGGTGTATCGGGGAGAAATATCTCCTTGTTCCCTCCTCTTTGCATTCTGCATCACACATACAAAGAGGAATACGCCTCAAAGGATGGTTTTTTGTGCAGGGAGGTATTTTGCAACAGTTATTTCCATCTATCCAGCAGAGGTAAGAGCATAATAGGATTTAAAACGTTTTTTAGTTTAACATCTCTACATTGAAATTGGGAATCTTTACAACTTTGATGAAGTCACTGTTTCCCAGATGTGCCATCAAATTGATGTAAGTCTAAAGGGTGGCAACATCTGTCATACCAATATAATCACCCTATAAAAAGCTGTACATTAATTTCTAGAGCATCAATGTCAAGAATATATTCAAACAAAGCCTCATAGAGACCAAAAGACCTCCACTGGGGACAGCAGGACCTGGGAAGCTTTTTAATGCTTATCTCTTTGATTGAGAAGAGGTAACCAGAGCTCTTTCTGGGCAGAGTCCATGCCAGTCAGTGGTACCAGGTGATTGAGCACTGCTGACAAACCACGTGAGGTCATAGAAGACAGAGGCTCCCAAACTGTGTAACTGTCTGCAAATAAAGTTGGCTTTGTACCCCAAATTGGCCTGGGACGCATTTCTTGCAGCCAATGACATCAGGGCCCAGATTCTCAAAAGAATCAGGGAAAGTAACATCCAAAAATGCAGGGCTGGAGCAGCAGAGATATGGCTCTCTTCTCCCCTCTCGCTAGCGTCGGGGCTGATTTCAGCTGTCGGGCGCCAGGCACACACCTTAGCGTCATAGTGCTATGGTGTGTTCCTGACTCTACCCTTCCCATGAAAAGTACTATGCCTAGAGAAGCTCAAACATTTTAACCTCTTTGTACAGAACATAATGTGACTCATTCACCAGAGGCTGCACTGCCAGAGCAGCACTATGTTTGACACTCAGGCTTCATATCTACGTGGCAACGAAAACCCACTCTGGGTGGCCCTGCATGGCATCATGGTTATGGAGTAAGGCAAAGCAGCACAAAACGCTGAGTTTCCTTATTCTGTGTAAATTAGGCGTTCCGTGGGCGTTGATGGGTGTGTCCACGCCACACCCACGGATTATGACCCTGCCCCAGATTTACAAATGACATAAAACCTCGGTCAGGCCCAAAACCTAATCGCCTCCCAGAGCAGGTGTAATGAGGAGAAACATTTATTTCCTTCTTGTTTTTTACCTCTGTCCAGGTGTGTTGCATTCATCGGCTCACATAGAACCCCTTCCTGCACAAAAACAACCATTGCAACAACACAGACACCCTGGCATCATGGTGCACGGCTGCCTGCGCTGGTTCTCGGCTACAAACTGTTCATCCGCTGAAAGGACAGAAATGCACCAAATCTTGTCAATACCGTGGATTCCTGCCCTTTCCTATTGGCATAAGGCAGTGCAGCAAAAAGACTTGCACTGCTGTCCACGCCATCATGCAGCACACATGCAAAGGCGGAAAAGCAAGGAGAAATCACAACATTTCTACTTTAACGCCTGCTTTTCAGCAGTGCTTAGTGGTGTTAATGTTTGGCCACAAACCCGGTTTACTAATGTTAATAGGTAGGGTTTAGCATCAAAAAGCATGGGTGGTTGCATGAGCACTCCCATGTACCACCCATGCAAAGCTCCTTTGACTCTAAGTAATGCAATGCAGTGCTTCATGCTTGCCCTGTCCTGGCTGAAATCTTTTCTCCATTGCCGTTCTTTTCAGGTGGCTGAGGGCAATTTCATCTCCAAAATAACTCCGGTACACTGTGGCGTTCTCCAGGGCTCATCTTTGAGCCCTACCGTTTTTAATGTGTACATGTCTCCCCTTGAAAAAATTGTTAGTCCACATGGTGTCAAACTTCTGACCTATGCTGATGACACCCAGCTTGTTGTATCATTAGTCAACAGAACCATCCCTCCATCCATCTCTACTCCTGTCTTAAGGATATAACTAGCTGGATGGACAGGTCCCACCTTAAGCTTAACAGCGACAAAACAGAGATTCTGGTTATAGGTAACCAGTCACACTATCGCCCAGAGTCTCTGTGGCCTCCTTGCATGGGTCCGCCCCGACCCCGAAGTCACACATCAAAAGCCTGGGAATTTGGTGGACCAAGGCCTCACGCTCAACACCCAAGCAAGGAAAACCGCAAGAACCTGTTATGGCCTCCTTCGCACTTCCCGTAAAATTCTACCTCTGCTCCCCATCCAGTCGAAGAAGCTTCTGATCCAGGGCCTTATATTGTCCAGATTGGACTATGATAATGCCCTCTACCTCGGTGCCCCAAAGAAAGTCACGGCCAAACTGCAGGTCGTGCAAAACACAGCTGCCAGGCTCCTTACTGGCACTAACAATCGATGCTCAGCGAAACCGGCCCTCAGCTCACTTCACTGGCTACCGATACTGGAAAGAGTACATTTTAAAGCCCTCTGTACTATCAATAAAATCCTCCATGGCAAGGCCCCCCCGTATTTTAAAAGACCTTATTGTCCCTTATAAAACTAATAGAACTCTTCGGTCCACACACCCTCATCTGGCCTCGATGCCCAGGATCAAAAAGGCTCGATCAAGCCTTTTTGCTTACAATGCCTCCAAATTGTGGAATTCACTTCCAATGGACATCCGCGCTCAAACTAACCTTCTCTCTTTTCGTAAACTTTTGAAAACCTGGCTGTTCCCCTAATCTCCCTCTCTTGTTCGCTCTATCTCTCTCACTAGCACTGGGACGCTCATGGGCAGCCATGCGCTCTACAAATCTATATAAAAAAAAATAATAATATTGTATTACTTTTGGGTACTTTCCAGAGCAAAGAGTTAAACACTGAAAAGTGAATCAGGAAAAAACATTTTGTACTGGTTAGTATCCAAGACAAATGATCCTTTGGAGAAAGAAGAGGCTACCTTTCAGTGGCTGATAGGAGTGCAAAATTGGATTGGAGGTGAGACAGATATCTAGTGGTTCCCGATTACTCGAGGTAGAGCACTGTCCACCTTACTGACACCATGGATGTTCAGCTGAAGGCTGTCTCAGCTGCTGACAGTAGGAAGGCCTCTATGGTTCATGTTGATCCTTCAACCACTCAATGCTTTCGCTGGTGGTGAACAAAGTTAGATGCTAGACTTCACCATTAGTGGCGATTTGAGACACATATCTTGATGTTTCCTTCATAGATTATTTTTCTTAGCCTTCTCTTTACTGATGAGCTCAGGCAGACTTCTCTTCCATACACCCATTGAGGAATAGAGATATAACGCTCACTCTTATGAGACTGATGAAGAGGCATGTGTCTCTCAACTTTATCTTCATCAGCAACTAATTCCAGCTCACTCAACTTTGTATAATGGTAACAATTCTTTCATGTTGGGTTTAAATGAGAAAAATAAAAATAATAGAAATATCGGGCTTATTTACTAGACCCTTCGCCGCTGGTGCGTCACTTTTTGTGACGCACCGACGGGGCAACCTGATGTCCCATATTTAAAAGGACATGTAAAGGCACCCTGCATGCTTTTTGTGTCCTTAGAGCATCTGCCGCATTTCCAGATTTACGAGACTTCGGAAACCTGGCAATGTGTCAGAGTGCTACACCACCCCAGTAAAGAGTTCTCCTCGTTTTTTCCCCTCATTCTATGAGTGCTGATAGAAGAGCTTTCAAACAAACACTCAAGTATTGAAGATTTATGGGTCGGATCATGAGTTTGCAGAGTTTGCTCCTAATGCCTGTATAGAGCAGAGTGACAACCTCTATTTTGGCCACATAATTCCCAGCCATAGACTTCAGTGTTGTAACTTAAGACATTCTTGAAGTTGAAGTCATTAAATGAATGCACCGGATATGGATATTCATAGGTGAATATTCCACTCTGGGATTGTGTCTGTAATGGTCAAGGGAGATCACTCCCTAATTACTGACCTGAGAAACAATGAAACATCTGTCTCCATAGCTTCATCTTCAGAAGGTTTTATTTCTCAAAAGTCTACTCCATCCTGCATCCTGTCATCCCTACACCTATCCCCTTACTCCGCCTCTGCCCTCGTTTCTCACATTCCTCACATCAGGGAAGGCAGAGGCCATAAGGACATTGATTAAGACAAGTACTTGTAGTGAACAGTATGAAGGGATTTGATTGGATTCGAACACATGTGAGCGGCTTCAGAAGATGATGTTATGACTTTCCTCAATCTATTTGATCTTGAGAACTATATTGACAATTCCGAAGAGTCGTGGAATGGGTGCAGCTAAGGCATAAAACATGACAAAGCTTAGACTTGGACAGAAGCTCCTGTGGATGGATGAAACCTCTGAAGATACTTACAGCAGGCCGAGCTGGTGCAATACACAGATGGGACCCAGAGGTTCGAAGAGCCGCTGTCGAAGATCACGTTGAAGTCTTGAGGTGGAGTCCCAATGGAGATAGTCCCGTAATAAGACATCTAATGGGTATTGGAAGGAGATTCTAAATTATGTTTTGCAGTGTTGGTCACATAAACAGCTTTATTCTTGTAAAATCAAAAATGTATATCAGGGTGCACATAACTTCAATGTCTGTCATATTACGACCACACCAGAAATGCTAGGCACATGTCTCTAGTGGTTGGCCAGGGCCTCGACAAACATCCCTGTGCACAACACATGCACACATACCAGAGGTCACAGACCATTGCAAACACTATTCACTGCTCTATTGTCTGTCATGCACTATCTCTTGGCGCTCAGTGTGTACATAACCCAACCCCAGCAGTCAGAGCCTCACACTGAGTCACTCAGGACCTGCTCTTCTGCTGGTCACTGACAGGTATCCATCGACCACATCCGGCAAACCTCTATTGCATCAAGACCTCAGAGGATAGCAGCACACTCATTGTTTATATCCTGTGCTAGCACAGCCTACAGATCCACCATTCTCCACAGCCAGTGGGTCATTGCCTGTTGACACATCACACCATGCAATGTATAGAGCGCTGAATGTTCCAATGGAAATGTGAAAACGCGCACAGGGGAGGTATGTTTCACTCACATCCATGTAGTTGGTCATCGGCTCACTGGCCACTTGAGCAGCCAACTCTGGGAAGTATTTGCTGCCTGGATTAATTTTGTGGGTCTTCAGAAACTCATCCAGAAGGCCCTTCTCTCTCAGGCGATCCCTCAGGGATTTCCCTTTTATCAGGGGGACCCTATTAAATGAGAGGAAAAATAATGAAACTCATGAGTAGGAAAAGGAAGGCAAAAAAATGAATTCAATGAGAAGGCTGCCGGTTGGTTTTAATTGAAATAGTGAACCATTGAGGACCCCCATATGAGAGGAGCTTCGGACTGGTGATATAGAATTACAAAATGTATCTAGTAGAAAGGGATAAAGGCAAGTTGTGTCTAAGGTTCAACTTTAGAAGATGTAATAGCTTTAGGAGCAGCACCCTCAGAAGAGTAGCATCATATTCGGCACTAACTCAGATTTCCATATTATCTCACATCACCCACTTAACAGCCATGTGTCTGGATAACTCGGTCAGCTTCAGCATATAGACTCACACTTTCCAAGGGAGGACCACAGAGATGAACAATAACTTTCTGCCTCTAAACCACAGTGAGCTCAAACTCCTGATGCTAACTGTGACCTATCATTTTTAAACCTGACACACAGCTTAATGTACAATGTACAATCCTATTCTATTCTTAAGCCCGTACTCCAAATATGTTTTAGTACCAATGGTACTCAGCTCCAGATATACATTACCCTTTCCCCAATTTCCTCTTAATAGTAACAAGCGCCTTGGCTACATTAAGGGTTGACTATGCTTCTCCCCGTATGTAGGGAACATTGGTTTTCACGTTGACTTAAACCATGGTTGTCCTCTTGTGGTGTATCAAATGATGGTTGACTTTTCTTTGTATGTTTAACAATGACTCACTCATTCACTCACTTGTAACAACTGAAACACTGTTGGATATGCCCTTACTTATGCATTTATATTCAAACTAAGAAATACAAATCGGAACAGTCATCAAACACATCCTGGTGCTGACCTAGAGGAGGGTTTTAAATTTGGTTGAAACATATGAATCCATATTTTGGTACATGCAGTTCAACAGGATCCATCTCACTTAGGGAATCAGCCTGTCGTAGCCACAGGAAAATAGCACAAATGTGGTATATTTTTACTATTTATCTGTAGTGTGTTTACAGTTTGCTTATTTTTCAAATCAATTTTCAGTGCCACACATTTTTTTAAAACAGAAAACCTGAGACAAGGCCATCCTGTTCTATGAAACTGAGACATGTATACAGGATGTGCCACTCTGGTTTGTAGCAAATGGGGTTGTCAGAAAAAGAAAGGGTCAACACCCAAATGTTTTAATATAACTAAATTCAGATATTGACAACCATGTGTGATACCTTTTTTGTTTCATCGCCAAAGTGTACCTTGTTCTTGAAGCCGGATTGATTAGGTCGATGATGTCAGGGAGCACTGGCCTCGGCTCAGCCACTAATAGACCAATAACATTTGTTCCATCAAGACTAAGGAGTGAGACTGGTTGGTATGAACTACAGAAAAACAATGTTTCCCCGGTGTAGGGATGAACCAAGAGGACTGTTTCCAAATGGGATGTTCCAAGGACAGAGTAAGAAAAGGACTTGAGAGGTTGTGTCAGGATTGGGACATGGGTGAATGCTTTATGAAATAAGGTGACAACCTCTTAGCTGCAGAGCTTTGCCCGTGTTCAGGTGATAAAAGCTAGATATGGTTCCTTACAACAAGGTAAGGCACCTCAGTTCAGCCTGGTGTAAGCTTGTGTACATTTGTGTCTTTTAAATACAGCTGGACTAGTTGTCATCAGACAGCTTTGTTTGTATCAAGGTTCAAGTAGAAATGACTACACATGATATCAACTCAGCTATCATCCTGAATACCCTCCGACCACTTTCCAGTATTTCAAGTGTGTTTTCACTCACTCGCTTCATCTTACGCCTCCAGGCAGTTATCCATCCAGCTTTGTTGCCCAGCTTGTTCAATCGTTGTTTAGCGGTGAACATGGTGCTTTCCTCCTTGTCCATATCCAATTCTCTCACTTATTCCCTAAGAGTGATGATTCTGCATCTGAGATCAAGCACACCCCTACTTTTATTTATTTCCTTTAGTGTACATTCTAGGTGTGCCTTCACAGGTTTTCAGCCTAGACGAAGGTGAGGTAAGGAAACCTCTCAGCACAGCTTTTGACGCATCCCATAGACTTCTATCATTCCCATCCTGTTGTCATTCTCTGTTATGACATTAGTAGTGCATACAGTGACCTTGTCTCTCACGGCTGGACCACTGAGAAGCATTGGTTTACACGTGTACATGATTTATTGTCAATGTATAAAGTGTATGTTACATAAAAAGCTCTGACAGCATGCTTTGGATTGGATTGCACTATAAAAGAAATGCAATGCTACTATTGAAATTGGTATTTGTGTAAATACTAGGACAGACAGACACACCTGACATTTTTACAGTGCATGTATTACTTAATTACAGGGACTGAACAAAGGCACAAGTATTCCTCTCGGAGGTACCTGCAAAGTGATAACAAGCTGCGAGCCTTTGTGTCTCCTCCATGCCATTTACATTTAAGAGGGAGGTTCCAGGCTGCCTCCAGTCACTATATTCAAATACAAGGAGGCCTAATGGCCCCTTAACTTCGGCCCAGCTGGAGGTGAAAATCATCTCCCTGCATGTTGCTGCTGGTAATGTAAAGCAAACAATGTGCAGACGCTGGTGAATGTCCCGGTTTCTGAAAATTACACCAGGACGAGTTCAGCATATTTCTGTGGGGTCCAACTTCTTTGCAGGTGGGACGGCTTCCACCCTTCGAAAATAGTGGGTGGATGCCGTGTACTTGTGTCTATCCCTTACTTGTGTCCCGGGTTTGTTTCAAACAATGTGTGATTCGGTTCGTGGTCTGAAATAAGGATGTGTCCAATTTCAGCTCGAGCTCTAAAGCAGAGATGCGTCAGTTTCCCTGCACCTGTGTGCAAAACCATTTTGCCACCATGGATGCATCGTATTTACAATACGGCACACCATTGTGCAAGGATTGACAAATGAGGCAAAAGTCACGCATTGCTGGAGTTGTGTCGCAAGCACAACGCAACTCCAGCAAAGCATGGGGAGGCCTATACTCATTGTGCTGCATCATGTCTTAAGCCTGCTCCAAGCATCCCTTTATGCGTCACGTTGTAAATGGGCCGCAATGTGGCACATCATTTATGGCGCCGCTGCGTCACAAAAAGTGAAGCAACGGCAGGGCAAAAGTGACGCAATGGGCTTGTAAATCTGCCCCTATGTTGTGTGATTGCGGTATCTTTACAATATTTCTAAAATGTAGTTCAGGAACCTCTACACAATAAGGGTAGAATGTTTAGTAAAATATTTATTAACAACCCAATTTAGTAATAATATGGAATATGTTTTATACCCTATAATTTTGAGTTAAAACCAATCTCCTAACAGCAATATTCAAAAGAACTACAAACCAGAGACTCCTCTAGACTTTATGGTTTAGAATAAAGCAGTGTGCCTTTGCTCTTAGGTCATGAAATGAAATGAAATGAAAAATTATATTTATATAGCGCGTACATACCCTAAGGCCTCGCAGCGCTTGAACTGAAAAGTGTGGTGAGCAAATAGCAAGGTTTAGCACATTTTGGCGAACAGGTAAGTTTTTAATGTCTTCCTAAAGACCATCCGGTTGCTAATTTCCCGCATATTCGGCGGGAGCGAGTTCCACATCTTAGCTGCTAAGTGTGAAAACGCCCGGCCTCCCCAGCGAGCCTTATTGACTTTAGTTGTTGTGGCAAGATGCAGGACGCTGGAGCGAAGGGTTCTCGATGGAATGTAAGGTACGACCAAAGAGCGCAGGACAGCTGGACCTATTTGGTGAAATGCTTTGTGCACAATGCACATAGCTTTAAAGTGCATTCTGGCAGCTATTGGGAGCCAGTGGAGTTCTTTTAAGGCCTTCCTTGTTGATTGGCCACGAGGGATGCCAAACAAAAGTCAAGCAGCACAGTTTTGTGTAACTTGGAGTCTGTTGATCACTGCTGCCGGGGCTCCCAGATATAATGCATTTCCATAATCCAGGCGGGAGAGTATCAAGGCCTGAACCATGATTCTCCTCGCCTGGAAAGGAAGCAATGGGAGAATCTTCCGGAGCATTCTCAACAGTCCAATACAGGTGGAAGCGGTTGTAGTGGCCTGCACAGAAAAGTCCAATGCTTTATCAAGCCAGACTCCAAGGCTTTTGATGTGGGGTTTCGGTGAGGGAGGAGCACCAAGACAAGCGGGCCAGATGGAAACCAGAGTGGTCGGTGCGGAATTGCCCAGTAGCATAATCTCAGTCTTCTCCCCGTTGAGTCTGAGACATGAGGAATGCATCCACTTGGCTACTGCCTCTAGACAGGGCCCCAAGGTGTTGGATGAACCCTCTGTGTGATCCAAGGAGACCACCAGTTGGGTATCATCCGCGTAGGTGATAATACGCACACCGAACGGCTGTACTATCCCTGCCAGAGGACTCATGTAGACATTAAAGAGCGTTGGGCTCAGGGCCGAGCCCTGAGGAACCCCACAGCTCAGAGGGTGTTTTGAGGATACTACCTCGCCCTCAAACACCTGGAAGAAGCGCTCATCCAGGAAGGAGGTCAGCCATTTCAGGGCCGCGCCCGACACGCCCATGCCACTTAGACGTTGTAATAGTGTGGCATGGTTAACCGTGTCGAACGCGGCACTGAGATCTAATAATATAATGGCTGCCTTCCCTCCCTGGTCCAGCACAGATCTCGTTTCTTCCGTTACCGCGAGTAAAGCTGTTTCGGTGCCATGTTGAGGTCATAAAGAGCTCTTTTGCACACATACCCCATGGTATTACTCCCTCATTAGATGTAAATACCACATGCATGATTGCTGTAAGTTAAATATACAACTGAAATGAACTACCAAACCCCTTGAACTGCAGACCCTGACTCAATCCCACCAGCCTCCACCCCTGTAGTAAAGCTCTAAGTAGACACCTCCTTGATCAGACACTTAGACATGGCCATGAGGCTCTATCAAAGCTCTCGGACACTGCCAGATCATCAGAAAAGTTGCACTGGAACTGGGATGGAGCCGGCCTGTTAACCCTTTGAGTAACAACAGCAACAGGGATTTGTGCACAAAGCATTAAGCACTTTTGCACATTTAAGCCCCAAGAAAAAGCATTTACAGGCTAATCATCGGACATTTTTGCAGAAAGCAATTAATGTTGATGCAGCACTATGTACTTTAAACTTGCACCTATTTGCCTGCCCTCATTCTGTAGCCAAGACTCTGACAAGGGGGTAACTCTATCTCATGAACTGCTGCTAACCTCCACAAACAAACATGAAGAAACAGGACTATGGGTCACCAAGGCCAGCGGAGGGGATCTTATCTGTAATTTTAATGTGTGTTCTTAACTGTGGCTAACAGTCTTTAAACATTGATGTTTTACTGTTTATTAGAGTTGGTTAGCTTTTGTAAAGGTTTCAATTAACTGTACAATAAACACATTACTTGCTTACTTACTATCAAAGCTCCTATCTCATGACCCTACAGCACAAGTAAGGACTGATAGCAAATACTCACTTGGCCAGACACTTAGGGCCTCATTTATGAGAAATGACGCATCGCTGCGTGAAAGCAGCAATGCGTCACTTCTCAGTGCGCACTCCTTGCGCCATGATTGATGCTTCATATTTATAATATGCTGCATCATGTCGCAAGGAGTTACAGATACGTCAGTTTTTCTGACGTATCTGTAAGCGCAAAAGTGATGCATTGCTGGAGTGTGTCACAAAAGTGACGCAACTCCAGCAATGTGTCCATTCACATGGGGCAAGCCCCATCTGGAAGGGCCTGCGGCAGTCTTACACCTGCCATGAGGTAGGCGTAAGATATTGACGCATTTGCGTCCTAGAAGTGGCGCATTGAAATCTCATAGATTTCACTGTGTCACTTCTAGGACCCTTTCTTGCATCAATACGCCCACCTTGCATACATTATACCTGGCGCAGGTATAATGTGGCACAGGGGTTTACAAAGTGACGCATCTATCTAGATGCGTCACTTTGTAAATATGGCGCAACAAGGCGCATTTTTTACGCCACTGGTGCGACGCAAAAAGTCACACACCAGAGGCGTAAAAGTGATGCACAGCCTCATAAATGAGGCCCTTAGGCACTGACTAATCACCCATTGCATGACTCTACAGCACACTTACTGCCACATGCATCAAACTCCCGTTTTGCGTTTCCAAGTTAGCGAATTTTACTGAATCGCAAATATGGATTCGCAAAACGGGATGCATCATAGAAAGTGCAAAATATTTCCGATTCGGTAAAAATCGCAATTTTTACCGAATCGCAAATATTATGTGACTTCAAAATTGCGAATTCGCTATTCCCATTGATTCCTATGGGCCAAAAGGCCCATAGGAATCAATGGAAATTGCGAGTGGCACTTAGAAAATTTCATGGGTGCAGGGGGGGGTCCAAAGGACCCCCCCCCTGCACCCCTGAAATGTGTGTTTAAATGGATGTTTCACACACACATGTCCTAAGGACATGTGTGTCTGTAACATGACATTGTTTAAAATGTAAATTAGTACATTTTAAACATTTTTCGCAATTTACCACGAGGTTCAACCTCGTGGTAATTTGCACTTCCAAACCTTGTTCTCGCAATTTCATTTCAGAATGATGCATTGCATTTAAGGAATCGCAAATTTGCGGTTCCTTAAATGCAATCGCATTCTGGAAAGTCGCAAAATCAGCGAATTTCATTAAAAAATAATGATGCATCTGAAAAAGCATTTTTGGAGTCCCAAACGGCCGATTTTATGGAATTGCACCGTTTGCGACTCCAAAAATGCTTGATGCATGTGGGCCATTGAGATTCATAGCAAATACTCACTTGACCAGGCACTCAGAGAGGGCCACCAGCCCCAGGAGCAGCAGCCACTTCATGGTTTCCTTTTTGGTCCACAGTATCCAAAGCAGATCTCAGAATCTGGAGTCAGTTGTGAAAATCCCAGGTGAAGGGGCTCCTTATATACCGCAGAAGGCGTCCCTTGGACAACCTTCACGTGCAGACAAGAAGTGTGTGTGTGAGATAAACCAGGGGCTCTTATCCAACACCAAAGAGAGACGCTATTCCCAGACTCCTTATCTCAGTAGATCTCTATAATGTCTAATATTGCACACAGGCCTTTGTGGACCTCATATCATGTGTACAGATTAGATGCGGTGTGTGCTGCTATTCTTGGAAATGTAAATACCTGTGGGAGAGTGGCGGTGCACGTGTCCTCTGGATACTGCCAGGACCTTGAGATAAGGACACATTGAGCCAGTGTGTGTTGTGCAATAGTCAGATGCACAGGCAACTTCCAAGAAGCCTTCTGTGGCCAAGAGTTAGACTATCTCACATGAGAATACTCATGCCTTTCACAAACCACAGAGCTTGTGTTCAAGTCCAGTGTCATGTCCTCACCCTAAGGGATCTCTCTGTGACAGAAGAGGAGCCAAGGAGGTTTCAAGGGTGGTGTGTTCATTTGCATTCATTATTATGGAATCATTAGGTGTTTTTCTAATGTTAATACTTGTGCTTAGTTTCAGGTACTGCAAGCCACAGAACTGTGAGTGCTTGGGAGAACCGCAGTGAGTTCACAGGAGCAACAGAAACAGTCACACCAGAACAAATGTTTTTAAAACTCATTGGCAGATACAGAGGGATTAGGAGCAGCGAGGTGTGCCTGGAAGGGCATTGCCACACTGGAAGGGTGTATTCTCTTCGAAGAAGGAGCCTTGTGAGTGGATGAATGCAGATGGATGAATAGGTTAGTAGCTGGGCACATAGATAGATCAATCCGCAGGTGCATCCATGAGCAAGAAGCAACAATGCCCTTAATAAGATTGTGGCCATAGATGCATGGCACAACGACTCTCAGCACATGCAAGCATGGCATGAAAACAGACTGCCCATGGGAGCATTGCTTGAACATTTTCAGCCCATGTGAGGATTTCATGAAGACTGCCTGCCCATATGAGGATGGCAAAGACTCTATGCATGTGCCAACATGACTTAAAGACTGTCTTCCCAGGCCAACATGGTGCAAAGACTCTCTCCACACACCAACATACCTTGAGGACTGTCTACCCATGAAATCCATGGGAGTATTGCACGACTACTCTCGGCCCATATGAGGATGGCATAAAGACTATCTGCCCATATGAGGATGGCAAAGACTCTCTGCATATGCCAACGTGCCTTGAAGACCATCTTCCCATGCAAGAATTGCACAAAGACTCTCTGCATATGCCAACGCGCCTTGAAGACCATCTTCCCATGCAAGCATTGCACAAAGACTCTCTGCACATGCGAACGTGCCTTGAAGACCGTCTGCCCATGCAAGCATTGCACAAAGACTCTCTGCACATGCGAACGAGCCTTGAAGACCGTCTGCCCATGCAAGCATTGCACAAAGACTCTCTGCACATGCGAACATGCCTTAAAGACCGTCTGCCCATGCAAGAATTGCACAAAGACTCTCTGCACATGCGAACGCGCCTTGAAGACCGTCTGCCCATGCAAGCATTGCACAAAGACCCTCTGCACATGCGAACGCGCCTTGAAGACTGTCTGCCCATGCAAGTATGGCACAAAGACTCTGCTCGTACCAACGCAGCTTGAAGGTTGTCTGCCATGCAAGTATTCAAAGAAATACTGGACATGGGTCGAAGTAGCCTTGTGCACAGCGTAATCACTCAAAGGAGTGTAAATCAAAAAGTTTTGTAATAATGTTCAGTTAATCAAATTGTACACGAAAAAATGCTATACATGTTGTGCAATTGAAGGAAATGACAAGATGAAGAAGAAATGTTTTACTCCTAGGTTGAGTTATGATTTGGACTATGCTCACAGTTATCGGCTAAAAATATTCAAGCCATTCACTACACTTATAGAGTATAAACATATACAGCCATATATCTCTTTTTGTCTTTCTCATAACGCAAGGAGGGTAATTTTCATGTTTCGAGCTGGGATTTTACCTGTACAAACTTATAAAGCAAAATGGTTACCTGGAGAACTCTCCCATCTATGTCTGTTATGTCAAGGGGTGAACAGACTGTGGAGCACTTATTGTTTATCTGCCCAAACTCTAAAGTGGTAGCAGCTCGCGCTCATTATATTTCGCCGATATACAGATCCTGTAGGCTAACAAAGGAAAAAGAAATATTAACAGCAGGCATAAATCCCCCGAGCGAATTTGTATGTTATAATTTGTATAAATTTTTTAAATCCATGTTAGCTTTATATTAATTTGTGATGTACTTATCTGTTGTTAAATTCTCTTCTCATTTTTATGTTATATTTGTGGTCCTCGGTTGAGTACCTACACAAATAAAATCTTTTTGACTTGACTTTGACAAGATGAAGCCATTGGTTGTAGTTCTTCTTAAGAGTTGCATTGAAGTACTAAAAAAAATGTTTATATTTAAGTACAATGTTGAAATTCACAGAATCCAGGACATGATATAACAATCTTCAAATACGATGAAATTACAAATCCCAATGCATTTCGGGCTTGTGGATAAGCCCTTCATCAGGGGATCTACAGAAATGACAATAAACCATATTTAGACCTCAAATTTTGTCAAAACGACAGGCTTATATCCACTCAAACAAGGCTGTGAGGAGAATCATGCGGCATAAGTGATAAAAAAGACTCTATTAAGAGAGGAACGGCAAAACCATGTTGTGAATACAGAAATAGAACCAAAGTGCCAAAACTGAACATATATGGAAGAGCTAACAGCTTGTGTGCAATGATTCAGACCGTCACGGATAGGAAAAAACGAAACGGAATCTGGAGTGCAGAATTAGTACAAAAATGCGTGATAGCTGGTGGCGTGATTAAAACACACAGGTGCATGAGAATCCGATACGGCGTGTAAACCAACCCGAGTGAAAACTCATAAACACGTGCAAGTGAATTAAACTCAAAAAAGTCAAAAGTGAATAAATGTGCAGAACCGAACATGCTGATAAAAGCTTACAATGTGAGTCGAGTGCTCAGGAATGACCAAAGTGGGACTGTCGCGGAACGCTAAAAAATAAGGAAAGGACGCTTAATATCTCAAAGCATCAAACTAGTGCTTGAATAAGAAGTAAAGACATGCGTATTTCTTACCGAAAAGAACTGCAGAGACGCAGTCTGTCAATACCCGGTGCAATGAGGAAAGTGAATGTCGGCGTCTTGTGGGCGCCCGTGATATACGTAAGTGCAGAGCCGAGAAATTAGAAAAAGAGAAAGGACCCGTGTGTGAGTGCTCATAGTCGGCCATATTGGAGTGTGGGAAAAAGTAGGTAGAGAGACCAAAAATTAAACAAGTTGCCTAAGGTCCATTGAAACAACTTAACGCAATGATGATGAAAATAAGAAATGCGCAAGATGAATACATCAAAATAATAAAATGAGATCAATCATGCGAGGAGAGAGCTTACACATAGCATTAACAAATGTAAGAGAATAGTTAAAAAACATATTAGAACATTTCAAAGGAAACACATACAGTTGCCAATTAAAGGAAACATGCCAGTTCGAATTTGTCATTGAGACCCAGTGGGGTCAAGGTCTGCATGAACCAAATCCAGTGTGTCTCGCGTTGAGACAAGTATTTATTGCAGTCTCTGTCTGGTCGTAAATCAATGATTTCAAGTACCCCACATCTCAGTTGCGCAATGTTATGTTTGAGGTTGCGCCAATGCTCAGCAATGGGAGAACTCGTGGTTTGGGTCCTGATTCGACTTTTGTGTTCATTAATCCTGACTCGTAAAGGTCTCTCAGTTTTGCCGATGTAGAATAGGCCACATGGGCATTTAATGAAATACACTAGATGATGACTAGTGCAAGTAGCATTGAATCTAAGATGAATGGGTTTACCAGACCGAGGGTGGTGAATGGTGTTGCCTATTATCATGTTACTGCAGTTTGAACAATTCATACAAGTTGACATGTCTTTGTATGTAACCGGAGAAGTCGGTTGGGTGTTTAAAATCTCCTTAAGGTTTCTTGCTCTCTTGTAGGCGAACATGGGTGTATGTTGGAATAGATCTTTGAAATCAACTTCTGATTGTAGAAGAGACCATCTGTTGGTTATGATGTTTTTCAACTGCAATGATTGAGTGGAGAAAGTGGAAACAAACACTTCTCTCTTTGTGGTTGACACCTTCCTGGTTTTGTTCAAAAGCTGCTCCCTTTTTACTGCTCGAGTTCTGGTTTCAGCTTCTTGAATGATTGAAGGGGGATATCCCCTTGCACTGTATTTCTCCTTGAATTTTTCAATAGTTTGCATGCCAGTCTGTTCATCGGAGTGTATGCGCTTGATGCGCAAAAATTGACTGTATGGAAGACCAAGTGACCAAGGATGAAAGCTCTGGTATGCCAGAGCGTTGTTCCGATCAGTTTTTTTGGTGAATAGAGAGGTGGTTAATTTGGAGTCTTGTATCGTGATTAACACATTCAGAAATGGAATACTCGTGGCTTCTATTTGAGAGGTGAACTGGATCCGTGGGTGTATGGTATTAAGTTTGTGTATCCTGGTTTCAAGTATGACACGTGGGCCTCGCCAGATGATGAGAATGTCATCTGTATACCTTTTGAATAGAAGTAGATGATCAAGCCAATCAGTTTGAGATAAAATATGCTCGGTTTCAAATTTCATCATAAAGATGTTAGCGTAGCTGGGAGCACCCGGAAAACCCATACTAGTTCCATTGGATTGCAAGAAAAAGAGGATCTTCCATTGAAAGTAACTGTGAAATAGGAAGAACTGTAAAACCTCAAGCAGAAACACTCTGTTTGCTCTGAGTTCATCTGTTTTTAGTAGTGCTCATTCAATGGCCTCAATGCCTTCAGAATGAGGGATGGAGGTATACAAAGCTACCACATCAACAGTACTTAGCCAGATTTCTTCTCCTGATGGAATGTTAATGGAAGAAAGAATGTTGAGCAGGTGTGTTGTGTCTTGCACATAGGTGTCACATGATTTAACAATGGGTTGTAGAAAAGTATCCAGGTATCTTCCAAGAGAATCGTGTATGGAGTCGCATCCTGAAACAATTGGTCTCAAAGGTGGGTCCCTCAAAGATTTGTGTATCTTCGGGAGCATGTACAGACGAGGTCTGCGTGGAAACCTGTTGAAAAGATAATCTTTGGTTTTTGACGTGATCCATTTCATTTCTACAGCCTTATTCAGAATATTATCAAGTACTCTCAAGAATTCATTGGTTGGATCCGCTGACAAGGGAAGGTATGTGGATGTGTCGGAAAGCATCAGTTCAATTTTCTGTTCATAGTGATTCTTGTCCATGACCACGAGAGCGCCACCTTTATCAGCCTGAGTGAAATGTAGTCTGCTCTATTTTACTGAAAAAACTTTGTACCACAAAATAAACCTACACCACCGTTAAAAGAAATTACTTTTGATTTATTAACTTATTCATCATCTTTTTTTGTTTTTTGTATTTTGACAATTCATTTTATACACAATATTTCATTTCCAAATTGATAAAAACAGAGGTTGCCCAAGAGAGGAACTGTGCAAAAAAGGGGTGGTCAAAGGTGTGAAACAAGTGAACAGAAAGGAAAAACAAATTAGTGGATAGAAAAAATTATTCACGTTATTTGAAAACAATACCGGACCTATATTTAGCCGTATTGAGACCCTGGCCAACCTTTCTTTAGGTTTTTTGAATAAGGACACTGTTATAGGTAGACATATATCTGGAAGATATTTTGCACTATATAAAGTTCTTTAATAGTTGGTCCAAGGGTAATTAGAGGATACCGTCGACGTTTCGACTCGTCTTATGCCCAACCGGTGATTTAAACCTGGGGATTGCGAGTCTTCATCAGGACTGGCGAAACAAAACGAAGGCAACCAAGGGATAATATTAACCCCTTCAATAATGCGAGAGCAAGAGGAAATGGTCCTGAGTTCCAACTTTCCATATAATATCCTTTATTTTTTGGATTCCATCCTCACCACATGTTGGGAGGGATACAGTACTTCATGTATGCATCATGGTAAGTTAATACCTTGGAGTTTTTTGTCCATTAGGTTCTAGAGGGCTCCAGTTGATCAATCAGGTAGCTTATATGCGCACTTTCCGATGCATATAGTAAGGGCGCCTAGTCCTAGGGTCAGGTTTCTTTCTGCCGGTATGTCGACCCGTGTACTACAGCCAAGCCTCGCTCTGTTCAAGGACGCCGCCGTTACTGCTACAGCGCCTGCGCGTGTAGTTGTACCTGGCCGCCTCTAAGATTCCTGATGAAGACTCGCAATCCCCAGGTTTAAATCACCAGTTGGGCATAAGACGAGTCGAAACGTCGACGGTATCCTCTAATTACCCTGGACCAACTATTAAAGAACTTTATATAGTGCAAAATATCTTCCAGATATATGTCTACCTATAACAGTGTCCTTATTCAAAAAACCTAAAGAAAGGTTGGCCAGGGTCTCAATACGGCTAAATATAGGTCCGGCATTGTTTTCAAATAACGTGAATAATTTTTTCTATCCACTAATTTGTTTTTCCTTTCTGTTCACTTGTTTCACACCTTTGACCACCCCTTTTTTGCACAGTTCCTCTCTTGGGCAACCTCTGTTTTTATCAATTTGGAAATGAAATATTGTGTATAAAATGAATTGTCAAAATACAAAAAACAAAAAAAGATGATGAATAAGTTAATAAATCAAAAGTAATTTCTTTTAACGGTGGTGTAGGTTTATTTTGTGGTACAACGTTTTTTCAGTACAATAGAGCAGACTGATTGAGGTTGCTCTACTTACAAAATACTGTGGATATTATAATTGATTTAAGTCATTCCGTATAATTAATAGGTCTAGGACCACTGTTTTTTTGATATCATTGAACGCCCAGGTCCACACCTTATGGGTCACCCCATTTTCTTAATGAGTGAAATGTAGGTCAGTATTATCTTTGAGTGAACGTAATGCATCCTTTTCTCTCTTGGATAAATTTTGTTTGGATCGAGTGGTAGACGGTAACTTGGCAATGTCTTGTTTGGCTAGAGTCTCGAAGAGATCTATAGTCTTGTGAGAGATAGGTGATATGAAAGAGCTCTTGGGTTTGAATTCTAGAAATTCAGGAGTTTCCTGAGTAGATCCAGAGGACTCAAAGGTAGAGAAAAAGTACCGTAATCTTAACTTTCTCGTGAATCTGAACAATTCAACCTGAGCATCTAGATTTCTTGCTTGGTTAGTTGGTACAAAAGAACACCCTCGATTTAATACCACCATTTGAGTGTGAGTTGGTTCCTTGGATGATATGTTTACAACTAGTGTTTCTTTTTCCTGGTTGGTTTTGCTGTGTCTGGAACCTCTGCGGGTTTTTGCGGTCCGGTTTCCGTTGGTGGTTCGTTTGCAGCTGGGCTGGTGGATAAAAAATCCTTTGATGTTGATGGAGTGCCTTTAGCCGGATCACTTGTGGATGCTGTCGAGACGGGAGGTCTGGACATTTGTGTGTCGGTAATGGAAGCAACACTCTCATCTGATGACGCCGTGTCCGATTTCCTTTAATTGGCAACTGTATGTGTTTCCTTTGAAATGTTCTAATATGTTTTTTAACTATTCTCTTACATTTGTTAATGCTATGTGTAAGCTCTCTCCTCGCATGATTGATCTCATTTTATTATTTTGATGTATTCATCTTGCGCATTTCTTATTTTCATCATCATTGCATTAAGTTGTTTCAATGGACCTTAGGCAACTTGTTTAATTTTTGGTCTCTCTTCCTACTTTTTCCCACACTCCAATATGGCCGACTATGAGCACTCACACACGGGTCCTTTCTCTATTTCTAATTTCTCAGCTCTGCACTTACGTATATCACGGGCGCCCACAAGACGCCGACACTCACTTTCCTCATTGGACCGGGTATTGTTATGTTATGTTATGTTAATAACTTTTATTCGGCGCACAGCTGCCCCAGCGAAGGGGCGTCCTGGCGCCTGATCAAGTACCACAACACAACAGGTCAGAGCTGAAAAGAAAGGGAATCAATTAGCAGAAGCAAACAGGTGGGTTTTAATAGCGCGTCTAAAAAGAGTCAGGCTATTTAGGGCACGAATATGTGCACGGAAGGGAATTCCAAAGTCCAGCCGCCAAAACACGAAAAGAGCGTCCTCCCATCCTACTCAGTCTGAACCTAGGCCTAATCGCCAGATGGTGAGATTCAGACCTGAGAGACCACGTGGGGACATAGGGAGAGATAAGGCCTGCGAGGGCAGGAGGAGAGGAAAGCTTCAGAATCTTAAATGTCAGACAGAGAGCCTTAAATTTGATTCTCTGTCTGACCGGAAGCCAGTGAAGGGAGGTCAGGACCATAGAGACAGAACACCATCTCGGAAGGCCAACAATGGCCCGTGCAGCAGCGTTCTGCACCCTCTGAAGCCTAGTAGCCTCAGCCTGATTAACTCCAAGCAGCAGAGCACTCCCGTAGTCCAGCCGGGAGAGGATAGAGGCCTGAACCACCAGTTGCCGAGTGGGAGGGTCGAAGAATTTGAGGACAGGTCTCAGTCCTCGCAGAATACCAAAGCAGGTAGCTGCTGTCTTCTTTGTGTGGCTGGTAAAAGAGAGGTTAGGATCCAGCCAGACCCCCAGATTTTTAACTTCGGCCGCTGGGATGGGGGACACCCCCAATTCGGGAGGCCACCACTGATCTCCCCATAGTTCCGCCTGCTTCCCTAAAATCAGGACCTCGGTTTTCTTAGCATTTAGCTGTAAGCAATTACTGCGCATCCAATTTGCCACAGCTATAAGTCCTGCGCGGAATCTGGGCGCAGTCACCTCAGGGTCCCCACTGAGTGTCACCGCCAGCTGCGTGTCGTCGGCATACGATGTCATGGTAAGGCCACATTGCCTGACGACAGCAGCCAGCGGTTTCACATACAGGTTGAACAATGTGGGGCTCAAGGCAGAGCCCTGAGGGACTCCCAGTCCCAGAGAGTGGAAAGAGGACTGGCCAGGTGGAATGGCTACTTTGAAAGACCGGTCCGAAAGGAAAGAGCGACAGACTGCGTCTCTGCAGTTCTTTTCGGTAAGAAATACGCATGTCTTTACTTCTTATTCAAGCACTAGTTTGATGCTTTGAGATATTAAGCGTCCTTTCCTTATTTTTTAGCGTTCCGCGACAGTCCCACTTTGGTCATTCCTGAGCACTCGACTCACATTGTAAGCTTTTATCAGCATGTTCGGTTCTGCACATTTATTCACTTTTGACTTTTTTGAGTTTAATTCACTTGCACGTGTTTATGAGTTTTCACTCGGGTTGGTTTACACGCCGTATCGGATTCTCATGCATATGTGTGTTTTAATCACGCCACCAGCTATCACGCATTTTTGTACTACTTCTGCACTCCAGATTCCGTTTCGTTTTTTCCTATCTGTGACGGTCTGAATCATTGCACACAAGCTGTTAGCTCTTCCATATATGTTCAGTTTCGGCACTTTGGTTCTATTTCTGTATTCACAACATGGTTTTGCCGTTCCTCTCTTAATAGAGTCTTTTTCATCACTTATGCCGCATGATTCTCCTCACAGCCTTGTTTGAGTGGATATAAGCCTGTTGTTTTGACAAAATTTGAGGTCTAAATATGGTTTATTGTCATTTCTGTAGATCCCCTGATGAAGGGCTTATCCACAAGCCCGAAATGCATTGGGATTTGTAATTTCATCGTATTTGAAGATTGTTATATCATGTCCTGGATTCTGTGAATTTCAACATTGTCCTTGGATATAAACATTTTTTTTAGTACTTCAATACAACTCTTAAGAAGAACTACAACCAATGGCTTCATCTTGTCATTTCCTTCAATTGCACAACACGTATAGCATTTTTTCGTGTACAATTTGATTAACTGAACATTATTACGAAACTTTTTGATTTACACTCCTTTGAGTGATTACGCTGTGCACAAGGCTACTTCGACCCATGTCAAGTATTTCTTTGAATTTAACGACAAAGGGTTTGCAGGACCCTTTTCCTTGTGGCACGCAACTGATTAACATTGACGACTGGTACCTCTACTGGTATTCACATTGATTATTTGATTTATTTGAGTGCATTCAGGTTGCTCTTTTCTACATTGCCATGCAAGGATGGCACAAAGACTCTCTGCACATGCCAGCATACCTTGAAGACCGTCTGCCCATGTAAGCATGGGACACCAATGCAGCCTATGAAGTCCCTTCTCACGGGTTGTAAGTGAGGCAGCAAATAGAGGGGCACAGTGTCATTATGTGTTAGACCTGTCATCATTGGCGTGATTCTCCCTTCCATTTTGACGGATTACCTCCTCTGTTTTTGATATGTTTTTGCTTGATTTGTGCTTTGGGCACTGTGCCACTGCTAATCAGTGCCACAGTGCAAGTGCTCCTTATGTTAAATTTAATGTACTGATTGGTTATTCTATGATTGGGTTATTTGATTTACCCGTCAGCCCAGGGCTTGTAAATAAAATGCTGCTGGTGGGCTTGCAGCACTGGTTGTGCCACCCACAGAAGCAGCTTGTAAAGTGAGTCTCAGGTCTGCCATTGCAGGGCCTGTGTGCAGTCTAGCACTGCCATGTCGACTTGGCCAATTGCACCCACTTGCCAGTCCCTAAACCTTCACTTTGCTTCATATTAGACACCCCTATGGTTGGCCCAAGGGCAGGGTGCATTGTAAGTACAAGGTAAGACATGCTCTGATGTGTGTAGCATGTTCTAATAGTGGATTACAGCCATTTTCGTTTTTCACTATTGAAGGCTACCTGTTCTCATAGGCCAGAATGAGCAGCTAGATTATTACATGATTTTAATACTAACTGACTCAGGGAACATGTAGAAATTCGAGTTTAGTATGCCTGAACTCCGAATAATAAAATACATCTTTTAGTAAAGTTTATTTTAATATTCTGTGTTTGCAAATACCCCTTTTCGAAAGCAGGAATTTGCTTGCCTAACCATTTGAGCCTGCCTCTGCTGGGTTGTGTATTTCTTGTCTGGGTTTGTGAGTGACAGGGCTGGGGAATTCCAGGAGACAGACTGGGACAGCCCAGTGGTGAATAGAGAGATTTACATCCAGATGGGAGGGAGGAGTGCACCTGGGACCTGAATAGAGCTAGGCCTTCCTTCTACAATGCTGGCTCTACCCCCTGTGGCTTTTCTGATGTCTCTGCCCTGCACTGTGAAAGGAGAAAAAGAATCATGTCAACAGAGTACCTCAGAGCTGTATCTTCCCTCCCCTGTGCTGGCTCCACCTCCTGTGGGGCATTTGATGTCTCTGCCCTGCACAGTGAAATGAAGAAGAGAGTCATGTAAACAAAGTGCTCAGGAACTGGTTTGTACTAAGCAGAGGCCTCTCTGCCTTTAGAGAGCAAAGGATTTTGGGGTATAAATATTGGGAACCTGATCCCAAGAAATTAGATAACTTCTGGAACAAGAAACCTTTCTTCTAAGGAGAAGAACCAAGGAAGCTGCAGGAGTTTGGACTGCCCCTCTGCCAGTGTGCTGTTTGCTGGGTTGGCCTGCAGCGGTTGCTTCATTGCCAAGGGAAAGGAGAAGGAACTTTGTAAGGACTTTCATCTACAGAATATTTTCAAAGGGCTTGAACTGTGCTTGCCTCCTGCTGAAGTCTCAGGGCCAAAAGACTTCACCCCCAGCTCCCTCCTGAATTTCCTTGCTTGGAATTCTGACTCCAGTCACTTGTGTGCCGCTGGGAGCTGGTAGCGCGACGCATCGAGAAGAAGCGTGTCGCCGGCGCAGCTGAAAGCATCGCAACGCCGGAGGAGCGAGCTTTCGCCTCATCTCCCTGGAAGAGTGTGTTCATCGCAGCTGCCTGTTGTTGCATCACCGGAGAAGCGTGACAACATCGAGAGTCGCCATCGCATCACCGGAGAAGCGTGTCGCAGGGCCTGTCGCGTTCCAAAGTACAGAGTCGGCGCAAGGCTGCCGGGGCATCATCACATCGTCATAGCATCGCCGCATCAAGGGTGCCATCTTCTCGCATCGCAACTGGATCATCGCATTGCATCAAGGGGCCATCTTGCGCACCGCAATGGGCCCAAAAGCCCAGAAATTACGCATCGCTCCATAAGGCTCACGACGAGTCCCCTACTCTGTGCAAGCATTGAGGAAGGACGCAACCGTTTTTCCGGATCACGGAACAAACATATCTCCCCTTTTGCAAGCCTTTTGTTTACTTTGCGTTACGCATCCAGGTACTTTGTTGAGAACTTTATCGCATTTACCAACAACTTGAATAAAGAGACTTTAATCATCTTTTAAGTAATCTTAAGTGTAGTATTGTGGATTTTTGTTGTTTGTGGTCTTGTGTTTAAGTTTACATAAAGAATACTTATTTTTATAAAACCTGTGTTGTCTCCATCTGTAGTGTTTTCACTGTATTACTGCGTATATTCACAAATGCTTAACACACTGCCTCTGAGATAAGCCTGTCTGCTCGTGCAAGCCCCCTTATCCTGATTTAGAAGTAAGGGTCCCTATTTGGACAAAGGTGATAACCATTGACAACGAGAGACCCCCAGATCTAACATTATGCGATGACCTTCTCGAAACTGGCTGTAACAAACCCCATCATCTTTGGTATCTAACATGTTTGAATCATACCCCACACCGTAAACGATGTGGGAGTTGTGATTCCATGCACTGTAAAGCTCCTCCGTGAAGCCCTCAGTGCTCCTGGTACCAATATTCTAGACCCGGACAGAACAACAGGACTACTGCCAACCGGAAACAACATTCTGCCCTCCTTTTGCTGAGCCAAGATCGAGCAGGAGAAGGCAGAACAATAGGTAGCCCCAACCTCAAGAGTCTTCAGTGACCAAGATCTTTTTCCTCACCACATCACTTGGCTCGTGGGCCTGCTAATTTGGTGAGCTGCTCAAGGTCCTCTTGCGACTCCAGTGCCTCAGGACTGAGGGTCCTGTTGAAGGTCACCTTTGAATTCTTTGGGCTCCCCTGATTGCTCAGGGTCTGCCCTGACTACCCTGCTTGTGGTGAGTCACCTGAGCCTTGCCGGTTTCAACACTGCACCGTATTCGCTTTTCAAGTCGTTTGCTGTTGCCAAGGTTTGTTGGTGCTTCCGACAGCACTGACCCCTCAATTCCTAACACCCAACGAAGGACAGCTCGTGAATGGCTCCTGGTTATTCCACATCACCGCCTGGTCCTCACAGCGACAGCTCCAAGGTCACCGTCATCTATTCTGCATCACCCCACTTAGGTGAGCATTCATCTTACAGGTCGCCAGTTCACTTCCAAGTGGCATAGACTCTGTCCCCTCTGCTTGCAGGTACTTCTTGACTTAAATCCACCTTTTGTTTCAACTGAACACTTTCACCTTCTCCAGCAGCGGCATCTTCCTAAAGTCCTCCATTGAGTCAAAGGCGGTTTCCGACCCCAATTCACACCTACGCACCCGGCTTCCCTGGTGCAGGTATCCTGGTTCCTAAAGTAACCACGGGTGGGATGGCTGTCCAGCCTTCTGTCTTCCACGGGGTTTCTTCAGGGTCCACTGGGAAGAGTCCTTATTCTTTAAAATTATAACTGCAACTTACCCGTTGACTTGCATTGAACTCACGGTCGTGTTCCCACTCTGTACACGGCCTCCGTGGGGCTCCTGGGTAATTACTTTGAGTGGTTCCTTGGATCCCTGGCACTTCTACATCTTCTGTGTATAGTTTTGACACCAAGTCATGGTTCGCACACCACTATTTTACTGTATGGTTTGGTCCCCCCCTTTGACCACTGTGTATTACGTGCTACTTACCTGTTTCTATTCAAAAGTATTGTGTGTATTGTGGATATCACCAGCAAAGTGATACCTGTATGTGTTAGTGAGTGTTATATATATAAATATATTTTTTTATAAATACACTGTGTGATTCTTTGTCACTTAATCTATTTCAATAAGATTATGTTCTGGTACAACAAGCTGCTTTATACCTCTTCTGGACTAAGCCTGAAGGCTGCTCTCTACAGCTACCACTTACAGAGTTTTTTAAGGTTATCTAAGACCTCCTAAATCACCACAAGGGTTGTCTGGATTAGTGCAAGGTGCCCACTTACATAAGTATACACCATATACCAAGCCAGCTTCTCACATTGGTGTGCAGCGGTTGGGATTCAAGCCTGCATTGTTTACCAGATAATCTTGATGTGGAATAATTTTTAAAAAACATCACTAATACTAGGCATATATAATACAGCTTAGAATAAGTAAGTTCTACTGAACTTAGGGTTGGGAAGTAGGAGTCTAGCACAACCATTTCTCCAACCTCAGAGAGTTTCGTTTTCAGTAGGTAAGTAGGTGTAACACCTCACTACACCTAGAATCATGTCTTTAGTTGGGGATACTAGTGCACCCCAGTCTGCTAAGTACAGTGATCTAAAGTTCCAAGAACTAAGGACGCTGTGTAACCTTAGAAAGATTAAGACAGGTGGCAACCCCACTATTAAGCTGCTCTTAGAGCTGCTGCATAAGGGTGATGGTCATCTTGTGAGGGCAGAAGAACAGGAAATTGTGGGTGGGGATACTCCTGAAGAGGGAGCATCAGGAGCTCTTACTGACGTATGGGCAGGAGGACTCAAATGATTCCGACATGCCAAACTCTGATCTCTCAGGCCACAGTGCAGATGGAACAGGGGCGACACCCTGTGTTCCTCCTGGGAGGGTCCACAGTAGAATAAGGAGGTCTAAATCCTCCTTTGGGGAATCCAATGCTTCAGGACATTAAATAGGGACCTCCGTATCTAGTAAGGGGGACAGCTCTTTTGAAAGGGAATATCAACAGGGAAAGGTCCTTCATCTTTAGAATTGTAACCGCGACTTACCCTTTGACTTGCATTAAACTCACGGTCGTGTTCCCACTCAGCCTAGAGTCTCCAT
Source organism: Lissotriton vulgaris (assembly GCF_964263255.1). Classification (NCBI taxonomy): domain Eukaryota; kingdom Metazoa; phylum Chordata; class Amphibia; order Caudata; family Salamandridae; genus Lissotriton; species Lissotriton vulgaris. Next base: position 717,765 of record NW_028252092.1, read on the forward strand.
GAGGCCGCTGGTTACTTACCATGGCTGGTTCCTTGGGTCCCTGGCACTACAATGTCTTCTGGGTCCAGTCTTGTCTCGAGTCGTGGTTTGCATACTACTATTTTAGTGTATGGGTTGGTCTCCAATTGGCGACTACTGGGTAGTTGTGCTACCTACCTGTTTCTATTGGAAAGTATTGTCTGTATTGTGTATATCACCGGCTAGAAGATACCTCAATGTGTTAGTGAGTGTCATATAATAAATACCTATTTTTATATAAACACTATGTGGTTCTTTTTCACTTAGTAACAATAAGTTAATGTTCTGATAAAACAAGCTCCTTTACAATCCTTCTGGACTAAGCCTGAAGGCTGCTCTCCACAGCTACCACTTAGAGAGCTTTCTAAGGTTGTCTAAGACCAGTAAATCACAATAAGATTTGCCTGGACTGGTGCAGGGTGCCCACTTACATAACTGTACACCATATATCAAGCCAGCTTCTGACAGTGTGCTATCATGACTGTCAAAGCACAGGAGGAAAACTACACTCCTGTGACTCAGAAAGCTTAAACTCAACTGGTCCACTCAAGACTAGTTCAGAAACGTTTTATGTGCCAACACCGATAAGCGATACCACATGGAGCTGTGGAGAAGTATGGCTCAATGATTAGAGCGGCAGACCCTGATGCAGAGGTCTGGCCTGGGACCAGGGTTCAATTCCCCGCCTCGGCCGGTCTTGGGCTCAAAATTCCACAGACCTGATAATTCTCGCCTCTGTGCCCTTTCCAATCATGGAGTCCCACTCTGCAACTCTGGGCAATAGCTTGCTTAATCTCCACAACGGCCCCCACAACTCTAAGAATGCCTGGCCTCCACCTTGGGGGTGCCCAGGAGTGGACGCCCCACAGGGAAAGCCAGGATGGGTTCCACAGCGGTATTCGTACAAGCGCCTTGAGACCCTTGCGGGTGAGTAGTGTGCTATACAAGTATCAATTTTTTACACAAGCCTAGATCTGGCACAGCATTACCAAGAAAGGGGAGGTGCCTTCGGTACTGAAATTTTGTCAAAAAAATCAAAGATTGTGCAAGCAACAAAGCTGCCAGCTCTGCTTGAGATGGGAGTATTTAACTTTGACTTATAAAGCTTGAGATTAAGGGCCCGATGTAGGTAAACGCGATTTTCCGATTTCAAAATACCGAGGCGGGCCGAATCGGTATTCTGAAATCGGAAAACGAGATGTAGGGGAAAAAAACCGAATGAAAACCGAATCGGTCGGCATCGGTAATGAGAATCGGTACGTTCCGATTCGGCACGGTCCGAATCGGAAAGTACCGAATCGGCTAACAACGAATCGGAAATTACCGAATCGGCTACCACCGAATCGGATACTCCCGAATCGGCGAATACCGAATCGGTAAAAGCCGATTCGGTAAAATCCGAATCGGCAATCATAGATACGAAGCCATGAAAACACACCCATGGCGAAAAAGCCCATAGAAATGCATTGAAGGAACCGATTTGGCTTTTACCGAATCGGATAATACCGAATCGGATAATACCGAATCGGATTTTACCGATTCGGCTATTACCGAATCGGTAAAAGCCGATTCGGCAAAAGCCGATTCAGCCAATGAGGTGGCTCCCCCTCCCCCACCCAAACAGGGAGTGGCAACCCTGGCAGGTGCAGCTAATTAAGAAGTTTCTGGAGAGCCAGCCTAAGCTCAACACTCACAGTTAGCAGCAGTGGGAGTAGGAGGTTGCCAACTGAACTGGAGAACATGGCAGAGCAGTCAGGAAGCCAGAAGTCCTCCCAGAAGAGGAAGCCGAAGTTCACCACCACCGAACTTCAGGTGCTGGTCGAGGAGGTGGTGAGGGTGCACCGCCAGCTGTTTGGCAAGCTGTCCCTCAACGTGCCAGACAGCACAAAGAGGAGGATCTGGGCCGACATCGCCCAGAAGGTGAATGCTGCGGGTGTCACCCCCAGGTCCATAGAAGAACTTAAAAAGAGATTCTATGACATCCGCAGCCTCACGAAGAGGAAGCTGGCTGACATACAGAGGCAGGCTGGACTCACTGGAGGAGGCAACAACCCGGCGCCACCCCTCACCGAGCTGGAGGACCTGGTCTCCAGCACCATTGAGAGGGAGAGTGTCAGTGGAATCGGGACCCTGGACAGCTCTGCGAGAGCTACAGCTACAGGTAAGAAGCATGCGCATCATGACACACCCTACCAGACACCTCCCCATTAGACACAATGCATAGGCAAACCCCAGCACAGTACTGTCACCAACATACAAGAGACAAGCATCATGGTACATGTAGTCAGCAGAAGTTAGCTAAATATGGCAGTGCAGAATCACAAGACAGGAAACAGTGTGACACAGTGTAAGGAGATGCAAGGACATGTGGAATGCTACAATTGTACTGACTGTAATACATCAGCACTCAGTTTACAAATGCTTCTTTGTACCTAGGGGCCCCATCAGGCGGAACAACAGTGACAGCAGAGGGAGCAGCACCGTCCGACACTGCAGTCGCAGGGCCGAGCACCAGCCAGGCTGGCCAGGAGGAGGAGGAGGAGGAAGGAGACACCACAGGGCTAGGTATGGAGGGAGTCCTGGTCATTGACTACGATGCACTGCACTCCCCAGTAATGGCCAGCACACCCCCCTTGCAGTTCTCCCCAGAGAACTCCCCTACAAGGGACACCACTCCGCCTACAACAGCTCCTGCCACAACCGTGGCCTTGCCACCTGTTCAACCTGTCCTGGGAGCAGGGGCTCAGGGACCGGCCAGCCTCACACCCCCACCAGTGGCACCCCAGCCCACTCAGCAGGCCGGAAGCAGCAGTGCCCGGCGCCGTACCATCACCACCACTGCTGCACCAGCACGGGAGGGCAGTGTATTCCTGGGCCTGGAGGGACAGATGGTTAAAATTCAGAGGCAACATGCAAGATCCACTATGGCCTGCCAACGCCAGCTCCTGCAGCACAACATGCAGATGGGAGAGTTGGTCAAGGGATTCCAGGCCGTCGTGGAATCCAACAAGGTGGTGGCAGCAGGGTTAGGCAGGCTAACCACTGCCATCACCCACTCATCAAGCAGACAAGAGGAGCATGAGCTGGTGCGCAGGCGGGATGCCCGGGTTTTGAACCGCGCCATGGGCCGCCTTGCAGCGGCGACGGCACAACTGTGCCATCGCAGCGCCAACCAGGAGTCTGTCCTTAGTCAGCATACGGCTGAGCTTACTAGGGGGATGGCCCGGATCACCACTGCCATGGAGGCCATGATAATTTCAAACACCGCCTCCAATCCGGCCCTGGACCTGGGTGATGCTGGGGACAGCAGCAGCCGCAGCAGCCCGGCCAGCGCTGCGTCTGAGCCACGGAGGAGCACCAGGCGCTCCGCTGATGCTGCTGGGCATTCAGAGGGGGCTGAGGGACACCCCAGTGGGTCTGTCAAGCGGGCAAAGAAATAGCCTGGCAAGGGCGGGTGAGGCAACCAGTACCTTGAACTTTATTTTATTTACCATACTCCATTTTTTGTTGCACATCAGTGCTGTAACTGTGGTGCAACACTATTAAAATTTGTTTTTTCAAAGCAACATTTAGCTGTCCTTGCATCTGTACTCAGTCAGAAATAGTTCTCAGTGATCTCCTCACGTCTGTATCTGCCATCACTTGGCGTACACACCCCAGCTGGCTGTGTCAGTGGCACAGCTTCGTCGTCGTCATGGTCCTCGTAGTCAGACAACTCCACCTCAGTGCCCTTCTTCACCGCAAGGTTGTGTAACATTGCACATGCAGCTATGATCTTGCAGCAGGTGATGGGGGTATACTGCCTTGCACCTCCACTCTTGTGCAGGCATCTGAATCTACTTTTCCAGATGCCAAAGGTCCGTTCGACAACATTCCTTGTGCGTATGTGGGCCCGGTTATACCTCCTTTGGCTGGGTGTGGAGGGGTTGAGGTAGGGGGTGAGTATGAATGAGCGGAGGGCATATGCACTGTCGCCTGGAAGAGAAAGGGGTCACATTAGACACATGCATACATGTATTCCACCTACCTACTATGTGTTATGGGGGTCTGATGATGTGTCTCACCTAGGAGGTATCCTTCTCCAAATTCGCCAGCCATCAGCCGTGCATATATGCCGCTCTGTTGGAAAATATAGGAGTCATGGGTACTCCCTGGAAATTTTGCTACCAGGTCTGTGATGGTGCACTTTGCATTGCAGATCACCTGCACGTTGATGGTGTGTGTAGACTTGCGATTGCGGTATATGTATTCGGTGTCCGCTGGTGGGCAAATCGGAATGTGCGTGCCATCTATGCAACCGATGATTTGGGGAAAATGTGCCATCTGGTAGAAGTCAGCTTTGGTTTGTAGCAGTTCTGCGTGGGTTGCAGGGAAAGAGATGTATTGGTCCATCCTGTGTATCATGGCGTCAAGGAATGTGTGGAAGAACCTTGACAGGCTGCTCTGGCTCACCCCTCCTGCTGCTGCTACACCACTTTGATAGCTGCCAGACGCTAGCAGGTGTAGGCTGCATAGCACCTGGATGTGCGCAGGGATGGCGTGTGCCCTTGGGGTGTGGTGGTCCAAGAATGGCTTGAGATCCCTGATGAGCTCAAGTATGGTGTCAGAGTCCAGCCTGTATCTCTGTAGTATCTCTGCCTCTGTGAGCATGAACAGGGTTATCCTCTGTCTGTAGACCTGTTCATTTCTTAGCCATTCCCTCTGTCCTTCCTGCTGTAGCCGTAGCCGCCTCGCAATGACATAAAAAGCTGCCATCCTGCAAGTTGCAATGCATTTTGGGACTGTTTATATGGGTTGGAGTTGGTTACCACCTGATTGCAATCCATGGTAAATACCGAGTGAATTCTACCGATTTTGAGCCGATTTCGGTGTTTCGGTGCCTCCCTACATCTCCCCAACTGTCGGAATCGGGGAATTTCCCGATCGGCGATTCCTACGAATCGGCATGTTTTCCGATTCGGCTCATGTCCGAATCGGTCTTTCTACCGAATCGGTACATGGACCGAATCGGTGAATTTCCGAATCGGTGTCACTAACGATTCGGTACATGGACCGAATCGGTGAATTTCCGATTCGGTGTCACTAACGATTCGGTACATGGACCGAATCGGTGAATTTCCGATTCGGTGTCACTAACGATTCGGTACATGGACCGAATCGGTGAATTTCCGAATCGGTGTCACTAACGATTCGGTACATGGACCGAATCGGTCTTTGCATCCGAATCGGTGTTTTTCCGAATCGTTACATATCCGATTTTCGGTATGTACGTATCGGATTCTTTCCCATTCGGTACTCATTCCGATTCGGTTTTCACTCCGATTCTTTATGTTTTTCGTTCCCTACATCTCGATGGCTGTTTACCGATCGGTAAGGGCACAAAATCGGTATTTTCGGCCGTTACCGATCGGTAACGCCCTACCTACATCGGGCCCATAGTAACAGATTTTGGTAGGGACAGAAAGACTTTTCAAGGTTTGCTCAATTTCTCTTGAAGGCTAAGACATGCCACAGATCTCAGATTTGAGGGTCTTCATTGGTTGCAAAGGGCCATGAGGCACTTTAAAATCGACTCACAACAGTCCGGGTTCAGAGGGCTGCCTGTAAGGTCACCAGGAGATGGAGCATTCAGGCAAAGGAAGCCCACAACATGGGATATCATGGAGTCTATAAGCCTTCAGGGGTAAGCCTCAGACCCTAAAAATGAGGCTTGAGATGTGACGCGCCATCCTTGTTGAGGGAGTCAAGCACTGTTCCTTAATACTCCTGGCATAGTAATTCAGTATAGTATAGGATGGTAATGTGGATGCCCTCACATACGAAGACTCACGTCTACCCCTGACTACATCATTCCTTCAAAAACTACTGAAACAACTGTAGACCATAACGGATCCCTGGTTTAACTCGTATCGTACCTGCTCATTCTTCAAAGTAAGAGTCATTAGCTCAAGAATAGATGGCGCCTGTCGCATGAGGAGAAGAATGAGATTCAGCATTGATTTGCAGTGAAATTCCACCACAGGCAAATTAGAACAACCAAAGCTTTATTCTATGCAAACAAAATCGAACAAGCTAAGCACTAAAAAAACATTTCTCTACTGATGATTCTTCCTCTTCTCTCAGTCATCATAAGGTGAAGTGCCATCTTCACAACTTTTCTTAGGTCATTCCTCCCAAAATGGATTCCTTTCTTGCTAACTGTAAATCTAGCTCACCTATGGATCCTGCCCCCTCTCGGTGTTTAATGTCAGTATTTCTGCCATCAGTCCTATGTTGTGCAACAACTTGAACACTTCAATCCACTCCGAATTGATTTCCACACAGTGGAAAGCATCGCTGGTCACCCCAAATCTAATTCAGATACCAATATTCCCTCTATTTCTTAACTTCCTGCACCAGTGAAGATGCTAAATATCCATATAAACCAACAGCTGTTCAAATACCTGGAGGCTCATGTCCTCTTAAAGTCTTCTCAATCTAGATTCCTGAGGATGGATAGTACAGAGTGCATCTTGTACAGAGACCATCAGAGTCTGGATACCCTGACGGGTGATTAGCCGAGCTCTACAAATTCACATAAAATCCTGTTTTCCGCAGTGGAACTCCCCATCCAATTGCAGTAGCACTTATTCTTTTGGATCTTTGGGCAGCCTTTGAAATCATTCAATCCACCAATTAATCAATCATTATTTGTACAGCGCAGAACAGTCACCCCTGGGGTATCTTGTTTGAAACAACCTCTCATAGAATTTTTATTCAGAGGCTCAAACAGATTGTGTTGAGGGCACAACTCGCGACTGGCTTGCCAATTTTCTTTTGGACAGGACCCTGCCGGTGAGACTCAATCTTTTTCTTCAGGATCCAGCCGAGCTCAGGTGTGGAGTCCCTCAAGGCTCAGCCTTTAGACCAGTGCTCTTTAATATACATGATCCCTCTCGCAGCCCTTATCCAAGATTTCGGTTTCCAAATGCTATTGTATCTGATAATACTCAGCCGATGATCTCAATTTCACAGGAGGATGCCGGCTGACAATTAAGATTTAGGCAGTGGATCATTTCCACAGCCTCATGGATGCATAGCAATCTTCTCAAATTAAAATTCCAACTGAAGACCATATGCAAGATACCAGTCTTTCTATCCATGAGTGCTTGGAAAAGAGTATTGCAAGCCTTGGTGACCTCAAGGCTTGATTACTCCAATGCCCTCCACATCAACCTGCCTACAGAAACTAACCATCAAGCTTCAACATGGTCAGAATGTGCTGGCCAGATTTCTTCTTTGTGTCCTCAGAGAAGATTTTCAATCTTCATTGACTTTCTGATTTGCACTGGCTGCCAGTTCACAAGCCGATCAAATTTAAACTTCTTTCGCACTTTCATCATGCAGTCTACCTTAAGGGTGCGCTTACTCTCCAAAACCGCTTGTTCCTTCTAGAGTCCATAGATTGACCAATGCACTTCCGATCCTTCCTCCGACATGCCGTAAAGCAGGTAGAAGCAGCAATTTGGCCACAAAACAAGTCTCCACTCTTTTGAACTCTTTGCCCTACTCTCTCTATGCCACTGAGGACTGTCATAGATTCACCAAGAACCTGAAACCTGTTTTTTCTCTGCTGTTTGACTCCTTTCTGTAAGCTAATGTCTGATCTGACAAGTGGTTTTAACTGCTTTGATGCTCAATTTCAGCATAGCTGTGTGCTCTAAATCTCTAAGATCAATCAATCAAAGCAGGGGCTGCCCAGCCACACATTGCCATCTCAAGAATGGCTCAGTGTCTGCCACCACATCAGCTCACATAGGCTCAGACAACACCATGCTTGTATTACCAACCCAGCTCTATGAGCCACAGGTGCTGTATGCCATCTCTACTGAAGATCGCGAGACTCCATACTAGCGACGAGTGTGAGATGGACTCTGGGCAGCATGTCTGACACCTGGAAACTTCATTAACCAGGACCCAGCAGAACTAACATGTGGAACACCTGGTGTTCTAGATATAGGTGCTGAGGAGTGACAGAACTGTTCCTACCTGTGGAGGGGTGTCATATGTACTTTAGAGTGTACATAGAGGTAAAGGGAGCACAAATGGTTCTGTGTCAATTACCACTGAAGCTAAATGGGACTTAAGTGGCTCCAGCTCAAGTAGTGCAGAAGCTAAAAGAGAATAAGTAGTTCCAGGTCAAAAGGTGGAGAAGTGTGGCTCACTGGTTAGAGCAGGCAGACCCTGAAGCAGAGGTCAGACCCAGGACCAGGGTTCAATTCCCGACGCGGCAGGGTCTTGAGCTCAAATGTCCATGGACTCGATAATTCTCGCTTCGGTGCCTGATCTAATCATGGGTTCACACTCTGCAACTCTGGGCATTAAGCTTGCTTAATCTCCACAACGCCCCCCCCCCCCTGCGGCGGGATGCCTTGGGGATGCCCTGTAGGGGCTATCTCACAGGGAAAAGCCAGGACGGGTTCCCAAGGCAAGCGCGGAGATACCCCTTCGGGGGTCGATTCAGGCGCTATATAAGAAACATAATAATAATAATAATAATAAAGACACATTAGCAAAAGGGAGCATAACTGGTTCCAGGTTAAGTACATCAGTTAAACGGAGGCATACGTGGTTAAGCTCAAGCAGGACAGTAGCTAAAGGCGAAGTAAGTTGTTTCAGCTCATGTACCGCAGAAGCAAAATGGGACATATGTTGGTCCAGGCCAAGACCCTCATAAGCTAAAGGGGAAATAAGGGTTTCCAAGCCAAGTGGTGTAGTAGCTCACAGGGACATATATAGTTACAGGTCAAGTAGCGTAGAACATCCAATAGTGTGGAGCCTGGATGTGGGCTGCCAGAGTAATTTGAAGGGAGGTCTCTCCATAGGGGCATGGGGACACATCCAAAATGCAAACAGCCATTTCTTAAGTGGTTGTTTCCACAGCATTTCATTGGCTCATACAATTTGTATGCCCTCTTTCAGCATTTTATTGAAATATTCGAAAACTCTATTAGTTTCAGAGTAATAAAGCTCACACTTTGTATGCAATTATTACAAGTGTATTTCAGAAAGATCTTTAACTTCTCAAGAGCAAAGATATACACCCTTTTCAGAAAGCAATGATTTAGGGTATCCTTACCTATGAGATAAAACTTCTAAAACACCCTTTCAACTAATATCTAGTACACATTTGACTTTTAGACACTTTGAAAAAATATCAATGAATGCAAACATGTAAGGATGTGCATGCTCTCACCCTGCACATGCTCAAGTAAATCAATTAAAATCTCCTTGTCATGGCGCTCCTGGCAAATAACTGTTTCAGCCTTAGGGTGGTCTCCCCCAAACCTTTTGCCTGCTTGCCTCCCATTTTTGCTGAATTCGTTTTTTTTCGGTCTTAGGAATCTGTGCACTTTGCCACTGCTAACCAGTGCTACACTGCTTGTGCTACACTCCCCTACACATGGTTTGACTGGGATATAACTAATGGCCATATTTAATTTACTTTGAAATCCCTTTCAGAATGGTATACAACATACCCAGAGCTGGTAAATTAAATGCTACCAGTGGGTCTGCAGCATTTATGGTGCCACCCACTCAGTTGGACCTTAAAACTGGGTAGGTTACTATGTAGGATGAATTTTCCTCCCTTTTATCTTTCCCCTTACAAATACATGTTGCTGATGTTCTGAAAAATACTATGTAGATTTAATATGCTATTTAATTTTGTACCTTTTGCTATATCAATTCAATGAATACAAAAAAAATAAAAATATATATATATTCATAAAAAATCCTCTTTGAGTATATTTGGATTGACCTTGTTCTTGCCATGTGCAATGCTGGCTCTTAGACTAATCTCCCCATATATATTGGTTGGATCCTACCTTTAGGACCGTTATATCACAAGGCAGGGTTGCTTTCTTTTGTTCTATTCTCTGGACCTTAAAACATGCCCTAGGCCTGTCATTGCATCCTGAATATAGTTTTAAATGCCATGTGAACTTTGCATTTTAACCCCCATGCCTAGTCCATAGGGCAGGGTGCTGCGCAACATAAAATTTGAACATGTACTTTTCAGTTTTACATGTCTTCGGGCCAGATGTAGGAAGGCTATTACTGGTCGGTAACGGACGAAATCGGCCGTTACCGACTGGTAATAGCCTTTTCTGATGTAGGTGGCAAATTTACTGATTTGTTAAATAACAAATCAGTATTTACCGATTCGGTATTTACCGAATCATCATTTACCGATTCAGTATTTACCGAATCGGTAAATGACATGTAGAAAGCACTTTGAAGAGTGCTTTTGTGCTTTAAGGATTCATTATTTACCACCAACTATTAGTTGGTGGATAATAACGAATACCTCTGTAAATGCAAATCTGTGCATTTACACCTGTGCAATGTGGCAACATACATGCCCTTAGGGCATGTATGTGAGCCACATGTGCACACAAGCACCATTCAGGGGTGCAACAGGGTGTCAAAGTGACACCCTGCCCCCCTTGACTCTTTCCCATTTTTACCGAATCAGTATTACCAAGAAATGTGAAGGAAATACAAAGCTTTATCGGCTTTGCCAACTTTTACAGGAGGTTTATTCCTAACTTTTCAACCAAGGTCTCTCCAATCACTCAACTATTGAAGAAAGGGAAGAAATTTGATTGGTCCAATGAAGCTGAAGAGGTATTTCAATTCCTAAAAAGAGCCTTCATCAAATTTGATGCATCCTGATCCGGAGCAGGCTTTCTTTGTAGAGACAGATGCGTCCGACTTAGCTACTGGAGGAATTCTCTCCCAGAGAGATAAGTCAAAGGGGCAATTACATCCAGTGGCTTACAGATAGAGGAAATTGTTGGAGCCTGAATTCAATTACTCGATAGCGGACAAAGAATTGTTAGCTGTTAAAGAGGCTTTTCAGGATTGCCGGCAATATTTGTTGGAAGCCAAACATTGTGTGACGGTGTTCACAGATCACAGTAATTTACAGTTCCTTAAGTCAGCTAAAACTCTGACCACTCGTCAGTTAAGATGGTCTTTGTACTTTTCTGAATTTGATTTTGTCATAATGTACAAACCCAGGGCAAAGAACTGAAAGGCGGATGCCTTGTCCAGAAGTAATGCATCCAAACAGTTGCAAACCCCTTGCACAGGATTGTTAGAGCCGTTCATTTTGAAGAGCCTACTAATGAAATCCAAAAGAATTATACCGACCAGGAGTGGAAGGACTGGATGGGTGAGGATGACAAGAAAACTGTGACAAAAGGTCTTCCTTACTATGAAGGAAAATTGTATCTCCCCACTAGAGAAATGCAAGAAAAAGCTTTGAAAGGTTGTCATGATGATCGTCTGGCTGGACTTAAAGGCGTCAGGAATACCTTGGAGTTGATGAAAAGATATTTTTGGTGGCCTGGCATGGCCGCTCAAGTGGAACAGTATGTCTCAACCTGTGAATTGTGCATAAAGGGGAACCCCAGCCGGCAAGCTCCGCCGGGACTTTTGAGGCCACTGCCCAATGCACCTTATCCATGGCACACAGTGACATTAGATTTAATTGTAGATTTACCACCTAGTCAGGGTCACACAGTTGTATTGGTACTGGTCGACACGTTTTCTAAAATGAGTCACTTCATTCCACTGAAGACCGTACCTACTGCATCACAGTTGATTCAAGAGTTCAATCAACATATTATTCGAGCACATGCTATCCCGCAAATAGTCATATCAGACAGGGGCACTCAATATATATCCAAATTTTGAAAAAAAATCATGTACAACTTAGGTATAGACTCACGGTATTCTACCAGTTATCATCCCGAAACCGATGGACAGACAGAGAGAGTGAATAAGGAATTGGAATAGTACTTGAGACTTTATCTGTTGGAGCAGGAGGGTAGCTGGTCAGAAATGCTGTGGACTGCAGAGCTCGCTTATAATAATGCAATACATGACTCTACATGATATTCTCCATTCTTCCTTAACTCAGGAAGGCATCCCAGTTTCATGATTGGTGAACAGGACAAGTCAGTGCCAGCAGTTGCAGACATAGTAACCAAATTGTAGAATACCTATAAAAAGGCTAAAGGATATTTACTCAAAGCAAAAAATTCCTATAAGAAGCAGGCTGATAAGAAGAGGAGAGTAGGTACTCAATTCAAGGTGGGGGATGAGGTCTGGTTGTCCATGAAACATTTGAGATTGAAAGGGAACAAAACATTCCAACCTAGATTCATTGGCCCATTTAAAGTTCTAAAAATGATCAATCCTGTTGTGGTCAAATTACAGCTCCCAAAATGCTTAAAGATCCATTCAGCTTTTCACATCTCTCTTTTGAAAAGAAACCCTCCTAATGCAAGGTTAAAACAAACTCCTATGCTAATTAGGGTTGAGTCGGGAGAAGAATTTGAAGTCAGCAGAATTTTAGATTCTAAAATCACCAGAAACAAATTATATTGTTTAGTCGAATGGAAAGGTTTTGGCCCGGAGGAGAGATCATGGGAGCCCTCCTCTAATGTGCACGCTCCCAGATTGGTCAAAAACCTCTATAAAATTCATCCAACCAAACCCAATTGGAGGAGCCCTTTTTGGAGGGAGGAACTGTCACGATTTCCGCTGCAACTTCACTTAAATTGGGGTTGGATGCAAAAAGAAGCAAACAATACAAAAGAATGATTAAGTATCCCCATCGGAGGAAAAGATACATGAGGTCAAAACTTGTACAGCAAACATGCTTGAAGAGTATAAGACACTCTGGTGAGGAAAATGGCTGGAGGGGGGAAATCAGTCTAAGGCAAGTTGGAGGTCAAGTGTTCATCCTCATGCGACCGCCAGATGGCCCAAGGTGCGCGTTTCGAAAAGAAACAGCGCACTTCAACTGAAGACTTCCGGAGGGCGGTAATGTTCGTCTATGCGTGCATGTTCTGAGGAAATTACTTGAAATACGGAGGAGTCAAAAATTAGCTAGCATTCGCGCCAAGAATTTTCAATTCTATTAAGGACACGGAGGCGAGGATTATGCTTCTCTTTCTTATATTTGCTGCTCACAGCAGCCAATGAAAAACGTTTTGTATGCAAATAAAACTACATTTCCCATGATGCTTGTACATACATCACATCCTGTATAGCCCAATAAGAGCTGCTGTACCCTGTGTCTCCTCCTCTTTCTTTGCTCGAACTTATATAGTCCACACATTAACAAATCCAGTCCAATCCACGGAATAAGAGTCTCAATAAACATCCTTCAACATGGAAGAACCACCTTCGACTGGAAAGATTACACGTCTAGGCCAGAAGAACACCTGCTCCTTCATCCTTACTCGAAGCTGTAAGAACCCTCTTCAAGCTGGAAAGTTTACGTCTTCTAAGCCAGAAGAACACCTGCTCCTTCTTCGTTACTCGAAGCTGAAAGGAATGAGACAGGAAAAACCCGTAACTTCTGTTGATACAGAGTATCAAGTACATGCGGGTGGGTAATTATTACCAATAATGTAATAAACCGGGTGGGATAATCCTCGCCTCCGTGTCCTTAATAGAATTGAAAATTCTTGGCGCGAATGCTAGCTAATTTTTGATTCTATTACAGGACCGGAGGCTTCGTATTATGCTAGTTTAAAGCTTATAATACACAACAATAATTATATCACCCACCGAAGTGTAATAATTGGTGAAACAGAAAATCAGACATCGAGACCTTGAGGTGTTTGAACAATCAGAAATAATCATATAACATTGCAAACCATGACATCATGGACAGACTGTGACCAGACATTTGGTATTAAATTATGCCCTGGCATAATCCTCCTCAATCATGTGGTTAGTATAGTCGCTGGCACATGTTAAAAGATTGTTTGTAACACAACCAATCATTATTATATCTTGGATCCTGAAGCAACCGGAACAGAATGTGCCCCAAACATTTAGGGAAGAAATCCATGCCGCCTTTATAGCAGCCTTCAGCCAGTGGCTATCGAGACCGCAGTAACAGGTTATAAGTAGGACCTCTTGAAAATTTTAAAAACAATAAACCCATAATATGTAGCTGGAAAGCTTGCTATGTATTAGAGCCTGATAAGTTGTGATCCTGGTATAAAGTGAAATGAAAAACCTTGTTTGAAATGATTACCGTACCTGCAAGAATCCAGTGGTGTTACCTGCTGCCAGAACTGCGACAGGTATAAAGGCCCAGAGTCACCGCACGACCCGGAATCTAAACCTGGGAGTATGTATGAATAGGCCCTTATAAATAAGGGAAGCTAGAGAAAAAACCCATCCCCTAGAGGAATATTCTGATCTGGGAGGGAGGTAATGGAATACCTGACGAGAAAGATTGGAAAATACTAGCCGAAAATAAACGATCCAATGGCTGTTGTAAGGTAGAGCGAAACCCAATATGTAAAACATTTTGTGGTAGAGGGTCGGCCGTCATGCGGGGAAAAATAACCCCACAGCAGAGTCACGTGTGATGTATATCAGCTAACATGGGCTTTCCACGTGGAAAAAATCGCAAAGGACCGAAGAACCTGGAGATATAAGAGAACGCCTGCAACGCAGGTAAGCGCCTGGCAAGTTTCTGTCATTATCTGGAAACCCTGAAGCCAAAAGGGAGATTACTTACTTGATGGCGGACATGCAAGAAGCCTACAAAGCACCCGAGCAGGGCACAACCGTTGGCCCTGGGTGTTGAAGGCAGCATGGAGGTCTTCACACACCAGAAATGCTAGGATCCGTTTCTGCTGACAGCGAAGGTGTAAAAATAACAATTAATTCGCATTTGAAAAACGCGAACGATCACCCGTAAGGGTCTCGAGATGTAGGGGTCGCCAGGAAGATTAAGCAAGCTATTGCCCCGAGTCACATGGTGCCGGGCCAATCTGGCGCCGAGGACCGAACCGTGATCCCCAGATTCCAGCGTCAATCGGATTGGCGCCAGACCCCTTGCCAGTGTAAGGCATTGGAAGGGTGTCTGAGGGAATAGGAGTTGACCCCTCAATCAGTAGGAAGAGCAGGCACCTTTAATTCGGCGGTAGCTCCGGTTACAAATACATTGTGAAAATGTCCGAAAACTAATGGGAACGAAGTTAATATTACCAGTACACCAACAAGTCCCCGAAGGGCTCTTGCACGGAGAGCTCCAGAGTGCGCTCCAAGGGGAATACGTGAAGGATTGCACCATCAGAGAGTACCAGATAACGAGGTACCGTCTGGGGGACGACCCCCTGAGGCAACAGGGAACTGGAGTGGAGCTAGAACCAGCCATGATATTGTGCATTCCCGAAAAAAGGGACAGAAAGCTGAAAATCCCTGAAGCAGAAGGGATTATAGTCGAAAAAGCTCACAAGAAAGTGCAAAAGTAAAGGACTGTTATTATGACGTATCCTTGGGAATCCAGGGGAATGCCAAACCCCATGTACACTAGACACCTCTGTAACAAAAACTAATGGTGAACTAACACCCATTTGACACGGTTAAATTGTCCATTTAGAGAGAAAATGATTTGCATCTCTTGGAGATGGGGCAAAAAAGAACCCATAAACGTATTGTGTTCACTGCAACCCACGGAGCCACCGGGAAGACTAAACCAGCAAGCACGAATGTTCTGGAAAATCCTTCTTACAAAGATCTATAATCAGGAGGGAGTGGATGTCAACGGTAGGAAGACCAACCTTGGCATTAGGAGAAAAGAAAAAGATAAAAAACAAAAGAAAAACGAGACAAGAAACAAAGACAAAAAACAACGCCCAAAGAATATGCGTAAATAATAATGATGGGCGGTCATGGGACTTACTACCCCGTGCTGGGGACTGAATACCTGGGACCCTGGTGACCGACACTGGGACGGAAAATCCCGATTGGCACCGAGTGCATTGTGGGGCGAACGCCCCCTAATGTACGTTCCATCCTCCTTGTATCTCACCCTGCCTGTGTATGGGTGTCTGAATGTAATCTTGTAGTGCAAGGCACCAGTCACGGAGGAGTAAGAGGGGGAGCCAACCCTTTGCACACTAGAATTTAAATAATAAAATATATCTGGCTCCTCAGCAAAGCTGTAGTCCAATTTTATTCCAGCCCCCAAGGGCGTCAGAGCCATGTCACGTTATAAGGAGCGTGTGCGCACTCCGAGGGCCCTCCTGTTGTTACAGCCTGGAAGGCGTAAGTCAAAAATGCTCCATCTGAACACGAGGCATTAGGAGCCTAGGAGCAAGTTGGGAACGCGTGCGAAGGGCGTAATCCAAACTGATATGAAGTGAACCTGAGTGGGTTACGCCCCCCGGAGCGTCATTGGCTCTATTCCGCACTCAGCCACTAGGGAAGGCTTTTGGCGGGTAAGCGCGAAACTGCGCCATCACAGGAAGTATCCCCGAAATACACATGGACATATATTGTGAGATTACTAGTTTGGAACCATATAGTACATACCTGCATTAAACCTGTATCAGTAAGATACTTATCCACTACCTGACAGTGGCTTAGTAATAACGCTGGCACCCTAGCGCAGTGCCTTGCTCTCCTGGATTGCGTGCGCAGTTGGGCCAATATATGTAGAGTCAATATAGACGGTGAGAGCACGCCATCTCCACTCCCACGGGAGCGTCCACAGGCTGTGTGACCGGAAGGGTTAACCGTATCGTGATATGACACATAATCATCTAATAGGCAGTTGCCAAATGAAGCGTATAATCTAAACTGCGCCGTTATAGCAACCTGATGCGCACAGTGCTAAAACCCAACTGATCAAGGAACATTTCAATCACCTCGCTTGCAGGCGAAAACAATTCCTAGCTGGAACGCTTAATAAGCGTGAGCAACTAAGGGAACAGTAAATACCACAATAAACTGCAAGATCCTTACTAGAACAGGAAATACATATAAATACCTATAAAGATCCGTCCTGCCTTTATTGTAAAAGGTACAATACATATGAATAACAGAATAAGTCCTCAAGAGAGGATCTCTTGCTGAGCAAACGCAATCGTAAAATGAAAAGCAGAGACATCGGCACCAGAAGCACTGTACATCCAATTCTACAGGAGGCAGAGCTAGCCTTCATACCATGTGCTTCCAAAGGAAGTCTGACTGGCCGGCCGCGTAGACCGCAGCGAGAATGCGTTACCCGCCTAGCGGGGCACGGACAAGGAACACCTGGGCACTGAAAAAACATGCCGCCAAAGACAGCGCGAGATCACAAGATCACGGGAGGCTTTGTAATATTCTATGAGGCCAGAAGTCCTAAAACATGAATAGCGCCCGCCGGAGGCGGGAGAAGGGCCTTCGCGCGCTCGCCTGAGCGTCCCAAAACAAGTCGGCACAGCCACCTTAAAATAAATACTTTATGGGCGCTAGCGCAACTGGCAGGAAGCACACGAGTTCAGCAGGGGAATGATTATGAGCGCGGAGGCCGCCCGCATGACACCTAATCTCCGCTCTCCGCATGAGCCTCCTGAGGTCATCGCTCCCGGCTGGAGCTCCTCAGCATGCCCGAAGCCGAAGGCCAGCGGGAAATCAGCGTTATGCACACGTTACACTCGCAACAGCAGAATGCTGAAACACAGCGCGATGCTGCGCTAGCGTAAAAACAGTATCAGTGGATATTATTGCCAATGAAGCTAGAAGCTGTAGCGCGCCACGCGCGGCTCAACCAGCATTACTAGCAAACAGCACAAAGTGCGCTCAAAACACATAACAACAGAGTTTAAAAGTAGCACTAACTACGTGTAAGCATAGGCATACAGCATAATCATCACATCTCAGCATAATCATCACATCTAAGTGAACAATTAAGTAAGGCAAAATCATGTTATAGTCGAGCACTTAACTGTCTGCATGAGCAGCAAAGAAAGAGGAGGAGACACAGGGTACAGCAGCTCTTATTGGGCTATACAGGATGTGATGTATGTACAAGCATCATGGGAAATGTCGTTTTATTTGCATACAAAACGTTTTTCATTGGCTGCTGTGAGTAGCAAATGTAAGAAAGAGAAGCATAATCCGAAGCCTCCGGTCCTGTAATAGAATTATCTTCATCCAGAATGTGTCAGCATTCATTTGTTCACAGCCGGCGAAGCCTTCACGCATGCGCAACGAGTGAACCCGCAACTCGACAACTTATTCATGGTCTCTCAGAGTGCTTAGGAAAAGCACTCTAGAGGTCACGGCAGCTATTTTGTGTTTCCGGAGTTCGGTAAAACCAAGAATATATTTGTAGAACTGCCAAGAAAAAGTGACAATTATCTTCCCAGAGTATAAACAATTTAGGAGTTGTTCTGAAGGGCACAAATAATATTTAGAATCAGCCAGTGTTGGGAAGAGTCGTTTAGAAGGACTATTATTGATTTTTAAACTTGAAGTGAAGGTTCATTCACACTAGTATTTTATAGCTAAGGATTTTTTCAGTTGGAACAATAATTCAATCTTATATTGCAGTCACAAGGTAATTAGAGTAAGAATATCTAAAATACAGACTCCATAGATTATAGTCTAGTAAGGTCAATAACGGTATTGTTTATATCAATACAGGAAACTGCATATACATGTTAAAGATCATTAGAAGAGAGGAGCAGCAGTCGAGGGTCTTTATGGTAAATGCCAAATACTGCCAAATACTGAAGTAATGTATTCAAAGGTGTGTTAGAGTAGATGGCTGTCTTATCCATTGTGTTTCCCTACAGGTGGAATGTAGACAACATTGCATAGCACAGAAGAAGACTCATCTCTCTCCTTCTCTTCCACTTCCCCTTTCCCCTCTGCTTTAGGCATCACCTTGAGTGTCCAGGTGGTGTCTGAGGTGGTTTGGCATTGGGACCATCATCGGCTCCTGTGGACTATTCAGGCAACTCGACAGTGCCCCCCCACCTCCAACATCCTTGGGGCCTGCAACAGGCTCCCAAACTCAAAAACCACATTCCTTTCCGTGGCGGCAACGCCACTATGGAAAGGCTCCCTCCCGCCTGCCTCCTGATATGGATGGCGGTGTCTAGCAGACACCGCCACCATATAAAACCCTTTTCTACCCGGTCGACTTCTCGACCGGGCGGAAAAGCGACGGATGTTCTTCCTGTCTCCTGCGGACCCCCCACCATTCTAATATGGCAGGGGGAAATTGGTGGCGGGCGGGCTAGGATGTAGGGCGGATCGCCACCGCCATGCGGGCGGTGGCGATCCACTCTACATCCTAATGGGCCCCATAGTCTCTATGCGAGTTTCCGCACCCATTTACATAATGAAACCAAAAACCCTGGTTATACATAACATGGCTTATACAAAATGTAAAGAAGGATAACTAAGGAGTTATATTACCAAAGATTTCCTCGGTAACTGGACATGGTGACACGAAGGGGAATGACAATGGAGCCTGGGCTTACTCCTCTCATTGTCCCCATTATTCTTTCCACAAGGGATCACCCTTACGGTGCACGCAGCAAAAGCGTCCAGATCAGCTTCCAGATCCCAATGGCCGCCAGCCATGGTCATAACAGGATAACATTGGGGATTTCAGATTATATTTAATAAACTGTTATTTTGAATTGGGAGTAGGTAGATATGTCTTGTTTGATACCCATAAAATTCTATTGATAAACCCTGTTTAATGTTGAAGTCAGATTTTTCATTGCAATTTTGAAGATGCCACTTTTAGAAAGTTCCATTATGATCAGTGGGGTCACCCTGTATCCCTCGTAATAGTTTTAAAGCTACAAGTGGTTCTGTTGGGTAAGTACCACGGGGTACTGGTTCAGAACCTGATTATTTATTTCACAATCAATTGTGATTTTGTACTAGACTTTTATAAATGTACCACACCTCTGTATGTTTTTATCAAAAATATATCTTTATTAAATTATATGTTTTGTTTCTCTATTTTTCTCACTAAACATTTTTTATACAAAAAGATAATACCAACGGAACCACTTGTAGCTTTATAACTTTTATAAAGTAGTTTTTTTTGCCTTTAGCCCTTTGTGCCTGCAGCCTGTCTTGGGTCACAAGACTGTGTGTAGCTGACAGACTTTGTGAATTCCTCCCTAACAGTCACAGAATAGAGGGATTAGGTGTGACTCAATGGGCCATCTGCTGGCATTTACATATGAATAGTCTGTGCTATGCCTTCACACAAAGGACCCAAAATCTAGGGGTGGGTGGAACACATGGAGTTTCACTCTATAAATAATTATGTGGAGTAACAGACACCTCTGGGGAGGTACAAAAAGCTCTGCGACATTCTGTGGAATTTCACCAACAGGCAAAAGCTATGCAGCTTGTGCTATAATTTAGCAGAGTGAACAGCCATGAAATTAATCATGAACAGCACCATGCATTGCACAAGAGCCAATGGCCATTCCAGTTTAATTTGCTGCAGCTCGAGTAGAAAATCTACTCAAGTGGCAGTAAATCTACTCAAATGGTAGCACTTTGACTGCAACCACACGCCAATGCCAGAGACCGTCTACATTAGAAAATCTCGCTAGGGGATGCCAAATCTTGCTCGCCAGCTTGCATATTCTGGATCCATGGAGAGAAAAATTCGATCATGCCGTGATTGGCGGAATATGGCCAGAACTCCGCATGAAAGGGAAGCGCGGATGGCCAAAAGTTTGCTAATTCCGCAGGTGGAATTGAACATTCTGTCCAACCCTGCTAAGGGTGCTGTATTGTCACTACAGCAAGCACGGAGGAGGGCATGGGAGTTAGGAAACGTTTTCAGAAGTTTCTCTCTGCTTCCAGAAGAAGGTCACCTGGGTATAAAAAAAACTGGATGTTTAGACTCACTCTCCAGTTCACTACTGGAGGAAGGACTCACAGAGGACTGCTTGTTGCTGTGACCTGCTATGCACTATGCCAGACTGCTGCTATACTTCTGAGGGCTATTTTGCTGCCTGGAGCCTACAGTGAAGAATAAAGACTATTGCATTTGGAATACACAGTTTCTCAGATGCTTTTAGACTTTTGATATGGACATATATTACACACTGGATGAGTTACTAGTGATCCTGGAGTGAAGCGCCGGGAAAATTTTCCTATTACCTAGAAGATCATTTCTAATTTTACCTTGACTATATATGTACCACATAGGTACACATACATGGAGTTAGCTACAGAACATCTAGACTTCTTTACCCGTTAAATTAAAACAAATATATATTTTCTCCTCAATATTTACTCCCCTTGATATTCGGAATTCAATGTTTAATGTGCACACTGAAATAGGTTATTTGAGGTTGCGTTGTACATAAAACCTCTTGTGTATGATTTAGTAATCTATAATATTTTTCCCTTTATAACAGGAATCTAGACCACATGTAAGCTCCACGTGACAACTGTCTTGACTCTTACTTCAGTAAATGCATTGCTGTTGTTGGGCTGAGGATGCGTGAATGTTTACAAGTTCATGTTCAAAATCCCTCTCAATGCAGTGATATAATATCATGTGCTAAGGTGTAATGCTTGTTTGTGTTCAAGAAATACACTTTTTCGAATCCTGAAGAGAACTTGTCATATTTTTGCTCAATGTTTATTGCAACAAATGTTCCCATGGCCAGATCCTGCTTGGGCTCAGCTCTGCCTTTTTATTGTTTGTTCACCCATTTCTAGTTTCCATCTCCTATCTCAAGGTCATGCCACAATCTTAAGGTCAGACGTTGGCCACGTTAGCCTGTTAACACACAGAGAAGGAGGTGGATGTTCAACGAGTACCTTATATAAGGGGTAGAGCTTAGGTAAACTCATGTAAAATGTTTGTTAATTTATTCACAAAGTAAATTTCTTCAAAGAAGTCCACGGTCCTGCTCATATCTCACTTGGACTGATATGCTTACAAGCGTTCACTGGAATAGCAAACAACTCAAAAATCCACACCAGAATGTGCCAGTTTGCTACCTCCTTCAGATGTCTTCTGGAGCAATGATACCCATTTGAAAGCTGAGTTCTGCTTTCGTAATACACAATATTCCGGCAGTCCCAGGGAGAGGGGGTATTTGAATACTATACAGGCTGTACCGCACCATAGACATCAATTCATCAAAATGTCAGCGATAGCAGAAGTGATATCACACAACCTTTGGCCTCAATGACATCACGGGAAGAGACATCATTGAATTTAAGAGTAACTAGCTTAACTCTCTCTTGCATAGTTATTTGTAATTACCACAAAATTACTCACAACTATGTGTATTTATGTGGGAAGCACAATTAAGCATTTAGCAGTATTTTTGTAATGTAAAATGCACCCTTGCTATCAAAAGGGACCTGAGGATGCATTTTGCACTAAGAAAATTGCACTACATATACCGGACACAAACCACAGGAACCCGCAGTCACTCCCTTGCTCTTAGTTCAATGTCGCTGTGTTCCTGTGGTTGGATTTGTGCCACAGATTACTTTTAGTTACTCAAGCTAATGTACTAGAGCAACTTCAGTCATATCACATCAAAAGAGTAATTCATAATTACTAAAATTGCTGTGATTGCTCTGACACAATTAACATTGCTCCATGGCCTAATTTGACCTTTGATCTGATCTTTGATCTGATAGTATCCTAGGAAGTGATGTCACTAAAATTAACAACCATGAAATAAGTACAGTGCCTATTTATGTAAAAACCTACATTTTATGGAGTAGGATATAAAGATATGGAAGGTTGTCCTAGAGTAACATCGGGCCATAACCCTAGTTTGTTATCTTTTTATACTCTGTAAAAAGCAAGAGGAGGACATTTTCCTTCCCTCGCCATTTACTCATGGAGAAGGAGTAGTTAATAACGGTACAAAAGGAATTAGCTTTTAGAGAATAATGCGGGGTCCACATCCCCACAGATTGTGTGGGACACTATGAAGACCTTTATAAGAGGTGTTACCCAGCAGTATATATACTAGGAAAATATTAATAGAGAACTTCACATGAGGGTAACTCGGCGGGCAGTTACACAGCTATAAGTATCACATGCTGGTATCAGTAAGCAGGGGAGACAAGATCAACAGGTTATATATCTCTCTCTCATTGAGAAACGAGTACAGTTGGGAGGTATACTAAGGGAGAGGGTAGTAGTTAGCTACAATAAACATTGATCCTTACGGTATGAATACGGAGAGTAGGTAGGGAAAATGTTGGTGCATCAACTGGCTGATAAAAGAGCCAAGACTCAGATTATGGCGATTAAAGGTGAGGATGGAGTTCTACACACACCAACGCAGTCAATATTGGAACAGTTCTCTATGTTTTATCAGAAAGTATACGGTCAAGCTAGTGGGTTCACTGAAATGGGGTTTAGTCAATACTTATTGGGGTGCACCCTATCAAGGCTTAGTGCCGAACAAGAGAAAACCTTCAAGAAGAAATTACCTGAGAAGAAATATTGGAGGCCTTGACTGCATTGCCCAGTGGCAAAGCAGCTGGTGATGATTCAATACCTGTAGAATTTTACAAAGTCTTCAAAGATAAATGTGGATGCCAAAATCTTTGCTAAGATCCTAGCCACCCGACTGGCTCCTCTTATGCTAGGATTGGTTTCTAGCCAGCAGCACAGCTTTATACTGGGTAGAGACACTGCGGCCTATGTTAACACAGCGTTTGTGACTTTTGATGTGGCAAAGAAACTAGCCATTAATATGAGGATGGTATTGTTGAACACTGAAAAGGCTTTTGATTGTGTCATCTGGGACTTTTTATAGTCCACACTCTCGGCCTATGGATTGATTGGTCGCTACTGTAAGTACAGGCTCAATATAAAAATCCTTGGGCTCAGTTGACATATGGGGGTTGGTATCTTCTTCTTTCTGAATAAAACAGGGAAATCAGCAGGGGTGTCCATTGTGCCCTCTTTTATTTGCTTTATATTTTGAGCCATTTTTACACTCCTTATTTCACAATATTGATATCTTGCCACTTAGGGTAGTAATATGCGAGCTGGAAGTTATTGCTTATACTGATGATGTGGCTGTGTATTCATCCGATCCTCATTAGAGATGAAGCTAGCAGATTTGGCGCCTTTTCAGGATACAAACTAAATGTCAGCAAAACCAAAGTTCTTCTTAACTTCCAATCCACCAGACCAGTCCCTGGAGTCTGCTCTTCAGCTTTATACCTGGGGGTGCAGATATTTTCTCAGGTTGAACAGATTGTTGCCTTAACTATGAGACTCTTTTACAGCATGTGGTTCAAAGTTTTAGAAGATGTCATAAGTTGCCCATCAGTATCATAGGTAGGTGTAAGCATGACCTCTGACCTCTGGTCAGGACCTTCTCTCTCCCCTCACAGCTCAACAGTTGTGCCACTGCCGCTGAGAGGTGGCTGTTAGGTGTTTGAGCCTTGCCTCTGCTGTGTCCACTGTTACCCGTCTGCCTCGTTCTGCCTGTTATCCTTGTGACTGGGTTGTATTTCTGGTAACATTTTGTAAATTGTTGTTGCTGAGCCTCATTGTGCTTTGTGACTTTGGCTGTCTTTTTGGTAATTATCTGTACATTTTAATTTTGTAATTGTTACTGTGCCCCATAGTGCCCGTTGCATCCTTTTTCCTTGTGCTCATCCTTGTGTTTTGGCTGCCTCTATTGTCAGTTATTGTAACTATAACTGCTGTGCCTATTAACTGTGCCATTGCCTGCTTTTCCGTGCCCATTCTCTTGACACCCTTTTCCTGCCCCTGCTCCGCCATGGACCCTACCCCCTCCAGTCTCCACTCCCACCATCCAGCTGAGCTTCCCTCCCTCTTCCTTGTTTAATGGTGGCCACTGCACGGCCGCGCCAAAGGCAGGCCCATCTGTGCCCGTCCATGATCCGACCGCAACCAGCGCCAGGGACCCTGGATCTCCGAGCACCCTCTGCTACGACCGAGTTGCCCTCCATGCACTCAACCCCGGGACAAACAACAACTGTGAGCTGTGCACCGCAAACAATACACACGGGCAGTTCTCCTGCTGTCATTGCTGCCAGACCTTCCCCATCCTCCACACTCCCATGGACACCAGCCCCAAACCAGACGCTAACACCACCGAAGCTCTGCGATGCAGCCTCCTCAATGTGCGCTCCCTGCACAGACATGCCGTAGATATCTGGAACCTCCTCGACATCCTCTTGTCAGATGTCACCTTCTTCATGGAAAGCTGGCCCAATGCCTCCTATGCCCCGGACATCGACACCGCCATCCCCGACAGATAGAAGATCTAGAGGAAAGCCCGCCATGACTGCCCAGGAGGAGGACTTGCCATCACAAGCAAAAGCTCCCCTCAGACCCACCACCTCCTCAACGAGCAACCCCTGAGCACCTCCATTTCCAAATACAGACCAGGCCCTGACCCACACTATGCAGCACACTCTCACCATCTCACCAGGCTGAACAGACTTAACACCAGAGAATGTCATTGCCTATTACAGGCTCAAACGGACAACCATCCTCCACATCCTGATCATCATAGCCCACAGGCTGATGGTACCAACACAGCGGACAACCAACATCCCACCTCAGACAAAGCTGCTGGCTGTGCTGCACCTGTAGGTCTCTGGTTCCTTCCAACCCACAACCGTCAGAGTCGGAGGAGTCTCCCAGTCAGCCCTATCCAAGTTCCTCACACCTGACCTGGATGCCATCCGCAGCCTGGTACCTCAGTACCTATACTTCCCCCACACTGCGCAGGAACAGCTGGAGACCAATCAAGCATACTACGCCATAGCTGGCTTCCTGCACATGTTGGGGGCAATTGACTGCACACATGTCCTACTTGAGCCGCCTGCCAACAGTGCACACAATTACCGCAACAGAAAGCACACACATTCCATCAAAGTGCAGGCACTAGTGGACCACTGGGGACTCTTCACCAATGTCGTCGGCAACTACCCAGGCAGTTTGCATGATTCCTACATCTTCCAATAGTCCATCATCAACCAGCGCTTCCGGGACGGTAAGTACTAAATAAACACACCACACACCCCAACTCCACAATCATGCAACACACAACTCTGGAAATGACCACGTTACAAACTCACATGCAACATGCCAAACAACATGCCCACACATCCTACACGAGAGCTCAATGTACTACAGTGACCTGGGCTAGCCATGTACATAAGCCATTAACGGTATGGCACCTCAGCCACACATAGCAGTATGTGACATACAATGCTAGTGGTGGCAGTGTACTGGACAGTGAACGCAAACACGTCACCCCAGCCAGTGGGGTAGATCGCGGAAATGTAGCTTGTTATGTCCCCCCTGTAAGCGTGTGTGGAGTGGGCTGGCCCGGCGTACGCAAGGCTAGCATAGGGGTGTGAATTAAAAGCATGTAGCCCTGGGCGTTGTTCTCTCCTGGAAAGGCCAAAGTGTCTGCCTGGGTGGCGCCTCTCACCCCACCAAGATGCTAACGCCGTAAGTGGCTGTACTTGTGATCCTGAGTGCCTGCCGCAGCCTGGGCTACTGGTTCCCAGACCCGTTATGCCCGCCCATGCGCACCCAGGCCTCACTGCTCACCTGCCAACACCGCGTGTGTCAAAGATGGCACACCACGTGCCGGTGCAAGCTCCAAGCCCGAGGGTCAATGACCTTGGAAGCCTGATCCGACCATCACGGCGTCAGCGACACAGGCTCGCAGTACTCCTTTCTAGTTGACGTACTCCCCCGGCATTCACAGCGGACAAGTAGGTCACACATTTGGAACTGAGTCTTGATTACACAATGGCCGAAGACATATTTCATGGCAGAGTTTATATCACAATACTCCCTTCAATATGGTGCCACCAAGTCTGTGCATAGCATTCCAGCCACATGTGTCTGTGAGCCCTTGCAGACTCCTGCCTCCGGCCTACACTGCGGTCAAATAGGTCACACAATTGGAACTGAGTCTTGATCTCTTCATGGCAGAGTTCATGTCATTGTACAGGCCTCATCGCAGACTGCATACCCTTCCAGCTCTCGTGCCAGGGAATCAGTGCCCCGAAAGTCATGGACACTCTGGTTGAACTTTGGTGGCGTCTGAGTCTGTGGCCTGGGGGTTGTCTTCATCAGCGTGTAGCTGATACTGACATGGTGGTATAAAGAAGTTTGTGGCATTCTACTCCTCCATTTGCCTGTTTCTGCTTGCTTCTGCCCTCTGCATTATGCCCTGGCTTGAGAATGGCTTGTTTTCCAATATGCCTAGACTAACATATCAACCTTAGTCTGCACAGTCAGTGCTGAAGCCTCCAAGGTTATCATAATAATGTTAGGTTTTGTTCTGGCTGATCGGCTAATGCTCTAGACATATCATGCATGCAGCTGCAGCTAGCTGAAACTCTGGCGTCTTTAATATCACAGTGCATGCATGATTTAGACACCTGGAGGAGATCCGTTTCCAGAGAGAGAGAGCTTCTGCAGATCCGGATGTGATTCATCTCTGTTGATCTTGGAGGTATGGGATCCCCTATTCAAGCCTAAAAGACCTTCTATATTATTATAAAACATAGCTCCTAGCTAGGAAGGGTGGTACACTAGGCACTGTAGGTCCTGTATCCACTAGCATTATTATAAGTTTTCTCCTTTTGTGTTTTATGGAATTGTAACAACGCTGATCGTATTATTTTAAATCATATGCCTACTAATGTTAGCAAAAATACTGCATCTTAGAGCACTTAGTTAAAATAAACATTTTGGGGCAGATTTACAGTAACTGACGCATCACTGCATTTCAGCAGGGATTTCCCAGCTATTGTGCACCATGCCTCCGCCACCATGGATGTGCCGCATTTACAATGCAGCGCACCATGGGGCAAAAAAAGGCACACATGCGTGACGCATCTGTGCTGTAAAGGCGGAGCATTGCTGGAGTTGCGTCGCAAGCGCGGCGCAGCTCCAGCAATGCTCTGGGGGGCCCGATTCTAACAATGCTGCGTCAATCCTTACGCCTGCTTCAAGAAGGCGCAGGGTTTTGACGCATCGTGGGCCCAAGAGTGACTGAGTGAAATCTTGTAGATTTCACTCAGCCACTTTTAAGAGGCCTTCCTGTGCCGGAATGTCCCGCCCACCCCCTGCGCAGGAACGCCTCCTTCTGGCGCAGGGCTTTACAACGTGATGCATCTCCGAGATGCGTCACGTTGTAAATACCCCACAGCTTCCCGCATCTTTTGCGCTGCCGCTGCGTCACATAAGTGACGCAACGGTGGTGTAAATGGGGCGCAAGGGGCTTGTAAATCTGCCCCTTTAAACTTTTTTGTGTCTCTTTTTTACCCATGTTTTGGACTAGTATGAGAATATAAGGAAAGAGGGTTCTTGATCCCTCCATTCCTGAGTGTATCCTAAGTCGCATGTTCTGGGTTGTCCAATCATTGGTAACTTTGCTATAGGACGAAGAGCTAATGAGACACTGATGCTAGTCGATTAGGGGGTTCTGGGTACTGAGGTGAGTTTTTTGGTCCACCACAATTCACTGAGGTCCTGGGTCTCTGTGCACAGTTCTGTGTCTGAGCAGAATCCCTGCAACAACATCAGGTCACATATAGAGGCTATGGGATTCTTGGTACGATTAGGTGACTCCCTGACTTGTTATAGTGTTGCCTTGTTCATCATGAAAGCAATTAATAAGAGGAAAAGTATAGGATCATAGGAGTACTGATTTGTTATGGTTTTAAACATGATTAGTTTCATAAATGCTCATTTTACGTGTAATAATCATGAGTTGCCCCAATGATGAAGAAGCATGGACGTTATGGTCAATACACATGTATAAGTTGTAATATTTGTTAAAATATGATTGTATTTGTTTATTTTATACGGCCTGTTCTTTTATGGCTATCTTTAGATAGTCGAATAAAGATGAATGAATGAACTAATTAATAGTGTGGAGCCTGGATGTGGGCTGCCAGAGTAATGTGAAGGGAGGTCACTCCATAGGGGCATGGGGACACATCCAAAATGCAAACAGCCATTTCTTAAGTGGTTGTTTCCACAGCATCTCATTGGCTCATACAATCCGTATGCCCTCTTTCAGCATTTTATTGGAATATTCAACAACTCTAGTAGAGAGATAAAACTCACACTTTGAATGCAAATATTACAAGGATATTTCAGAAAGATCTTTATCTCCTCATGGGCAAAGTTATGCACCCCTTTCAGATAGCAATGTTTTATGGCATCCTTCTCTTTGAGATATGACTTTGCAAACACCATTACAACTAATATCTAGGACACATTTAACTTTTGGACACTTTGAAAAAGTATCAATCAATGCAAACATGTAAGGATGTGCATGCTCTCACCCTGCATAGGCTCAAATAAATCAATTGAAATCTCCTTGTCATGGCGCTCCTGGCAAATAACTGTTAGACCTTTCAGCCTTAGGGTGGTCTTCCCCCAAACCTTTTGCCTACTTGCCTACCATTTTTGCTGAAATTAATTTTGTTGACCTTAGGAATCTGTGCACTTTGCAACTGCTAACCAGTGCTTAATTGCTTGTGCTCACTCCCCTAAACATGGTTTGATTGGGATACAACTAATGGCCATATTTAATTTACTTGAAAATCCCTTTCAGAATGGTATACAATATACCCAGAGCTGGTAAATTTAATGTTGCCAGTGGGTCTGCAGCACTTTAGGTGCCACACACTCAGCTGGACCTTAAACATGCCCTGGGCCTGTCATTGCATCCTGAATGCAGTTTCGAACTGCTATGTGGACTTGACATTTAAACGCCCTTGCCAAGTCTTAAACTCCCCTTTTATTACACATAAGTCACCGCTAAGGTAGGCCCTAAGTAGCCCATAGGGCAGGGCACAGTGCCACTTAAAGATTGGACATGGACTTTTGAGTTCTACATTCCTAGTAGTGAAAAACTCTCAATTTTTTTTGTTCACTATTGTAGGCCTAGCCCTCCCACATGGTTTTTCGAAGGCAACTGTGGAATTCGTAAGAGCATGCTCGAAGACTTTTAGGCACCACCCAGTGTGAATTCCATAATGGCGCAGACTATTGGAATGACCAAGTGAGGGAAATGGTGTGTGGGGAAGGAACTGCGGGGAGGGAGATCTGCAAGAACAAATGAGAAGGACTCATTATTTTCTCAATACTTCTAAACCCCATCCCATGTAAATATAGTGCTGAAAAAATAACCACCTGTCTTTAACTGGCGTAATTTCTAAGGCTGAAAGTATGTTCTGTGCACTTGGAAAAGGGAAGGACACACTATTACTAGATCAATGACAATCATGTATACTACACACACAAGTACTGAAATACCATCAGATGTACTGTTTGGTTATACCTACAATACCACAGTGCTGTTTGTGCTGGGGTCTTTATTCTCTGTGGAAGGTCTGCAATAGATGTGAGCAGTACCTATGGTTATCAACAGGCTTATAGACCCTCTTTCTGAGCAGTTCATTAGCAAAGGTCCAAATATAGAAATATTGTGGGACCAGCCTCACGTATAAGTAAAGGTTTCACTGTTTGCACTCTGCAAAGTAACGTGCTGCTGCACCAAAGTCAAAGAAGTATTTCATGCACTGCTGCACTTGATGATATTACAAGAATAACTGTTCCAAAAAATAGCACACTTCTGGGGCTCTTTAACTGTAGCAATTAAAGCACTACTGCGCTGCTACCAGAAGAGACCCGTCCATCCCCCATACTAGTAATGCAGCATGCTCAGTGGTAGACTGGGAAGCTAAGTCATAATGTCTGTAGTTTTGTTCTCACTCAAAAAGATCGAACCGCTGGTGGAATCTCACTCAGCACAGCACACGGAGAGCCCTCCGCCATCTCTCTAAATGACATCAGCAGAATAGCGAGCATACCGTTTAGGACACAGCTCTATTTATAGGTAAGACCCCATCTCAATATGGCCACTGCTCGAGCCTGATAGAACATGTACTCTCTGAGGGAGTTCCAGCACCCCTTTGCGCTATGAAAACAAAAACTAAGGTTATACGTAACTTGACTTTTACAAAACATAAAGAATAACAAATAAGGAGTTACATTACCAAAGATTTCCTCAGTAAGTGGATATAGCGACACAAAGGGGAATGACAATGGAGCCTGGGCTTCCTCGTCTCATTGTCCCCATGAATCTTCCACAAGGGATCATCCTTATGGCGCATGCAGCAAAAGCGGCCGGATCAGATTCCAGATCCCAAAGACTGCCAGCCATGCCCATGACAGGATAACATTTTGGATTCCTTAGTATATTTATTAAACTGTTATTTCAGTCAGTCAGTCAATTCCTTTATTTCGATAAATTAATATCATATGAAGACAAGAAAACACAGTCATAAAGAATACACAGTCAATTACAATAAATACATAGTTAATTACAAATTTCTAAAAATATGTTATTTCAAATTAGGAGCAGGTAGATATGTCATGTTTGATACCTATACAATTGTATTGATGAACCCTCTTTAATGGTGAAGTCAGATTTTTCATTGTATTTTGAGATGCCACTTTTAGAAAGTAGCCCTTTGTGCCTGCAGCCGGTTTTGGGTCACATGACTGGGTGTAGCTGACAGTTAGACTTACTGAATTCTTCCCAAACAGTCACACAATGTAGGGATTAGGTGTTACTCAAAGGGCCTTCTGCTGCCATTTACATATGAATAGCCTGTGCTCTGCCTTAACACAAAGGACCCAACATCCAGTGGTGGTGGAACTCATGGTGTTTCACTCTATAAATAATTCAGTGGAGTTACAGAAAAACTCTGCCACATTCTTCAGAATTTCACCAACAGGCAAAAGCTATGCAGCTCGTGCTACAATTTAGCACCGGTAGCGTAAGCAGCGATGAAAATAAGCATGAACGGCACCATGATTGCACGAGAGCCAATGGCCATTTGAGTTTAAATTGCTGCAGCTCGAGTAGAAAATCTACTTGAGTGGTAGCAAATGCATTCGAATGGTGGCCCTCTGATTGCAACCACTCGCTAATGCCAGAGACCACCTACATTATAAAATCTCACTTGGGGATGGAAAATCTTGCTCGCCAGCTTGCATATTCTGGTTCTTGGGAGACAAAGACTGCCATGGATTTTGGCCAGAACTCTGCATTAAAGAGTAACGCGGAGTGGCCAAAATGTTGCTAAATCTGCAGGTGGAATGGAACATTCAGTCCAACCCTGCTAACAGTGCTGTATTTTCACTATAGCCAGTTTGGAGGAGTGCATGGGAGTTAGGAAGCCTTTTCAGAAGTTTCTTCCACCTTCCAGAAGAAGGGCACCTAGTTATAAAAAAAACTAGGGGGCATATTACCAAGCAATAGCGATAATTATCGCTATTGCATGGTTAGCGGGAAAATTATATCGCCGCACACCGACGATTTTTACCGCTGAGGTACCTTGATGTTATCAAGGTTTATCTCAAAAGCTGTAAAAATCTTGCGAAATACATGAATATCGCTGGAAAATCAGTGATATTCATGCATTATCGTGACAATGCTCTTAGCCATGTTATCCACCTACCATTGGATAACATGGCTAAGAAATGCTTTTGGCAGGCGTTAGCTTTTGGAGACATTCTCGCTTAGCGCGAATATTTCCAAAAGTAGATAATAGGAGATAGCGAAGTTAGCGACTGTTTCCAGTCGCTAACATCTTGGCACGCCCACTTTGCATGCCATTAGTGATAATTATCACTGACATGCAAAGTGGGCCCCAAGATGATCGCTATCTCCTTAAAGCTGTCGCTAACTGGTGTTAGCGACAGCTTGGTAATAGGGAGATAAAATTATGGCCGCTTTAGCGGGAAAAACACCCTTGCCCTGTTAAAACTTCATAAGCAGTATCCCCCCACCAAACAAGAAAAGTGGTATACCCTTGACCTCAGGAAAGAAAAACAGAAATGTCGGAGGCTAGAAAAAGCATGGAGGAAATCTAAAAATGAGCAGGAAAGGAAAATGTTTTTAGAGGCTCAGTCAAATTACTACAAAAATATAAAACTAGCAAGGAAGAATATTCTATCCCTACAACTCGCTGAGGCGGGTAACTGTCCGAGGGAATTATTTAAAATCCTGCAAAGCTTCGTAAAACCTACAGCCAGCGAGAGCCCCGACGATGCCTCACAGACACTGTGTGATGAGATCTCCATGCTCTTTGAGGACAAAATCAATCTGATTCATAACAAAATTATCGCTTCCCGAGGCACAGAAACTCGCCCCTCCCCTCCATGTGTACCCTCTGCACAGATTAAAAACACCTTTCTTACTATTCCACCAGTCAGTGATTTAGATCTTCCACTCCTCATCAACCACATGAAAACCGGCTCCCCCAATGACTACCTTCCTGCCAAAATGGTGGCCCCTCTGATCTCCATCTTGGGACCCTCCATTCAGTCAGTAATGAATACCTCACTGGCGAAGGGACAAGTCCCGAGGGAATGGAAGATAGCGGTGGTAAACCCTATAAGGAAGAAAGCGGCCTCCCCCTGGACAGATCTCTCCAACCTCCAGCCCATCTCCCTCCTACCCTACATCGGTAAGATGACAGAGAAGCACGTGAACACCCACCTATCGAATCACCTCGAGGCAGCAGAAGGCCTGGACCCCTCTCAATCTGGGTTCAGGCCAAACCACAGCACCGAATCGGCCCTACTGGCAGTGACCAATAACATCAGGATGACACTGGATAGTGGGGGGTCTATGATTCTGGTGCTGTTGGATTTGTCTGCTGCCTTCGATACGGTGTCTCACGAAGTGCTTCTCGGCCGTCTGAGGGATGTAGGGCTGGGAGGTGCAGCTCTGTCTTGGGTGAAAAGCTTTCTCTCCTGCCGCTCTCAAGAAGTCAGGCTGGGCTCCCATAAATCCATCTCTAGGGAGCCCACCAGGGGTGTGCCACAGGGCTCATGCCTTAGCCCCACATTATTTAATGTGTATGTGGCCCCCCTGGCCGACTTAGTGAGGTCCTTCGGGTTTACCCCGGTATCCTACGCCGATGACACCCAACTTCTGTTCCCTTTTAAAACTTTTACACCTGCCCTGCAAAAATCCTTTGCAGAAGGCATGAGGGCCGTGTCAAGGTGGATGGCCGAGAACTGCCTACAATGCAACGTGGGCAAAACGGAAGTTCTATTATTTGGGGAAGCGGCGACATTGTGGTCTGGAGAGTGGTGGCCCACAGAACTAGGACCAGTACCTGTCCCAAAGCAGACTGTCAAAAACTTAGGGGTGTTATTCGATCAAGCCTTGACTTTTAAACATCATGTCAATCAAGTTGCTGGCACATGCTTTAGGGCCATTGGACTATTGAAACGGGTGGTCCCCTACATACCTGATAGTCACAGGAAAACCCTAGTCCAGGCACTAGTGATCAGTAGATTGGACTACTGCAATGGCCTTCTTTTGTCAACCAATTAAGGCCAATTAAACAAACTGCAAGTAGTCCAAAACACGGCGGCGAGGTTAGTCCTTAATGTTCCATCTAGAACTCCCTCCCGCCCTCTACTAGTGAAACTTCACTGGCTGCCAGTGCGGCAACGCACGAAGTTTAAAATTTTGTGTACCATTCACAAATGCCTGACAGGAAAGGGCCCCAAACATCTCACTAAAGCCTTCCAACCCTATGTCCCAGGCCGATCCTTACGATCGAGTAATCTTCATCTACTACAGGTCCCTAAAATAAAAAAGTCTCGTCAGGGAGGTCGTGCTCTGGCGCACACAGGACCCGCTCTCTGGAACTCCCTTCCCCCTAAACTCAAACTCATTACCAACCACCTATCCTTTCGTAAAACCCTCAAGACTCACCTTTTTACTATTAGTTAACCTGTTCATGCCTGCAACCTCTGAAAGTGACCCGGCATGGTATAAATCTCCTTCAACTAGCAAAAGCGCCGAGATACCCCTTCGGGGGTTTATTCAGGCGCTATAGAAGCACATAAATAAATAAATAAAAGGCCCTTGGTAATATGCCCCTGGATGTTTAGACTCAGTCTCCAGTTCACTCCTGGAGGAAGGACTCACAGAGGACTGCTTGTTGCTTTGACCTCCTTGCACTATGCCAGACTGCTGCTGTACCTGTAAGGGCTGCTTTGCTGCCTGGAGCCTACAGTGAAGAATAAAGACAAGTTGCATTTGGAATACACAGTTTCTCAGATTTTTGGGGACATTTAATATGGACATACATTACACACTGGATGAATTACTAGTGATCCTGGATTGAAGCACCAGGCACATTACCCCCTCATGGGTCCTCCCCGTCCCAGTCCTAACAACGTGAGGCAGTCCTGCCTCCACCCAGCCAATCACAACGCTAGTATTTCTATACTACATAAGCCCCGCCCACCTACCGCCATGCCTGTTTTTTTTCTGCTCCGACGGCTGTCGGAACGCTGGTGCTCCCGGATCCGGTCCCTGGATCCAGTTTCCTTTGGTGGCGGTTCCGTGACTTTTTCGTCCGTGTTTGCATTTAAACTGTTGTTTTCATCTTGTAATGCACGGCTCGGCCGCTCCGGTTTTCTGGTCGGCCGGGCTCCTGTTCTGAGGTCAGGTGCGCTCCCCGCTCATGTGCTGGGCTGGGGCGGGGAGTTTTGATGGTGTCCTGGCCTCGGGTCGTTCCGGCGCTGCTGCACTATCGCAGCGTCTGGCCCCCGCGGCCATTCTCTTTTGACCTGTGGCTGTGGGTGGAGACGTCAGGGCTGCCCTCTTTTTATTTCATTCTTCAAAACACCTTTGCGTGATTGGTTGATTGGGGGCAGTATTTATTGGAGGTTGCTGGGCACTTCCTTTGTTGTGGTGATTTCCTGTTTGGTTTCTTTCACCATGAGTGAGGGGTCTTCTTCTCCTGTGCCAGCTAAGGCTGTTTCTAAGCAGCATTATATTCAGGATCTGCAGGAGGAAGACGTCTTGCAGATTTCTAGGGCTGATTTGCGAGACTTGATTGATTCTGCGGTCCAGTCTGCGCTGCTGGAGCCTGCGGCTCAGCGGGCTAAGGATGATGAGGAAGAGCTGGACAATTCCCCTAAGGGAAAGTACATCCAGGGCAAGGTTTTTTCGGACATGCTGGTGCATATTCGTGAGTGCTTGGGTTTGACCCTAAATCCCTGTCTGAAGAGGGGTTTTACGCACAGTATAGTTCCTCTGTGGTGGATGACCTCCCCTTCCATGATGTCCTGAAGGATATTATCACGAAAGGATATCGCCTTGCGGACTTTGATTCCCAGTTTCCTGCGATTCCGAAGGTTAATTCGCTTTTGTCTTCTATGGCTTCCTCCTCTTCCTCTTTGTCTTCGGAGGAGGCTTCCCTGTCTGATCCGGTGGAGCGTAAGGTGGAATCTGCTCTCAAGCGTTCTTACGCCGCTTCTCACTTTGGGGTGCGTGCTAGCACTTATGCGGCCTATGCGTCACAGGTCCTGCTCAAGGATTTCGAGAGGCTGTTTGACTGTCTTCAGAATCATGGGGACCCTACTCCTGTGTTGGCTCAAATGGAGGTTTTGGCGCAATTCCTGTCAGATGTCACTTTTGATTCCTTGTGGGCTTTCTCCTCGGCTGCTGGGGCGGCGGTGGCTGGGAGGAGGTCTCTGTGGACAAAGCCGTGGCGTCTTGATGCTGCTCAGAAGTCTTTGTTCTATAAACTGCCTTTTGAGGGTCCTCGTCTCTTTGGGGATGCCTTGAATTCGATGGT
Source organism: Lissotriton vulgaris (assembly GCF_964263255.1). NCBI lineage: Eukaryota > Metazoa > Chordata > Amphibia > Caudata > Salamandridae > Lissotriton > Lissotriton vulgaris. The sequence goes on from NW_028252092.1 coordinate 754,311, forward strand.
GCAGCACTATGCGGAGGAGAAGAAGTTGTTGAAGCCTTTTCAGCCTGCTCCTAAGAAGAGGTCTTTTTTCCAGAAGCAGGGGTTTCAGGGGGTGTTGTCCTCTGAGCCCTTTCGTGGTCGGGCCCGTGGTCGGGGGGCCGCGTTCCATTATAAATCCCGGCCTCAGCAGCAACAGCAGCAGCAGCTGCCGCAGCCTCCCTCTGGTGCTGGACAAAAGTGACTATGCCGCTGTGGGGGCTCGTCTCCATTTGTTTCTGGACCGTTGGTCGGCTCTGATCTCCGATCAGTGGGTCTTGGATATCATCAGGTGGGGTTACCGGATTCCCTTCCGGGGCCCTCCCCCTCTGGATTGTCTTCTGGCTACCCCGTTGTCAAGAGACCCAGTGCGGCGGTCTGCCATGTTGTCCGGCGTCCACTTGTTGTTCCAGAAGGGGGCGGTGGTGCCGGTTCCAGTGGAGGAAGTGGGCCTGGGGTTTTATTCCCGTCTGTTTCTGGTTCCAAAGCCCGATGGTTCCGATGGATATTGAATCTCCGTTCCCTGAATAAGTTGGTGCGGCTGGATCATTTTCGGATGGTCACATTGCAGTCCATCATTCCCCTCATCCAGGAGGGAGATTTTTTGGCTTCCCTGGACTTGGAGGACGCCTATTTTCATGTTCCGGTCCATCCTGCCAGTCAGTGGTTCCTGAGGTTTGTGGTCCAGGGGATGCATTTCCAGTTTCAGGTTCTGCCGTTCGGCCTCTCCACTGCTCCCAGGACTTTTACCAAGGTATTGGCTCCTGCTGTGGGGGTTTTGCAACATCAGGGTTTCTCCGTGTTTCCCTATATTGATGATTGTTTGGTCTCTGCTTCCTCTTTCCCTCAGGCTCTTCTGGCGGTGGAGGCTACGTTGTCCCTATTCCAGGAGCTGGGGTTCAAGGTGAATTTGGCCAAGTCTCATCTGGTTCCTGTTCAGAGACTTCAGTTCATCGGGGGTCTGTTCGACACCTCTCTGGGGGCGGTGTTTCTCCCTCCTGTTTGGATCCTTTCCTTACAGGCTCTGCTGTGGGATCTGTTGAGTCGTCCCTCTGCCCCGGCTCGTGTTTGGTTGCTGGTTCAGGGGTTGATGGCTGCGACCACTGCTGTGGTTCCTTGGGCTCGCCTCCATCTCAAGCCCTTGGTGACTCATCTGTTGGCTCGGTGGGACCCCTCCCGGGCGGATTACGAAACTCTAATTCCTCTCTCTCCTGCTCTGATTCAGGACTTGGACTGGTGGCTTTGCACTCCCAACCTGGAGAAGGGGGTGCGGTTTTGTCTTCCTCCTCCCCTTTTGTTGACGATGGATGCCAGTCTCTGGGGTTGGGGGCCACTTTGGGGTCCTTGGAAGCCAAGGGTCGGTGGTCTCAGGGAGACAGCACCCGTTCCTCGAACTGGCGGGAGTTGGCGGCTGTCTGGGAGGCGGTGCAGTTTTTTCAGGTTCCTCTCCTGGGGGCAAATCTGTTGGTTCGTACCGACAACCATGTGGCTCGTTGTTACTTGAACCGTCAGGGGGGGACCAGGTGCGCGTCTCTGAACTTGTTGGCCTCCATGATTTGTGCTTGGGCGGAATCTCATCTGTTGGCCTTGAGGGCGGTGTACATTCCGGGACGGTTGAATTTTCATGCAGACGCTTTGAGCCGCGACCTTCCATCTTCTGTTCTGTACCATCTCTCTCTTCCTCTGTTCCTGTCCCTTTGCCTTCGGTTCGGGACTCGTTGGATTGATCTTTTTGCGTCCCCTCACAACTCTCTCCTGCCCCGGTTTTGTTCGGAGGTGCTGTGTCCTCAGGCTTGGGCGGTGGATGCTCTTTCGATTCCCTGGCCTTCGGGCCTTCTGTATGCATTCCCTCTCATTCCCCTCCTCCCGAGGGTGCTGCAGAAGATTCGGAGGGAGAATGTTTTGGTCCTGTTGATTGCTCCTTTCTGGCCTCGCCGCATTTGGTTTCCTCTCCTGCTGAAGCTGGCGAAGGGTCAGTTTGTCCGGCTTCCGTTGTGTCCATCTCCTCTTCAGTTTCCACTCCTGTCTCTGCCTCGTCTTCGTCGTTTGCAGCTGACGGCTTGGCTCTTGAGCGTTTGACTTTGGAGTCTTTGGGTTGTTCATCGGTGGTGGCTCGTGACATCCAGTTGTCTCACCGCCCTTCGACCCTTAAGTGCTATGGCCGCCATTGGGGTTCTTTTGTTTCTTGGTGTTCTTCTCATGGGGTGGATCCTGTACTGGGGGTTCCTACTTCTGTGTTGGAGTTTCTCCGGGATGGTTTTTTGAAAGGCCTTTCCCCTTCCACGTTGTCTGCTCAGTGGGCGGCGGTTCGTGCTTGTCGGGGTCCTGGGGCCTCCTTGGAGGGTGTTGCTCCTTTGGTTAGTCGGTTTCTTCGGAGCTTTCAGCTTCGTCGGCCGGTTTCTCCTGTTCTCATTCCTTCTTGGGATTTGCCTACTGTTTTTCGTGGTCTACAGTTGCCCCCTTTTGAGCCTTTGATGGAGGCAGATTTGTTGTGGCTGTCCGCTAAGGTGGCTTTCCGTTGGCCATTACCTCCGCTCCCAGGTTGGGTGAGTTGGGTGCCTTGCTCGTTTCGTTTCCCTATTTGCAGCTCCTCCCGGATCGGGTCATTTTGCGGCTTGATCCGGCTTTTCTGCCTAAGGTTTCTTCGAGTTTTCATTTGCAGCAGGAGGTGATTCTTCCTGATTTGCCTGCTGAGGGGGATTCCCTTGTTCCCCATTCTTTGGATGTTCGCAGGGCTCTCCAGATTTACGTCCAACGTTCCCTAGGGTTCCGGAGTTCTCCTGCCCTGTTTGTCTCCTGTGGGGGTGTGGCTAAAGGGAAGAAGGTTTCCACTTCCACGATCAGTCGGTGGGTCCGTTTGGCGGTCTGTCAATCTTACAAGTCTTTGGCTTTGCCTCCTCCGTCTCACGTGCAGGGTCGGTCGACGCGTTCTGTGTCTGCTTCCTGGGCTGAGGCGGCGGGGGTCTCTATCCAGGAGATTTGTAGGGCGGCCACCTGGCAGTCTCATCACACATTTGTGCGACATTATCGGCTTGATGTTTTACATGCCTCTGCTGACAGTTTTTCTGTTGGCGTCTTGAACGCTGTTGTTCATTGATCTTTTATTGATTAAAGTTTTGTACTCTGCATGGATCCCTGGTGTCCTGCGTGTTTTCTTTATTGGTTCTCTGCTTGTGAGTTCCTCACGTTGTTAGGACTGGGACGTGGAGGACCCATGAGGGGGTAATGTCTTATTACTTACCGGTAATCTTCATTACCCCGATTAGGGTCCTCCCTGTGCCAGTCCTCTTCCCTCCCACCCTCCCGCTGTGTTTGTGTCGGAGTCATGTTGATAACAGGCATGGCGGTAGGTGGGCGGGGCTTATGTAGTATAGAAATACTAGCGATGTGATTGGCTGGGTGGAGGCAGGACTGCCTCACGTTGTTAGGACTGGGACGGGGAGGACCCTAATCGGGGTAATGAAGATTACCGGTAAGTAATAAGACATTTTCCTATTACCTAGACAATAATTTCTAATTGTAACTTGATGGCATATGTACCACATAAGTACACATAGATGGGGTTAGATACAGAAAATCTAGACTTATTTACCTGTCAAATTAAAAAAGATATATATTTTGTCCTCAATATTTGCTCCCCTTGATATCCAAACTTCAATATTAAGTGTGCACATTGAAATAGGTTATTTGAGGTTCTGTTGTACAAAAACCTCTTGTGTTTGATTTAGTAATCTATAATATTTTTCACTTCATAACAGGAATCTAGACCACATGTAAGCTCCATGTGACAACTGTCTTGACTCTTACTTCGCTAAATGTTGGGCTGGGGATGCGTGAATGTTTACAGCTTCATGTTTAAAATCCCTCCCAATGCAGTGATATAATATCATGTGCTAAGGTAAAATGCTTCTGCATATTAATAAATTACACTTTTTGAATCCTGAAGAGACGTTGCCATATTTGTACGCAATGTTTATTGCAACAAATGTTCCCATGACCAGATCCAGCTTGGACTCATAGAGCCAAACCTAGCCCTTGGCTGAGCTCTGCCTCTTTATTGTTTGTTCACCCATTTCTAGTTTCCATCTCCTATCTTAAGGTTGTGCCACAATCTCAAGGTCAGACGTCGTCCAAGTTTTCCAGCTAGTACTTACCTGTTGGCACGCAGAGAAGGGGTTGACATCCAGAGAGTACCCTTTGAAAGGCATAGAGCTTAGGTAAACTCATGTAAAATGTTTGTTGATTTATTCACAAAGTAAATGTCTTCAAAGAAGTCCACGGTCCTGCTCATATCTCACTTGGACTGATATGCTTGCGAGCGTTCACTGGAATAGCAAACAACTCAAAAACCCATGCCAGAATGAGCAATTTTGCTACCTCCTTCAGATGCATTCTGAAGCAATGTAACCCATTTCAAAGCTGAGTTTTGCTCTTGTAATACACAATATTCTGGCAGCCCTAGGGAGAGTGGGTATTTGAACACTATACTGGAGGTACTGCACCATAGATGTCAATTCACCAAAATACCTGAGATAGCAGAAGTGACATCACACAACCTTTGGCCTCAATGACATCACAGAGAGATACATCAGTGAACCTAAGAGTGGGCATAACTGACTTAACTTTTTCTAGCATAATTATTTGTAATTACCACAAAATTACTGTAATTATGTGAGAAGCACAAATAAGCATTTAGCAATATTTTTGTAAGGTAAAATGCACCCTCGCTATCAAAATGGACCTGAGGATGCATTTTGCACTAAGAAAATAGCACTAAATGTTGCAGGACACAAGCAGCAGTAACCCACAGTCACTCCCTTGCTCTTAGTTAATTGTTGCTGTGTTCCTGTAGTTGGATTTGTGCCAAAAAATACTTTTAGTAACTCAAGCTAGCGTACTCAGGCAACTACAGTAATTTCGCATCACAAGAGTAATGCATAATTACTAAATGTACTCTGGCACAGTTAAAATTGCTCCCAGGACTAATTTGAACTTTGATCTGATATTATCCTAGGAAGTGATGTCACTAAAATTAAGTACAATCTCTATTTTTGTTAAAACCTATATTTTAGGGAGTTTGTTATTTCTATACTCAGGCTGTAAAAAGCAAGAGGTGTAAATGTTCCTTCCCTCACCATTTACTCATGGAGGAGGAGTAGTTAATAATGGTACAAAAAGAATTAGCAGAGTTTTTAGAATAAAATGCAGGGTCCACATCTCCACAGATTGTTTATAAGAGGTGTCACCCAACAGTATGTATACCAGCAAAATAATAATAGAAAACTTCACATAAGTCGGCGGGCAGTTACACAGCTAGAAGTGTCAAATGCTGGTGCAATTAATCAGGGGGGACAAGATCAACAGGTTAAATATCTCTCTCTGATTGAGAAACAAGTACAGTTGGGAAGTATTCTAAGGGCGAGAGTAGTGGTTAGCTGCAATAAACATCGCTTCCTTCAGTATGAATAAGGGGAGCAGGTAGGGAAAGTGTTGGCGCACCAACTGGCTGATTAAAGAGCCAAGAGTCAGATTATGGCGATTAAAGGTGGGGATGGAGATCTACACACACAGATGAAGCCAATATTAGAACAATTTGCTCTGTTTTATCAGAAATTATACGGTCAAGCTAGTGGGTTCACTGAAATGGGGTTTAGCCAATACTTATTGGGGTGCACCCTTCCAAGGCTTAGTGCCGAACAAGCGAGACCCTTCAAGAAGAAATTACCTGAGAAGAAATAGTGGAGGCCTTGACTGCATTGCCCAGTGGCAAGGCAGATGACGAGGATTCAATACCTCTAGAATTCTACAAAGTCTTCAAGGAATACATTGTGCCAGAGTTAAGAAAAGTATTATGATCTATAGGAGACAGCGGGGGCTTCCCTAGCTCATGGAATACGACAAATATTGTCTTTTTGTAAAAAAAGGGAAAGGCTGCAGAGGATTGTGGGTCATATCGAACCATTTTCCTCATGAATGCGGATGCTTAAATCTTTGCTAAGATCCTAGCAGCCTGACTGGCTCCTCTTATGCCAGGATTGGTATCTATCCAGCAGCACAGCTTTGTACCGGGTAGAGTCACTGCGGCGTATGTTAACACGGCGTTTGAGGCTTTTGATGTGGCAAAGAAACTAGCCATTAATATGGGGATGGTATTGTTGGACGCTGAAAAGGCTTTTGATCGTGTCATCTGGGACTTTTTATGGTCCACACTCTCGGCCTATGGATTGAATGGTCGCTACTGTAATTGGGTACAGGCTCTATATAAAAATGCTTGGGCTCAGTTGACATATGGGGGTTGGTAGCTTCTTTCCGAATAAAACAGGGAAATCAGCAGGGGTGCTCATTGTGCCCTCTTTTGTTTGCTTTATATTTTGAGCCTTTTTTTACACTCCTTATCTCACAATATTGGTATCTTGCCAGTTAGGGTAAATGTAAATGTAAATTGATACTTGTATAGCGCACTACTCACCCACAAGGGTCTCAAGGCGCTTGTACGAATACCGCTGTGGAACCCGTCCTGGCTTTCCCTGTGAGGCGTCCACTCCTGGGCACCCCCAAGGTGGAGGCCAGGCATCCTTAGCGTTGTGAGGGCCGTTGCGGAGATTAAGCAAGCTATTGCCCAGAGTTGCAGAGTGGGACCCATGATCAGAATAGGCGCTGAGGCGAGAATTATCAGGTCCGTGGAATTTTGAGCCCAAGACCCACCAAGGTGGGGAATTGAACCCTGGTCCCGGGCCAGACCTCTGCATCAGGGTCTGCCGCTCTAACCATCGAGCTGGAAGTTGTTGCTTATACTGATGGTGTGGCTGTGTATTCCTCTGATTCTCGTTAGAGAGGAAGCTAGCAGATTTGGCACCTTCTCAGGACACAAAATAAATGTCTGTAAAACCGAAGTTCTTCTTAACTTCCAATCCACCAGACCAGTCCCTGGAGTCTGCTCTTCGGCTTTATACCTGGGGGTGCAGATATCTTCTCAGGTTGAACAGATTGTTGCCTTAAACTATGAGACTCTTTTGCAGCATGTGGTTTAAATTTGAAGAAGGTTGCATACTTTGCCCATCAGTATCATAGGTAGGTGTAAGCATGACCTCTGACCTCTGGCCAGGGACCTTCTCTCTCCCCTCACATAGTTGTGCCACTGCCGCTGAGAGGTGGCTGTTAGGTGTTCGAGCCTTGCCTCTGCTGTGTTCGCTTTTACTTGTCTGCCTTGTTCTGCCTGTTAGCCTTGTTACTGGGTTGTATTTCTGATAATATTTTGTAAATTGTGATTGCTGAGCCTCATTATGCCTTGTGACTTTGGCTGTCATTTTGGTAATTATCTGTACATTTTAATTTGTAATTGTTACTGTGCCTTGTAGTGCCCGTTGCATCCTTTTTCCTTGTGCTTATCCTTGTGTTTCGGCTGTCTCTATTGTCAATTATTGTAACTCTAGCTGCTGTGCCTGTTAACTGTGCCCTTGCCCGCTTTTCCGTGCCCATTCTCTCACCACCCTTTTCCGACTGCTGCCTCCCCATTGCCCCTTCATCCTCCAGTCCCCACTCCCACCACTCAGCTGAGCTTCCTTTCCTCTTCCCTGTTTAAGGGTGACTGCTGCGTGGCCACGCCAAAGGCAAGCCCATCTGTGCCCGTCCATTACCCGATCGCAACCAGCGTCAGGGACCCTGGATCTCAGAGCAGCCACTGCTACGACCGAGCTGCCCTCCTCACACTCAACCCCGGGAGAAACAACAACTGTGAGCTGTGCACCACAAACAATACCCACGGCCAGTTCTCCTGCCATCATTGCTGCCAGACCTTCCCTATCCTCCACACTCCCATGGACACCAGCCCCAAGCCGGACGTTAACACCACCGAAGCCCTGAGATGCATCCTCCTCAATGTGTGCACCCTGCACAGACATGCCGTCGATATCTGGGACCTTCTCGTCATCCTCTTGTTAGACGTCACCTTCTTCATGGAAACGTGACCCAACGCCTCCTTTGCCCCAGACATCGAAATCGCCATCCCCGACGGATAGAAGATCTAGAGGAATGCCCACACCGACCGCCCAGGAGGAGGACTTGCCATCGCACACAAGAGCTCCCCTCCGACCCACCACCTCCTCAGTGAGCAACCACCACGTCCAATACTGAGCACCTCCATTTTCAGATACAGACCATGCCCTGACCCACACTATTTGGCACACTCACCTACAGGCCCCCTGGACCGCGAACCGTGTTCACCATCACAGACCCCGTCGCACCCCAATCCATCACCTCCACAGACTACTTAGTCATCGGAGATCTCAACTTCCTCCTCGACAACTTCAACGACCTAACCCCTTCACCCTCCTAGACAACCTTGCCGACCTCTGACTGCATCAGCTTGTCACAAGGCAGGACACACCCTTGCCCTCATCTTCGTAGGAGGCAACAACATCCACTTCAGCTACACATGCAATCTGCCTGGATGGACCACCACTGCATACACTTCCACGTCAACAAACCCACTGACCCCAACCTGGAACCCACCCACTGCAAAGGAACTGGAGCAAGGTCACTGAGGAGCACCTCAACTTCACCCTTAACTGCAATGGCCCCTCCACTTCGACCAACGCCAACCTCGCATCCAAAGACATACACAGATGGATCTCCAACTGCGCAAATGAACTTGCGCCCCTCCGTATCCCCAACAGGCAATGCCCCAGTAAGGCCACCCGGTTCACCGCCGATCTCCAAGAATCCAGGTGCACATGTACATATCTCTAAAAGAATTGGCGAAACAACAAAACGCTGAAAAACTGCACCACATACAAGAATGCCATGACAAAATACCACCTCATCAGATCAACCAAACAAACCTTCCTCCAGAACAAGATTTTCACCAAATCATGCAACTCGAAGGAACTCTTCAACATCATCCAAGAATTCACCAAACACCCCAGTGAGGCTACAGACACCACCCATTCCTAGGACCTCTGCAACAATCTCAACTCCTATTTCCATCTGAAAATCAAGGCCCTGTGTGACAACTTCAACGAATGAACTCCGAAACCACTTCCCCCTCCAATAACACCAGCCAAACCACCATATCCGCCTGGACCCCAGCCACCAGCGAAGACACCGAATCAACCATGAAAGACATAAACTCAGGAGCACCCACGGTTCACTGCCCTCTGCACATCTTCCACAGAGCCGCCGCAATTAGTTTTTTGATTAATTTGACATATAAAAAATAGAAATAGAATAAAGGATATCAAGATATGACCGAGGCATTGATATCACCTGCCCAGTTACAGTCTTCATACGTCAAAGGTGGTCATATTCAAATACAACCTCAAATGCCCAGGCACAGCTATTGGATGTTTGGGCATTCAGCATCGTTGCGCTTCTCGCCACGTCATTGGTGGAATGCAGTGCAGCCTCTCTACAGTGCCATATCTATACTACTATTATAAAGAGAGAACTTGCACCTTTTGGCCAGGTAAACTCGGGAACCACAGCACCAATCACAACACCCAATACAGCGTTGGAAAGGGCAGTTGCAGCAGAAGGACATAGGCTATGCAGACGCCCACCATATACATTTAAAATGTAAAAGAACCGTGCCAGCAAAGTAGTCCCTTGTGGGCGTGTCTGCATTGTGCTGTGGGAGTGTGCTGGGGGCGTGACAATCGCTGGGGGCATTCCGTCACGATTGTTGTTTTTTCTTCCCAGGTTCTATACATTCCTGCTCCCTTTAAATAGTAATTCATTGGTGGTCCCATTCTCTTAGAACCACCCCAAGCACAGTTATGGGCAAAAATACAACTAAAAGGCCCTGCAAAGCATTATGGGATAAGCTTAGCATAATTTTTAGCATTCATGAAAGGGTTTCAATGTTTTTGAATTTTACTCATCAGGGACATCTTTTGACGACGAGGTGAACTGTAGCTTGATGTATAATATTTTAAATGCGATTGCATTTGCCTCATCAGGGACATCTAGGGATGGCGAGGTGAACTGCAGCTTGATATATAATATTTTAAATGCTATTGCATTTGCATCATCAGGGACATCTAGGGACATGAGGTGAGCTGCAGCTTGATGTGTAATATTTTAAATGCTATTGCATTTGCCTCATCAGGGACATCTATGGACCATGAGGTGAACTGCAGCTTGATGTATAATATTTTAAATGCTATTGCATTTGCCTCTTGGGGACAGCTAGGGAGAACGAGGTGAACTGCAGCTCTTTGCAGAATTATTTGGATACTATAATATTCACTTCCCACTGCTAATCTTGTCCCATAATGGTTTGCAGGGGCTTGATCTCAAAATCATCACCTCTCTCACTGCTTGCTGGAAGCTAATTTCACTTTTGTGAAATGACTATATGCATTTTAGCATGTAGAAATACTTGTTATTTTACCTTGAATATATGAGGTTTCTGTTTTAAGAATTGAAATCTGACGGAACAAAATATTGCGGATTTTTTGTACCAAGTTCGTGCCTATTCCGCCCACCCCTACTTTAAATACCCCTGCACCCCATAATCATAACCCACCCTTACTCTATAAAATACCCCAACACCCTTAAACACTAACCCATCTTAACCCTATAAATATACCCTGTACCCCAAAACCCAAACCTATCCCTAAACCCTAAAAATACCCCTGTACCCCAAAACCAAAACCTAGCCCTGAACCCTGTAAATACCCCTGTACCTCAAAACCCAAACATACCCCTGAACTCTAAAAATACCCCTGTACCCCAAAACCCAAACCTACCCCCTGAACCCTAAAATACCCCTGTACCCCAAAACCCAAACCTAGCCCATAACCCTTAAAATACCCCTGTACCCCAAAACCCAAACCTACCCCATAACCCTAAAAATACCCCTGTACCCCAAAACCCAAACCTAGCCCAGAACCTTAAAATACCCCTGTATCCCAAAACCCAAACCTAGCCCTGAACCCTAAAAATACCCCTGTACCCCAAAACCCAAACCTAGCCCTGAACCCTTAAAATACCCCTGTACCCCAAAACCCAAACCTACCCCTGAACCCTAAAAATACCCCTATACCCCAAAACCCAAACCTAGCCCTGAACCCTAAAAATACCCCTGCACCCCATAACCCAAAGCTATATCTGAACCATTAAAATACCCAAACACCCCAAAACATATACCTCAGTACCCCAAAACATATACCCCTATACCCATACTTGCCTTATCCAAACATTTTTAAAAAACATGCTTTTACCATTCATGCATTTACAACGAATTTCGTTGTAAATGTATGCGTGGTAAAAGCATATAAAATGTAATGCCATGCGTTATAATGGCATTGCGGAGTCATGGTACTTTTGGAATGAAAGTATGAGGAGTCATGGTATGCGGAAAGAAAGTTGCGGTATAATGGGTGTTTACCCTCCCCCGGTAAGTACATTGGTGGCACGGCGGCCCACATCTCCAGCAACATACTCATATTTTTTCACCACCCATTTGAAAAATGCACAGGTCTCTCTCATTGATGGCCAGGACCGACATACGCTTTTAGACACACCTCCCGTCACAAGTTCTAGAATTGCGAACTTTAGAGCTGGGGAGCTACGTTCGAATCTCGGCATCAGCTCAACATCCTGTGATTCCAGGCAAATCGCTTTGTCTTCCCGTGCCTACCACAAATGAATGTATTCTTCTGTAATGTAAATTCTGCTCATGCCATGTTGTCGAGTTCGCGCTATATAATATTGCAAGGAAAAATAAAGTAGGGAAACTCGAGTTCACACACTACTGAACGCGCACTCTTAAGTGCATCAGCAGTGCACTGTGAATCGGAGCGTTTCACAGGCCTGTCACAGATTAGAAATGCTATCTAAACGAAATCCTACAAAACAATATACTACTGGCCGGGAGCAATTCATACCCGGACAACGTCGGGACGGGCTGCTAGTTATGAATATTTGAAAACAACTGCTTTCTTCACACATGTCTCCCGCATTTATCTCTCCATTTCTCACATATTAAATATTTCTCTCCTAAGTTAGATTTATGTTGCATTTTTCTCAGCACGGTTCTGCCTTCACAACATCTGTCCGGGTCTGCTGTTCGTCCCCTCCTTTACTATATCTCTCATCTCACCTCCCTCCCTGGCCCTCTCTTCCTATCTGATGCCACGTTTCTCTCTTCTTCTGTGTGTCAATGTTGTCATCTTTCTACTCTCCTTTTTTCGATGTCATTCGACTGTGTTTCGCTTGTCTGCTCCTTTCTTTCTCAGCTGTCTCAATCCCAGTGGCTCCTGACTCACTGTCATCCCTCCTTTTTTCACCTGTCTCCTCCATTAGACATGTGTTTCTCACCTGTCTGTCGTCCTATCAGCTCTGACACATCTCCCCTGCTCTCTCAGCCTAATTCTTCAGTATCTATTTCTTCTTTTCTCCCTTGTTTCCCAACTTTCTTTCTAACCTTTCGCTTTCCACCTCTTTTTCTTTCACGTCTTTATCGCTCACCTCTGCTCATTTTCCACTTCGTTTGTCAGGTGTCCCTTTATAACCTGTCTGATTATGTTCATTGCAGACGGTAGCCATTAGGAGGGGTTGCGCAGGGGTGAGCCAGCCTATGGTTAGGTTTCGACTGCACAGCGCTTGTGATGTGCTTGTGAAATCTCTTGTATTTAATATATGTTAAAACGGTGGTCTTATCAGTTGCCGTGGCTGAATTACTGTGTTCATTGCGTTTGTGGGGAACTTTAGGGGCATATTACCAACAACTAGCGATAATTTTTGTCTCTAGCTTGTTTAGAGACAAAAATTATCGCCGCACATCAGCGATTTTTATCGCAGATAAACCTTGCTATTAGCAAGGTTTATCGCAAATGCGATAAAAAACGGCCGCAATGCATGAATATCGCTGAAAAGTCAGCGATATTCATGCATTATCGAGCAAATGCTCTTAGCCATGTTATCCACCTCCCATTGGATAACATGGCTAAGAACTGCTCAGGGCAGGTGTTAGCTTTTGGAGATATTCGCGCTTAGCGCGAATATCTCCAAAAGTTAATAATAGGAGATAGCGATGTTAGAGACTGTTTCCAGTCACTAACATCTTGGCACGCCCACTTTGCATGTCATTAGTGATAAATATCACTGACATGCAAAGCGGGGCCCAAGATGGTCGCTATCTCCTATTAGCTGTCGCTAACTGGTGTTAGCGACAGCTTGGTAATAGGGAGATAATTTTATCTCCGCTTTCTTGGCTTTTAAAGCCAAAAAAGCAGAGATAAACCCCCTTGATAATATGCCCCTTTATTTTCTTAAATTCTCCTGGCTGCACTCATTTATGATACTTCTACTACAGCTGTTCACACTAGTTAAGCCCCAGTCACTGTCAAGATAACATCCCTCCCAACGGTGAAGGCAGACAGCTTCTAACCGTATACTGGAATGCTTGCTTTTTATTAATTAGTTATGTAAAACAGATGCTTTAGCCTTAGAACATTTTTGGCATTTCCTATTCATGCCTCAGTACCTATCTTTGCAGTTTGTAGGCATTATCGGATAGATTTTTTAAACTTACTCTATTTGGTCACATGATCAAATTCGAAATGTAATAAACATTGCACGTTACAAATAAAGTTAAAATACATGAGCCATGCTATATTTTACTACTAAACAGGCGGCCACTAGTGCAGTTACATTGCAGACAACAAGGTCTTGAATTGGATGGTGCAGCAGGTGCAGTAGCACCAGGACCAAAAGTTGTCAGCACTCCTCTAAACACACCTAATATTGCTATATTTTACTACTATTTAGGTAGTCACAATTGCAGTTACCTTGCAGTTAAAATGGGCTTGATTTAAATTGTGCAGCAGATGCTGGGGCACCGGCGCCAAAAGTTGTTTTAACTCCATTAAACACCAAATATTGCAATATTTTACTACTAAACAAGCAGTTAGAAGTGCAATTACCTTACAGGCAGTAGGGTCATGATATGAATGGTGCAGCAAGGGCAGTGGCACCGGCCCCAAAAGTTTTTAGAACTCCTCTAAACACATAATATTGCTATTACATAAATAATAATTATTATTTCCCTCTTTTATTTCATTGTTCACAATTTGGATATTACTTACCCACACTATTCCACTAGTAACAGCACAAAATAATGTATTTTATTACATAAAGAAGTCATATCACTTTAACAGACTTTCTGTAACATATATTGTGCAACTACTCAGCTAGCTACAACTTATAACAAAAAACAGCTTATTATTTTTCACATTGGCGAAAACTAATGCATTTACCAATGCTTGCTTCTAATTTGCTTGGGCCTGCTGGTAGCATTGCTGTGCACTTCATGGCGCCAACTTTATTTTGACTAAGGACTTTGGACGGGTGGGCACTCTTCTCGAGCCCAGGGCTTTAAGTGGGTCAGGTCTGTCCGGGTCTGAGCACCGCCAGATATTTTCAAAGGGCTTCGAAAAGGGTCTCAATCGGGCTCTATTTCCGGGCCTTGCAAAGGTATTTAGTCGTCTTTTTCTTTTTCTTGGACTGCAGTGAGAGCATGCACATCGATGTGCGAATGCTCATGTTGCTCACTTCTGAGTATTGCAGGTCAAGGCATGACGTCATTAAGTCATGTCAGGTGAGCTGCGTTGTAGGGGAAGGGAAATCGTTTAAAGAGAGACATTTTGTCTCAGGATTTCCCTTCTCTTTTTGCAGCGCAGGAGCAACGTCGTCGTGGTGCCAGCCTTGACATCGTGGAATGATTAGGAGAGAGCCGACCACAGGCAGCCTGCTCCAGCACGACCCTGCTCTGACCTTTCACACTGAGCGTCAAGGCTGCAGCGTAATCCAGCAACAAGTGAAGCGTAGAAAGAGAAACTAGTCTGCATGATCCTGCTCCAGCCCTAACACCACCAGGAAGTTAGAAGCTGAAATGGACCTCACTTAGTGCTAGATGTAGGTAAACTACATTTACTGATTCTAAAATACAGAATGTTACCGATTCGGTATTTTAGAATCGGTAAATGCTATGTAGGTAATTACTCGGTGCGATTCGGTATTTACCAAATCGGTAAATGCCGATTCGGTAATTCCCATTCAATGGGAATTACTGAATCGGTATTTACCGATTCGTTAAAAGGGGGGAAACATTCAAGGGTGGCAGGGTGGTACTTTGACACCCTGTTGCACCCCTGAATTTTGCATGGGTGCACATGTGGCACACATACATGCCCTGAGGGCATGTATGTCTGCCACATGGCACTGTTATTAAATGCAAAAAAATTGCTTTTTTTAGGGTTTTGTAATTTACCACCAACTTGTAGTTGGTGGTAAATAACGAATCATTACAGGTGAAAAGCACTCACTTGAGTGCTTCCTACATTTCAGTTTCGGTTATTTACTGAATCTGTATTTAAGACTTCGGTAATTTACAGAATTCTTAAATACCGAATCGGTAAATTACCGAATCTGAAATGCAGCCACCTACATCCCAAATGCCTAATACCGGTCGGTAACAGCCGGAATTCGGTAAATTCGGCCGTTACTGACCTGTATTAGGGTTCCTACATCTGGCCCTAAATGATTTGGATGCCGTGTTTTCCGAAGGTAGAATAATTTGATGGGTCGGGAAATAGTTGGTTTCAGCATTTCTCATCTAGCTATTGTTTTTTTTACTACTACCATTCTGATTCTGTGTGTGCTTGTAATGGGGGTAATGTGATCACATGTTCTGGTGTTAGCTGGAAGACAAGCAGCAGAATGCAGGAGTATGTTTAGAGATGGCAGATGTCCTGTAAGTAACGCATTATCCTAATCAGGTTTTGAGATGCCTGTGGCTTAGATTTACACTTCAAGATGTCCTTACAGTTTTTTGCTCTTCAAAATATATTTTCCATGTGCAGGAGTTCAGCAAATTATTGATTGGCAGAAAGGTGGCAGTGCCCAGGGGTAATCTTTAATTTACTTTACTCAGGGATGCAGAGATGGCAATGCCCAGAGTTAGTTACTGTTCAGAGGTGTGGCGCCGCGGCTAGGGCGACTGACTCCGGAATCTGGGGATCACGGTTCGATCACCGGCGGCAGATTAGCCCAGCACCATGTGACTCTGGGCAATAGCTTGCTTAATCTTCCCAACGGCCCCCAGCGCCTAGAGACCCTTACGGGTGATGGTTCGCACTTTACAAATGTGGATTATTATTATTATTCAGTGCTGTGAGGTAAAAGGATGGCAATGCCCGGGTAGCCCTCTTCAAAGTAGTGAGGTAGAAGGGTAGCAATTCCTAGGAGCATTCTGTGTTCCGCGTGGTGATGCAGTGAAGCAGAAGACTGGCAGTGCTGAGGGTTATCTGAGTAGTGACTCTAAAAAAGACTTTGGTGTCCCCTCAAGAAAGAAACCACACAGGTTGAGTATTTTACCCACGAACTAGCATGCCGTTATTTCGGCGGGAAAGGTAAAGTTACAAGGTTCAAGATAATCTCTAAAAGCAAACTACAACTGGGGAGGCAGAGTCTATGAGTCAACAATGTAATATTTCGGCAGTGACCAAATTTTCAGTGAAAGGCGTATATGGGATAGTATTTCTTAAAAGCATTTTTAAACATAAATATTTTAAATTCAAACATAAACATTTAATTTTTACGAAAATGAATTACCCAAACAACACAGTTTGTAGTGAATCTAAGAAATATTTAAAAAGATATTTTCCACACCAAGAATTTCGTTAACCTCTGTTGTGCATTTATTACATATTCACAATCAATTTTCATACAATATACAAATTTTTTAAAAAAAACACCATTATACATTTCATAAATTTTTTTTTTAAAAACAAGAATCACAAGTCGACGCGGCGTTTCGGTATTCTGTATTTGAACCTTCTTCAGGACTGATTCTTTAAATTAGATAGGGCAAGGCGCCCACTGGACACAGTTTAATTGAATTCTGCACCATGTAGTCTTCGGATTACTTAATCTCCGGAATGATTCTCAGTTTTTGATATCACTGGTATTTCGGATAAAAAGGCTTGGTCTTAGACTGCCAGGGGGAGCCACCGTCTTCCTAATTATGGGTTTCATCAATGACCCATTCAACATTGGGTGACTGGCGTAATATTCAGGATAAGTTGCTACCAAGTTCCTTCTTGTTCGATTCCAATTTCTTTCTTAGTTAACAAATTCGGCCTCCCTGCTCCTGGTCTCTGGCAGTCAGTCCACACGTCCTTTCAGTCTGGTATGGGCCGTCACGAACGCCCCAGTCCCCAATTAACTTGTGTGGGGTCCTCCTTTTATTTCTCAACTATCTGAGTAGTGATGCAGTTAGGATGGATGGATGGATGGATGGATAGGTTTTTATATAGCGCAATATCACCGCCAGGTCTCAAAGCGCTTTGCATTGGGAACCCGTCCTGGTTTTTCCCTGTGAGATAGCCCCTACTGGGTATCCCCAAGGTGAAAGCCAGGCATCCCGCTGCGGGGGGCCGTAGTGGAGATTAAGCAAGCTATTGCCCAGAGTTGCAGAGTGTGAACCTGTGATTCGAGTAGGCACAGAAGCGAGAATTACCGAGTCCGTGGACATTTTGGGCTCAAGACCCTGCCGTGTCGGGAATTGAACCCTGGTCCCGGGTCTGATCTCAGCGTCCAGGTCTGCCTCCTCTAACCAGTGAGCCACACTTCTCCACTTAGGTAGAATATGACTTACACTGTGCATTGATGCAGTGTGGTTGATGGATGGCAGGGCCTCAGGATATTCCTTATACTGTGCATTATACTGTGCCCTGATATGAAAATGTAGAAGGATGGCAATGCCTAGGAGTGTTCTTCATACTGTTCTTAAGTACACAATGCTAGTTATCTTGATTTAGAACATCTCCCTACTTCGATAGGCCACACCCCTTTAAGAGGTTGCCCCCAGTTTTTTTCCCCACTTAAAGACCTTCTCGAGCCAGAGACTGGATTCGATGCTTCAAGCTGCGGCACTGCAGGGACATTTCACTCTGGAACGAAAATGGAAAATAAAGTCTCACAAAGAGTCAGAGGAGGGTCTGTGGCTGAGTCTGTGAGGCCGGCCCTCCCTCTCCCCTGCTCTGCTTCTGTGAATGAAATTATCACTGTGGTGGTGAAGCGCCTCGGAGTCTGCACAGAGCTCCAGGCGCCTGCTTCCGCTCCCCTCCCAGCCCTGCAGAAAGTGCCACAGTGAGAGGCAGCACAGGGCCCCGCGGTAGGGCTGTCCCCGCCTGCCCGCATTGGCAGACCGCCACCAGTCTCCAAGAGCCGCCTCTCCCTGTGCTTGTGTCCCCCGTGTCGTTCCAGGACCGGGGATCAGTGGCCCTAAGTACATCTGGGGAAACACAGGTCCTCTGCGGCTCTGCAATTGAGCCCTGTACACAAAACAAGCCAGAAAGGACCCCTTTGTCATTAGAGGTGGGCGGCCCAGCAAGTTAACAGGGAGCGCCTGACCAGAGCCGAGCCAAAGGTCTGGCTCGGCACTGAAGCGCCCAAGCACAAGCCGACCCTGGCAATCATGCCGCAAACAGCATGTAAAAATATGAAAAAACAATTAAAAAAGTTCATTAAAACAGTTGGAAACAGGGAATGTTACATCTTCAAATAACATATTATATCACTGCATTGAGAGGCATTTATATTAAACACCTCTGCCCCGCCCAGGTGACAATGCTATTAATAATAATCCACATTTGTAAAGTGCGAACCATCACCCGTAAGGGTCTTTAGGCACTGGGGGCCGTCGGGAAGATTAAGCCAGCTATTGCCCAGTCACATGGTGCTGGGCTAATCTGGCGCTGGCCCCGGGGATCAAACCGTGATCCCCAGATTCCAGATTCAGTCAACCTGGCCGCGGCGCCACACCTCTCCCCTAAGAGGCATGTTAGTTATCGTGGGTACCCGATGTGTCCTGGATTCTTATTAAACATGTAGCAACATTAGAGCCTATGAAATCACAGCAAAGCACACAAGGCATTTGCTTTTGTACAGCACACATCCTAAACTCATACATTCAAAGGTGTTCTTGTATGCAACAGTGGCGGCTCCTCCACTGAGGAGGAGGAGCGTTGCCTCACTGCTTTTTAGCAGTGAAATTAAGGAAAAATAAAATGATAACAACGCGTTGTTATTATCCTTTTTTTTTTCTGCTGTGGCAGCTTGGTGGGTTGGGGTGGGGCTGGTGAGCACACTAAGTCTCATGAAAGTTTGGCCGGCTGTCTTTGGCACGCCAAACATTCATGCACACTTTGCATTGTTCTCAACGCAGGCTGCATTTTAGCCTGGGCAGAGAACATGCCCAGGCTCATATTCCCTTCTGAGCACTGCACCGCGGCGCTCAGACCAATCATAACGCTGCATTGCAGCCTTGTGATTGGCTTTGGCGAGCCTGGGAGTTTTCTGTTCTGTTCCAGCACGGAGTGGAGAGAAGGAGAGATGCCGCAATAAGATACGTTTTTTTCTTATTTTATGCCCCCACTCCACCTGCCCCACTACCCCTGATCACTGCCAGCCGCCACTGATATGCAATAATAAAGAAAGGGATGGGAAAATCTAAAACGTGTACTAGGATCACACAGTTTGTTCAGGTGGTGAAGCCAGGACTGATTCCATGTTTTATAGTTTCACATTATGCACTAGGGTGGAATCTCTCTCCTGTTTTGCATCAAAAATGAATGCATTGACTGAAATTCTTTACAGATTATCCTAAAGCATGGGTGGCAGGAAGAACGCTTACTAAAACTTGTCTTGTTTGAGCTGAAGCGGCCAGGAGGTTATCGAGTTGAAATAGAGCAAGCGTCTGGCTCAAACTTTCAGTGGCCCGCCAACCTCGACTTCCTCATCACTGTAACCAGTAATGGCAGGTAGTGTCACCGAGATGGGTGAGCAAGATAAATCCCAACGTGGCTTATTCTGCTGTTTGGTAAACATTGCATTATCTTCAAAATGCTCAGCAGCTATTATGTGTTGCGTAGAGCTGAGCTATACAAGTTTATCAACATAAAATCTGGGATATTAGCTGCATCACACCTGTGAACTGTGCAGCATATTTATGATCCCCTTACACCGCCTGAGCGTCACTTTTTGTGATGCACTGGCGGCGCAAAATACACAATCATATACATATATATATATATATATCTATATATCTATATATATATATATATATATATATATCCACACAGTTGCAGGTTTGCCCAAAGCGGAGAGACCACAAGAGGTTTCCAATATATATATATATATATATATATATATATATATAAACAAGGCCATATTATCAAACCCATTATCGCCGCTTTAGCGGCAGTTTCCTACCGGTAAAACCGACGATAATGTATCGCCCTTGCTTGATAATATAGCCCTCTTTTTTTTTTTCTTTTAGTCCCAATGCCCCCACGATCCCAGACGGCTCCCCACGTCCTACCAATCTCCTTTCCTACTTGAAAGAGACAGCAGATTAACTTGCTCTTTCTTTCAAACAGAAAAACGGTTTACTGTGGTAAAGTGGGAGCGGCGACGGTACTGCCCTACCATAGCAACAGCAGTGTCCCGGGAGTATGCACCCCGAAAAACTGCAATAGCTGGCCCTGGGAAATGGTGCTCCCCAGGACCATCAATGGTTCCTCTAAGAGGGCCGCGCGACGCCCACCCAACATTAATAAAAAAACCCGGACAGTGCAGGTACCCGGAGCTGGAAGGTCATTTTACATATTACTGCCCCAGAAAGGTGGCGTTCCCCGCAACGTGTACGGGGAGAGAGGGAGGGAGAGCTCAAAACATATATATTTTTTTAAAAGCCCCGAGGGGTGCCGCTCCCCGAGACTGCGGGGAGTAGAACCGTAACCCACCGCATACTCAAATAAAGCCAGATGAGTGGCATTCCCCAGTGCTCGGGGCACCTTACAAGCCCCCCATTATGGAAAGAAAATGCCCCCGTAATTTGCCCCCCCGGGACCTAATAAATAAAATGGACTTCTAGTTTTTTTTCACCTTTTCCACCGCGTACGAGTACTGCATTAGTACCCCGCAATTGTTTTAAAAAAAATAAAATAAAATTGAGCCGAAAGATCCATGTACCACCCCCCGAGCAAGCCTATAGAGTCAGAATGTTTCTACCCTGCCCCCTTTCCTAATTTCTCAACTTTGTTTTACTGTTTTCTTGTCACTCGGTTCTCGCGACAAACAAGATGGCTGCCAACACTTCCTGGTTAGGAGTGTTGACAGCCAATCAGCATGCAGCTCGTGCTCATAATTGTACAGATTTCCGTACGCGTACTCCGCGATTTTTCTTTAAAAAAAACTAAATAAAAAATAGAGTTTAAACATCCATGTACGACCCCTTGAGCAAGCCTAGAGGGTCAGAATGTTTCTAGCCTGCCCCTTCCCTTATTTCTCAACTTTGTTTTACTGTTTTCTTGTGACTCGGTTCTACCGAGGCACAAGACGGCCGCCAACACTATCTGGTTTCGAGTGTTGACAGACACTTGACAGCCAATTAGCATGCAGCTCGCGCTCGTAATTGAAAGGATCTCAGTCCGCGTGTAGAACTCTGTCTCTAGATATCGCTATGATTTTACTTGTAATTTTCTCCGAAACTACTGAACGGATTTACACCATTTAACAAAAAGCACAATCTGCGAACCGAACTCTACCTCTCTGCCAAATTTGGTGTAATTCCGTTCAGCCGTTCGAGCTGTAGCCCTGGCTAAAGGTCCCTATGGAAAATTACATGGGGAAAACACGTTTTGGAACCCCCGTTTTTCTCGACCCCCGCTTCACAAATCACCCCTAAACTTTCAGGGAAGAAGCGGAGCAGAACAGGCCATTTTCTTGGAGAATTTCACAAAGATTCGTCAACCGGTGCCAAAGTTATTCCAAATAGAACGTTGCGGATTTTCTATGGAAACTAGGTCCTAACTATAACTACCTACTGGCGACAGCCAGTAGGTAATATATATATATATATATATATATATATATATATATATATATATATATATATATATATATATATATATATATATATATATATATATATATATATAAGCGCACAGGAACCCTTTTGAAATAGAGCCACATGAAGGAAAGTATAAAGCCCACTTTATTAGGAAGGCAGCCTGCCAAAAGAAACCATCAGGGAAACAGCAATGTTCAAATTGCAGACGCCAGACGCCTCTCAGGAAAACTCCTTTCTTCAGTGGCGTGCTTTGGCAAAGATGATTACAGGTGCAAATGAAGAACACACAATACTTGCATTACCTGCCCATTAGGCGTGGCCTCTTGCAAGGCTTTGTGGGTGATGTAGTGTTCTTCTATATTTTCACCAGTGTGCATGTCTGGCACCATCTTTCAGTTACTGTCTTTTAAAGGTGCACATGTCCGAGGCGGGACCTGTACCGCTTTACGTGCTGCCTACCGGAGCTTGTGAACTGGCTTCCCCCCTGTACGGGCACCAGTTCCCCTTCGTTCAACAAGTGGCAGCATCACCGTGGTGCCGCCGTGGACTCGCAAACAGCGGTGGGCTCATTTTCGCGACCGGGCAAGGACCGCTATCAAATCCAACCGCACAGGAACCCTTTTAAAATATAGCCACACAAAGGTAAGTATAAAGCCCACTTTATTAGGAAGGCAGCCTGCCAGCAGGAACCATCAGGGAAACAGCAATATTCAAATTGTAGACGCCAGACGCATTTCAGGAAAACTCCTTTCTTCAGTGGCGTGCTTTGGCAAAGATGATTACAGGCACAAATGAAGTACACACGATACTTGCATCACCTGCCCATTAGGCGTGGCCTCTTGCAAGGCTTTGTGGGTGATGTAGTGTTCTTCTACATTTTCACCAGGTGCGCACCTAAAACACAGTATACCATGAGAACTACTTTAAAAAATCCTCTGATCCTTCACAGGCCAGAAATATTTATTTTTCATTAGTTGTTTTTACAAAGCTCTAACATGATAAAGATCATCACATACATAAACAAGCATTTACAATGCAACGGTTTCGCCTTTACAAAAGTTAGAGCTATTGGCATTGTAAATGACAATATTTTTATTTATGTGTTGGTTTTGAAAACAGATAAATAAATGGCATTGTTATTTACAATACCAATAGCATAATCTCTCGCAAATGCTAAACACACACACCCACAGAGAGCCCCCCCACAGAGCCCCACCCACACACACACAGAGCCTCCCCCACACAGAACCTCCCACACACACCCACACAGCCCGGGCGCGAAGCTTGACAAACTGGAAGCCCACGGCATGGGGGTCTCTCCTATGCCCACTCCCCAGAGTGACCCACTCTTTGGGGGAATTGTCACTTCCCCTGATCCCATTAACACTGTTGGACTACTCCAAGCACCCTGGCGCCTTATTACCTTACGATTGGAGGGCTGGCAGGAGTGAGTGATTGTGTGTGTGAGTGAGTGAGAGAGTGAGTGTGTGGGTTTGTGTTACTATCCTTGTGGGGACTTGGGTGTGATAACACACTCACGCTGTGGGGACTTGATTGCACTGTGGGGACCTGAACTCAGGTACCCACAAGGCAATGCCCTTTAAATAACAAAAAATGACTTCAGGAACATCTGTGTCAATTTTTACAACTTTTTTTAAAATTGCCTTGTGGGGACCTGTGTTTCATGAAGTGTGTTTAGATTTTTGCTCGCTCTGCCCCTGTAGAAAGGAGACGGTACTGCAGCCTTAAACACACTTTGCATTTAAACACACTTTCTTCACCAGGAACACATGCTAGCAGCAGAAAGCACAGACATTTGAAAGGAAAAGCTGCATAACACAGTGTTAAAAATATTTTTCCTGCAAAGTAACCTTTTCTCTCTTTATTAAAGTAAACCTTTATTCACATGAAGCTTTTGAATTCAGACCATTTGTGTCTAAAATTGTTAGTTGTTTTATAAACATTTCTAAAAGCAATTTGGGTCAGTTTCGAGTTAAGAACCTGTGAAAGTGCCTTGATACCGCTTCAGGATAGTCAGTGCTGTATAGATCGACTTACAATATAATACGATCAACACAGAGCTGAAAATGACAAATTACGCAATTGTAATTAATCTTGTTAAATAGATAAATACGTTATGAATTCAGGGTAGCACATGAATGTAATAATTTGGACAGCTGACGTTGCAAAGTAACTACTTTTATCCTGTCTGAACTTTCAATGATTGTACACAACCAAAATAAATAATACTAGCCACTTTTGTTAATTTTAGTAATAATGATTACCTATTTTGGTGAAAAGCCCTTTTACAACAGTAAGTGATTAATGCATATGAAACGTAAAGACTTCACAAACACTTAATTTGATAATAACTACATCCTGTTTAAACTATCTTGAACACACTTGAGGAACTGCTGATGTCGGCGAAAAACGGCAGACAATGGCCCATTGTTCAGTTTTAACACAATTTATTATTGCAGAGTAATACAGCACATTTTTTTAAGTATTTTTGTTGTGTTCACATTCGTTATTTACATGTATAGTGTAAATAAACATAAGCATGTTGCCATTCTTAAGTGACTACTGCGTGTGTAGATGCGAGAATTGTTAACTTGATTGGTTTACTGCAAAAAGGTCAAACTTTGCGCAGTGTGAGCGCACACAGGGCTCTGTCCGGAATCCTCTGCTCTGTGTCTCTTTACATTACAGAGTTTGAGAGCAGGCAGCTGAGGTGTGGCTGCGGCAGGAGGAAGCGCTGATCCATAAAAGCGGCCGCTTTGGAGTGCCTTTCGCCTACACACACCTCGGGATAAAGGATTGCATTAGCATATCTATAGCAGGTGGGCAGACGCCCCATCCCCCAGAGCAGCCTCTGTGCTTTCAGCATTCTCCCCAGAAAAGCTTTAAGAAGCAGTTTTCAGCCTCAGAGTTCCCAGTCGTGGAAAGTAAACGGTGGTAACACAGAGGCCTCACAGGTGCGCAGTCACCAAGAAGCCTTAACATGGTTTAGAAATAAAATATATTTATAAAAGAACTGAAAAGTTAAGTTAAATTGCTCCTTTATTATTCTCTGCATGAAAGGGTGCTTTTCATTCTTAGGTTTCCTACTTCGTATTTTTTTTAAATGGACCGAAATATTACTATAAAATTAATACTTTTATTTGGTAAGATAGTTTACCCGGCTGCATGTTTAGTTAATCAATTGTGCACTTAGCAATTCAAAGAGGGCACTGAAGGTTGTTAGTAACCCCAGCAGTAGGCAACAGTCTGACATGTGAGCACATTTTTGTTTTTTGTGATCATACACAGGCTCTTTGCATCACATCACATTACCATCAGCCTGGAGTTGAAACAGAAAGATGGTACACAATTTAAGAAAATAGCTCTTAAGTGACCATCGTTCTATGGGTCGAGCCAGGATTTTACACAAACGCCCTCATTAACGACGTATTTTATAATCCTCCATAATATAAATGTACAGCAATACCGTCTCTGTGTAAACTCTATTTTTTATTTATTTTACTTCTCAGAATGATCAACGGACGCAATCCAGCTGCATGAGGTGTTTCTATACTCTATAATCGCACCATCTGACACAGTAGTGTAACCTGAAAGATGGCTCCACTGTCTGTCTGTATGCCTTGTATTTTACAGTTTATCTGAGCCCTGCAGTCGTAAGCAGAGGCTGTGTGATGTACGGTATCGAAGAGAAAAGTGCAGAGTGTAAGAACTATGGGGCATATTATCAAGCCTGTGCGCTAAAATTATCGCCGCTGTATCGGCCGAAAACGGCCGATAAAGCGGCGATAATGGGCTTGATAATATGCTCTATCGAATTCCAATCGAAGCACATGTTAGATGTGAAGACATCTAACATGGGCTTCGATTGGAATTCCACAGAGCATATTATCAAGCCCATTATCGCCGCTTTATCGGCCGTTTTCGGCCGATAAAGCGGCGATAATTTTAGCGCACAGGGTTGATAATATGCCCCTATATTTGAAGGGATAGCTCTGCTGTAATTTATCTGGATTTTGCACCTTTAGGATCCTTCATGTGTCACTGATTATTGTAATCAGTACACTAGGCTTAGACCATGGGTACTCACAAACATTTTCCCAGGGCCTGCAAAGTTTGGTCGTTTGTGTGACGAGGGCCGCAATGATGCCAGCAGGGTGGCGTAAAGTCAGTGTAGGGGAAGCAAAGCATGTATATTTAGTGGCTGAACAAAACTGCTCAATGTGAAACCGGTATACCTAGGCTGAATCCGGACTTCTCCACTTGACCAAATTGTGTGACCCTGGGCAATTGTTTTTTTTTTATTTCCCTCCGTTTTCTTTATCATCATATAAGTGGAACTTGAAATACATGACCTAAGGATGCATGCTATTCAAAACCATCTCCTGTGCTTGGATGTAGTCACTAATGGCAGTGAAATACTTCTGAATGCACTGCTATTCTTTGATTTACTAAGGTGAAATAGATCTACAGGTAAACTAAATACACTTAGAATTTTGAAATGACTATCGTATTTTTACACATTTGCTGTCTTTAAAAATGCAGGTGTTCCTAAAGTTGAGGGCCTTGTTACTGCCTTTCCCTAACTGCAGTTAACCTTTAAATGAGTTCTTGCTATATATGTAACATTTTTCTTCATGTTAGTGCTGAGTCGAGTAAACAGCAGCCCAGTGCTGCTACCCAGGGGCTGCATGGAAAGGTCAGGATGGCCGTCATTGCAAACCAGACACCAGCACTTTCCAGGGCACTACATCCCCCAACAGGCCCAGCGGCAGGCACCGTCAACGCACACCAGCAGTGCCAGGAGGCACATAAAGGCCACTCGGGGCACCTGCGGCATGGGAGCCCGTCTTTGCAAACCAGGCACTAGCATTTTCCAGGGGACTACATCCCCAAAAAGAGGGCCATCGGCTGGCACCGCCAACGTGTACCAGCAGCACCAGGAGGCGCATAAAGGCAGCTCGGGCTCCTGTGACTCCTGCGGCACGAGATGTGCGCTGGCCATGGGCGGGCCCATCTACGCCTGTCAAAGCCCAATGGAGGCAGGGCTGGGACACCCCTCTAACCCCAGTATTCCAGGTCGTCTGGAGCCTGCATCAAGCTGGGTAGGAAAGATCCAACCCTGAATTCTATTCTAACTATCTCTATTATTGACTCATTTTTATCCCAAGCTACTAATGCCATATCTAAAGAGCTAGCCCTTACAGAGCACAGACTCTCTCTAGGGGACGGTGCCCACAGCTCCAATGATGGCGTACAGTACTCTCTACCAGTACACCTGCTTCCTCAGAACTCAGTATCGAGCCCAAGTCACGGCTTAACATTCAAGGGGCTTACGAACATTGTGACCTCCCATCAAATAACACTGCACCTGTTATTGACATCCCTCCCTCCCGCACCCACTAACCTCACTGTCCCCAAGCCCCCTCCCTTTCTAACTACGAACGGTAAGAGGAAGAAAGGTCCCACTAAAGAATCTCCCTCAACCCGAGCAAAGAAACTCAGGAAATTATCTCCTCAACAACCAAGATCTAAGACCGGTTCTGATGTTTATGAACTCCCACAGTCGCTGGTCCTATTGGAAGACTCTCTCTATTAATTAGCCAGATATTATCACAATTGGATAATATTGAACAAAAAAACGAGGAGTTACTAGGCCCCAGTAAAGTTCCAACACAGCCACCCCTTACACAATAACCAACCATTACACCCTATGCACACCACAAATAATCATGTTTGTACCCTTTGTTCTCAGTCAGCATGATCATTAGTCGTTGTCAATCAAGGGTGTGTCCCGCAAGTAGGGACACTATAAAGAGGGGGCATTCAGTTATTGTTAAGTGAACCTATCAACACTCCCTTCCCACTATTTGTAACACCCACCTCTCAGAAACCTGTGATCAGATTGGTTATCCCTAACCCTCCTGAGGGCTCTGGAAAAACCATTCAAAGATATGCCAAGTAGCCATCATTTGATCTCACGCAGAGATATTCTAAACATCAATACCTTGATCTCCCACCCACAGCTCGCCCATATGTAATAGTTCTATTGAATGTTCCTGCTCTTAGTTCCTCACAAACTGAATCTATCACCCAGCACATGGCCGAAGGACGCCACTGGTTAAACATTCACATGAGGCCAGGACCTCTGATACGGAACCTTCTCTTAATGGCACGAAGAACCTCTTGGGTGGGCCCTTCTCCAAAACCTTATGAGGGCGATTGTGTTTTAAACTTTGACAGCCCCCATTTGGTAGGAGATTTACTCTCACAACCCATAGCTGATCCGAACCTACTTACTATGATCGTCTCCTCACCTCTGGATTTCTTTTATGAACTACAAACCCTGCATCTGGGAGGGGTCCAGCATACAGTTTCAGATCACCATCCACATGTGAACAGGATTCCTATGATTAATCCTATACATTATTCCACGTCCAATAGATTTGCCTCTTTATCAGGTCTAGATTCTTCTGATTGACATACGGGTGAAAATCAGTTGTCTAACATAATACAGCTTGAAGGGGTCAAGCAAATGGATGTTTGCCAGCTCTTACCGGGGGGGAAAGGAACACCCGAGTTGTGCTGTCTCACACATATCAGCTCCCGACCAATGCACTAATTTATCTCCTATTAGGGACACACAGACCTAACATACTCTTTTGCATCCTGGAACATAGCTGGATACAGCAGCAAGAGTAACAATGAGGAATGGCTTTCTGTTCTGTCCAATTAACAGATTGTCCTTGTCCAAGAAACCTTGGAGACAGACCCAATATACATCGATCGATATAGGTCTTTTCAAACTTTGGACTTTCCATCTACAGGGGGTAGGCCCAGGGGTGGCTTATTAACACTGATTTCCAACGTGGTGGCACTTAAAGTCCGGACTTTTATAAATAATTCTAAATATTTTCATTTTCTGGTTATTAAAGGCACTGACACCTGGGATCTATTATTGGTAAACTATTATAACAACTGGACCCAGTGGTGGTACCCCAATCTCTGGATAATTTGTTAGAGGATTTAGTGGAGTCTAATCTCAAACCCCTATATGTAATTTGGTTGAGAGATTTTAATTTGAAACCTTGCTCTCGATTCTGCAGAGCTATGCGGAATTTTGGATCACCAAAATGTCTGTATCCCCCATTTTCATCACGACACTCAGGGGAACGTCCTCAATACCATACTAGTGAAATGGTAACTTTTGATCCACAACGCTATAGATACACACACGGGGATTTTCTTTCCAACTTTTCATAGAGGTGAATATCTATCTACTCTAGATTATATCATCTAATCTGAGATCCTAAATTCAAGGCTTTCAAAACCAAAAACTAACTTCACTGAATTTAGTGATCATGCCACACTGTCCAGTGGTCTGCTATGGCTGGTGCCTTAGTCCCAAAAAGGCCCCAAATTTCCCAAACCAATTATAAGTAGATCCAATGGCATCACTTTGAAATGGGAGAAGGTCGATGTGGTCACTCTTTTCATGACTTTTGTTTTGGCTAACCCGGAGGGCATAAAAACCTGTCAGGATCCATCAGTAGCCCAGATCTGTATACCACTCCAAGTACAAGAAGATAAATTCATAAAAAGACGGTTGTCAATTTCACAACCAAGCAATAATGTTATAACCCATTAAGAAGCTGGTATGCCTTTTATTACAGATGCCATAGTATTACCACCACTTTCTCTCTGGCTATCAGTTTGGAACAGGGAAACTGTGGGTTTTAACCAACAATTCTTTAAAGATGTCCTGAATTTGGACTATGCCCACAGAATCCCCTCAATATCATATTTCAGAAAAACCCTTATTTCTTTGGGTCTTGGATTTTTGTATGATACCCCACATCTTTGCAAACATTTCCCCAAATCAAGACTAAAGGTAATCTTTCTAAATCAAGTCACACAGGATAGGTGGAATACCCACAAAGGGAAACAAACTGTAAAGTTGTATGCATCTATTCCACAAATCATTCGCACTCATACCTACGGATAGTTCAGAATAACTAGCATCGATCATTCTGATTAGATTCTGACTGAACATTATTCCGTTAATGCTTGGTTATCCAAATAATCAATTTGTTCTTAAGAACTTAGGGGCATATTACCAACAACTAGCGATAATTTTTGTCTCTAACTTGTTTAGAGACAAAAATTATCGCCGCACATCGGCGATTTTTATCGCAGATAAACCTTGCTATTAACAAGGTTTATCGCAAATGCGATAAAAAACGGCCGAAATGCATGAATATCGCTGAAAAGTCAGCGATATTCATGCATTATCGAGCAAATGCTCTTAGCCATGTTATCCACCTCCCATTGGATAACATGGCTAAGAACTGCTCAGGGCAGGTGTTAGCTTTTGGAGATATTCCCGCTTAGCGCGAATATCTCCAAAAGTTGGTAATAGGAGATAGCGATGTTAGCGACTGTTTTCAGTCTCTAACATCTTGGCACGCCCACTTTGCATCTCATTAGTGATAAATATCACTGACATGCAAAGCGGGGCCCAAGATGGTCGCTATCTCCTACTAGCTGTCGCTAACTGGTGTTAGCGACAGCTAGGTAATAGGGAGATAATTTTATCTCCGCTTTCTTGGCTTTTAAAGCCAAAAAAGCGGAGATAAACCCCCTTGATAATATGCCCCACACTGCCTTGTCCTTGTGACAAAAAGACAGCCCAATCGACTTTACACCTCCTCCTTTTCTGCCCATTATATCTAAAAGAGAGGAAGGTTTATATTGTCCCACTTTTAAGAAAACTATCAATGCGAACTGTAGCCTCTGATCTTTTTATTTTACTCATTGGTCTGTTTTGCACTAGCCTCCTTTTTACTGGCTGCTTTAAGAACTCGCAGGGCCTTTAGCACTACTCTTTTAGCACCATAAGATTAATTCTCTTACCATCATATTCTGCCTTTTTAAATCTTCAGAATGTACTTTTAGATCTAACCTATTTTATGTGAAGGATATTATTGTGGTCTCAGTATTGTTTTTAAATTTCGAATTTCTTGCATATCTAATTTTAATGTATTCTACGATGTCTTTTTATATGTGAACTTTCATGCATTTTAATGAAGTGCGAAATAAAGTTGAATGGTGGAGAGTATCACTGGCTTCATTAAGATTTTAATACATTAACAACTTAAACAACCAGGCAGCACAAAGTACTCTCAGTATTTCAATCATGAATTATTTGTGACAGATGCAATGTAAAATAATATAAAATTAATCAGATCTAAGGACTACAGGGTTGGGGGACACAAGCCAAAATGATGGCAAGTAAGAGTTTACACAGACATTACATCATCAGGGTGGCTCCACCATCGGCCCCAAGTTTCTGTGGTGCGCTTTGGGGTTTGTAAACCAGTTCCTCATATTTTGCACAAAAATTTATGTCTCAGGTCCATTTACACAGTTCAGAGGCCTCTACACATCATCAGTGATGGGCCACATCTCTCTTGGTGACCTGCAGGTCAATTGCAACAAAGGCATGGATATGGTGAGGACCGCCACCTGGGCCCAGATTTGCTAACATTTGATGCAATGCAATGCAGAAAGACAACTTGCTGTGCTGCGTCAAAAGGAGAGAGCAGGAATGCACCATATTTACAAAGACATGGCGCTTTCCTGCTCTCTTTCTGCGCTTGCGCACTGAGTGCTGCCTAGCTCCAACTCAGGCACTCTTGTGCCATGTTGCAAGGGTGCCTGCATTACAGGCAACATTGTTTTTGTGCAAGAAGTGACATCATCCTGCAAAAAAAAAATCCTCAGAGGAATTTTCTTCTTTCTATGTGTGCTGCAAAATAAAGCATACATAGAAAGAAGAAATAACAAGGATAAATAAACATATTTCTCCTTGTTACATCTCTGTTTGAGGACATAGCATTTTGACGCATTGCCAGGTTTACTACTCTTAGTAAATCTGTGAATACACTAAAATCCATGGGAACGCTCACACTCCACCCATTGAATGCCTTCCCAAAACAGCGTAATGAAGGGGACGGTTTATACTGCTTTGAGTGGCTTAGTAAATATCACTTCAACCCTTGCGTTGCTTGGCATCACCTTGTGTGATGCAATGGCAATGCAAGGGCTTAGTAAATTTGGAACCAGGTGTCTATCAGCCCCAATAGGATCATTTGTGGGCGAGTAATATTTCTCGCCCAATGGTGGACACAAAGATAAAGCGTACAGTGTTCCAGTAGCTGGCCTCAAAAGGGCTCAACCAAACCATATGAAGCCAGCCCCTGATTGGTAATATCTGATTTCCCCATGTGCCACAGTAGCAGGTGTGTAATAAAAACAATGGAGATATTTTAACTGGATTAAGTGCAGGCATGAGGATATGGCAGTCTAGGAAGTCATCCATGTCACCCAGGTCGGCTTCCTGTATCCTCCTTAGTGTCAGCAATGGGTCTGGGACATTATTCACTAACACTCTGATTAGAATGAGCTTTCTGCTCCAGTACACCTTAGGTCACTACAGCCTTGATGAGATGAAACTCTCCCAGGTTGCGACGACTGATGAGTTAAAGCAGGTCTTACCTGAAGATAGTAAAACATGGCATGGAAAAGTGTTTAGTGACCTTTTCATAAGATTTAATGTGATTGGTATACTATATATCTATGATGGTAGACATTCGAGTAAGGTTCTTCTTGAAAAATGCAATTATGCTGCATTACCTGGGGAATCCATGTGCCATGAAAGTGGGGTGGCTGCGGTGGAAATGGCATCCAATTTGTAAGACCTGGCGGGATGGGCAGTAGTAGTGGGAAACAGCCATTACCACGCAGTACCTTTACCACCCATGCATTACAAGTCATGCACTGTTACCACACATAGCCAATACCACACATTTTTTACAGCGCATATGCTTTTACCTTGCATGCCCTTAAAGACAAATTAACGTTGTAAAGGTATGAATGGTAATGGCATGTACTTTGCACTGGTGGTAAGGGAACATGTTGGTAATGGTGGTAAAGGCACCTGCGTGGTCAAGGCTATCGGCTTCGTTAGAGGAAATGGAGAGCGACAACCTCTGCCGCACCTCGCCTCAGAAGAACTGCCTTGTCATCCTGTGGAGGTAAGGGGGAGTGGGCCTGGGGCAGGGGGGTACGGATTAGGGATTTAGACTGGTGCCATTTTTTTTTTTTTATCCTGGAGGGTGTAGAGTCTAAGCCCTTTAAAAAGGGCTTAGGGCCTGGGAGGGGTCATGCTAGGGCCAGTTTTAGGGCTTGGGGCAGGAGTCGGGTAATTTTAAAAAATGTTTGGGGGCCATAGGGGTCGCGTTGGGGGTCTAGTTTTAGTTCTCAGGGCAGGGGTCAGGTTTATCTAAAAGAGTCTGGGGGTGTGTTTGGGATATACTTTTGGGGCCCTGGGATAGGGGATTTTAACAAGGGCTAGGGGCCGGGGGTTTGTGCTAGGGCCGGTTTGGGGGCAGGGGTTAGGAATAACCTGTACCATGCATAGGCCTTTAACATGCAGGCCTTTATAACGAAATTTGTTGTAAAGGCACGTGTGGTAAAGGCATAATCATTATAAAAAAATGTGTGGTAAAGACATTTGCGTTGTAACATATGCATGGTAAAGGCATACGTTGCAACGGAATGCATTGTTCCGTCATAAATTCAGTAGTAGTAGGTAGTAGAAAAACGCATTCTGAAAAATGGCCTGTGAAAGTCTAGTGCTTTCGGTCTTCACTTTCTTGGTCACTAAGTAGTGGTAAAAGTATTAAATAGCACAAGAAATTATGATATTCTTCCCTAAATTTGACTGTTTTTCACTATTTTTTCAAATCCCTGATACATGTGAGGGCCAAATCCACATGCTTCCCACTACTCGCACAGTAGACACTTGTATGATGTCAGCATCCAAACTCGAGCAGTTCTCTACCAGTTCATTTACTGTTTGTTCAGGAAGCAAAATTCAATTGTAAGCATATATATAAAAACATGTGTAAATTAATTCCTGGGTGTGCCTGGACTAGTCTCCTTTCTTTAGTGAAAGCGAGATGTGTGATGCATAGGCCCTGCGTTTAAAGAAGTAGCCAGAGCTAACCGTCCTGCTCTATCTGATCCGGGATAACACAGCAGCATACAACGCGATATGTGAAACCTGGCTTAATCCCAGGTATCTGCGGTGGATTTGAGCGAATACAGGCGCACATTTTCTATGTGTTTTTTCGAATACTAGATTGATAATCACTTAATTAACCCATCAAACACTTTCATTTTCATATATCAAGTTAACAATATTAGCCTCTCATCCCTTCCGGTTTTTTCTTTGCATTTTACGGCTTGCAATCCTGCATTTGTAATAGCAAAAGAAATCTGTAATTTGCACAATTCAAAGAAAAACAGTTTTGCTACTACATGATTTAAAGAAGATATTATTCAAAGAAAACATTTACAGATATTACAAACATTTTACGTTTCATGTGCACTTAATAATTTTCCTAAAAGCGGATTACAATTGCTAGTTGATTTGTACACTTTTTTCCACCAGACGCATAAAGGTTTCCAAATGCCCATTTACAAGCATTCCCTTCTCCCGTCTTTTGCTTAGCAGAGAACACCATTTAGTTCATGTACCTTTGCAAAAGCTTTTCCTTCTTTAAAAGGGAAGGCCCCTTTTAGTTCCCCATCTTCTGAACCAACCCCCAACCCTTGCAATTGTGAGGTGAGAGTTTCTATTGTAGCGCCTGTGGCTGAAGAGCAGGTGTGAATGGGCGCTGTCCCAGCTCTGCATAAGAAAGCGCCAAGAGCTTGACTCTCTTCAGCTGCGACCCATTTCACCTCTTGGCTACCCCAGCAACACAGAGGCATAGCTTCATGAGGAGGGGGTGTAGCTGGTCCATGCTGATCCGTGACCCTTTCCTTCATAAGCATATTTTGTTTCATGTTGTTCTTTTTGTAATCACTCGAAACAGTGGTGGTAAGTAAATGTAACACTAATTGCTGTTCCTAGAAAAATAATCATTTTCAAAACTGTAGGTTTATAACTTCCTATGACAGGAGGAAAGGATGGCAGATGTCTAGTAAAATGATGAAATCATGATTTTCCATGCAATACCATACGAAGACTAAATCGCAATTTAAGAAAAAAACAAGTTATTGTGTATTAGCTCAAAGTAGGCCGTGTTTTCCACATGTGAAACGCAGTGCAGCTTAGTATCTGCCAGAATGATGACTCAGTGAGTTAAGGCTTGTTGCGACAATCTGTATTAATTTACAAGTTCAAAATTTAGCAATATAGTCTTAGTACTCTATCCTTCTGAAGTCAGTAAAATGAGTACCGTTAAATGGGTAACAGCAAACTCTGTTTTTACAGCCCTTGGAAATGGCAACAGTTTGACATTAAGTGCCAGATAAAAACACATTATCATCATTCACTTAAAGTAACCAGTGTTTTTTTTTTTTATTTGTTTTTTTATTGTTGCATCAAAGCATATGGGTACAGTGTAAATAATCTGCTGACGTGGCCTCAACATTCAGCCACGAACAGCTAGGCGCGCAACGTTTTCTTGTTTGATACAACTGGTACAAGTATACATTTACTCAGTTAGTCAGTACAGATCGTGCAAATATGTCTGCAGGCTGGGAGATAGTGAACCTGCATCGCCAAGAGGACGATGAATAATGACAGGCATGCAAGTTCCCGCCTCAAGAGCGTAGGATCGGGGTCTGTACAGTCTATATAACGGTGCTACCAGAGAATGGGGGGGACAAAACTGTGGGGGGGAAGCATGTGGGCGCTAGCAGGGTCTAAGCAGGGGGATACTGGTGACGGGCGTCGGGGGGGGGGGGCTACTGAGCTATCCAGTTTGCACTCCATGGGGGGGGGAGAGGGATGGACAGGGGGTGGATACATCCAGTGTATGTGAGTAACGGGATGGGTGGTATGACATATGAGAATTCGACCAGGATGTGGGGGGTACCGGGAGTCAGCTCTGGGATGGTTGACACCAGGTAGAGGCTACTGGTCCTCTCGGGCGGGGGGGGGGGAGTAGGTGGGTCTCCTGTACGTGTGGACTGCCGGAAGCTGTGGAGGAGCATGGCCCATTCCATGGATATGGGAATTTTACGCGCGCCCCTGGCTTCTTCCTCTCTAAGGGCATCCTCTTCCGCCGCCGCCCACTTACAGACCGCCCCCGTCCATGCTGCTATAGGGGGACCCTCCGAGGATCGCCAGTGCATGGCTATGCACCTGTTTGCCAACAGGAGCGCTAAGGACACGAAGCGTCTATGCACCGGGTCTTCCTTAGGGACATGAAAGATGCCTAGTGCGCTGGACTCCCAGGTGGCTAGAGTAGTGAGACCTGTGAGTTCCGATAGTGTACCGTGTACCGCCCGCCATAAGGGATGAAGGTTGGGACAACTCCAAAACATGTGACGAAAGTCCGCAGCAGGGGAGCAGCATCTGGGGCATAGGAATGGTGTGGAGGGATAGAACTTCTGCAATCGCGCTGGGGTGAGGTATGCCCTGTGTAAGATATAATATTGGATGTTTTTGAAGCGGGCGTTCCTAGAGACGCGTTTTGGGGCCTCAAGTGCTTTAGTCCATTCCGAGTCGTGTAGTGCGTGACCTATGTCCTCCTCCCATGTAGCACGTAAGGTCGTCAGGGGAGCGTGTGAGAGTTCCCGGATGGATTTATAGAGCCAGGTGACTAAGTGACGTCCCACTCCCATATGCAGGATAGTATGCATTACTGGATGGGTGTCTGGCTCGCCAGTTCGGAGATTAAAATGGGGCCGGTACCCATCGAGCAGCTGTCTATATCTGAGGAATTGACCCGGGGGGAGCCCGTATTCAGCAACTAGTCGGTCGAGTGATTTCAGCTGGCCTTCCTCAAAGAGCGATTCCAGATCCGTGATGCCACAGTGTGACCATTCGGTGAACAGTGGAGCCGTGAAGTAGGAGTCCTGCCTGGGGCTGCCTATCAACGGGAGTAGCGGGGAGTACGGAGGTCTACTGGGGGATTTCCGGTGGATCCGCATCATGCACCGGCGCGCTATCGCTACCTGAAGGGGGTATGTGCGCCGTGGCTTGGTGCACGGGAGGAGAAGACAGGTGAGTTCCGGGGTTGCGATCCTGCCGGTCGAGGTAACTGTCTCGTGAGGGTAACGGTCCGCCGTCCAGTATGACAGCCATTGGAGCTGTGCCGCGAGGAAATATGACTCGAAGGACGGAGCTCCGAGCCCTCCCTGCGTCGTGGGAAGTTGGAGAGTTTTCAGGGCAACCCTGTGTCGGCCCTCTCCCCAGATAAGGGTGCCTAGGAGGGAGTCGACGTCGCGGAAGAAGGACCTGGGCGGTACCACCGGTAAATTTGTGAAGTGGTAAAGGAGTCGGGGAAGCATCACCATTTTAGCCAGGGCTATCCGTCCTATTGGGACCAACGGGAGTTTATTCCAGAAGGCAACAGTCGGGCGCAGATTAGCGAGTGCTCTGCGGTGATTACCCTAAAAAATGTCTGCTGGAGAATGGTACAGGCGGACCCCGAGGTACCGGAGAGCCTTTGCGGACCATGAGAGTTTATGCGGTCCGAGCTCGAATTCCCGGGGGGGTAGGTTCGGGTGAAAGGGGTAGACTGTGGACTTGTCCCAGTTCACCTGTAGTCCCGAGGTGTCTGCAAATTCCGCCAGCGTTGCCCCTATGGGGGCCAGGTCCGTTTCGATGTCTCGGACATATATGAGAAGATCGTCCGCGTACATGAAGACGCAAGTGGAATGCCCCAGTCTACACCCTCCAGGCGCAGCCGAACCGCCAGCGGCTCGACTGCCAGCGCGAATAAGAGGGGCGACAGGGGGCACCCTTGTCTTGTGCCTCGCCGGACTCCAAACGCCGGTGATATGCGTTTCCCGATACGAATTCGAGTGGTTAGATCGGTATGCAGAAGGCGTGTGTACGCCGTGAGTGTCGGGCCGATGTTGAGGCGCCACAGGACTGAGAATAGATAGGGCCAGGCGAGGGTGTCGAACGCCTTCTCCAGGTCCATAATGAGACAGGCGGCACGGGGAAATCTGTCACGTACCTGATCCTGGACATGGAAGACTCGGCGGAGTTTTGGGAGGTGTTCCTCCCTGGAACGAAGCCGCATTGGTCGGGGTGGACTAGTGGGCGTATGACCTGTGCATACCGATCAGCCAGGATTTTCCCCAGGATCTTACAGTCAGCCGACAGGAGCGTGATGGGGCGATACGACCCCATGTGGAGTGGATCTCTGTGGGGTTTGGGAAAGGTGACAATCACGGACTCCCGCAGTGACTGGGGTAACCTCCCTAAATGAAGAGACGCCGAACATCCGTGATAGACGGGGGACCACTAGGGGAGAGAAAGTCGAGTAGTATTCTAGTGGGAAGCCGTCCAGTCCCGGTGCTTTATTCCGAGACATGGCACGTATCGCCTGGGTGATGTCTGAGGGTACTATCTTGACGTCGAGTGTGCGCTTGTCATCATCCGATATCACGGGTAACGTCAGCGGGTCTAAAAAACGATCCACAGAAGACGGGGAGTACTGGGCCGGGGTCCCGTATACTTGTGCATAATGGCGCTGGAACGCCAGGAGGATCTCGGCCTGTGAACGCACCAGCACACCTTCCGGATTGATAATATCCGTGATTGGCTTGATTTCGGTGTCCAGCCTCGCCATCCAGGCCAGTAGCCCCCCCGTTTTGTCTCTGTCCTTATGCATCTTAGAGGCGTAAGCCCTAAAATTGTATTTTTGGAGGTCAGCGCAGGCAGTCTGATACTCCGACTTAGCCTCGGCCGTAAGCACGGCGTGTTCCTCCGAATCGTCAGGCCGTTTAGTGAGTGCGGCTAGTTTCTGCTCTGAGGATAGGAGAGTCTGTTCCAATGTGCGGCGAACCCCTACTACCTGTTTGATGCATTCTCCCCTTGCCATTAGTTTAAACGCGTCCCACTCCACCAGTACCGACGACGCCGTGTTCGTGTTGTGTGTGAAGTAATCTTGTATGCTGGTTTTGTGTGCGTCTCTGAAGACTGGATCTGATAGGCAATCCCTGGGGAGGCGCCAAGTGGGGACTGGTAGGTGCAGGGGGCGCCAGGTCAGACTGAGGATGTGGGCGTCATGATCTGAGAGGATCCGACCTAGGTAATCTGTAGATGTTATCTTAGGGAGGATTGGTGCAGAGCAGAGGAATCGGTCGAGGCGGACCCGGAGGTTGTGTGGGATCGAGTGGAAGGAGTAAATGCGATCCAGTGGGTGTAGGTGTTGCCATGCGTCAGTGAGCGCCCAATGTGTGGTCCATGCCCTGAAGAGCTCTGCCTGCCGGGGAACTGGGGAGTGTGCGGGGGGAGGGTGCGAGCGGTCTAGGGTGGGGTCCAGCGTGCAGTTATAGTCACCCCCTAGCACCCACGGAACTGTAGTGAACTGAGCCAAAATGCCCGTGAGGTGGTCCCAGAATTTATCCTGATCCGTATTAGAGGCGTAAATGCTGCCTAGGAGTATTCCCTGTCCGTCAAGTATTCCCTCCAGAAGCGCATACCTGCCCTCCCTATCTACCACCCGCCGGAGCACCCGGAAGGGAGTACCTGGTATGACCCAGATTAATGCGCCGCGCGCAAACGCTGAGTATTGTGTGACACAAAAGATCCCTCGCCATTTGGCCTGCAAACGAGTGAGTTCGGTAGCGTTAATGTGCGTCTCCTGCAGAAATGCAATACTAGCTGACATACGCTTAATGTAGGAGTAAACAGAGTAGCGTTTGCTGGGCGTGTGTAGGCCTTGTACGTTCAGTGTAAGGACATTAATGTCTAAATGTGGGACTGCCAATTGTAAGGTGTTGTGGTTGGGAGAGGGACCCCCCTACAGCCCCCGAGGGCCGCCAGTACGTATGTGTCGCGTGTGCTCCTGTGCGCCAAGCTTCCACAATCGTGGGGGAGGAACTAAGGGGATTAACAACAAGTAGAACCTCGGGTGGGTAACAGTCCCAATACTGAGGATATATCACCGGAGGTGGCATATCCAAACTAGTGTCCCACTAGGGGAGAAATACAACAGATATCTGCGGGGGTGGCAGCGTGTGTCGCTGATGGGTCTGTGCGCGGGTCGGGCTCTTGCAGGAGAGATGTCTATCGCTTGCTAGCGCATACAGTTATCTGGTCAAGCAGTCTAGGTTCCTAAATGTCGCGCAATGCAGTAGGCAGCCATGAGAAGGATATAGCAGTGGACAGTTCATCCATCACGAAGAGGTGCCAGGTTGGCTGGCCAGGGTAGCGTCCAAAGTGTGCGCCGCAACGAGGGGGGAGGAGATTGGTCCAATCCCTGACATTGTTCCATCACTGTCCCGGTCTTTCTCAGGGGTGAACAGGTGCGGTTGACCTTCCAGATCTGATGCCAAGGGTGATGTGTGCAGTTCGGTCACCGCTCGTAAGGCGTCTCGTCACTCCTGCATGATTTGCGTGAGGTCCAGTGAGCCCATGGGGGAGGATGCTTGGCTTTTGGGGCGGCCTGATCGGGGACGGCTCGCGCCCCGTCGTCTGGATCGTCTGAAGTCGTTGTTGTGTGCCCTCTGGGGTCCGGGTTTAGGGATTATTGGGCAGTGAAACTCAGTCCAATCCTGTGCTTCCTCCGCCGTTTTGAAGAAGAGGGCTTTCCCCTTGTGAAGCACTTTCAGGCGGGCTGGGAACAGCAGGGAGTATTGAAGATCATTGGCGCGGAGGCGCCTCTTGACGTCCAGGAAGGTGGAACGCTGCTGCTGGACTTCTTCGGCATAGTCCGGGAACACCATGACTTGTTGGTCTTCCACTTGTAGGGGGCCCGCCGTCCGGGCCGCACGAAGCACCGCATTGCGGTCTCGGAAGTGCAAGAATTTAGCCAACATGGGTCGCGGAGGAAGGCCTGGCTTGGGTGCACGGGCCGGGACCCTATGGGCTCTTTCAATGGAGAAGTATGCCGACCGTTCCGCTTCCGGGGTGAATGATTTGGTCCAGGACTCCATGTAGGTCAGAGGGTCCGAGTTCTCAATCCCCTCCGGCAGGCCTAGGACGCGGATGTTACATCGTCTCGAGCGCCCCTCCAAATTCACCGTGCGTTCCTCGAGGACCGCCACGCGGCGTAGGACCTCCTTCATTTCCGCCTCCTGTGTTTTCACCGCAGGCTGCAGCTTGGTCACGATCCGTTCTCCTTCCTTCACCCTGTCCGCCAACTTGCGATGGTCGTCGCGGATTAAACTGATGTCCGTCGCCAGGACGCCCAATCTCTCCTCCATCGAAAGGCGGGACAATTCAATTGCCGCCAAAACCTGATCCAATTTCGCCGACAGTGTGGGGTCGGTTTGCGACATATTGGCTTGCGTCCACGTTCTTGTGTGTGGCATCTTCTCAATGGCCGCATCAGGGACAGCCGTCACCTACGAGGCCTTCAATTTCCCCATGAGTGCTGTCAGAGATGGGGGGCGAACCGGGCCTCCGTGCACCCCGTGCTCAGCAGACCACCGTCTCTCAGTGTATCCGGGTAGGCGGCAGCTCAGCGCAGGTTGGGCTCCCAGTTCTTCTCGGCCCTGGGGTAGGCACTGGCTTCCCTCTGGGGGACCCCCACTGGCTCGGGCGTTAATGGCAACTTGCGGCTGCGGGGGGTGGCAGCCCTGG
Source organism: Lissotriton vulgaris (assembly GCF_964263255.1). Taxonomy (NCBI): domain Eukaryota; kingdom Metazoa; phylum Chordata; class Amphibia; order Caudata; family Salamandridae; genus Lissotriton; species Lissotriton vulgaris. The sequence continues at coordinate 795,887 of NW_028252092.1, forward strand.
CGTAAGGAGATACGTGTCAGGGGGTACTGCCTCCACTGTCCAGGTTCCCCAGGAGACAGGGTGTTTTAAGTGCGGCCGGATCTTGCTCTCTCCCCCCTCGGCGTGTGATGCAGTCCCTCAGCCGATCGTGGAGGCCGAGGATCAGGCGACAGGGGCCTGGGGGAGTTCGGGGCAGTGAGCGTCTTCGACGTGGCGTGCTACCGCCTCAGGGTCGGAGGAGCACTCTGCTTCCAAGGTGGAGCTCACGCTGATCACGGTGCTCAGGTCCCTGCGGGCGCCATCTTAGAGTCAGGCACTCGGGTCCGCCGGGCTGCACGAGGTGGCAGGAGCGTTCCGCCCCCCCGACCAAGGGCGGATGTGATCCGCGATCCCCCGGTGGGCCTCAGAGGGGGCAGGAGGCCGCCGGGCCGTCGGCGCCGGGGTCCACGGAGGGGGGGGAGAAGGGTTGACACTCACCGCCCCTAGATGAAGACTGTGGATGTCCGGAGGGTACAGCGCTGTGTAGGCGGCACTCCCACCGGTGCCCCTGGGTCCGCGGCGGCGGGCTGGCTGGTGCTGGGGTCAGGCTCCCGTCTGTGTAGGAGCGCGGGTGCAATGGAGCGGCCGCCATCTTGTGTACCGGACTGCCGCCGTGGGAGCTAGCCTGGTCCGGAGCACATCCCCGTGGGCCGGTCACTCCGCTCTCCCCTGGGGTTTCCGGGGCCGCCAGCTGTCCGCTTCATCCAGGGTCGCCGCCTCAGGGACAGGCTCTCGTGGCGCCCACATCAGGGAGACGGAGCCGCGTCCGCCATTTTAGGGGCTCGGCGCTCGGCTCCGGCTCCGGCGAGAGATGGTCCGGTGCTTGCCGCTCGTCAGCAGTCCTCGCGGCTCATCCAGAGGATGCCCCACTGCAGGTGAGCATTATTGGAGTAGTTGCTGTAGGCTGAGGCTCCCGGCGATCTCAGGAAGTGGGCAAGATGCTAGTCCGATCGCGGAGCCTCAGCAGGACACAGCCGCCATCGTGGCTTGCCAAGCCACGCCCCCTTAAAGTAACCAGTGATGCAGTATCACAAGTGTTGTATTATCAGCTTCATTGTATTGCCAGAATCTTGGTACCCAAGTGGTGCAGTATTTCCAGTGTCCCAGTATCATAGGTGGTATAGTATTTCAGGTGGCACAATGTCAATGGTGGCAGATAATTAAAAGTCGCTATATTATCACAACCGGCATAATATCACCACTGGCACAGTATCACAGGTGGTGACATGGCAAAAATCTGTGACAGAGGCTACATAAAATAAGTTATTATTACCAGCAATTCTGGGCCAGGCGAGTCTCAGTATCACCATTGGCGCGTTATCACAAGTGGCTTTATCACACCATAATTTTGTCAGTAGAGCATCACCAGGAGCTCAATTTTCAGAGTGGTGCGGTGATTCAGCATCACCAGTCAGTCAGTGTTATCAGCTATATCAGTATCACAGGTGTTGCAGTATCGAAGGTGGCTCAGTATCGAAGGTGGCTCAGTATCAAAGATGGCTCAGTACCACATGTGGAATAGAATTATCAGTGTTTCACTATCACAGGTGGCAGAGTGTCACAGATAGCACAGTATTACCAGTGACACAGTATCACCAGTGGCCGAGTCTCAAAGGTGACACAATATCCTTGTAGTGGGTCATATGTAAGTGGTAGCATTTGAGATGTTGAGCTGCAAAGCAAGATAAGTTGGGAGTGACACAAACCGATTTAGTATGGTAGAAGTGAAAATCTAGAATTCTGATTGGATATTGATGAGCACACGATGGCCAATAGTGTGGATGACTGCTGACAAGTCAAGTAGGAAGATGAAGCAGGGGTCACCCTTATGGAATTACTATTTGTCTACAGCCAGAACGGTGGATATTACGGTGTTTCATCAAGGTCAAAGCCTTATTGATAATCGTGTGGGTTGCAATTAGTCTTCAAACAGATATATGGAGGCACATTTTCTTTACTGACTTTACAGATGGTACTCCCATTGGGACCTAGGTTAGAATTGCTAAGCAGTAAGAGGCTTTCTCCTGTTTTGAGTTTGTCCAAGAAAATAACTTACATGAAGGAAGGAGACAATAATTATATTGAAAAGTGGTGGGAGGACATCACCTTCCAGGAATTTCAGTTAGGGAGACTGAGGGAACGAACTGGCCTTGCAGATGCTTTACTTGAAAACAGAGTGATGCAATCATGCATTAAACAGGGCCCAGTGAAGTGTTATTCTTACACCGGTAATTTCTAGCTTTTTGTGTTGTATCCATTATTTAATTTTAATATTATATCCCAGTGCTTTCTTAAAGAACAACAAACGCCGCTACAGTGAAAATAGCTTTTAGGGCTTTTTCACTGTTAAGACATGTTTATCATTAAACTTCTACTTGTTCTACTGTTAAATACCATGCAAGTTTCCTTAAGGGAAGTAAGGCTTAGTTAGGGAAAACATATAGATATTTAAAAGGAGTGTCTAGTCCTGTCAAAAGGGGATATTTTGATGGGTCAAATTTCCAGATTTTAATTGCATAATGGATGGAATCCATAGGTGAGATGGGGAGTCAGTTCGTGGCTTTCTCGTGGCTGGAGTGTGTACCATAGGGTGCGCCGAGAATTTGTAGGATTTTATCTTCGCCACAATTCTTTTTTATTTAAATGTTGTTACCTGCTTAAAAATATTTGCTAACACTAATTTAAAAAAATGTGAGCACTTACTCGCACTCACGCACCACACAAACACCGGAATCCCGGTGGGACGATCTAGGTCACCATCTTGAAAAGGGCGCGCTCTAGTTGTTGGGGGCATTTACCATTTAAACAGGAGCGCTGTACGGATGCGAGTGCCTAGGTGAGAGGGGGAGTCAGTTTGTGGCTTTCTCATGGCTGGAGTGTACCATAGGGTGGGCTGAGAATTTGTAGGTTTTTATCTTCGCCGCAACTCTTTCTTATTGAAATGTTACCTGCTTAAAAATATTTGCTGACACGAATTTTTAAAAATTTGAGCACTTTCTCACACTCACGCACCACGCAAACACTGGAATCCCGGTGTGACGATCTAGGTTGCCATCTTGCGAAGGGCGCTCTCTAGTTGTTGGGGGCATTTACCATTAAAAACATGCGCAGATGCGCTGCAGGCGCGCCTTAGGCAAGCCCGTCTGCACCTCTCAGCGCCCCGGATGCGGCCAGCGCCAGCCATGCTGCCCGTTCCTTGCCGGACGCGATTTCGAATCATAGAGCCTGGGGTGGAGAGGAATTGAGGTTGATCGGGGCCTCATTGAGTAAGTGTAGCCATGTGTGGGCAGTGTTGGAAAATGTTTGTAGCATTTGTCCGATCTGCAGGTATCATTTCAACCACAATGCTGATGCGATTTCCACATCCAAACTTACTCCTTCTGACCCTATGTCTGTGCATCCAATTCAAGCTGCTCTAATTAATGCGTGGTCCATGGCTAAACACGCCTTGGACATCTTTGAGTTACTGGTTGATAATAATCTTGACTTGCTATTTATATCTGAGACCTGGTTTAACGAGTGCTCAGCCCCGGTCATTGCCTTGGCTATTTGAGCAGGGTATAAAATTACTAGGGTTGATCGCAAATCAGGCAAAGGAGGTGAGTTGGCGGTAGTTTTCAGAGAGAATTGGACTCTCCCTTTGGGACAGTCACAGGACATTAGTGAGGGGGAGGCATTGGACTTCTCACTAACTATCTCTCCTCACATTCTTTTGGGAGCCACGCTTGTTTATTGACCCCGGGCCACCGAATGCCTTTTTAAAAGCTTTAGGTAAAGTCATTGTGCCTAGAGCTTTGCACTTCTCTAATTATCTTTTGCTTGGTGATTTTAATATCCACTTTGATTGTAGAGAGGCTTCTGAGACACACGCTTTTAATGAGTCCATGGGTCTTGCTTAGCTGACTCAATGGATTAACTCTCCTTCTCATAGTGGGGGTCACACCATTGATGGGGTTTGCTCACATTTTCTCGTTAGTTATACAGGATCCCCTCCCATACCCACCCTAAACCCAACAAAAATTCCCTTGCCACCAAAAAACCCACCCCCACCCTAAACCCTACTATCAGCCCGGATTCGATAAACTGGACCTCATTGGGATGTCAACAGTGAGGGATCTGGTTAAGAAGGGAGTAATACTGACCTTTTGTGAGATCCAGAAACAATATCAGTTGGCACAGGGAGAAATGTACAGATGCTTGCAAATTAGACATGAGCTGCAGGCAGCGTTTCCGTCTCCTAAAGACATACCGGAGTCATCACCTCTGGAAGATCGCCTGCTTGATGGGCCTCTCAACTCGAAGGCAATATCTTTAACTTACAAGAAGCTGAGTAACAACCTGCCGGACACTTTCCCGAAGCTCAGAGAGGGGTGGCAAAGTGACTTAGGCCCTATAGAGGACGAAGACTGGCAGTGGGTACTAATGTCCCCACTTGCGGCAGCTATCATCCAGAGATTTGGACTAATCCAGCTTAGAATACTCCACCGATCATACATCACAGGGTCTGTTTTGGCTAGGATAGGGTCTAAACCCGATGACCGATGTGTAAGGGGATGTGGTCAGAAGGCCACATTTTGTCATACACTGTGGTCTTGACCCATGATACGCCCCCTTTGGGAGCGAATCCCAAACCACACGTGCATAGCCCTGAGGAAAGCTATAGTACTAACCCCACAACTGGGAATATTAAACATCTGGGATGCTACTGACCTAACTGAAGTCGAACAGCAATTCACAACACTCGGATACACAATGGCAAAGAGAGGATTGGCTAAGGGTTGGGGGGAGTATAAACCCGCCTTGTGTCACCCTATGGGTCAAAGAAATGGATAGATGTATGCTGGCGGAGACTGAGGTCTACAAGGCTCAGGGATGCCCCAAGAAATGGGATAGGAAGTGGTCACAGTGGAATAAACATAGGAGAGATCCCTGTGTGTGGCCTACTGTTGAAATGGAGATGCATAGACAAGCGTGACTTGTAGGAGATATGCACACGTGTACCCATGATTAATGTTTTGCTGGATCATTTAGCTGAAAAAATGCACTATGTTGTCCAATCATGTAATGTATTGCTGTGATTTAAACCAATAAACAAAGTTTAAATTAAAAAATGTTTATAAAACCATGACCACCCAAAACACTAAAAATTCATTATCACCAAAAAACCCATACCTACCTTAAAACATTAAAAATCCCCTACCAAAAAAAACCCCATACCCACCCTAAATCCTAAGAATTCCCATGCCGCCCAAAAACCCTTCTCCACTTTCAACCCTAAAAACCCTTATCTCCTAAAAAACTGTACTAACCCTAAACCCTAAAAAATACCTTACCACCAAAAACCCATATCCACCCTAAACCACAGAAGTTCCATTACCACCCAAAAACCTATCCCCACCCTAAACCCTAAGACAAACCTCACAACCCAAAAACCCCAAAACGACCCTAAACCCTAAAAAAATCCTTATCATTGAGAAACCCATACCCAACCTAAACCATAAAATGTCCTTTGCCCTACTCTAAACCTTAAAATTCTCTTGCCACCCAAAAACCCATATGCACCGTAAAACCTAAAAAAACCCTTACCACCCAAAACTCATTACCACCCTAAACCCAACAAAAATTCCCTTGCCACCCAAAAACCCATCCCCACCCTAAACCCTACAAATTCATGTGCCATCCAAAAAGCCATACCCACCCTGAAACTTAAAAAAGCCCTTACCGCCAAAAACCTATACCCACCCTCAACCCCTGAAATTACATTGCCACCCAAAACACATACCCACCCTCACCCTCACAACCAAAAACATTAGCACCTGCCTTTAAAAAAAAAGTGGACGGCTACTTCCCATAGCACCAACTCCCATCATTACCATTTGGCATAATATTGAGACCCGGTTGAAATTTAAATTAAGCTGCTTGAGTCATGTAATTTTTAGAATTTCATGCTACACTTGTTTTAAAAAATCCATAAACAAGTCAAATACAATCCTGATGCAGAACTCTTTTCCTGTAGTGAAGAAACAGCACTCCACCTCATCAAAGGCCATTACTCCAGCATTAGAAGTTTATAAAGCTAGAGCTCAATCAGCTACACTTAATGGATCTGAGCTATGGGGAGGCGAAAATCCTCTGCCTATCATCATTGGGGAAAACAAAATCATGAGAATGCTTACACGTTTGCCCAAAAATACCCTGATGATCTCTCTTACACATGATATTGGGATAAAAAGAATAGGATATCTTGCTGTATGGAGGCTATTGGCCTATTGGATCAGAATTTGGACCACCGAGGAATTAGAGACTTAAAGGCAGACCTTGAGGGAGCTACTGCATTTGGATGTATTTGTTACTCTTCCCTGGTTGGCCCACGTCTGTAAATGGCGCACCAACTTAGGTTTGAGCTGCTACTGGGCCACACCGAGCTTGCTAACCCCTGATTCATATCTATATACTGGGAATTCATAACGCACAAAGTTACTTTAAATCCTGAATTGGGGAGACTGACTACTCAATTTTTGTCTTTTAAACTGACCCCCAGCTTTGATCCCTTTTTAGATGAGATTGAACCACAACTGGCAAAGTCTCTCTATATGAAATTCAGGTATGAGATATTTCAGGTCAATGCTTTTACAGCTAAATGGGCAAAACCTCAACTGATGGCTAGTGATCCTAAATGCTCACTGTGTACATTAGATGCTAATGAGGATATTGTGCATGTTCTATTCTTTTGCGCAGTATATGCTACCCCCAGATGGAGTGGATTAAGCTCATGTGCAGAAGTTTGAATATCAGGAGCTACTTGGAGTCGCTTAGATTTTTAAAATCTGACAGTGGCCAACTTATTGTATTAGATGTTAGTACATTTTTGTTAGCTGTCAGTCATATAAGGTATAGGAATGGGCTTAAGCTTTAAAAAGTTTTAAAAAATAGATTTTTAGAATTTTGTATGTATTTATGGCTTTTTAATGGTTTTAGATTGAATCATCAAACCATTCCAGCAGTAGTAGAGCTCAAATTGGTGCGCTCACGATAATTGAATAGTTATCTTTGTACTGTATTGGCAAGAGCTCTAATTAAATCATGTTCAATAGGGGTCAAGACTAAAAGGAGAACATTTAAACAGTATACATGTCTTGCATTTTAGACCCTTGAAAATAAAACTCGTTTTTATGTTTATATTTAGATCAATGTAAATTACAATATGTACAAAGATTTGTTTTATAAGCTTTGATGATTCTTTGAATCGAATAAAGATTTTTGATTTGATATAAAAATTCCAGTGCCACCTCACATAACTATGTGGCATTTGTGGCAAAAGTTTATCACAAATGCGTGAGACTCATACAAATGTCCAGAACATGAGAGCCTTTTCCTTATGCCGCTTATGTTTTTACTGCAAAATTGCAAAACTCATTTTGTACTCAAATATAGCACTAAATAATGTATTTTGCATTTGTGTAATTTTATATGATTTTGCATAATTTTCCTGAACAGTTGCATAATTAAACAAAAACAAACTAAGCAAATTGTATACACGCTATCATTTTACACACGTGTCAGAATCTCTGCCTTGAAGACATTGCCAAAAGGATTACTAGGCTTTCCCTGGGTATCCCTATAGTGTATTTGCACACATCACTCTGCTGTCCACCTAACTATACAAGTGCTGCCTATTTATTTTAGTTCTAACTATATTATAACTTGCGTGCCGATCTCTCACGGATCCTGTTCCGTTCATACGCACTATGCTCAAAGACAAGGAAAGAGCACCTCTCTGGTCACTCACCCAGGAAATCAAAACACTTCCAGCATAGAATGATTATAAATACAACCTCTGCCAGCCCCACACTCCCTCATGGTTTAGCATGCTACCTGTCCAAAAATGTGTTTTGGCATTATACATGAATCACTGTACAATACAATACAGTAGCAGCACCCTAATTCCTAATGTCAAAATCAGGCTTTTGTTGGCTCTTCACCCTGCCCAGTGCCACTGTACCTGCTGCACTAATCATAGCTGCTTCCTTATGCTCCATGCTTGGATTTGGACTAGACTGCAGGGAGATTTCGCCTCTTTCATCTCTGGTGCCACAGTGGCGTAGAGTAGGTTGGAGGAGAGTGTTATACAGTGGTCTGTCGTACAATGGAGTGTCCTACAGTGGGGGGTTGTAGAGTGGAGTTGCATGCAGTGGAATGGGGTAGAGTAGAGTGGCATAGAGTGGAGTAGCGTACAGTGGGGTAGCGTAGAGTGGCGTAGAGTGGCGTGTTACATAGAGGTTTAGCTGGAGTGGCGTAGAGTGTCATGCAGTAGAGAAGAGTGGAGTGGCATGTCGTACATTAGAGTGGAGTGTTGCGCCATAGAGTTGTCTGTCGTACAGTGTTGTAGTGTGGACTAGAGTGGAATTGCGTAGAGTGGAATAGTGTACAGTGAGGTGGCATAGAGTGGAGTGACAGAGTGGAGTAGATTGAGTGGAGGGTTGTGTTGTAGAGTAGAGAGAAGTGGAGTAGAGTGCATTGGTGTGTCAGAGTAGAGTGGAGCTGCGTAGAGTAGAGTGGTATGCCATATAGTATAGTAGAGTGGCGTGTTATAGAGTGGCCTGACATATGGTGTAGGGGCATAAAGTGAAGTGGCATAGAGTGGAGTGGTGGAGAGTAGTGTTGAGTAGAGTGCAGGAGAGTGTCATACAGTGGACTGTCATAGAGTGGAGTGACAAAGTGTGGTGCTGTAGAGTGGAGTGTTGTGTAGTGTGGAGTGGCATACATTGGAGGAGAATGCTGTACAGTGGAGTGGCTACAGTGGAGTAGAGTGTCATACATTGTGGTAGAGTAAAGTGGCATAGAGTGTCATCGAGTGGAGTGGCACAAGTGATGTAGAGTGGAGTAGTGAAATACAATGAAGTAGAGTGCAGTAGTGTCTCATTGAGTACAGTGAAGTAAAGAGGTGTGGAGTTACCTAGCTGGAGTTGTATAAAGTGTTGTAGAGTGGAGTATAGTTTTGTATAGAGGCATAGAGTGGAGTAGAGTGTCGTGGAGTGACAAAGAGTGGACTAGAGTGTAGCAGAGGAGTAGTGTTGTATAGTGGACACGTGTAGAATGTACTAGTGTAGAGAAGAGTATTGCAGAGTAGAGTGATGTGTTGCGGAGTATAATAGGGTGGTGTAGCGGTTTGGAACCTAAAACCTGCATTTGAGCTAGTCCCACGAACAAAACTCTGGTCAGTTTTAGAGAGAATGGAGGTCCCTAGTAACATATCAACATTAATCTGCCTACTAAATGACCGTTATGCCCAGGTGTGAAGGGCTAGACAGGGTTAACTGGCTGAATGTATCACCATGAATAAAGGCGTGCGGCAGGAATACATGCTTTCTCCATTATTTTCCTTTTATATATATGATCTAGTTGCATAGTTCGTGCTAATGAATCTCCAATACATGCAGATAGCAAAGTCTCTGTTATTGTTTGCGAAAGATACACTGCTTGCCTCAAAAACCCTCAAAGGGTTACAACTGTTAATTGAATACTTTTTGCTGATGTGCATAGAGAGAAGACTGGGGCCCAACTCCTCCAAAACAGATTATATAACCCTCATTCTGCAAAAATCATACCTGGAGAATATCCATGAGTGGAGTAAATCTTAAAAGGGTAAAGACTGGGGGCGTGGCTGAGATGGCGGCGAGGTAGGAAGCAACTGCCAGAGCTACTTCTCACCGTCCACTATTATCAGCCTTAATCAGCTTCTGCGGGAGCCCTGCCGACATTCCCCACACCATAATCCCCCTGCGCCTCCTCTGATCTGCTCCCGGTGGCGGACGGACACAGCAAACCTCGGCGCCATCAATCGGAGCGGAGCGTGGGCGACAGGATAAACGCCACGTTGCGGCAGCGGCCTCGTGCAAGGGGCGGCCCCTGACGGGGTTGCCGAGGCGGGCTCCTGAGGTAGAGGCCTACTCCGCGCGACCGGAAATCGCGTAGGCCGTGCTCCACCACTCTATTGCTGCGGGCTGACTGCTCCAGGGCTACATGGAGCAATTTAGCACGCCGGACTACCTGTAGCGCTGAGAGGGGAAGAGGACAGCTGGAAGCCTGGGAACCGGCGGAGCAGCACGGGCCCACGACTGGGACAAAGGTGAGATCTCCCCCCCTGCCACTGCGGATTGGGGCGGTGGCCTACGGCCAGCAGAGGCTACCTGCGCCAAGACACCAGACAAGACAGGGCCAGTGGTGCTTTGAGTGGCCTGGCGGAGACCTACATCCTGGGAGGGCCGGTAGCACTGACTCCTCGTCTGCCACGCTGCGCAGCGTCACAGCACTAGCACTCGTTCAGAGCGGGGAGTTTACACAGGGGTCCTGTGTTTCGGATTGGTCTGGAGGCTGGGTGACATCGCTAAGGTGTAGGGCACCTATCTACCCCCCCTCCCGCTGCGGAGTGCCCCCGACCCTTTTTGAGCTACATAGCCTGCACCCTTTCTCATGGGTGGTGAAGTATGCGAGCGGCTACAGACTACATAGCGACGACTGCCAGACCCTGGAGTAGGTGGTACTAGCGGGAAACGTAACCATGGCACATGATTTCTTTGGGTGTCCATCCTTCCCCTGAGGCCTAAGCCCATGGATACATTGCCTCCCTGACCGGTGGGTGAGTGGCTGAGTGGACTGACGGGGTACGGCCGTGCTTCCATCAGGTGCTTCTAAATCTGAGATTGCTCTGTCGAACAGGCCCCAGGAAGAGCCCAAGCGGCCAGAGCCCGCCCATAACACAGTGTCTTGTGCTCGGGAGACCTGACTGCGCCGCCTGATAGTGGGCCTGCATCAGGGGCAAAGCGGAGCAGACTTTTAGGGGCTAAGGGATATCTGAGAGAGGCCCGGGAGTAGCACGGAGAGCTGGATTAACACTGCAGGGTGTCCCCCCCCGGTGCCTATTCTAGTACCTTGGGGCAGCACCAGGCCTCGGTGGCGACAGCGCGACACTGACTGGGCGAGTGTGGCCGCACAACTTGAGCAGGCGGGCTGTCCAGACGCATCGAGGGGCGAAAGTAAGCCCCGAGTGAGATCACTGTAGACCCCACTGGATAGGTCATCAGAGTGGACACAATTACGGAGCGGACGCAGTTGGTCCTCACGGGGCGTGAAAGGGGGATCAGCCACTCTCACAGAGCATAAGGCGCTACGGACAAGGTACACCTCTTGGGGCACGTACGAGTATGTCCTCATCTAGAGCGCGCAAGCAGAAAGCTTTGACGGACATTTTAGCTAGAACTTCCTCCGTGCACAGCGCGACGTCTGCTGCCCCCAAAATTGCCTCCCAGCAACAGTCCCCCAGAGCGAAGGGAGAACCCATTGCTAAAGACTTCCTGGAATCCCTCTTTAACACCCTCCGGGCGGACATCCAGAGCGTGAAAACAAATCTGACCGCCGAAATTAGGGAGATCCGCAAGGATGTAGACTAGGTGGGAGAGAGAGTGGCTATGCTCGAAGGCAAGAGTGATACGGTAACAACAGAAGTGGCCATGTTACAGCAGGAAATCATCCTCCTGCAAGAACAGCACCTAGATACTCAAGTTCACCTCGAAGATTTGGAAAACAGATCGCGCAGGCACAACATTAGAAATTGAGGGGTCAAAGCCACTGAAGACACTGAGGATCTCTTTGTTTTTACAACGGGATGGTTCCAAAATATTGTGGGAGTCCCTGGTAGCACAGACATTGTTCTCGATAGAGCTCACCGAGTGGGCGCTGTGCGCGCCCCTATTACACCTCCAGCAGACATTCTTGTATGCCTTCAGGACTTCAAGACTAAGGAGGCCATCTTATTGAAGGCGCGAGCTCTCCATCCTCTCTCCTACAATGGACATATCTCAGTGCTCTATCAGGATCTAGCCCTGATCACCCTGCAGCGCCGCCGCCAGTTCCGTCCAGTGACAGCACACCTTCGCCAACAGTGCATTCCTTACTCGTGGGGTCAACCCTTTCGCCTAATATTCCGCTTCAACGATAAGCTACACCAAATGCACTCATTGGTTGACTCTTGCCGCCTCCTGGGCTTGACGGTCACTAGTGGAGAAGACGATGACCAGAGCACCAACTCGGGACCTGTGATTACTCCCTCTGGATGGCAGCGCCGGAGAAGGTGACAACGGGCCCGGAAACCAACAGAAGCGGACATAGCGAAGGGCCAGCAAGATGCACTCTCCTTGACCTCGGAGGCGCTAGCTGGGGCGAGCCAGACTGGTGCCTGATCAACAGCTGCTGTAGATGGTCGGACTTGGTTCCCCGATGAGACGTGGACGGTGGGAGGAGCAGGATCCTCCCATTTGGTCACACTGTGAGCCCTGCCATGACGACTTCCTGGCTTATCTGGGAAGGCGGACATTACCTATGGAACTTCCATTTGTTCCTTGTTCTTCTATTCCTTCTTACATTTGTGACTTTGTTTGGGTTTGTGCCCATTCTGGGGATTGTTTTTTTGGGTACGGGTTCCCTCGTCCACCTATTTTTCTTGCTCCTTTGTTCTTCCCCAGCCGCGGCGCTGCTCGCTTCCACTGCTGATAATTTACCATCACCTCCATCGCATGACACATCGCACCTTCACCCCTCCGTAACCTCCTAATGCCACTTGACACACTTAAAATTCTTACACTCAACGTAAAAGGCCTAAACAATCCCATCAAGCGCAAAGTGATCCTTAGTTATCTAGAATAATCCACAGCAGACATATGCCTCTTACTGGAGACACACCTCCTCTCTAAAGACGATTTCAGATTTAAATCCCGGGCTTTCCCTATACAGCTATTCTCCTCTAAAACATCAAAATCAGCCAGAGTGGCCATACTTGTTTCCCGTTCCTTTAGAGGTAGAGACCTCCAGAAGGAAGCCGAAATTAAGGGACGCCTACTCACATATCAATTTGCCTTGGGAGGGGTGACTTTCGTAGTGGGTTTTGTATATGCGCCCAATGATGGACAGGTCAAATTCTTCTCCAGGCCCTTCAAGAGGCGGCTGCTACGGCTGATCGCCATTTGTTGGTAGGGGGGGACCTCAATATTGTTTTTGACAATAACATGGACCGGTCCTGCCAAAGAACACATCAGACAGCGGCGCTCACAGCCTCCGGGCGGAAATGTCTCCAGGACTTAGGGCTCATAGATAGACCTTTGGCGCCATTTTCATCCACGCACCCGTAGCTATACCTTCTACTCTGGGGCACATAAAGCGTACGCACAATTAGATTATTTTCTTTGCTCCTCCTCACTCCAGGCCCACGCACGCAGCGTTGACATCCTGACAGCTTCCCTTTCTGACCATTCCCCTACCTGACCTCCTTCCTTTTGCCGGCTTTGGAGCGACCCCTTAAACACTGGTGCTTATGCGACACATTGCTACAACGCACCACCGTGATAGCACAGATCCAGAAAGCTATATTTGACTTCATGGCCCTAAATGCTAACTCTGACACCTCGCAGGCTACACAATGGGGAGCGTTGAAAGCTGTCATTCGCGGGGAACTTAGAGCCATTTCCTCTGAGGACAACAAAGAAAGGACCCGTAAGAGAGCAGAACTCACCCAGAAGGTGTCAGAATTGGAGCAGATGCACCAACGCACTGGCGCCTCTCGTGCCTAGCGACTGCTCTGCACAGAACGTAAACACCTTGCCGCTCTGGATCAAGACAGAACAGAATACACGGCCCTTAGGCTTCGCGACTCCTACTACACGGGGAGATATATGCGGCCATCTACTGGCTAACAAATTAAGAGAGGCCCGGCAGAGGCAGGGAGTCCATGCAATTCTCACATCGCAGGGAACACTAGTCTCGGAGGACGCGGTAATTGCCTAAACATTCCGGGATTTCTATACTGACCTATACGCCAGAGATCCCCTTGACACCCAACTTAGCCCTGAGTATATAGCCACGGCCTGCATGGCCTCACTTACACCAGCTCAAGCCGATCACCTTGACAGGCCAATACAGCTGGAGGAGGTTATCTCCACAATTTCGCGTCTAAAATTAGGTAAATCCCCCAGCCCGGATGGCTACATGGCAACCTTTCACAAGGCATTTTGCAGCCAACTGGCCCCTGTCCTAACGGCGCTATTTAATACCTTTGAGCACACTGGAGCCATCCCCGAGGACATGCTAGAAACCGCGATAGTTGTCATTCCCAAGCCATGAAAGGATCACAGGGTTTGCAGTGCTTATAGGCCTATCTCTCTCTTAAACATCGACATCAAATTATATACTAGCATCATAGCGTCTCGACTGGCTCCATATATGGCCCAACTAGTTGAGCCAGATCAGGCTGGCTTTATCCCGCAGAGGCAGACTAGCGATAACACTAAGCGTATTCTTCACCTGATAGAACAGGCCTCTCGCACACAAGGGGAATACATGCTCCTGGCCATAGATGCAGAAAAGGCGTTCGATAGGGTGCATTGGCCCTATTTAGAGATGGTTTTGCTGGCTGCAGGCTTTGGTGAGAAGCTGCGGACCCGAATTTTAAATTGCTACCGCTCTCCTTGGGCAAAGATCCGCGTCAATGGTCACACTTCCTCTCGGTTTCCTATTGGGAGAGGCACTAGGAAGGGGTGCCCGTTGTCGCCCCTCCTTTTTGCCCTCTAGATCGAACCTCTGGCCCTTAGACTCCAACAGCACCCCCTTATAACCGGGATCAAGTTTGGTGGAGATGTACATACTATTAGCCTCTATACCGATAATATCCTTCTCTCCCTATCCGATCCAATCACGGCGATGCGCGCCCTCTTTGTAGAACTGAACTGTTTCGCGCAAGGGTCCGGATTCAAGATCACCATGGACAAATCCATAGCCTTGAACATCTCACTCTCATCCACACACTCTCACGCACCTGCAGGAGGAACATCCAGTGGTCCGGGCTACATCCGCGCTGCCCTACTTAGGCATTCACTTGGCTCCCACCATACCGGCTACTGCAGACATCAACTACTCCAGTACTCCAGCCTAAGCGCACGTATCTGTAGGTCACTCAATCGATGGAAATCCTGCACACTGTCCTGGCTCGGTCGGATTGCGGCTGTTAAGATGACAATCCTCCCTCAGATCCTTTATTTATTTCAGACCCTTCCCCTTCGACCTCTCCGAGGTAGGATTCAGCAAACTCAAGCGGACCTCTCGCGCTTTATATGGCATGGGCGAAAGCCGCGCTTCTGACACCAAATTGCTGTATTGCCGCCAGAGGGGGGAGGTGGGGTGTCCCGGGCATCCAGCTCTACTTCCATGCTGCCCAACTCCGTTACCTGGTAGAGTGGCACCGCTTGGAATCAGAAAAACACTGGCTGTTCCAAGACCAGGCGGTGGCAGATAGGCCACTACAGGGGGTGCCCTTTCTTAATAAGTCTCATAGACCTCCTAACTTGTACGCCTCATACATAACGAGCACTATACTGGACTCCTGGGACCATACAAACATCGCCAACCAAATGACCACTTTTCCGTCCCACTTACACCACTCTTTGACAATCCAGAATTTCACCCTGGCACTGTTGCATCTGCTTTTGGGATATGGCGCTCCTCTTCCTGTAGATCGTTGGGGCACCTCTTTGACACAGATGGCATCCTCTCTTTCTCGTGACTCAGAGAGGATTATGTTCTCCTGGAACTGGAGCGGTTGCCATATTTACAGATCTGGCACTAGGCACTGCACCCAACAGTTAAGCCACAGGCGCAGCGCCTATTGACATCATACAAAAAGTGGCTAGTGACACGCACCTCTGATCAGAAACTCGTCTCTGACATCTACAAAATGTTTCTAGCCACTACCACACACACATATAATGCAGGGCGACCCAGGTGGGAGAGAGACTTGGGCACTGAGCCATAAGGAGTGGGAGGGTATTTACCACAGGGCGAGACACTCAGCATACCACATGGGCCTCACAGAGACTCTGACTAAAGTCGCCACCTATTGGTACTACACGTCTGAGCGTATCCACCGCTTTGATCAGCGCAGAAGCGACCGGTGTTGGAGGGAGTGTGGGGAGATGGGTACCTTGGTACCTTGGAACACATCTTTTGGGGCTGCCCAGCTATACAACCGTACTGGTCCCAGGTCCTCAATGAGGTAGATCTGCATCTGGATACACAGCTCCAGCGCTTTCCCTCGTACATCCTCTTGGGCCTACCTACTCCACTAACATACCCTCTTAAGTCAAGGAAGGGCCGACTGATTGCTATTGCAATAGGAGCAGCGATACAGAACTTCTTAATTCACTGGCGCTCTAGCCAGCTTCCGTCACACACCGGTTGGCTCCAACGAATGAAGTCGGTGCTGGGCATGGAGAAACTAACTTTGACGGTAGCTGGCAGAGGGTCTGAATTCCTTTCCTCACTTTGCTGGTGTCAGAGTTTCGAAAACTCACATGCCCTCGATACCTGCGACTCCTTCACCTTCCAGACACGCAAATTCCAGACGCTGCTCCTAAAGGGACCCACAAATCCTAGCGATGAGCAATAGCCTACACCCTTTACTCCCTCCTTTCCCTTTATTTTCCCCTTTCCCCGTTTCTTTGGTTATCTATGGTGGACGTGAGAGGGGGGGGGGTTTAGTGACTGTTTTTGTTTCCTTCTGTTTGGGGGCCTACTCCATGATTATTACCTTTGGTAAAGATATCTTTGCGACCCCATGGTCCTATACGAACATTTTTACGGAGCCGAGAGCCTTGTTTCTTGTATATCTTTGTCTTAAATCAATTAATAAAAATATTTAACCTTAAAAGATAAAGACGGACTTTGAGTATTTGGGACAAAGATAATGGCACATTTGTCTTTCAACAAAGCATTAATCTGAACGTGCCTCTGTATTAACTCCCTTGACCTAACATTACACAACTCTTCCACCTAATTGTCAATGATTCAGCATGAAAAAGTGTTTCTCAAAATGTCTTTGATCACACACATTCTCTTTGACAACCATGGTAATTCTATAGTCACACACTGGTGTATGAATATTGAGATGTCCAGGTCCCCACAGAGATGTGGGGACCTGGACATCTCAATAATCACACATCATCTCTGTGGGGACCTGGGTGTGTCTATAATTACACACTATCTCTGTGGGGACCTGGGCGTGTCTATATTTACACACTATCTCTGTGTGGACCTGGGCATGTCTATAACCACACACATTCTCTGTGGGAACTGTGACATCTCTATAATCACACACTATCTCTGTGGGGTCCTCGGCATGTCTATATTCACACACTATCTCTGTGGGGACCTCGACATCTCTAAAATCACACACTATCTGTGTGGGGACCTGGGTGTGCCTATAATTACACACCATCTCTGTGGGGACCTGGGCGTGTCTATATTCACACACTATCTCTGTGTGGACCTGGGCATGTCTATAACCACACACATTCTCTGTGGGAACTACGACATCTCTATAATCACACACTATCTCTGTGGGGTCCTGGGCATGTCTATATTCACACACTATCTCTGTGGGGACCTCGACATCTCTAAAATCACAAACTATCTGTGTGGGGACCTGGGTGTGTCTATAATTACACACTCTCTCTGTGGGGACCTGGGCGTGTCTATAACCACACACTATCTCTGTGGGGACCTGGACATCTCTATAATTACACACTATCTCTGTGGGGACCTGGGAGTGTCTATAACCACACACTATCTCTGTGGGGACCTGGACATCTCTATAATCACACACTATCTGTGTGGGGACCTGGACATTTCTATAATCACACACTATCTCTGTGGGGACCTGGGCATGTCTATAATCACACACATTCTCCTTGGCGACCGTGGTAATACTAAGGTCACACACCATCTCAGTGTGGACTTGAGCATTCCAGTAATTAAACGCAAGCTCTGTTTTGGCTTGAGAATCATCAGATTTGCATTCTCTCTATGGGTCTTTGGAATACTGAAAATTAGTAAAGTTAGACTTTTGTTCTAAGTTTACATTTGTGAAACTGAAAAGTAGAAAAGTTAGATTTTTTTGTCTAAGTTTACCTTTGTGAATCGGGCCCTATTTTAATGATGACTTAAACACAATCATCTTCATGCACTATCTCTATGGGGACTTAAACATCGCTATAATAACACACTATCTTTGGGGGGCTTGAAAAAACTATAATAAAACACTATCTTTGTGGGGACTTGAACACCACTGTAAAACATACCATCTCTGTGGGGACTTGAGCATTCCTGTTTTAAACGCAAGCTCTGTTTCGACTTGGAGCACCAGGGGGTGCCACGAGGCACAGGGTCAAGACTGATTTGAATATACCTGGGTCTGAACTGTGGTAACGAAGTGAGCTAAAGAACGATGATGGTTTCAACCCAGATCTGTGACTGGGGTGAGTGACTGAAAAGTTTCAGCACTCTGTCCATCATCTCCTTGTGTTTGCTTCGACTTGAATATTATCAGCTTCACATTCTCTGTATGGGGCTTTGTGAATATTGAAAAGAAGTAAAGTTAGACTTTTTGTCTAAGTTTACAGTTGTGAATTGCGTCCTATTTTAATGAGGACTTAAACACAATCACCTTCATGCACTATCTCTGTGGGGACTTAAACATCGCTATAATAGCACACTATCTTTGTGGGGACTTAAACAACACTGCCATAACACGCTATCTTTGTGGGGACTTGAACGTCACTATATTAACACACCATCTCTGTGGGGACTTGAACATCTCTATGATAACACACTATCTTTGTGGGGACTTAAACATCCCCATAATAACATACCATCTCTGTGGGGACTTGAACATTCCTATATTTACACCCAACCTCTGTGTGGACTTGAACATCATTAACTTCACACTCTTTATAATGGGATTTAAGCTTTGAATATACACACTATTTCTATGGAGACTTAAACACAATGATCTTCACCCACTATCTCTGTGGGGACTTAAATATCTATTTTGGCAAAAAATGTTCTTCAAGCTCTGGGTTCCACTTGACCATATTCCTTAGTTCCATATGTTAATTTCTTTATGTGTTAGTTCCCTTAGCTCCTAAGATTTTAAGCACTAATAAATAGGTTAAATACAGCTTTAAGTGTCTTTTTTTAAGCGTGATATGATATTTTCTGGCACATTAAAAGAATATGGGCCTTATTTATGAAGGTCTTGCGCCACTTTTGCGTCACTTTTAAAATGGGAAAAAGTGACGCACCGGTGGCGCAAGGCCTTCATAAATAAGGCCCTATGTCTTTAATGTATACCCCTAGAATATATGCAGCAATTCATATATGAATAGATTATAATGTAGTTTGTGTATATTGCTGATAAAATAAACATTTAGCCGTGTGCCTGCAACTGTACTCAATCACAAATAGTGTTACAGACTAGGTCCCCACAAGGATGGTAGCGCGTGTTCAAGTCCCCACAAGGATGGTGCTGTGCGCACGATTAAATAACAATATATTTGCAAATTTGAAGCAGGATCCTGTATCGTTAATTTTTTTCTTAACATTTTTCTGTTATTAGTGTATTTTTAAAACTTTGGGAAAGGTTAGTCCCCACAAGGCAGGTAACACGTGTATGTATGTATGTATGTATGTGTGTGTGTGTGTGTGTGTGTGTGTGTGTGTGTGTGTGTGGGTGTGTGTGTGTGGGTGTGTGTGTGTGTGTGTGTGCGTGTGTGTGTGTGTGTGTGTGTGTGTGTGTGTGTGTGTGAGTGTGTGTGTGAGTGAGTATGCGAGTGAATGAGTGAGTGAGAGTGTATGTGAAACAACACCCTGCAGCTTTTTAGATAGGCCGGCGCAGCATAGTTTTCATTGAATCCGTTAATAGCATGAAAACGGCGATCACGCTAAGAAAGCGATTCGAAGCCTTACTAGCGATAGAAGGCACTATCAGATACTCATAACACACTGCAGCTACCTACAGCTCCTCCAGCCTGAACGGAGTGTTCTCTCCCGTATGTTTTACATAGTTCTTCATACAGCCTGCCAGATTTCTAAGCACTGTCGGCTTTTGTCAATAGGAAAAGAGGGGAAAGGAGTGATTTGCCCAGGATCACCGCATTAAAGTACTTAGTCACACATGCAGAGCTCTCTGACATCTTTGTTGATCACAGTGCTCTCCGAAAAGGAGCCTCGCACCCAGCGCTTAATTTGCATATTACCGCGCTGCCAGTAAAGCACTGCCATGCTTCTCCCAACCGCATTTAATCCAGCCTTCCAAAGCAGGATAACCTTAGGACTTTCTCACCTTAATTACCCTCCTCCCCACTGGATAGACAAATGCCCTAATTTCAACTAACTGAGCGGTGAATCTGCCCTAGGGCAATTTCATTACTATATGTTGCACTTATCTCCAGGAAAAATTCACTTCACTATTCCGAATGCAGAAATGGAGGTACCACATCCTAATTCCCACTATTTCCCTCGTTCTGAAATGCCACCCTTTGCAAGCTCCCTCTTACATAGACACAAACACACACACACTTTTTAAGGTAGTACCTGGAGGAAAATGTGTTAGCAGTTGCTATACAAAGTTTAATGCGGTTCAGATGTAAACACAGTCAGCAGCAGAGTCTCCAATTACCTTCGTTAGTCGGAATGGAGCCCTGAGCGCCTCCGCTGTAGACTGATAAAAAATATTCTAAGGTAAAAGCAATGGGAGAAAATAACATTATCGCATAGCGGGAGATTTTAGGAAATACTGTGTAGTTTTGAATTTTAAAGTAAGCAAAACGTTATCTTCTTTTCCGACAGATTTCACAAGAAAAGTCCTCCAATTAATGGGTGAAGGACTTCAGGCAGGGAATATCCCCAGGACCCCGCGCAATTTGGGACCAAACCTGAATCTGAAGTGACACAAATACAATTTCTACCCGTTCTGAATTTAACAAGACACAGAGAATGACAAAAAAAGAAACTTATTTTTCCATTTTATGTAACCTTACATCCATCTCCACTTCCAACGTAACTTTCCAGGCTCTGTCCTATTTCTTCTAGGTCAATGGTTCCTTCCTTCCCTTATAAGTTAGTTTTCTCGTCATCAACCAGGCATTTTTATCTCATTGGCCGTTTCTCATCAATTGCCATCGCTTTCCCAGCAACAGCCATGTCACTTCAAACTTCTCTTTTTTATGTGCGGACCCTTACCTAAATTCAAATTAAGTTTGCAGTGTTGCACCACATAAAAGAATGTAAGAGCACCTACAAACAGAATAAACAGGAGAAGCAACCTGAAAGCTGTAATGATCATAGTGCCAGTAAGTCAAGGAATCGAGTGAAAAGAGTTATACTAGCCAAAGAATATGGGAGAATCTTTAAAAACTGTTTTACGATCGACAAGTAAGGAAAAAAGCAGCACAGGCAGCAACAATACAGCTTCTGATATATAAGCAAGTACATCAAACACCAGTAGCAATGCAACAGACATGCATAGTACAATAAGAGTAGCAGCTATGCAGGCTTCTCTTACACACAGACCAGGTATAGTAAAGGAAGTAGATTTAGAGTTAATTTAAAGTCTCTGCACAAAAGTGGTGCTTGGTCTGAGTCACAAAACACACACTAGGCACAGCCAGCAGCACTATAAGCTTCTCTCTGCGTCAGATTGCAGTGGAACCCTACAGGTGGCTACACATTAATCGCACAAGTGCAGTCTTGGATTTATGATTTCTTGGTACCACCGTTTCACGTAAAGCTGCACATCAGCAAATAAGAGGCATCAGTATTTTGAAAGGCTGCTCAAGAGACGAAGTAGAATCTGCAAATCACAACTCTTAATCCAACAGTAGATCACAGACTAATGTGCAGAGAGACTATTGTGTAGCCTAAAGACCATGCTTCAATCCCACTCAGACAACCTAGGGGGAGATTTACAAATTAGTCACGCAACGTACCACAGCTCCCCTCGAGCTGCGCGACAGGGAAGGAATAGGAGAGCTCCATATCTGCAGAGATATGGCTCTCTCCTCCCATTTCCTTTGCGCCTGTGCGGATTTCAGCGGCCATGCACACACCTTAGCGCCATAGCGCTGGGGAGTGTGCATGCGTCTAGCAGGTTTTATACAGTAAGGGTACCCTTTTTGTACAAAATACTATGCCTAGACACGATGGGAAGCTTTTCCCACTTTGTATGCCTGCTGCACAGTGCAGCATGCATGCAAAGTCAGAAAAGCACGGAGAAATTAAAGCATTTCTCCTGTTAGCGCCTACTTTGAAGGGGTGTTAACTTTTGGCACAAAACCATGTCTAGAAATCTTTGTTTAAATAGGGTTTTACATCAAAAGGCATTGGTGGTTGCATGGGAACAACCAAGTTCCACCCATGTAACATCCCCTCTGTGCTAAGTAACGCAAAGCAGTGCTTCGAGCTACTTTAGGGGGGCTGTGCAGCGCAAAACAAGCTTTGCGCTGGAAAGTAAATAGCAAGAAAAAAAAATTTGATTTGGTTAGCATCACTTTTGTGACGCTAACCTAGGGCAAAATGTTAATAAATCTCCCCCTTAGTGGTTTAAGACGTCAATCTTTATATAAACAGACATGTAACTGGTTGTAATCACAGGGGGCCGAGCACGGACTTACCATTCCAAGGTTGATACTCATAAGCATCTGCAATTCCGTTTGTGGAGTGGTTACATTGGGTCACACAGCTCCAAGAAACAATTAGGTAGTGCGTGTAGAATGGCTTACAATCTCTGAAATGTAATATATTACGAGGGTGTGTCTCGGCCCCAGCCAACCAGCCTGCGGTTTGTCTGCTTTAAAATGTATGGACTATAAACTGTCTCTAAATTTACCTCTCCCAACACATTGCTTTGGTTCCAATTATCTTCCTATTAATATCAACTTCTGCTACAGAAAAGTAACACCAGTGCAGCATGCTACACACCTCGCCTTCTCGCGATGGCCATTTGGACAATCACTTGCTCTAAAAAGTAAAATGGCTATGCCATGTAGCATGAAGTCTAATAACTGACAAGAGCACAAACGACAGACTACTTTACAACAGCTAACACAGGCTAGGTGAAGGTCACTACACACCAATGAACGCTCAATCAAATGGGTAAGGATGGTTTTTGAACTACCCATGTGTACTACCTCCATTTGTTACTAACATAAAATCAGTCGTCTTTTGTACAAAACGTATTAAACACTGAAGAAGCTACATACAGCTGGATCGGTCATGTTGCATGAAGGGTCGTGTAGATGTTGGTGCAGGTGGGGTGTGGAGATTTTTGAAGGAAAGAACATACTCATCCAAAAGGTATAGGCGAGTGGCAGATTTGGATAATTGCGAAAAGGCCAAACTTGTTTAGTGCTTAACATGGGATCCCATGACGTCTCGTCACGGGTTGTAAGCGCTATATAATCACATTTACTTTTAAGGGTACACTTGAATTCTCCTTTTAGGAAAGGGGAAAAAACTTGCTTCTGTGCGCTCTCAAAGGATTTAGCCAAGCCCAATGCAAAACAAAAATTATGGTTCATTAACAATTACAGAGGCACCTTTCAATTATGACAGGCTGGTGGTATGAATCCCTCCTGTCCCCTCAGTCACAATTTATAGGGTGGGGTCTATGCACACACTGGCCTCCACCAAATCTCTTGCACAGAGCGCCTATTGGCCTCGTTCTTGCGCCCTTTTAAAGCACTACGCACAGGTCCTTGAAGGGAGCCCAGCACCGTCCTCTTACACTCTCTACCTCCTCACCAGTGGTTTGTTGCTCTCATCATCGGCTTCCGCCATCTTCACCAAACAGGGCGACGTGGAGACGGATTTTGTGACGTCATCGAGTCGCGGCCGCTGCACACAGTGACAGTCGGTCTCCCTGGCGACCTACAGACGCAGAAAGCGGTGGAACGCAGCGGCCATCTTGGAACTGGCTAATTGTAAGGTAACAACGTCGCATTTCTAGAAATATCAAATGATCCTTCTATGCAGCCATACTCTTCAAGTGTTTCTTTTATTAACTTCCCTACTGAAGTTTCCCCAATCCATAATGGCCACCAACCCACGTCACTCTCCCATAAAAACAAAAGAAGGACGTCCGTAGGAACGTCATTGTGATACATTATAGTGAATACCTGATTTGAACAAATCTGTAGCTGCGTGTTTGAAGTAACCAAACGAGAAAATGTTGAGTATTTCCTTTTATTGCCTCGGTATTTATGTATAATTCTGTTTTATAGATGTAGCAGGCGTGGCATTTCCAACAGAAATAATTTACCGAAGAATTAAAGCAATACATAGACGTCATCGATGGTAAACAAATGCGCGCATGTGATGGTGACAATCAATTATGATTTTTTTTCTAAGCCTGCATTGCAAAGACTGTACACATTAATGCATAACTTGAATAACAAATGGTAACAAGTCAGGTCCCGGGCCGGCCAGCCAATCACAGCGCGGCCCGGGAATGACGTCACGGGGGTGTCCCGGGCCGGCAGCCAATGACAGCGCGGCCCAGGACAAAGGGGCGGGGCTTAAAAAGACAGAGAAACGCCCCCGAATGGCGTTTTCACGGGAAAGCGTGATTGACAGTCTCTGTCTCCCAATGGCTAGCCTCCATTTATGGAGCTAGCCAATGGGAAACAGAGGCGGTCCGAACATCCATACTGTTGACAAAAGTTTTCGATCTGGGAGGGGCACTGCGTGCCCCTCGCCAGGTCGAAACCTAAAAAGGAAACAACAATCTGCATGTTAAAAGAATAAGCAGTCATTTTCATAAGACAACACTTAACTTTGACCTCTGTGAAAAGGTAAATACCAAATGTAAAGGCATCTTGGCTGCCCTACACCAATTCTTTGTAAATGAGGCCCTGGTTTCCAGCCCAGAAGTACTGTCCCTGCGCATCTTGAGTGGAATCCGTGATCTTTAGCTTCTTCGTTTCATCCAGAGGAGTACAACGAATGCTGGAAGTGAGGGCTCTGTTTGTCATGGAATCAGGTCCGGTTCTAGAGTGATGCAACCGGTGCAGTGGCACCTGGCACTGAACTGGGAGCGCTGTGTTTAGAAATAACTCATAGGTTTAAAAGCACCTTCTGCAGAGCTCCTTGTGTGTGCAGCAGTTTGCGGCAACATTTTAAATGTCAAGATAACTCAGGTGATTAATGTCCCTGCTAGACTGGACTGAGGGAGATTTGTTTACAGCACGTTTGACTCATCATAAAGTAGCACAAAGGGCTAATGTGCCTGCTGCAAAGAACATGTACCATGCAGATCACAGAACTCTATGTATGTGGATAGCTCAGTGAGTTGCTGCTTTTGTCACAGCGATCCTTATGTTGCTTGCAATTCAAAGTCACAATTCTGAGGAAACAGTGCCCTGTGAACTGTCTTCAAAGAGCTGCATGCAGACTTCATGCTATAGGCTAGAATGTTATGTTTTTCCCTAGTCTTTCCTTATCCCAATGGTTGTTTTTTTGGGTAGAAATACATGCATATTATTAAAGTTAACACCAACCACTGTGGTACATTTAAATCCTGGGTTTGTGCTTCTGCAGACCAAACACCAATGTAAAGCCTACTAGTATGAATGATGTGTATATTTTTATCAAAACAACAGCCAGTCATCTCAGTATCGGCCACTAGGAGGTAATGTGGCACCATAAATCAATTACAGTTACCAAACATGCTCCAGAATCCTCCCTTTCCATCGTATTTACTTCTTCCAGGATGTTCGCTTCTTTACACCCTCCGTGTCTGTAGTTGTACAACATTTCTGAAGCTGATATTGTGCTCTCTCTTGTCTTTGTCTAATTTAGAAGCCCCCCCAAAAAATCTATGCCCAGATTTACAAACGTTATACACAACGCACCGCAGCACCCAAACATGCTGTGCTGCTCCACGTCTCCTCTGCCTAGTGCCTCGCCTACCCTCTCCCTAGCGCCGACGCACAATCAGGCTTCTGAGCACCACGCACACACCTTTGCACCATAATGCCTTGGGGGCGAGAGTCCAGAATAGGTCGTGTTCTTGAAGGATTCTCTTCCCATACAAAGCACTCTGGGGCAGATTTACGATAACTGGCGCATCCCCAGGGATGCGCCAGTTATTGTGCGCCGCAGCTCCGCCACCCATGGTGCGCCGCATTTAAAATGCGGCGCACCATGGGGCAAAAACGGCACAGATGCGTGATGCATCAGTGCCGAAAATGTGGCGCATTGCTGGAGTTGCGTCGCAAGCGCGACGCAGCTCCAGCAAGGCTCGGGGGTGCCCCATCTGTCCAATGCTGCGTCAAGCCTTACGCCTGCTTCAAGCAGGCGCAGGGTTTTGGCGCAGCATGAGCTCAAAAGTGACTGAGTGAAATCTTGTAGATTTCACTCAGCCACTTTTGCGAGGCGCACCTGCCCTGGAACGCCCACCCTGCGCCGGAACGCCCACATGTGGCGCAGGGCTTTACAACGTGACGCATCTGTCTAGATGCGTCACGTTCTAAATGAGTCACAGGGATGCGCCACGTTTACGCCGCCATTGCGTGACGCAAGCGTGGCGCAAGTCCAACATAAATCTGCCCCTCTGTTTCACTATCTTAAACATTTTCCCCACGTGCGGCACAGTGCAGCACACATGCAAAGTCGGACATGTTAAGAGAAATAAAATAATTTCTCCTTCTTTATTGGCTGCTTCGTAGAGGTGTTAATTTGTGACCCAAACCCTGTCTACTAATGTTAGTAGATCGAGTTTTGCGTAAACAAACATGGGTGGATGCTGGGGAACACACATGTACCACCCATGGATCGACCCCTTGATGCTACTTTTAGGCAGCTTTCCAGCACAAAACCAGTTTTGCGCTGGAAACTATAT
This sequence comes from Lissotriton vulgaris, assembly GCF_964263255.1. Taxonomy (NCBI): domain Eukaryota; kingdom Metazoa; phylum Chordata; class Amphibia; order Caudata; family Salamandridae; genus Lissotriton; species Lissotriton vulgaris. The sequence continues at coordinate 822,681 of NW_028252092.1, forward strand.
AACAATAAAACAGTTTGCACTGGTTTGCATCACTGAAACAAGCATCCTCGGACCGGTTTCTGGCTAATCAGCCATCATTAGCCAGGCTAGCTTGAATCCACTGGAAAAGTGAGCCAGGTCCAGGGAAGACATGGCTTGGCAGTTCGGGCTGGACTCTTCCCATGAGGCACAGGGTCAGACTGATTTGCATATGGCCATGTCTGAACTGGGGTGGCGGAGTGAGCTAAAGAATGATGATGGATTAAACCCAGATCAGTTGACTGGGGGTGAGTGCTTGAAATGTTCAACATTCCGTCCTTCAACCCCTTTGGTTTTACACCCAGTCAGCACCAGTTGTGTCCTGACTTCTGTTGTGGATGTGTTGTGGTTTGTACCACATTTTTGTCAGTGTTTATGTGCTTTGCATGTTATGTGTGTACTGCATTTCGACGGAGCTCTGATTTTGATGCCCCATCTCTATTCATGCGGTGTGCCTTTGACTTCTGTGCCTATGCAGTGCTGAGATGTTGCATACTTGGGTACATTGGTCTCTTGGTGGGAGTTGGGGCTGGGGCCTGGTTTGTTCGCAGATGTGCTCAGCTCAATTGTACATGTGTGCCATTGTGCCCATCTCCTCCCAGTCCCTGGTCATTACTCACCTTGGGTCTGTTGTGTCTGGTTCTGTCGAGCAGTGTCCGGTCCCGCAACTCCTTCCACTGTCTCCCCACTGATGACTGTGGACACCATTTCCTCCATCTCGTCCAGCTCCTCCTGTGGCACTGGACTCCCACCTCCAGTCTGCATTGCTGCCTTCTTGGTTGTTGGTGAGTTTCAGCTTGGTTTTGCGCTTGACATCTTTCCAGCACCTCTTGACCTCTTCCATTGTCCTCTTCAGCACTCCCACTGCATTCACTTTGTCCACAATCGACTGCCATAGCCCATTTTTTGTTGCCAATGACACAGTGGAGGTGATGAACAGTTGTTGATGGTCTTCTACCACCGCCGTTATCAGGATCCTGTTTTCCTGCGGACTGAACTGCTTCTTCCTACTCTTCTTCTCCTTGGCCTTCCCCACCCCGAGTTCCCTTGCAGGTACTCCGGGGGGCTTGTGGGGTTCTGGTTGTTCTCCATACTTGCTCCGGCAACATCCATTGTGCTTCGCTGTTGTTTAGCATTTGTCTGTTTTTTTTCTACTTTTATGGAGATTTTTCCAGCCTGACGTGTGAGAATTGCAGGCCTATCGCTGGTTTTTGCTGATTTTTGTATCGCGATTGGCCTCATCCCAGTTTTTTTTGCGTTTGTGTTTTGCATTTTTGCAGCGTCGCATTGGTTTTAGCGCTGTCATTTGACGCGTTCTCGTAAGACTATCGCATTGACCGCCGAGCTGTGAATACTTAGTTAACACAGCGTAGACTGCGATATTGAAAGTTTCGTTAAGCTAATTTTGTGATAGTTATCACACGTTCTTGAGAATATCCCCCATAGTAGTAAGATGAGGTGTGGGATGCGCCAGAGAGTGGAATTAGAGGATATATTTTGAAAGGTATTGGATGATAAAAAAAGTAGTGCATTGAAGAGAGTTGAAGGTTATTTTTGGTACTGTAGGAGTAAAGTAATAACTATATAGGTACCTAACTACATAGAAAAGGTATACATGTATAGGAAAAATAATATATTGAGATACACAGTTGCATTGTATAAAGTCCCATGTGTGCCTCTGTGGGTATTTAGAAACTCAGGGGCATCTTTATCACAAAGTAATGAAGCCCAGCAAGTCACCTTGTTGCACTGTGTTACAGGGAAAAGGCAGGAATGTGTCGGATTTATGACAATAAGGTTCATTCCAGACTTTTCACAGCAATGGTGCACAATGGACTGCCTAACGACAATGGTGGCACCCATTCACAATGGGGCAAGGGTGCAGGAATTGCAGGCAGGATGGTTTTTGGGACACAAAACAATCCCCTGAGGCGTTTTCCTCCATCTATGTGTGCTACTTAATGCACAGCACACATCAAAATAAAAAGTAACAAGGAGAAATAAAGATATTTTTCCTCACTACGTCTCCCCTGGGGAGGCATAGCATTTAGCTGCATTCCCCAGTTTACCAGGAATGGTTAATGTAGATCTGCATCGAAATCCATGGGTGTTGCGTGGGAACACCCATGAAACGCCCATGGAGGACCTCTTTGTGGCAGAGTAACGCAACAAAGTGATTTCTGCTGCGTTGCGTTGCGTTACTTTGGCTTCATCAAGCCACTCGTGGCGTGATGCAAAACTGATATAACCCCTGCATAGATAAGGCCCTCAGACTTTCAGGTGTTGCTATACATGAAGCTAATTTATTTTAGTTATATTTTTCCATTATTTAAATAGTGAAGCACTTATAGATACACTTGTTATGATAATATTAACATATTATCATAATTACATTAAAATAAAACAGAGCCCATAAGCATCTAATCAAATATCTTATATGTAAACTATGCAGTGACCCATATACATGATAAGCATACAATATTATATATTACCTAATGACGGTCACCAGTAGGTAGTTATAGTTAGGACCAAGTTTCCATCGGAAAAGCATTTTTTGATGTGCTTATAACTTTGGCGTTGTTTTTTGAATCTTTACTAAATTTTCCAAAACGTTTGGGGCATATTACCAAGGGCCATTATCGCCGCCTTAGCGGGACTTTTTCCCGCTAAAGCGGCGATAATTTTATCGCCCTATTATCCAGCTCTCGCTAACACCAGTTAGCGACAGCTAGTAGGAGATGGCGATCGTCTTGGCGCCCACTTTGCATGTCAGCGATATTTATCGCTAATGACATGCAAAGTGGGCGGGCCAAGATGTTAGCGACTGGAAACAGGCGCTAATATCGCTATCTCCAATTATCAACAAAGCCTTACTTTTGGAAATATTCGTGCTAAGATCGAATATCTCCAAAAGCTAAAGCCTGCCCAGAGCAGTTCTTAGCCATGTTATCCAATGGAAGGTGGATAACATGGCTAAGAGCATTGTCACGATAATGCATGAATATCACTGATTTTTCAGCGATATTCATGCATTTCGCAGGATTTTTACCGCTTTTGAGATAAACCTTGATAATATCAAGGTATCTCAGCGGTAAAAATCGTCGGAGCGCGTCGATATAATTTTAGCCGCTAACCAGGCATAGCGATAATTATCGCTATTTCTTGGTAATATGCACCTTTCTCTTTTTAGATCAGCTCCTATCTTGAAAGTTTGGGGGTGTTTCTTCAAGGGGGCTGAGACAAAAGGGGTCCCAAAGCATGTTTTCTCCATGCAATTTCCATAGGAAACTTAAGACAAGGCTACAGGTCAACCTGCTGAATTACACCACATTTGGCAGGGAGAAAGGTCTTGATCCAGAAAGCATGCTTTTGTTTAAATGGTGTAAATCCGTTCAGTCATTTTTGAGAAATATAAACATTTACAGATATCAATATTTGAGAATTCTGACATCTGATTGGCTGAGAAATTATGAGCACGAGCTTGCGGCTCATTGGCAGTGAATGGTTGAAACTAGGAAATGTTGGCAGCCATTTTGTGACTCAGTTGAAAGGAGTAGGAGAAAAAAGAGAGAAAAATTGTATAGGAGGGTATAACAGGAACACTCTGGACTTAGTTTAAGCAGTCTGTACGGTGCAGAGGCAGGGAGTTTGACTGTTGCGTAGGCCGTGGAAATCATGTCCGCCGAACAACGGTGCGCGGTATTGCAGCAAGGTTGCGTTGTCTCTGGAAATGCCGTCGGGAAAACAATGCGCTGTATTGCAGGAAGCAGTGTGTAGGGTGCACACAAAGGTAGTGTGAATGTTGCGTAGGCCGTGGAAATCACGTCCGCAACACAACGATGCGCGGTATTGCGGCAATGTTTAGAAGGCTTGTAGAAATTATATTGGGAAAACAACAATGCGCCGTATTGCGGCCTTCCTTTAATATAATGCGCAGTAATGTTTACTTATAATGCAGTGTTCACATTTATCACAGATATTGTCACTTTGTTAGTGGAAATTTAATATTATGTGGGAGGGCATGTTCTGTCCCTGTGCCCGGATCAAAATTAACGTTTAATTAGCTGAGGTGTTCCAACAATGAGCTTAATGTTAATTGGCTGCGAACCATTGAAAGTAGAAGTGTTGCTAGCCATTCCCTCCTCTCCGAGGAGTAGCAAGGACATCTGATGGGCTCACATGTTTCAAGCATTACCTTCCAGAGATTAATGTTCATTGGCTGCGAACCATTGAAAGTAGAAGTGTTGCCAGCCATTCCCTTCCCCTCCGCAGAGTAGCAGGGACATCTGATTGGCTGATGTGTTCCAAGCAGGACCTTCCCAAGCTTAATGTTTGTTGGCTGTAAACCATTGAAAGTAGAAGTGTTGCCAGCCATTCCCTCCCCCTCCGCAGTTCACTGTTGTGAATCATTTTGTGTTGCACTTCAATGGAGTAGAGGAAAACAAAGTAGTATCGGGGAGGGTAGGAACACTATTAAATCTGTACAGTGGTCACAAGGTGGTGGACAGGGATTGTGAAGGAAAAATATTTTTTTATATAAAGGACATTTATATAATTGGCGTGGGGTGTACAAATCACGGTGGAAAAATAACAGAGTGTGTTGCCGTCTTCTTTTTATTAAGTTTGCGGGTGGGATACTTCCCACGAGCACTATCTATACCACTATTATAAAGAGAGAACTGTGTCCTTTGAGCCAGGTAAACTCAAAGTACACCACCAATCCAAACACCCAATACATGTTTGAAAACGTCAGGGCAAGCAGAAGGACATAGGCTATATAAATTTAAAAAATAAACGTTATTTACAAAATTTATATAAAAAAAGTAGTCCCTCCAAAGTAGTGCCGGCCGCGACGTGCGTGCTCACGTCAGGAGCACTGGGAGGAGCAGCGTCCGAGGAGCAGCGGACATGGCGCGGGGGAGGAGCGGTGACCTGAGGAGCAGTGGACAGGCCAGCGGCGGTGCGAGCAGCGGAGAGGCGGACATGGTGCGGGGGAGGAGCGGCGGCGGACAGGCGGTGAGGAGCAGAGTGGCGAGGAACGGTGAACTGAGGAGCGGCGGCTGAGGTAAGGCTCCGGGTACAATGTCGGGGCAGGCGGGTGTCGGGCCAGGCGGGGGACGGGGAGTTACAACAACTCAGGCGGTGAGGAGCAGAGCGGAGAGGAGTGGTGAACTAAGGAGTGGCGGCTGAGGTAAGGCTCCCGGGACAATGTCGGGGCAGGCTGGTATCGGGCCAGGCAGGGGACGGGGAGTTACAACAACACAGATCGGCTGAGGAAAGGCAATGTCGGGGCAGGCGGGGGTCGGGGACTAACACGGTGACGGGTGGAACATTTTGCAGGTAGTACTGTCCAACCTACATTGACTCAGACCAGGCGGGGGTCGGGCCAGGCGGGAAAACAGATCGGCTGAGGAAAGGCAATGTCGGGGCAGGCGGGAGACGGGGCGGGCGGGGGCACGGGCTGCTTGCTAATGTCGGGGCAGGCGGGGGGTAGGGGAAGCCTGAATGCTCCCGGACAAGGTCGGGACGGGCTGCTAGTTTACTTATAATGTGGTGTTTACTTTTCTGACGGGGAGGTGTGGTTGCGCAGCAAAAATTTCAGTTTATGTTTGAAACAGTTTTTATTAAGCAATTACAAATAAACTTTCTCCGGAAACTGACGCTGTATATATCAAAGGTGTGACAAATAAAAAGGCAATTCATAAAATATCCCTTAAGCGTGTCCACACCCTCCCTTTTTTTCTGCTATAGTTTATAAAAGTGTTGCCCCATATTCTTGATAATATAAGAAGGCATGAGTTACTTTTAGATAAAGTAGCAAAGAAGTGCTACAAGAAACACTACCGCACTACATAATCTCAGGTCACAAGAACAATAACAATTAAAAAAAAGTTCAACACAAATGACTTAATATTACATAGAAATGCACGCATTATAATTTTTTCCATTACTATTCTGTAGAATTTGGGAACATTCTTTCATAGTGCTTAGAGGTTGTTCACTGCTCCGCCAACAAATCACATACTCTTTTAAGAATATATAGGATAGTAGTATAATGATATACACTACTGGTCCTATATATTCTATAGGGAGTAGGTGAAAAGGAACCGCAGCTGAGAAAAATTAAAATGACAAAATATCATTCAGAAATATAGGGTTTATCAAAGGTATTCACTAAGAAAGAATCTATGCAAACTATCTTTTTACAGACTGCAATTTCAAAAAATATTCTCACTGATAAAATATCTGGTCAAGTAAGTTATAAAGGTCGGTATTTCAGATGGCTTACTCCTGGCGCCGACAAATCTCCAATTCCTGTTCTGTGACAATATGACACTCTATCTATACTACTATTATAAAGAGAGAACACAAACCTTTTGGCAAGGTAAACTCGGGAACCACAGCGCCAATCCACACACCCAATACATTGTTGTAATCCTCAGGGTGTGCAGATGGACATGGGCTATAGAAAATAAAAATAAAACGTAAATTTCAAAATATAACTTAAAAAAAAAGTAGTGCCCTGAAAGTAGCGCCGGCCGCGACGCTGACGGCCACGACATAGCGCTGGCTGCAACGTACGTGATGACGAGGAGGAGCGGTGGTGAAGTGAGGGGCTCGGGGAGGAGCGGCGGCTCAGGTAAGGCTCTGAGACATGGGACGGGAGGGAGCCGGTGCGGGAGGTTGGCCGGGAACAACTGCAGTAAGGCTCAGGGTCTGGGGGCAGCATTTCAGGCTAGCGTGCACTCCCGCCCTGGCCCCCGCCCGCCACGACATTGTCCGGGACACAGACAATGTCATAGCGGGTGGGGGCTGGGGCGGGAGTGCACGCAAGCCTGAAATGCTGCCCCCAGCCCCCTTCTGCCCCTGGCAACGCTGGGGCGGGCTGCTAGTTACAATATATAGAGTGTCACCGATGACACACAAAAAGGAAAAGGAAAATACATTTATGAATACAAAACAAGATCAATAACTAAATACTTTCCAGTGGTGAATATGTTCAGAGTTGCTTTTCTCCGGTACTTCGAAATCTTTCAGCTTCGCGGCGAAGGGTCATAAACTCCTCTGAGATCATAATGACTGTGCATATTATAATATACATATTCACACTATATAATCCCAAGGGGGAAACAGAGTTAGATACCAGAAGCTGCTGATGTTACATATGAATCTTTAGTCTTCACGCCGACGGGTCATGAACTCCTCTGAGATCACAATGACTGTTAATATTATAATATACATATTCACAGTATATGATCCCAAGGGGGTAACGGTACACAGACAAAATATCGATTTTTTAATATCGATAAGCAAAAATATCGAAGTTTAAATATCGATATACAAAAATATCGAAGGTAAGTAATATCGACAGTCTAAATATCGATATTGGTATGATATCAGTAATATCGAAGTTGTAAATATCGATGTTAATAATATCGAAATTAATAACTTTGATGTTACTAATATCTATTTTTAAATACATTTAGTGTATATTATATTGTATTAATTATGTTTTATAATTTTTTTTAATGTTATTTTATTAAATATTGTGTTTTACTACTGTAGCGGGTTGTGGGTTTATAGGGGAATAGGGTGGGAAGTAATTTAATTATGTTAAATTAATTATTAATTATGAGGAATTATTAATTAATTAATTGAGAATTAATTTTATATTATTTTTAATTAATTTATTAATTGATAAATATGTTCTGTAGCGGGTTATGGGTTTATAGGGGAATAGGGTGGGAAGTAATTTAATAATAATTAATTAATTGATATATGTTTGTACATATTTTAAATAATTAATTGGTAATTAATTTCTATTAATTAGTTAATTAATTATTATAATTTTTTATCATATATATAATTATTAATTAGTTGGTAATTAATTATTATTAATTATTTCATTAAATTAATTAAAGTAATTTTTATATATATTATTTATTGTTATTAATTAATTAATTGTGCAAAATAATATTAATTATTAAATTAAATTAATTACAGCAAATGTGCTAATATATTTATTTTATTGTTATTGTTAATTAATAATTAATTGGTAATTAAATAATATTAATTAATTGTGGGTACAGGGGTATTTTTAGGGTTCAGGGTCAGTTTTCAGTTCATGGGTACAGGGGTATTTTTAGGGTTCAGGGTCAGTTTTCAGTTCATGGGTACAGGGGTATTTTTAGGGTTCAGGGTCAGTTTTCAGGCCATGGGTAAAGGGGTATTTTTAGGGTTCAGGGTCAGTTTTCAGGCCATGGGTACAGGGGTATTTTTAGGGTTCAGGGTCAGTTTTCAGTTCATGGGTACAGGGGTATTTTTAGGGTTCAGGGTCAGTTTTCAGTTCATGGGTACAGGGGTATTTTTAGGGTTCAGGGTCAGTTTTCAGGCCATGGGTAAAGGGGTATTTTTAGGGTTCAGGGTCAGTTTTCAGGCCATGGGTAAAGGGGTATTTTTAGGGTTCAGGGTCAGTTTTCAGGTCATGGGTAAAGGGGTATTTTTAGGGTTCAGGGTCAGTTTTCAGGCCATGGGTAAAGGGGTATTTTTAGGGTTCAGGGTCAGTTTTCAGGCCATGGGTAAAGGGGTATTTTTAGGGTTCAGGGTCAGTTTTCAGGCCATGGGTAAAGGGGTATTTTTAGGGTTCAGGGTCAGTTTTCAGGTCATGGGTAAAGGGGTATTTTTAGGGTTCAGGGTCAGTTTTGGGTTTTTGGGTAAAGGGGTATTTTTAGGGTTCTGGGTCAGTTTTGGGTTTCTGGGGTACAGTTGTACAGGGTAAAAATTAAATAAATTTAAATTAAATCAATTAAATGAAATTACAAAATATAAAATTACATTAAATTATTACGTTTTTAATTTATTTTAAATGTATATGTATTAGTTTAAATTTTTTAATTATGTTTTAATCTTTTTAATTAATATTTGTAACATTATATGTATTTTATAATTATTTTAACATTATTATTACGATATTTAAAAAAACGATATTTTTAATTTCGATATTTTTGTACTACGATATTATTTTTTCGATATTTTTGTACTTACCTTGTTAGGGATAGGATTCCGATATTTTTGACTTCGATATTTTTGTCCCGATATTTTTGTAGGTCGATATTTTTGATTTCGATATTTAGTCAGACATTCGGGGGTAACAGAGTAAAAACCAGAAGCTGGTGATGTTACGTATAAATCTTTAGACTTCGCGCCGACGGGTCACCATCACCTCTGAGGTCAAGTACAGTGTCAATATTATAATATACAAAGTCACAGTAGATGAGCTCACGGGAGCCAGAAAAGGAGCAATGTTTGCTGTATTCTGTCTGTTTATGAAAACAAGCTGCTGACATTACAGAAAAAAGGCAAAAACAACCAATAACACTTTTTTCTAAATACAAATGTTTAAATATTGACAAATAGCTATGTATTTTAAATATCTACTATGCCATAATCAAACAGCTTACAACTCAGGAATATGTTTTGTTTGGCGCAAAACAAGAATCCGGCACCAGAAAAGGGAACCTGTATCACAGAATGGACATGCGTAAATAACTCGCAAAAAATGAAACTAATTCATGTTAAGTAGTTTATGGAAGGAAGATTTGGCTCCGCCCATTTAGATGTCACGTTTTACAGTTCACACAGGCTCACGTTTTAACTGTTTAACTTGTGCACATGTTGGGAAAAGTTACAAACTGTGAAGTGGTAAAGGTTTCGATTTCGATCCTAACACGTATCAGGTCCTTAATATGTAAATACTTTGGAGAGCTTAGTAGCTGCTACTCGGCAAACTGTGTCATTTCCATTCTCATGACTAAAAATATCTATCAACTGCCGTAATTCTAAACAGAAGACATAAAAAAAAATTATCGTTCGGAATAGAAGAAAAAAAATATGTGCTAATATTTCTCATCACTATGGTTTTAAATTTAAAAAATGCCAGCATTTGTAAAGCATACAGCTACCCCCAGAAAGGTGTGCCAGTACTCGGGGGCATTGGGAAGATTAAGAAAAAGTGTTGCCTACAGTGACATAGTGGTGGGCTATCGTGCCGCGGGAGCCGGTAATCGAACTGTGAACGCCGTTGTTTGAAGTCAGGTATCATAGCGGCTGCGTCACACTTTTTCCACACATATGTTAATTACTGCTAATTAAGTTTTAAACATTGTAAAATTATAACATATAACAGAGTACTGTTACAGTTAGTTTTTCACTACAAAAAGTATGCACGCCTTTTTAAAATTTCCCTAAGAACAATATAGGTTTCAGGGACATTGTAGTTAGAAATTAGCATTTATAAAACCTTTGACATTCACTGAAAAAACATAGGTTTTACGGAGGTTATAGTTAGAAATTAGCATTTAAAGCTTTCAGGGACATTATAGTTAGCTGGACATTTCACTCGTACAAAACCATAGAAGTTCTACTGATATAATTAGTTCAGCTAACTATAACTCATGCCCCCGCATATTTTTGGCGACGGGCAGACTTGAACCCTAGAGACTCTTGGTACAGCAAAGTAACAAAGAATCTAAGGAACTACAAGAGAAACCAAGAGATCCTACAAGCAACTACTAGAATAAAGAAGGTATTTCCAGGCAAGCCAGCACCAGCCCCACCAGTGTCCTTTCAACGGACAGCCCCAGCGAGCAGTGTCACCTTCAACTGACACTACAGCCTGGGAATACTACAGCTACAGTGAGTTGGAGGAGTAGTTCAACTACAACCGGGTTTGGTGTTCCAGCCACATGGCAATGTACAAAAGTGTTTGTGAGTTGGATGGGTAGCCTCTCTACAACCAGATTTTGGTGTTCCAGCCACATCGCGCAAATGTGACTACAGTGTCTTTTGAGATTATGACAATTTTAAAGTGATTTATTAACAGTAGCTGAGAGTTAAAGTACTTCCAAATCTACAGAGATTTATATTGAAAAGCTTTTGTGTCTCAACGATGTTCCTTCAGTAGTAACACTGATGGACAATGTTTTATGAAATACATGAATTTTTAACAAAGATTGTGACCAGTATTTCAACCAAAGGCAGTTCATCTACCGGATTCTATGTGCTACTGTGCAGCTCCATGTTTGAAGAAAGGAGGAAGCTGCCTCTACTTCGTCAATCTTAGGGGCCTCGTTTATGAGAAATGACGCATCGCTGCGTGAAAGCAGCCATGCGTCACTTCTCAGTGCGCACTCCTTGCGACATTCCTGATGCGTCATATTTAATGTATGACGCATCATGTCGCAAGGAGTTACAGATACGTCAGTATTTCTGACGTATCTGTAGGCGCAAAAGTGATGCATTGCTGGAGTGTGTCACAAAAGTGACGCAACTCCAGCAATGCTTCCTTTCACATGGGGAAAGCCCCATGTGAAAGGGCTTGCGTCAGTCTTACGCCTGCTGTGAGGCAGGCGCAAGATTTTGACGCAACAGCGTCCTAAAAGTGACGCAGTGAAATCTCATAAATTTCACTGCGTCGCTATTACCAAGCTTTTTGTGGGGGAACGCCCCCTCTGCATACATTATACCTGACGCAGGTATAATGTGGCGCAGGGGTTTACAAAGTGACGCATCTACTTAGATGCATCACTTTTTAAATATGGCGCAACAAGGCGCATGTTTTACGCCGCCGATGCGTCACAAAAAGTGACGCACCGGCGGCGCAAAACTGACGCAAGGCCTCATAAATGAGGCCCATAAAGTTTTATTTAACACAAAACCTGAGCAGTGATTACTACAGTGGAGATGAATCCCTGACCCTGATGCACAAGGCTCTGCATGGTTCAGGAGCGGGATACCTGCAGAGGAGACTGACTTTCTATCGTCCGGCGCGCTCTCTCCGTTCGGAAGCTCTTTGCAGAGCTGTGGTTCCACGGGTGAGGAAGGCTCGTGCGGGAGGGCGGTCTTTTGGCTGCAGAGCCCCCCAGCTTTGGAATCAGCTTCCATTCTCTCTGCGGAGTACTGTTAATTTACTCCAGTTTAGGAGGGGCCTGAAGACCTGGCTTTTTAACTCTTAGTGTGTTTTCTACTGCTCATTGTTGCTTTTGTTCTGTCTTTGTTGCTTGTTTTTAGCTGTGTTGTGTTATTTCATTATGAGTTGAGGGTGGAAAGCGTCGGGACACTCCCTGTGAGTAGCTGCACGCTATATAAAAAACTCCATAACATAACATAACATAACATAACAGATGTGTCTTGCATCAAACATTGTGCTACAGGCCGTGCTGCAGGACGTTATTTTACTGGCACTGCTGATAAAGCCAGGTGAGACATTTTATTTTTTTACGGTGATTAATTGTCATTTTTTTAGAGGCCAGGGGCCTCATTTATGAGGCCCTGCGTCACTTTTACGCCGCTGGTGCATCACTTTTTGTGATGCACCAGTGGCGTATAAATTGCGCCTTGTTGCGTCATATTTACAAAGTGACGCATCTAGGTAGATGCGTCACTTTGTAAACTCCTGCGCCACATTATACCTGCGCCAGGTATGATGTATGCAAGGGGGGCGTATTGACACAAGGGGCCTCATTTATAAGGCCTTGCGTCAGTTTTGCGCTGCTGATGCGTCACTTTTTGTGACGCATCGGCGGCGTAAAACATGCGCCTTGTTGCGCCATATTTAAAAAGTGACGCATCTAGGTAGATGCGTCACTTTTCAAACCCCTGCGCTACATTATACCTGCGTCAGGTATAATGTATGCAGAGGGGGCGTTCACCCGCAAAAAGTCTCGTAATAGTGACGCAGTGAAATATATGAGATTTCACTGCATCACTTTTAGGACGCTGTTGCGTCAAAATCTTGCGCCTGCCTCACAGCAGGCGTAAGACTGACGCAGGCCCTTTCACATGGGGCTTTCCCCATGTGAAAGGACGCATTGCTGGAGTTGCGTCACTTTTGTGACACACTCCAGCAATGCGTCACTTTTGCGCCTACAGATACGTCAGAAATACTGACGTATCTGTAACTCCTTGCGACATGATGCGTCATATTATAAATATGACGCATCAATCATGTCGCAAGGAGGGCGCAGTGAAAAGTGACGCATCGCTGTTTTCACGCAGCGATGCGTCACTTTTCATAAATGAGACCCAAGGAAGGGTCGTAGAAGTGACGCAGTGAAATCTATGAGATTTCACTGCGCCACTTTTAGGACGCCGTTGCGTCAAAATCTTGCGCCTGCCTCACAGCAGGCGTAAGACTGACGCAAGCCCTTTCACATGGGGCTCTCCCCATGTGAAAGGACGCATTGCTGGAGATGCGTCACTTTTGTGACACACTCCAGCAATGCGTCACTTTTGCGCTTACAGATGCGTCAGAAATACTGACGTATCTGTAACTCCTTGCGACATGATGCGTCATATATTAAATATGACGCATCAGGAATGTCGCAATGAGTGCGCAATGAAAAGTGACGCATCGCTGTTTTCACGCAGTGATGCGTCACTTTTCATAAATGAGGCCCCAGTTATCTGCGGTGTCAACTGCCACTTTCAAATTTACATTCGATGCGGCACGTGCTCTCGACAGGGCGCGCGGAATCTCTCACCTGCATTGAAGAGACCTCTTGACAATCCAAGCTCCTCTGGTTACGAGGCTGTGATGATGTTTTTGATGCTGGGCGCTTCTGAAAGGATGTTATACTGCACAGACGTGCAGGGAGCCACCTGGGGCGACGTCTTTTGCGTGTGGCCATGTTTGGTTTCGCACTCGCACTATCGTGTGCTCGGCTTTCTCCTCCTGTGCCAACCAGGTCACGCAGGGCTGTTGCATACTAGTCACTAGGCCAAGTTCATTTAGGCACTGACAGATGGCAAAGTTGACTACGAGAGATTTCCTACATTATTTTCATGGTCGCATGTTGTTTACATGTTTAGACAACTAATGACTCCTGAAACTGGTTTAACACCATTGTGTAGTTTGCCGGAGCAATGATGTTTTAACGTCCTGTTCTGTGTCACCTCTTTCTTCGGGATCAAAGCAATTTAGTTTTTTTCTCCTCCAGTGCAGCCTTGATTTGTTCATTTCTGTGGGTTGCAATATTGTTTTCACGCAGCTATAGTTTTCCTGCATTCTCTGCACAGTGTTACGCTGCCACCTAGTGGCTAATTCGTTTTTCACTGAAATGTTCTTATGTCTTCAGTCCGAGTGAAGTCTTTCATCACCATCTACCTTCCTGTTTCTGTACTTGGAGTAAGCAAGTCTGATGCTGGAAGTTTCGTTTTTATTGCATTTCCATGCAATATGTGTGTGGCAATTTTGAATTTATATTGTACATTTTAAGGTGGGTGTACAATTTTTCAATGCTTGTTTATGCAATAACAAATTTGTGGGTTATTCTGCACACATGATCATACTCCATTTACTTCACATAGAGTGGTCTATATCTTGTTGTGGTGATGCCACAGTTTATGTATGACCTTAAATGGTGGGTAGTTAGTTCTAAAGGGTGGTCATCACAGTGGATCTCTTAAAGGAGGATGGGTTTTGGGGCAAAGGCCATAGTCCCATTATAGTCTGCCTATTCTCCTGTGTTAAAAAAGCTATAGTGTCCATTACTTAGAATTTAAGTTAAAGGGTGGTTCTTTTACATTTATTGTAGCGATGCCACAGGTTTACGCTTTTATTAGGATGGGTTTTACCCTTGTAGTGGTCATCACAGTTGGTCCCTTGCCCATAGTATGGGTGTGAGATGCATCTCTTTTCTCTTCTGTAAGTTACTCCCACATGGGGGTATGTAATCTCCACTAGGGGGTTGGGTCATGGAATAGTTCCCATACGTCTGTACCTAGGTAAACTCCTACGCGGGGTTGGAAGTGGGTTTTAATCCCTTTTACAGTTGTACGCAGTGCAATAGTACATACCTTTACGGTTGGTTCTATGGGTGACGACCCATTTGTTTTTGTGTCCCTTACTCTTGGGATTGAATTCGCAGGATATTCTACCTTTAGCACTATTCTATGGTATGCTCTTGGGCATTTGTGTTGTGGGGTCTTTTACCCATTGCGTTATAGTGCTTTATGTTACAGTGTATCATACAAAATGGTACGAACTGTAGTTCTTGTAATGTTACGCTGTTGCTTACTCTTACATATGTTTAAAAATTCTCTTTTTGGAGGGGATGGGGATATTGCTATTCAATTGTATTTATCTTTACCATCCTTTCTTTACCTAATGGTTCTTTCTCTTGTGATGTTTTGTCTTCATTACTGCATCCTAGAGAATTGTACTTTTACTTTACCTGTGCTTAGCTCTCTCGTTTCCTTTTTGCTTTTGTTTAAGGAAAAATGGATAATAATATACCCTACTTAAATGTATAACATGTACTGTAGCCCTGCTGCCTCTAGCTGCTCTGCCAGAGTGTGAGTTGGCCATTGGAATGTTGGTGTGCCTGTGATGCGTGGAATGCCTGGGTGTCTGAGTGGAATGAATGTGGCAGTTCGAGATGGGCTGAGCAGCTAGACAGGCTGCTCCCGGTGAGGCTGGTACCACACTTGGCTGGTTGGAGTCATGAGAGATGTAACCTGAACTGGAAGATTAATAAAGAAGACCTAAATATACATCCCGGCTCCTGGTGTCTTTCTACATAGGACACAACACACTGCTCATGACGTCACATATTACATCATTCATGGCATGGCATGGTCAGTGACATCACTGATGATGACATATAAAATAACATCACTGTTGACATCATCCATGTGTAAATCTGATGTATCTCCTCACAGTCTAATATAACCTTTGATATACCCACTGTAAAATACAGACTACCTTTTTCGAAACCATTGAGACACCAATACCAGTTACTACATACGCACTCACTGATTCCTAGGTCTACACACATATCCACTCATTTACCCATACCGTCACTTATACATGCAGTCATTCATCAATACAACACTATAATATGCACTCATACACCTATTCAGACACTCACACACCGCCACACACACCGCCACTCATCCATGGAGTTACTCACACACCTAGTCAGTCATGCAAAGAATAAATTACACTCCAATTTACTCACCTATACAGTTATACACACACAACAGACAGATTAATACAGACATTCACACAATTTAGTCACTAACCCATGCATAGCTGAACTAACTATAACGGTAAAATGTCCGGCTAACTATAACGTCCTTGAAACCTATGGTTTTTTCAGTGAATATATATATTTATTTAACCATGAACAATATATCTAGTTATTAAGCAAACCTAACGAATATCTATATATATTTTTAAACCATAGGCAATATGTATATTTTTACAAAGAAATGCACATATCTAAATACATACATGTAATCACATTATACATTTTTATATACACAGGCATGTGCTGTACATTTGTGTTTGAGTATTGTGGTCATGTATGAAAGAGAAGACTCTTGAGTAGTCTTCTGAAGATAAGTTAGTTATCTGTGGGTCTTATGTTTGGAGGTAATCAATATCATAGTTTTACTGCTTTAACAGAGAAAGATGTAGCATGCAGTTTTTTATTGTGTGGTGGGGTGCTGAGGCGAGGTGCTTATCTTGAGCAGAAGTTCCTTTGTTGAATGTATTTGGTGATTTTATTCCTGATGAAAAGTGGCCCTGTCCCATGTATTACCTTGTGAGTCATAGAAAGCAGCTTAAATGTGGATCTTCTGGCCACCGATAAACAAGGTAGGGTCCTCGAAGCAGGGGAGATGTGGCATTGTGGTTTACATGTAAGAGTAGTTTGGCAGCGGAGTTTTGAATCAGTTGTACTCTTTTCACACTTGATAGAGATGATCCACAGTAGAGGCCATTGTTGTAATCATGTTTACACAGTATAATAGCCTAGACCATGTGTGGAAATCCTAGGCGGGGGATGATTGTTCATAGTAATGAAGCTTGATCTTGGTGATTTGTCCACTTAGGCATTTATTGATAACTTGGAGTCCATGGTAATTCCAAGGCTTATTTCCTTAGATATCTTAAATTCTCCTCAAATGCCTTCAAGGATTGTTTTTTTTTTTCAAAAGGGTATTATGTCCTGCTCAAAAACCATCCTGTCTGTACCGCAGGCCCCTTTTCGTCATGGCGCAAGATCACCTGCATTGGCACTCGGCAGCACTCCATTCGCGAGGCAAAGGAGAGAGCAGGAAGGCACCATATCTCAGTAGACGTGGCGCATTTCTGCTCTTACCCTGACCTGCAAAGCTGCTCATTGCAGCAAGTTGCTGTGTTGCATGAAATATTGCTAATTTGGTACCCCCAGTTTGCATAGCGCTGATTCCACCTCATGCCTCTTTCATCATCCACCCTGTCCCGTTATCTTAATATTGCTGGTTCATTTTCATACCCATTTCCTCTCTTTGTCACTGTTGTTTTATCTTTCTATTCCTTCTTCTTTCTCCCTTTTATGTTCTTCTCTCTGTTGCTCTGTGTCAAAGGATTATGAAAAATAAGCCCCAGACTCCAATAATGAGTGTTGGTGGGCTTCACTACCAATCACCAGCTCAAAATAAGCATTGGTAAGTCAACAGCTGTGCCTCATAAAGCTGAGACCTACTGGCTCTACTCATATCTCCTAATGGGCAGTTCCTCACTGGTGTAGATTTAGGAGGGTGTTGGGGTGTGACAACCCCCAAAAAATGAATGTTTGGCTTGGTAGATGAGTCTGACGACCTTAATCCGGTCTGCTATCTCAGTGACAGTTTTTCTTTTGTCGTGAGTAAAGAATGAATGACAAAACAGTGACTTTGACGTAAATGGGAGGGGGAGGGACAGAGATACCCGTTTGGGCCCAGATTTACAAAGGACTTGCATTGCCATTGTGTCACGCAGGATGATGCAAGGCAACCCACGCCTTCTAGTGAGATTTACTAACCCACGCAGAGCTGCTTTGCAGGGCTTTGAGTGCAGAGTCCAGAGTATCGCAAATCACTGCCATGCATGCTCCGCATGGGGAAGGCATTCTACGGGCGTGGCATGGGTCTTCTCATGCACTGTTGGACTTGGCCCTTAAGGCAGGTTCACCCCTAGACTTTTTGCTTTAAATGGTGACCTGGTGATGGTGATTTTTGGGTTCTGCGCACTTTCACTGTGTCCCAGTGGAAAGTGCGTGCGCACTCTGAGTGCATGTGATGAGATAGGCCTGCCCTCCCATAGGAATGCATGGGGAATGTATGTGTCCCTGGTAGTTCCTGATGCGTGGGGTGTACAGGTTCGAATTTGATATGTGCGCACTCGTGGGAGTGAATGCTTCGCAATGGTGTGTGTTGCATGAGTGTGTCATATGTAGAAATGCCATTTCTAGGACTTGGCATATTAATGTAAAATATGCCTGGCGTGTGATTGGCTGGAGCAGGCTGGTGAGCCTGGCTCCAGGAGTCTGGATGGGTCTGCCCCGGTGGTGAGTGGGAGATTAGCATGCTGATGGCTGGGGAGGAGTGTGCCTGTGTCCTGAATGGGCTGGGCTTTTCCCTACACAATGCTGGCTCCGCCCCCTGTGGTGCGACTGATGACCCAAGCCCTGCCAGTGAATAGAGAGGGTGGTTGAGGTAAACAGAGTACTTCAGAACCAGCTGCGACTGGTTTCCCCCCACCCTGCACCTACAGACAAAGGATTTAGGTGTATAAAAATGGGGCTGTGTCCCCACAGAAACTGCTCTTTTCCAGGATCCTGAGGGGGGCTGTTGCTGCTGCTGGGCCAGAGGACCGCCACTTGGGGTGTCTCTCTGCCTGGAGACCCAGTGAGCTGGCTCTGGGCTCAGCCTTGCCCCCCCCCCTGCCTTGCTGAAGGACTCTGCATGGACTTTGGGGGCCTGAACTCTCCCCTAGCGCTTGGGAGCGCTTGATTTCGGCCCCCAGCGCTTAATAGCGCTTTATTTGCTACTTTTGCGCAGGAGGCGCTTTAAAAATTCAGCTAGCGCCTGGGAGCGCCGTGGTCACCCCTCTAGTGCTGGGAGCGCTTTGTCTGCAGAGGCCGGTGCCCACCCGGCATTGTCCGCCCCAAGCGAGTGCCACCTCGCTTGTTTTCGAGTGTTTTGTCGCCTGGCAGGTGCCCACCCTGCCAGGGACCTTGCCGCCCGTTTTCGCTTTTACTTCGCCCTCGGTAACTTATCCCCCGCCTAAAAGTGCCTGGAACGGGTCGCCGCGCTGCCCGCTACGACCCGGAAGTTGTTTGCCGGCCGGCCAATCGGAGAGCGGCCCGACGGAAGTCCCGCCCCCACAGCCGCGACCCGGAAGTCAGGCAGGCCGGGGGCAGGACAGAGAGTGAAGCCGGAAGCTGCTGCCTGCCGGGGCTCCCATGTGAAGGGAGAGCCCCGGGGAGAGAGGGAGAAGTGTGGAGGGAGCCCCCGAGGAGCGGGAGCTCCCGTGCAGAGCCGACCGCCGCACCCAGCCGAGAAGCAGCCTCGGAGTGCAGAGCTGCAGCCGCCAGAGCGGGTGAGTGCCACGGAAACGGGAGGGGTGCCGGGACACATTGTCGGTGTCCGCCCCCCCCTCCCTCGGTAGCGCAACCTCACGCTGTTGTGTGTAGAGCCCCAGAAAGGCTCTTGAGAGGGCATTTCTTTGTGCTGAGCCCAGCAAGGCTCTTGAGAGGGCATTTCTTTGTGCTGAGCCCAGCGAGGCTCTTGAGAGGGCATTTCTTGTGCAGAGCCCAGCGAGGCTCTTGAGAGGGCATTTCTTTGTTCAGAGCCCCGAGGCTCCCTCAAGCCCACAGTTGTTCTCACGAGCCCTGCGAGGCTCTTGTGCCCACAGTTGTTTTAGAGCCCAGAAAGGCTCCAACGTTGCCCTAACTTTCCCTGCACCAGTTGCCCAGCACTTTGTGGGCAACTGCCACGTTTAGGCCCTGACATTGGGACACAGGGACTGCCACAGGTGGTGGCTAATGTGGATTTTGCGCTAGGGTGTTCTCTTGTTCTGGCACCTCTGAATGTGTTGGTAATGCGTCATGTGCTTTGTCCTTTACACCTCTGAATGTATTGTTGATGCATCATGTGTTTTCCTCCCCTGCACCTCTGAATGTGTGTTTATGCATCATGTGCCCTTTTCTACACCGCTGAATGTTTTCATGCATCATGTGCCTTGATCTTACACCGCTGAATGTAATTTGTGCATCACTATCTGACTGCTAATGTGGGGTCTTTTTCTGGTGCTGGGACACTATGGGATGTTCTGAAACCCACGCTGAGAGGGGTGGATATTTCCTTGGGCGCAGGGAGGTAGAGGGGGGCCCAATCAGACAGCCGCACAACAGAATTATGTGGCCCTCTTAATGGATGAGGCCCGCCAAGCCTGGATGGTGATGCGTAGGACAGCAAGTCCAGTAAGATGCTGCATCAACTTTGCCAGGGTACCTTCCATTCCCAGGCCCTACCGGGAATCCTGGGCCCGGCGGGAGAACCAATCATCGACCCCCAAGCTATTGTGGAAAGCTTCGCCGTTTATTATGCGGACCTTTATGCTCCAAAAGAATGCCTATAAGCTGCCTTCAAAGATTAATTAATCGATGCTTTACCGCCCAAAGCCGTGTCAGATGAGGTGCGGGAGCAATTGGAGCTACCACTGACAGATGAGGAGTTGGGTACTGCGCTGGGATAAAACAATCCCGGGAAGGCGCCGGGACCCAACTGGCCCCTCATTTTAAATTGGTGATAGAAGAGGCACAGGAGCAAGGCTCACTCCCCTCGGACTGGAAACAGGTGGAGGTTGTGGTATTCCACAAACCGGGCAGGCCCCCGGAGCAACATGCTTCATATCGTCCTATTTCCCTTTTGAATGTGGAGGCAAAGGTTCTGGCCAAGACGTTGGCCAACCGTCTTCTGTCCCACATCTCCACCCTGGTGCACCCTGACCAGACTGGGTTTATGCCCCAGAGGGCGACCAGGCACAATATCAGGCGGGAACACGTGGCAGTGGCGGCCATCAGGCAACTGGGGGAGCCGGCTGCACTGCTATTGGCCACATTGGACAGGGTGTTTGACTCCTTGAGCTGAGTGTACCTTTTTTCCTTGCTGCGAAGGCTCAACTTCGGGCCGCGCTTTCTTTCCTACCTAACGCTACTATGCACAGATCTGACGGCATCAGTGCGGGTGGTGGGGGCACTTTCTTCGCCTTTTTCTATTAGGCGGGGCACGCGGCAGGGCTGCCCCTATCCCCATACCTTTTTGCGTTAGCTATGGAGCCTCTGGCTGCCTGGGTGTGCATTGACGCCCAGATCCGGGGATTTGAATGGGCTCCGAGCCTGTCTGATAGGATCGCATTATATGCGGACAATGTCGTTTTCCTTCTCACAGCTATGGATAGGATGGGGCCACGGCTATTGCGCATTCTACAAATCTTTGGAGAAACCTCAGGACTCTATATGAACCCCCGTAAGTCAACACTATGGGTTCTAGGGGATCCGACGGGAGTAGGAGCGTGGGCGTCCTTGGTCCAGCTGGCGGCGGGGGGGGCAGAAATACCTGGGTGTGTTTCTATCAGATATACCAGCAGTTTCATGGGAATGCAATCTGGTCCCAGTGTTGGAACGGAATCGGGAGGATCTTAAGTCCTGGTCCCGTATGCCTCTGTCCCTATATGGCAGATCGGCGATTTTTAAAATGGTGGTGCTTCCCCGGCTCCTCTACCAATTACAGAACCATCCCTACCAGATCCCACCCCAATGATTTAGACAAGTGGACGCAGAAATGGGACAGTTCCTGTGGGAGGGGGGAAAGGTGTGGGTAGCCTTGCACACATGTTTCCTGTCCACCTACTGTGGGGAGCTTGCGTCCTCGGATGTCTTCTCGTATTATCAAGCCTCACACTTACTAATTCTTAACGAGTGGTGGTACGGCGACAGGGGGGGCCCGGCATATGCAGTTGAGCGGCAGCTCATGGGGCGCCATTTCCTACATACGATATTATATCCTCCGCCGCTGCGGGGGTCGTTGCCATTGGTAACGCGGGTGGTGTTTCTGATTTGGAGGCAAGCTCTATGCCGAATGGGGTGGTGGAACTCTTTGACCCGTGAGACCCCCCTCTGGGACAAAGGGCGTCTGCCTCAGCCAGCAGCCCTACAGAGTTTCCGGGGTTGGGACGCAATAGGTATCTCGGTCCTTGGCGATGTCATGAAGGGCCGGACACTCAAATCTTTTCAAGACCTGCAGAAAGAATACTTGATGCCGCGATCCCAGTTTTACCGTTGCCTACAATTTAGACATGCCCTGTCCCCTAGCTTAGAGGGCCTTGTCTCACTGCTGGAATTAAGCCCATTAGAGGTGAAGGTCTTCATGGGAGATCTAACTGTCCGGAAAATCTCTCAAATGTATCAATCCCTAGTGACTCACTGCTCCCCCAGGCTACAGAGGCTTCGGAGGGCTTTGGAGGAGGATGAGGGCGCAATGCAGGAGGAGGATTGGGCTGAGGCTTTAGCAGCCCCGCGGGGGAGGGGGAGGCAGCCATAGCGATGCGCCTTCGTCTGGTGCAGTTCAAGTATCTATACAGGGTCTATTTTACCAGAGTGCGGTTGTGGAAGGCAGGGCTGATCACCTCCTCTGTGTGCCTTTGCTGTAATCGGGTTTGGAGCTGTTCATCTCTTGGTCGCTTTTGGAGTGGGGTATATTCCTGTCTTTCGGAGGTTCTGGGATGGGAGCTCCCACACACGCTGCAGCTGGCCTTACTGCATGTTATGGAGGACGTAGGGGGTAACATCTATAAGCGACACATCATGCAGTTGGGCTTTACATTGGCAAAAAGGGATATTGCCAGGGCATGGAAGGCACCAAGGGCCCTATCAGTGTCCGCAAGGAAGAATGGGCTGGACTTCTGCATGGAGCTAGAACAACCCATTTTTGTTGCTAAGGTGTGTCCGCGCAAACACTACAAGATTTGGAAACAGTGGGCAGATTATCGGGGTCTGTTGTTGGACCGGCCACCAGTGGTAGAGGTCCATTTGTCGGGATATTACATACGCTTACTTTTAGACTGTGGGGGTATGTTGCGGAGGGCTCGGAAGGACTAGCCCTTCCCGGTGTATATCTAAGTGGTGGACAGGTTTATGGGGAAATGGCACAATCAGTGGGTGGGGGAGGTGGGAGGTGTTGTTAATATATGTTTGAATATTGAGTGCAAAAGTCAAAGTCGTTATCGCTGTATGGTTAAATTGAGCAGTTGTCTCTGCGGTGCACTGAATATTATAAAAACAGCAACCACACAAGTTATGAGTAACAAGAATAAACTGAACATTTCCAGAATTGTTAAAATGTAATTTAAAATGTCATCTAGATCCTAACAACCTTACGTCTACTTTTATGCGCTATACTATGAGAGCATGGAAGGGAGAGCAACTTGCAGTTTAGAGTTTTATGGAGAGAAGAGGCGCACTGCATACCTTGTTGAAAGCAATGCTGTCTTTATCACCTGAGGTGTGAAGTGAGTGTTTTGCATGAAGGGCAAACACCCACTGTGGCTGCAGTCAGTCGGTCTTGCTCTGGAACTTGGCTTTATCAGCTTCAGGGTAGATTTGGCATCTGTGAAGTGCACTGGCAGCAGGTGAGACAGTCTCTGGCAGACTTTCAGGTGATAATTTGGGCAAAGGACCTCTCCAGACAAGTGCTTAAGTGGTCGTCCATATATACTAAATCTTATCAGAAATTGAAATTTCTGACATGCGTTTGGGAATGTCTAACAGATTATGTGCATCAAGGTAGGCTTCCCAGATGTTTCTGTATGAAAAATAAAAGGCAGAAGTATATCAATTCAGACTACGCTATTTTGGGTATAAGTCTCTATGCTTTCTTATTTAACTTTCACATGGTGAGAAATAAACATTTGACCCGGATAAATGTGGCATTAGATCTATATCATTTATCCAAGAATTTGACAATATCTGAGTTCCTACAAAAAGATACGGTCTGGCAACAACTGCATTTAAAGACAGACATGAGAATGATTCTGCATACATCAGACAACATGCTGACTTCCAATGTCCAAGCTAAGTAAGATGGTGACCACCATGGAGCAAGATGGAGTCAGAGCCTACATAATATAGAGTCGGACCTGAGGGACTTTAGGTCAAGGCTATGTTTGTGTCTGTTTTTCTCATCATTCTCATTTCACTCAGGGGTTTTAACGTATTCTTTTTTTTGACTATATGAATAGTGATCTGTTTACATAAACTGAAGTAAATCTGCAACCATAGAGGTAATCAATCAATGGGTGCAAATGTACTACTTTTAGGAATTTACAAACATTGGCAGTAGTAGACTTGGGAAGCTGCGCCAATCTCAGGTTTCCAGGCATCCTACTGCAAGTCAAACACCCAAAAGTTGACGTGATGAACGAGTGCAAATAGTTTAACCAGTGGCAATTGCTCAGGGTGGCATTCTAAACCACTGTTTTCTGCCAACCTTGCCACAATAGATAGACCTAATATAAATCAGTACTGACCCTGTTCCTCATGAGAACAGTCTGTCCTTAATCTTGGTCACCTGATCCACTCCCCCCTGACCCACCATGCAGTTAGCTGCATTTTTATTTTGGAATTTTGAGATTCACACCACCCGAATCTTACATTTATAGTTGTAGCAAGTGCAGGGGGTAGCTTAGACAGTATGATTTGGGACCAAGATTCGGGCAAGGTTGGGACAAAACAGTGGTTCAGAATGCTACCTTGAGCGATGGCCACTGGAATTTTGAGATTCACACCACCCAAATCTTCTATACTGAGGGTTTATACTATGGCCTTCACCATTACTTTGTAGTTTTCTTTTCATTGTAATAGGTCTATGAAGCGCTGTTGCTGGGGCAGCTACACACAGAAATGGTATTTATGTTATATTAAAAGCCTCAGGGCCTCATTTATGAAAAGAGACGCATCGCTGCATGAAAGCAGCGATGCATCACTTTTCAATGCGCCCTCCTTGCGACACCAATGATGCGTCATATATACAGTTTGACGCATCATGGTGCAATGAGTTACAGATACGTCAGTATTTCTGACGTATCTGTGTGGTGCAAAAGTGACGCATTGCTGGAGTGTGTCACAAAAGTGACGCAACTTCAGCTATGGGTCATTTCACATGGGCAAATCCCATTTTAAATGTGCCTGCATCAGTCTTGCGCCTGGCTGCGTCACTTCTACGATGCTTTTTCCGTGGGAACGCCCTCCCTGCATACATTATCCTGACACAGGTATAATGTGGTGCAGGGGTTTACAAAGTCACGCATCTGCTCAGACGCGTCACTTTGTAAATAGGGTGCAACAGGGGGCATGTTTTGCAAGGCTAGTGCGTCACAAAAAGTGACGCAATGGAGGTGCAAAACTGTTGCAAGGGCTCATAAATAAGGCCCTCTGTATAGAAGAACCAGGTCCTCAATGTTTACTGAATTGCAAATGGTTCTGAAGGGACCTGAGAGGGAGCGCGTTCCAGAGAGTTGGAGCCTCAGCATGTAAGGAGCAGCCTCCTGCTCTTACTCTCTTAACCCATTGGCCAGGTTAAGACTGTCTGAACTCAAATGATGTGATGGTTGATATAGAGATATCCGATTGGACTGGATGGGGGTCCCCTGGGAGAGCAAGATCTTATGGATAGTACACAAGGTCTTGAAATGTATACGCCTATGCACTGGGAGCCAATGCAAGTTGCAGAGAAGACCAGAAGCCGAGAGGGAGAACAGCAACCTGGCCTTTAGAAGAAACTGAGAGAAGCACTGAAGGAGCAAATTGTTAATTCAAACCAATGGATGAGCAGTTCTCAGTTAAACCACTAGATGGCAGAGTTTGATCAGTATTGAAGCACAAGGAATGCAGAGTTATAAATCAGTGGGGAATACTTAAGTCAGGTGGAAAGTCTATAATTATAAATAGAAACACATGGATTTGTTTGATTTATTTGCTAAGATTTCAATACTCCTTTAGAAACAACTGTCAATTTAAATCTCGAATCAAATGGCTTAAGTACAGATCGGAAAAGGCCTAGCAGACCCAGACAAGAACTTTTACCTCTTTCTGCAAGGTCCATGCATATGTTTTGTTAGAGGGATTTTAAATACAGCAGGCACACCGTTACAAATGATCTGCTGGGTTTTGTTGCCTGCTTCTTCGAATGCCTGCTGACGGCTGAAGCACTTGTGCAGCGTTTCAATGCCCGCTGGTGATATCAGCTGTGTCTTTGAGGGCTGGTGATTTTCATTACGTCATAAATATTAAGATAGAAGAAAGGGGTCACCTATTGCTAAAATTCCAATATCTACGACCCGCCTTTAAAGAAAGATAAAGTGCATTTTGGCTAGAGTAGATGTAAGCTACATTTTGTGCCATTACATAAAACAGAAAAAAAGTAAACATCTATCACCTGAATCCCACCCTGCAAGAATCACCAGGGGGCATATTTACAAGAGTGTTATCTCTGCTTGTTTGGCTTACAACGCCAAAAAAGCGGAGATAAAACCATCGCCCTATTTACAAGAGGGTGCTAACTTGCATAATCGCATGTTAGCACCTTTTCCCAACGCCTCCCTTTGCATCTCCAATGAGATGCAAAGTGGGCGTTACTGGGCGTACCCCGGATGGATTACCTTTCAAACATCGCTGATGTCTACATCCTGATATATACAAGGCAGCCCACAGGATTTTAGCACTCATTAGATTTTGGCGAAAACTGCGTTTTTGCCAAACCTAACGTCTGCTAAGATCCTGACTTACCTATCCCTACTATAGGGGGTGGAATATGCTGATATGACCCTGTGGGCCATATTAGCAAGGTTATCGCCCTTTTGCAGGGAACATCGCTGGAAAACCAGCGATGTTCCCTGCAAAAGGGCGATGACCTCGCTATCGCTGGAATTTTAATCGCCCTGGAGTAACGTGTTGTTCATAACGCGCTACCAAGGCAATAAATACCAGAGATAGCCTGCGATAATATTATTATCGCTAAGCATGGCCAGCGATAATTATCCCTGTCCGTTGTTAATATGCCCCCTAGTGTTTCCATGTGTCTCCTATGCCATGAGTGGACCCCACCATAGTAGCCCTAAAATTCCTTCTCTAGTTATTCCATAAAACTCCCAACTTGTATAAACCTTACAGTTTTCTATATTTAACTCTGGGGACCTTTCTACTCCAAACAAAACTGTTGGAATAGTACATTTAGGGGCATATTACCAAGCAATAGCGATAATTATCGCTATTGCTTTGTCATCGTGAAAAAATTATCACCGAGCTGCGGTGATTTTTATCGCAGATAAACCTTGGTATTACCAAGGTTTATCGCAAATGCGATAAAAATCGGCCGCAATGCATTAATATTGCTGAAAAGTCCGCGATATTCATGCATTAGCGAGCTAATGCTCTTAGCCATGTTATCCACCTCCCATTGGATAACATGGCTAAGAACTGCTCAGGGCAGGTGTTAGCTTTTGGAGATATTCGCGCTTAGCGTGAATATCTCCAAAAGTTGGTAATAGGAGATAGCGATGTTAGCGACTGTTTCCAGTCGCTAACATCTTGGCACGCCCACTTTGCATGTCATTAGTGATAAATATCACTGACATGCAAAGTGGGGCCCAAGATGGTCGCTATCTTCTACTAGCTGTCGCTAACTGGTATTAGCGACAGCTAGGTAATAGGGAGATAATTTTATCTCCGCTTTCTTGGCTTTTAAAGCCAAAAAAGCGGAGATAAACCCCCTTGATAATATGCCCCTTAACTCTTTGAAAAATGCTGTATTGATCTTTTTCGGGATATAAGAAAATTAGTAGAGGTAAGATTGACATTTTAAGGAGGACGACCCTGCCGGTAAGTGTAAGAGGGAGAGGACACCATCTATCCAGTTGATCCCTAATTTTTCTTAACATAGCGTCATAATTCAGCTTGTAGAGCTCAACGTAAGAATTGTTTACGAAGACCACTAGATATCGAATCGCATTACTCGAAGACACCGGGCACTTGAAGCTCCCAGGAAGAACATTGCCTAAAGTGTTGAACATTCATACTTCTGTGCTGTTATGGTTAATTTTGTACCCACCAATAGCCTGAAACTGGTCAAACTCGGCAGGACCCTTCTTATATTTGGTTCTTCAAGCCTAAAATATAAAGTTAGATTGTCTGCAAACCGTTTAAATTTAGCCATACCTTCTATAGGTGGTACGATTCCCTGGTTTGCCCTAATCCTGGTTGCCAGTGGTTCGATAAAAAAAGTGAAAATAACCGGTGATAAGGGACATCCCTGATGAATTCCCAAATTATATCAATATTTCTAACTATGCCAGAATTCACAATTATCTTCTCATGCATGCCCGATATATATTATGAAACTTATTATTGATTGAGCTAGGAAATCCAACCCTCTGAAGAGCAAAAAATAGAGGGGCATATTACCAACAACTAGCGATAATTATCGCTATGTTGGCTTAGCGGCAATATTTTTATCGCCGAGCTGCGGCGATTTTTATCGCTTAGGAACCTTGCTATTATCAAGGTTTATCTCCTAAGCGATAAAAATCGGCTGAAATGCATGAATATCGCTGAAAAGTCAGCGATATTCATGCATTACCGAGCTAATGCTCTTAGCCTGTTATCCACCTCCCATTGGATAACATGGCTAAGAACTGCTCAGGGGCAGGTGTTAGCTTTTGGAGATATTCGCGCTTAGCGCGAATATCTCCAAAAGTTGGTAATAGGAGATAGCGATGTTAGCGACTGTTTCCAGTTGCTAACATCTTGGCATGCCCACTTTGCATGTCATTAGTGATAAATATCACTGACATGCAAAGCGAGCCCAAGATGGTCGCTATCTCCTACTAGCTGTCGCTAACTGGTGTTAGTGACAGCTAGGTAATAGGGAGATAATTTTATCTCCACTTTCTTGGCTTTTTAAGCCAAAAAAGCGGAGATAAACCCCCTTGATAATATGCCCCTGAGTTTTCCAATTAACAAGCTCGAATGCTTTTTCAGCATCTACCATCATTATAAGGGCGGGTGTCTGATTGGTGGTAAAAAAATCAATCACATGCATTGAAAAAGTTGTATTGGAAGACATTGGTCTTCCTGTGAGGAAGCCAGTCTGATCTTTATCAATTATCTTCTGGGCAGTATGCATGATTTGATTAGCCCAGACTTTCAGTAAGATTTTATAATCGAAATTCAATAAGCTAATGGGCCTATATGAGTTGATGTCATGGGGATTCTTTCCCGTTTTGACAAAACTAACAATATTTGATTCCTTGAATGTTGATGGAACCTCTAGGCCGTTTCTCAATGCACTGAAAAGTTCGTCTGGTAAGGTTGTCAATTCTTTCTGAAACATTTTACTGACGTCTGTTGGGAGCCCATCACTTCCACTGGCCTTGGCAGATGGCACTGAGGTTATTTCTTGGCGAATTTCAGCTGCTGTAATATCGACCCCTAATTCCTCTGCCTGAAAATGTGACCGTTTTGGTAGATTCGTATCTAAGCAGTACTGATGTATCTCTTCTTTCTGAACATTATATTTAGTCGCATATCATTTCCTATAATGAGCAAGAAAGATTTTTGCAAGGAGAGGACCCTCGACATTCATTAAGCTTCCTGCTTTACCCTGGATGACCAGGCCAAAATGTTGCCGGACCATCTGACTTTCTTCATAAACTTGTGTTGAAATGGCCACACGCTATTTATCTCTTTTAGAACTAAAAACTCCGGGGCATATTACCAACAACTAGCGATAATGTTTGTCTCTAACTTGTTTAGAGACAAAAATTATCGCCGCACATCGTCGATTTTTATCGCAGATAAACCTTGCTATTAACAAAGTTTATCGCAAATGCGATAAAAAACAGCCGAAATGCATGAATATCGCTGAAAAGTCAGCGATATTCATGCATTATCGAGCAAATGCTCTTAGCCATGTTATCCACCTCCCATTGGATAACATGGCTAAGAACTGCTCAGGGCAGGTGTTAGCTTTTGCAGATATTCCCGCTTAGCGCGAATATCTCCAAAAGTTGTTACTAGGAGATAGCGATGTTAGCGACTGTTTTCAGTCTCTAACATCTTGGCACGCCCACTTTGCATCTCATTAGTGATAAATATCACTGACATGCAAAGTGGGGCACAAGATGGTCGCTATCTCCTACTAGCTGTTGCTAACTGGTGTTAGCGACAGCTTGGTAATAGGGAGATAATTTTATCTCCGCTTTCTTGGATTTTAAAGCCAAAGAAGCGGAGATAAACCCCCTTGATAATATGCCCCTCCTTTAGCTCTTGTTTCGTGCTGGCGAGCTGCAGAACCGCAGCAGTTTGGTCGATGAATGGACCCACCATCCTCTGAACTACGGTATCAGCCGCAAGTTGGAGTTGAGAGATGGTGACCCGCCCCAGTTGGATCTGGTGGCGCAGTGGACAAATGCATCCACTGGAGGGGCCTGTGTTCGACCTCATGGTCACAGGCTCCAATCCCAATGGGTCCACTCAGCCTTTCATCCATCTGCGTGAGGTTGGTCCTGGGTAGTCTCCAGCCTCCTTGCATCTATTATAAGGGGCTGGGATGGCAACCGCGAGAGCGTAGGAGTATCCTTTGAGAGAAGGATGACTGCATATTGGTTTCTTCTATAGGAACGGTTTGTTCTACAGAGGAAGCAGCGAGCATCTGATTTGAAGATTGCTCATTGATGGACAGTCCCATCAACATCGCTACTGTTGGTTTGGGTTTAGTAAAAGGAGAGTATTCTTTCATCTTCTCTAGAGTTGAGGACATGGAATCTTCAATTTTGTGGCTCAGAGGAAGAGGTCTCTTTTGTTCTCTCTTGTTTTTAAATGCTGCTTTAAATACAGCGTCCTTGTCTTCCCCAGACCCCATTTCACCATTGGATAGATTGGACAGTTCATCTTGTGCCAGGTCCTGCAAGATATTCAAGATTAGCGACATGGTTTCCCCAGCCGCCTGTCCCTAATCCAACAAACGGAGGAAGTCTTGTCACCCATCGCGTCAGGGCTAGCAGTTTTTTAAATTCGATGGGGACCAGCCACCGACCCACCACCAAGGCGCCCTTCTAGCTATGACACCCTTAGGAGGCTACCACTGGTGTGAAACCTGGATGCCCCTTGAAGCAGACCTGGAAATCCTTAACTGAAGCCCAAAACAATAGAAAAGAAAGCCACGTCAAGGTATTTACCAAAATGACGTCAGTTAGGATAGAGTCTGGCCGGCCGACTTCCTCAAGCCAGCTGATCCTCCCGGACGAATGAGGTCATATGAAGCAGGTCATTCTTCACAGGAGGCTGCATACTGGTGATATATGCTCAAGGAAGCCAGGCACTTAGGAGAGAAAATACAAGTTTTACTCTGAATTTTAGGCGGGAGATAGCTGCCTTCTTTTTATATCAAAAACAACAGTTGATGGACAGAACTGCCAAGCCATGTCTTTACTGGACCGGAATCAAGCATCCTAGGACCGGTTTCTGGCTATCAGCCTTCATCAGCCTGGATAGCTTGACTCCAGTGATGTGGAGAGCCTGGGACTCACGTCTGAGCATCACCAGCACACTCGGGGTGAAAATTGCAAAAAAACACAGTTGATGGACAGAATGCAGAACAATGTCTTACATTCACCCCAGTACATAGATCTGGGCCTAAATCCATCGTTTGTATGCACTCCACACCACCCCAGTTCAGACACGGCCATATGCAAATCAGCCTTGACCCTGTGCCTCATGGGAACAGTCCAGCCCGAACTGCCAAGCCATGTCTTTACTGGACCGGAATCAAGCATCCTAGGACCGGTTTCTAGCTATCAGCCGTCTTATATCCCCATAATGTGTATATAAAACGTTACGGATGGTCTTTCTATCAATTCCGTCTAATTGATCAGGTTTATAAAAGATATGGCCAAGGTGAACTGCTGTCAAATTTGCCCGTATTTCCGCGAGCCACGGTATGTCGCCACCCCTGTCACATTTTAGACAATCAGTCAAGATCTCCCTTGTTAATGAGGCCGGCGGGTTTTGCCATACCTTTAGCAAGAACAAGGTGGGTCGAGACCTAATATAATCATCCAAGTAAGGTAGTCTTAATTCATTATGAGAGATAAAAGTAGATGATGAAATTGGTAAACTTAAATTTCTCCTGCAGAATCTGTTTTCTTCGGCCTGGACACTTTTCAGGCCTATGAAACCCACATTTCAGCCCCATAAGTCATAATTGGTACACATTGTGTCCTATAGATTTTAGGAAGGGACAGTACTACCTCAATTCTTTTTGGTTGAGGGAGACTTATTACTGAATTAATTGCTTTCAAAAATGTGGTCGGTCCATTAGCCAGATGTGGTGTCCAGGACCCACTATCTGAGAATTGTAGACCCAAATACGGGAAAGTGCGAGTGCGTAGCAAAGAATCTGAGCCCAAGGTAATAGTATTAATGAGACATTTTTTAGGGCCGCAACACATTAAAAAAGATTTTTAAATTTTTTTGCAAAGATTCAGACTATTCATAAAAGCTACAAAACCCCTAACTAAAATTCGAAGAGCATTGGGTGTTCGCCCCATTAAAACAGCATCATCTGCGTATAGTGGGGTGGGCAGTTTGTTACCATTAATTATTGGGACATCTGTAGTTTGGTTGGACAATACATTATATAGTTCATTGACATATAAAATAAATAAAAGTGGGGCAAGGACGCACCCTTGTCTAACGCCTCTACCAACTACGATGTCCCCTTAAACTGCTCCATCCATGCTTATTTTCACCCGAGCCCTTAGGTCCCTATGTAAATACGCTAAAAAATGCATCAAGTCTTTATCCAACTCATAATCTAAAACGCATTGCCAAAACCTGGATCTATTAACAAAATCAAAAGCGGATGTAAGATCCATAAATGCCAGGTAGAGAGGACTGTGTTGGGCGATGGTTTCCCTACAATTAAATTAAGGTTCAGACTGAACTCCCGGATGCCTCCCCACTAGAGGACCGAGCACTGGATGGAATTATACCGACCAAAACCATATCATTGATATATAAAAAACTGATCAACCACATGAGTGCCCCCCTGGTAACTGTTAGGGAGAAGTGGGGCGCTGATGGCCTAGTCTTGGATGATGAAGACTGGAGAGAGGGGGTTTCCTCCCTGAAAGTAGTAGCCATCCAAATGCGACTCAGACTGGTGCAGTTGAAGATTTTACACAGAACATACATCACAGGTCCACGATTGGTACATATGGGTTTGGCGGACAGTGGGGAATGTAGGAGGAGATGTGGGGAGACTGGAACGCTCATGCATGTTTTGTGGCACTGTGCAACAATACAGAAATACTGGGTCAGACCCACAAGAAAATCCGAGAAGTAGTAGGGGTGGAACTGGCGGTAGAGACCCGACATTGCATATTGAATGTCTGGGAGCCAGCTGATCTGACTTCACACGGGAAGCAATGGGTGACCCTGGCATGCATGATAGCCAAGTGTAATATAGCTCAGTTGTGGGGGGCAAGTCAGGTGCCACAAATTGGGAAATGGATGGAGGATCTCGACTGGTGCATGTTCAGGGAACGATCGGTATACATTGCTAGGGGCCGGCCCCAGAAATGGGGGATGATCTGGGGAGCTTGGAACGGCTACAGGGGGGATATATGTACTCCACCAAGTGTTGGCGAGGAAACATTAGCGTTGGTGCCTCAGTGACCCTCACTGTTATCCTAAAGGTATTCTGATAAATGGAAATATATAATTAATCACTGTGAAAGAGATGTATGTCACCTGATGCTTTTACTTATGTTTATATTAATAAAAAGATTTAAAAAAACAAAAAACAATTAAGGTTCAGACAATGTTTCACCGTTCCAAGATTGGTTCGGAAACCTAACTGGCATTTATCTAATATATTTCCATCCTCTGCCCAAGTTCTGATTTTGTTAAATAAGATCCTCCCCAGTATCTTAAGAGTGTTATCGATTAGGGAGATTGTTCTGTAGCAGCTCGGATTAGATCTATCTCCCTTTTTTAAAATGGAGAAGATTACGGATGTGGACCAGGTATTTGCAATTTTAGTTATTGTTAAATTATTAAAAACATTCACAGAACTCTGGCCTAGATTTTATAAGGTCGATGGGTAGCCCATCCGAGCCCGGGGCTTAATTTCCCAGGCTCTGATTTATTGCATCCTCGACTTCTGACAGAGATATTTGAATTTGGACGAGGGTGAGATTTCCAAAAATATCTTCGCATTGAGACGTGGAAGCATACATTTTTGAAAAATGAGCTACCCACGCTTCACTTGTTATATTGCAGCTTAACGGGGTGGATGTATTGCCAAACACTCTCAGTGACTTAGTGGCTAACTAAAAACCCTGGGCCTCATTTATGAGAAATGACGCATTGCTGCGTGAAAGCAGCGATGCGTCACTTTTCAGTGCGCACTCCTTGCGACATTCCTGATGCGTCATATTTAATGTATGACGCATCATGTCGCAAGGAGTTACAGATACGTCAGTATTTCTGACGTATCTGTAAGCGCAAACGTAACGCATTGCTGGAGTGTGTCACAAAAGTGACGCAACTGCAGCAATGTGTCCTTTCACATGGGGCAAGCCACATGTGAAAGGGCCTGCGTCAGCCTTACGCCTGGTGTGAGGCAGGCGCAAGATTTTGACGCAATGGCGTCTAAAAGTGACGCAGTGAAATCTCATAGATTTCACTGCATCACTTCTACGACCCTTCCTTGCGTCAATACGCCCCCTTGCATACATTATACCTGGCGCAGGTATAATGTGGCGCAGGGGTTTACAAAGTGACGCATCTACCTAGATGCGTCACTTTGTAAATATGGTGGAACAAGGTGCATTTTTTACGCCACTGGTGCGTCACAAAAAGGGACGCACCGGCGGCGTAAAAGTGACGCACCGCCTCATAAATGAGGCCCCATTTGTATTATTAAGCTTAGCGGCACAGGCCAGGTTACTCCAATGCTCTTTTAAAACCGAGGGGCATATTATCAACGAATAGCGATATTTATCTCTAAGTAGGGTTAGCAGCAATTTTTTTATCACCGCGCATCACAGGATTTTATCGCTGTGATAACGTGCTATTAGCAACGTTTATCTCAAAAGTGATAAAATTCCCAGTGATATCGGCAAAATCCGTGAATATCGCTGAGAATACAGCGATATTCACGCATTATGGCATTATAAAAGAGCCATACCAGCCTGGGTGAAGACACCAAACTGAGCATTGTCATTGGCGTGCATGAGGATGCACTTCTCACATGACCCTGAGTTATGTTTGGGTACCAGAAGAAGGTGTCAACCTCATCTAGTGCCGCTCAACGGCCGTCAGAGCCAGCTCATCCAAGCCTTGTTTTCACTGACCCTGACCCTGAGGTCGCATATACTGCCTTCTGTGACTGGATTGGGGGGGCGCTCGACGCTCTGATTCCAGCTAGATGGGTCAGGGGGCGTAGTTCGATCTCCAATCCTTGGTTCTCCGATGCTCTTAGAACACTCAGAAAGGAATGTAAAAGAGCCGAGCGGATTTGGAGAAGGAACTATGATAATGATCTTAAGTCTGTGTACTTGGCTAAACTAAAACATTGTTGGGGATTGGTTAGTGGTAACAATATCACAACCATACCAGGCGCACAGCTGATGTTTATGTTATTTCCCCCTTTTCAATAATTCTTCTAATTCAATCTTTGTTCTCAACTCTCATATTTATTCTGAGATTTTGTTTCACGTGAATTACTTGAAATATATATCAGTACATTCTTATTGCTGACTTAGCATGATGTCTTTCAATACATAAAACTCATAATCAAAAACATAATAGTGCATTTGTAACAAATGATCGACGATTGCTGAGTTTGTTGGCCCGATGCATTTCGGGACCAGCGTCCCTTCTTCGGGGGCCTCTGTAGAAGAAATAATGTGTATGTTACTTTCTGTTTCCTATTCTTAAAATTCGCCACTACTCAAGTTTAAGTACCACACTCCTTTGTTGTAGTCAATACATATCTTAAGATGCATTATAACAAGCAATGTAAACAGATGCATGACTTATTCAATAATAATGTTGCTTTCTGTAGTCATTCAATTACAGAGACGACAAAACTGTTGCCTGCTGATTCCTTACTGTATATTTATGCTAGCTATGCAAACAATCATTTTAAAACAGTTTCTCATGTGATGAAAAAGCACACTCACGTACGTGTTGCAATCGTCTACATGAACCTCAATGTCTGGAAGATGGGGCTGAACCGGGTATCTGTTCTGTAATAGGCAGAAAGCGGGATCCATAAGGGACTCTGTAATATGGTGATCATGTGGTTACGTAAGTTAAAGATTAACGGAAAATTGCCAGAAAATTACCTGCTCTTCGTGATCGTTTAAACAACGTATCTGAAAAGCAATGGGAAACCCATATTAAAAACCGGGTCATTGAAAAACGCTAAAGCGAGAATGTTGCCGAATTCCAAACTATTCTATGCTTACCGGTAGTTTAGAAAAACGCGTTCGTACAGATCCTCCTTGGCTGTGCCTCTCAATCGGTGAATGAAAGTGAAGGATTCGCGGGTTTTATTTAAGTTAACGCGATAGCTACGAGTCGCGGTAAGCGAAAACGGACTATACATCAAATGAGCAATGTGTCGGCCATATTTGAAAGGGGTGAATACGGCGTACATACTCCCATGGAGAGTGATAATCTAGATCAAAGTGGGCAAAGGAATGGGTTTCCTGTTCTATTTATTAATCTAAATGTGGATCTAATCAAAAAATATTATACGTGCAGCAGGTACAACGTTGAACGATATTGGGGTGAAGCTGACTCATCTTGTGAGATGAGAAAAGATGAGATATACACATGATCACCAATATGTCATCCATGTAGAAATGGAGTATTGTAGAGGTTCCTAATATCTATATTGAATATGTTTAAATATTTAGGGATGTGTATATATGTAAGCAACACGAGCGAACTGGTTATAAATCATCTCCATGTGACGGTGTTCATAAAGATATAGTGCATCAGAGTGTCTACATGATTATGTTCACATAATACAATGTTATAATTGCAATACAAACAATGAAAAAACATGATACTTCCACTAACTTGACAATCAGTGGGAATCTTAAAATATACAGTCCAAGTTTGTGCAAAAAAGTTCATAGTCATTACATCATTGCCTAAACTAATTGACAACTGTATATATACATATAAATGTCCTAACCATATACCGATTGGGTTGATCCCAAATTGTTTACATAATCATAGGAAGCATCCTAAGTCTAGTTTGTCATTCAAACCCATCGGTTCCATTGTCTGGAATTTTTTGATTAGCATGACTTCCCTTTGAGATAAGAGTTTCTGACAATCCGTTCCCTCTCTTTGGTTGATTTTTTCTAGGGCCATGAATCGAACTTGAGAGATGTTATGGTTGTGGGTTATCCAATGGGCTGCCAGGTTGGATTTCATGTTTTTGTTACGTATCATACTTTTGTGTTCTCCTATCCTTGTTTTTAACTTCCTCTCAGTTTTGCCTATGTACATTAGGCCACATGGGCATTTTATACAATACAGTACAAAGTTTGAGTTGCAATCAGCGGTGAGTTTAAGTTTGATTTTTTCTCCAGTTCTAGGGTGAGTTACAAAATCCTGTTGCATGACGTTGTTGCAGTGAACACAGTTGTTACACTTGCGCATCCCTTTGTGATTGATATTGTCTGGTTTGGTCATCATTTTTAAGTTTTCTTGCAAATTGTGGCTTCTGGTGTACGCAAATAATGGTTTAGATTCAAAGATATTGTAAAAATCTTCATCGTTTTCTAGAAGTTCACATCTTTTAATGATTATTTTCCTGATGTTAACTGCTCGTGTAGAAAATTTGGATACAAACACGCTGCGGTTGGTGTTGGAGGTTTTATTTTTACTTATTAGCAGATTTTCACGATTGATCGCCTTGATGCGTGTTTCTGCTTTTTCTATGCATGTAGTGGGATAACCTCGTTCCATAAACCTTTTCTTAAGTCTTTGCATGTCCTCGTCATGTGCTTCTGGGGTAGAGCATATTCTTTTGCTCCGTATCATTTGTGAAAACGGCAGATTTTCAATGAGTTTGGGGGAGTGAAAGCTTTGGTATAATAGAGTATTGTTTCTGTCTGTAGGTTTCACATAGGTTTTGGTAGAAAATGTTTCCTCTTTTTTCGTTATTTTGACATCCAGAAATGTTATTTCTGTGGTGCTGATTGAATGTGTGAATTGTATTCTAGCGTTTTTTTCATTCAACTCCTTTATGTTTTGCTCCAAGTTTTCACTTAAATAAAACCCGCGAATCCTCCACTTTCATTCACCGATTGAGAGGCACAGCCAAGGAGGATCTTTACGAACGCGTTTTTCTAAACTACCGGTAAGCATAGAATAGTTTGGAATTCGGCAACATTCTCGCTTTAGCGTTTTTCAATGACCCGGTTTTTAATATGGGTTTCCCATTGCTTTTCAGATACGTTGTTTAAACGATCACGAAGAGCAGGTAATTTTCTGGCAATTTTCCGTTAATCTTTAACTTACGTAACCACATGATCACCATATTACAGAGTCCCTTATGGATCACGCTTTCTGCCTATTACAGAATAGATACCCGGTTAAGAATATGCTCTACCCCAGAAGCACATGACGAGGACATGCAAAGACTTAAGAAAAGGTTTATGGAACGAGGTTATCCCACTACATGCATAGAAAAAGCAGAAACACGCATCAAGGCGATCAATCGTGAAAATCTGCTAATAAGTAAAAATAAAACCTCCAACACCAACCGCAGCGTGTTTGTATCCAAATTTTCTACACGAGCAGTTAACATCAGGAAAATAATCATTAAAAGATGGGAACTTCTAGAAAACGATGAAGATTTTTACAATATCTTTGAATCTAAACCATTATTTGCGTACACCAGAAGCCACAATTTGCAAGAAAACTTAAAAATGATGACCAAACCAGACAATATCAATCACAAAGGGATGCGCAAGTGTAACAACTGTGTTCACTGCAACAACGTCATGCAACAGGATTTTGTAACTCACCCTAGAACTGGAGAAAAAATCAAACTTAAACTCACCGCTGATTGCAACTCAAACTTTGTACTATATTGTATAAAATGCCCATGTGGCCTAATGTACATAGGCAAAACTGAGAGGAAGTTAAAAACAAGGATAGGAGAACACAAAAGTATGATACGTAACAAAAACATGAAATCCAACCTGGCAGCCCATTGGATAACCCACAACCATAACATCTCTCAAGTTCGATTCATGGCACTAGAAAAAATCAACCAAAGAGAGGGAACGGATTGTCAGAAACTCTTATCTCAAAGGGAAGTCATGCTAATCAAAAAATTCCAGACAATGGAACCGATGGGTTTGAATGACAAACTAGACTTAGGATGCTTCCTATGATTATGTAAACAATTTGGGATCAACCCAATCGGTATATGGTTAGGACATTTATATGTATATATACAGTTGTCAATTAGTTTAGGCAATGATGTAATGACTATGAACTTTTTTGCACAAACTTGGACTGTATATTTTAAGATTCCCACTGATTGTCAAGTTAGTGGAAGTATCATATTTTTTCATTGTTTGTATTGCAATTATAACATTGTATTATGTGAACATAATCATGTAGACACTCTGATGCACTATGTCTTTATGAACACCGTCACATGGAGATGATTTATAACCAGTTCGCTCGTGTTGCTTACATATATAAACATCCATAAATATTTAAACATATTCAATATAGATATTAGGAACCTCTACAATACTCCATTTCTACATGGATGACATATTGCTGATCATGTGTATATCGCGTCTTTTCTCATCTCACAAGATGAGTCAGCTTCACCCCAATATCGTTCAACGTTGTACCTGCTGCACGTATAATATTTTTTGATTAGTGAGGTTCCGTGACGATTGTAAGTGGTGTTTTCGACTCGCACGAATATAGTCGAGTCGGGTATCTATGAACCGCAAATGACGAGTTTAGTAAGTATGCGCAGTTTCGCTGTGCTAACTTAAACCGTTCGTTTGTTATGTGGGTTTTTCATCTGTACCCACGGGTTCCATCTTAGATACGGCATCCATTTTGTCTCTTGCCCTCAAGTAGTCAGCGAACGGACGCTGTCCGCTTCGCGACCCTGGGACTCCCACGATATCTGCGGAAAGACACGTGTTTATTGTAAGTGTCTTTATGATGAGGGGGTTGCCACTGTAAGGCAGATGGCGCCGCTCGAGGCTCATCTTGTTGCACGGGCTTATTGTCTCAGCCGTGCATCTCATTAGGCACGTCCCTTTGAAGCTTGCATCTCGTGTTTCCCGTTACCTCCCCTTTTTACACCCTTTTCCAATCTCCCACTGTTCCCCTCTTCCTCTGCACCTGTCTTCGTTCCTATTTCGATCTGTTTTACTATCGATCGGAATGCACTAATGTTGGGAAGATGGGTTTTTACAGTTGGGAACCGCCAAATGTTTCCGCACTTATGTTCCGGACCTCGTGTTCATGAAAGCAACCGAAACAACCCCTCTGGGAGATAATTGTGGGAACCGGGTTGTAAACCTTTGTGTGCCATGTTGTCCTATGGGTAAATTGTGTATAAAAGGAGCGCCCCACAACACCAATTTGAAGCAGTCTCCCCAAGTGGCACTCGTTGTACTTGTCGTGACTTCTGTGTTCCCTGCAGTAAATAAACCTTGAATCTTTGACGCCGAAGGAAGTGTCCCGTGTCTCTGTGATTCGTACGCCGGAGCAGGTATCCCACGAAGGTATCAGGTGTTATCCCTGGCACCGCTGGGTCTTAAAGAACCCAGTCCTTCAGTTGGCGCCCAACGTGGGGCTGCATCAGTGGTACCGGTCCAAGCCCGACGATCGTGAGGAACTTCGTGTGAAATCTCCGAGGGAAGGTGCACTCCGCTTCATCGATCCTGTTGTCGAAATAAGTGGCCCGAAGACTTTTCCCGCGAAGATTCCCGCCTCCTGACGGCTGTGACGGACTGCTGCCCTGACTGTAGACCTGTTTTTGGCGCCTGGCGTAGACCTTGGTATAGCGAGACGACTGACGGGCCTTCCTGACGACGCCATCGATCTTTGAGTTAAGTATTTGTGGGTCGCTCCCAGAGTTCTTAGTTGTTGACACTTTCGCGAAGTGTTTTTGTTGTTGATGCTGTGTGAGTGTTTTTGTCGGTGACACTTTGCCAGCGTACTTGGTTGTATTATTTGACGATTGCAATTGCCAAAAACCGAGGGTTTTGTTCTTGCTGGGACTTGGTAAATCCCGTAACCCTTGAAGTTTGTGAAACTCGGCTAGCGTGCAAGATGCCTGGTCGTAGTACTTTGTTTAGTTGTTTCAGGCCTTGTGGTTCGGATTCCCGATTGGAGGACTCGTGTCCGATACCTCCGATTGGAACTCCACTTTTTGAGTTATACAGTAAGCACGGGCTAGGCCCAATCGCTTTTAATGATTATTGGATCCGTTATACTAAAAAAGACGGTGCCCTTAGTTGGCCACCGCACGGTAGTTTCGAGACAACGATTCTAGATAACCTTGAGGCAAAACTGTTCGAGAAAAAGTCGAGGCCGGCCATGTTTGATGCCTTTCGGTTGTGGCGTAAAGAAGCCAGACAGAAAGAAATCAGACAGACTAAACGAAATCAGAAAGATAATATTGCTACTATTGTGAAGAAAGCAGAACAATTTCAGCAGGATAAGGAGATTAGGGAAAAGGAAGTGTTTGATCGATTACAGCGCATGAGCATAGATAAATGCTATCCCGTTTTGCCTACTGAGTCGGAGAAGAAGGTAGAGGCAGTTGAGGATCCTTTAATGTCTTATCTTATGAAGTCGCCACCTCCGTACGCACAGGGTGCCGCAGCTCCTGTGGTCCCTGCCGTACCTGTTCTTCCGCCTATTGTTCATCCACCTATTCCTCAGCCTGTACCTGTTCCTCAACCTGCACCCGTTGTTTCTATTCCTACTGCTCCTCCGCTTCCACATACTCCAGCTCCTGCTGCTACTGCTCCTGCTACTACTCCTGCTACTGCTCCTGTTTTGTTGACTCCTGCTGTTGCTACTGTTTCTACTTCTCCTCTTGTAAGTCCTGTGTCTTATTCTACTCCCTCTACTCGTAGTCGCAATTCTCCTCTTGCGGCTAGCTTCTTTCAATCGCTCGGACCTGTTCATGGGTCCGCTGGCTCTGATGGTCCTCAACGACGTAGTCAGCTTCCTGGTAATAGGGAACGTGTTGCGCTATATAATATGGCGATGGGTTGGATGGTGAATCCTGTTAGGAATCCACCACGTGTCGTACTCGACACGTTCAGTCAATTTAGTATGCCAACTCAAAGATATGTGTTTGATGAAATGTGTAAGGTTCTTCGTGACCAGATAACGGACAACGCACCTGACGAGGTGCTGACTGCCTTGTCTGATCTTCAACTTCAGTTCGCAAATGGACTGATAGTAGAAACTAATGTTCGACGTGCTGTTGAACGGTTGTTGTCCCTTCGTCCCGTTCCTATACCTCACGCTTTGTTCGTAGAGGATATTGAGGGACAGCCAGATGAGTCTGGCCAATACCCTATGCGTGAAGTTCCGCCGATTTGGGTACCAGCTGATCCTAATGCTCAACCGCCGACACAGGCGCACTTCCAGAGAATATGGATACATCTTCCGTGGAAAAGATCGGAAGTGTTGCAGGTGAAGCAATCTTTGCCTGATCCACGTAAGAATCCTACAGGATATTACAAAGAATTATCGCAGCTTGTGGATGCTACGGTGATGAATCTTGCCGATATCGATATGTTGTTCGGCAATGTCGTACCGCAACC
Source organism: Lissotriton vulgaris (assembly GCF_964263255.1). Taxonomy (NCBI): domain Eukaryota; kingdom Metazoa; phylum Chordata; class Amphibia; order Caudata; family Salamandridae; genus Lissotriton; species Lissotriton vulgaris. The sequence continues at coordinate 865,486 of NW_028252092.1, forward strand.
GGTATGGGCGAAGATTCGTCATGAGAACCACGCGGCTGAATTAGGTGGTACTTGGGCTGCCATTATAGCGGCAGACGCCGGACAGGCGGCTGCTACTAAACCTGACCAGATGATTACTGACCTTCCTCAGCGAATCATAACATTGATGAAAACTCTTTTGCCAGCTATGAGGGTGAATTGGGACAAACTGTCAGCCTGTAAGCAGAAGAAGGATGAAAGTGTCTCCGACTTCTTTACGAGGTTCGAAGAGGCTTTCATCGACCATAGTGGTCAGGATATGGGCACTGAGGGTGGACAGAGATTGTTTGTAGACAAATTTGTTTCGAACTTATTGCCCGATTTGGGTAATAAATTGAAGAATTCGGAAAGCGCATGGGCCGTCTCTACCTCTGCTCAGATATTGGCTACGGCACAGTATTATGAGAACAGAGAGAAAGAAGAGTCCGACCGTGTAGACAAAAAGACGAAAGAGCTTAAAACTAAGGTTTTGTTACAACAAGCTTTTCCTCCACGTTCGAATCAAAATTCTTCGCAGCAGGATAGATCTCAGCAGCAGTCAAATAGATCACGACCTCGTGATGACTCCTCTTCTCAGAGAGCTTCATTGGGGTATAATCAATGTGCTTATTGCAGACAGGAGGGACATATCAAGTATAATTGTCCCGCTTTGAATGATCGTTATAATGGCAATGCATCTAGAAGAGGTCGTGGTGGTCCTCAGCAGGGATCACGTGGTAGAGGTCGAAATACTCAGAATGAGCGTTCAGATAATTCAACGAACTCCGATAACTGTTTCGATCAACGTGGATCGTCGCAAGGACGATCTGCGCAGTACAATATGGATGATTACTACGTCGATCATGAAAATGACGACAGTAATTACTAGGACAGCCAAAGACAAGGAGAGGGAGTGGTATCAGTTCCGGTTGATCAGAGAGGGCCTTACGTCGCAGTTGCTACATCGGGCGTCGTTGAGCCTTTTCTGTTGGACACTGGTGCAGCGAAAAGTTCAATCAAACATTCGAAACTCCCTGGCGCACCTTTGTCTGGCTTAACAAATGTTTCCGTTGCATTCTCTGGCGCCCCCGTTAGCAATCCAGTTTCTTGCCCTTTGCCCCTTACAATTGGGCCACGTGAGCTTGAGGCTCCGTTGATTTTGACCACTGGTTGTGGCGAAAATCTCTTGGGTCTGGATTTGCTTAAACGTTTGTATGCAACATTGTACTGTTCTCCTGCTGGTGTAAAGCTTACATTAGGAGAGAGAGTTGTCTCTCCCGTGTATTTGTCTCTCGACAAGCTGCCGCCGGAATTGAGTTCCCTTCCTACGTCTTTGTGGGCAACAGGTCCTAATGATGTGGGCCTGCTTGACATCTCACCCTATGTTGTTCAACTGAAATCTAATGTGCGGTTGCCACGTATTCCCCAGTATCGTATCTCTCTTGATGGCGAACGAGCGTTGTTAGCAATCATCTATGATTTGATCGAGAAAGATGTTATTGAGGAAACTCGGGGAAACGTGTGCAACAGTCCTGTACTGCCCATTTTAAAACGTACTGATCCTTCGAAACCGCCTGTTTATCGTTTTGTTATCGATTTACGGGAGGTAAATAAAATTGTGGTTCCTCAATTTCCTGTTGTGCCTGACATCACGGCGCTACTGACTCTGATTCCAGCTTCTGCATCATGGTTTTCGGTGATTGATTTGAAGAATGCGTTCTTCAGCATCCCGATTGCTAAAGAGAGTAGAGATCTCTTCGGTTTCTCTCTCGGTGGACGTAGCTTCCGGTTCAAACGCGCTCCTCAGGGCTACTGTGAAAGTCCATCGATTTACAGTCAAGCCTTGAAAAGCCAACTGGATGCGTTCACGTTGCCGGCTGGTGCGGCTTTAATCCAATATGTTGATGACTTATTGGTGGCTGCAGATACTCAGGACATTTGCAAAATTGCTACGGTGTCGTTGCTTCAACATCTCTGTGAGTTAAATCATAAGGTGTCGCCTTCTAAACTCCAATATTGTTGTCAAGAAGTAACCTATCTAGGTCACTTATTGTCAAAGGAGGGAAGACGGTTGACCCCAGAGAGAATTGCAGCAATTGCGCGAATGGCTGTGCCAACAACCCAGAGAGATGTGCGTGCCTTTTTAGGTATTACATCGTACTGCAGGCAATGGATTCCTAATTTTTCATTGCTGGCGAAACCATTAGTGGCTCTTACGTGCAAGGATGTTTCGACTCCTTTACCATGGACGGAAGAATGTCAGAAAAGTTTTTCTGAGCTTCGTGATTCATTGTGTTCGGCTCCTGTGTTGGGTACCCCTGATTACAGCAAGCCGTTCACGTTATATGTTCACGAGAGAGAAGGTTGTGCGTTGAGTGTTTTGACGCAACCTTTTGGTGGAAAGCAGCGTCCATGTGCGTATTTTTCCTCAACCTTGGACCCGGTAGCTAGAGCATTGCCGAGTTGTTTACGAGCAACAGCGGCAGCCGCGGTCTCCATCCGACAATCAGCAGGATTGGTCATGGATAATACGCTTACGGTGATGGTTCCGCATGCAGTCGATACTCTTTTGAACCGTACGAAAACTCAGCACTTGACGAGTGCGAGGTTGTCTGGGTACGAATTGACACTGTTGGCAAGCCATATTCAGATAAAACGTTGTAATGTCCTGAACCCCGCAACCTTGTTACCAATTAGCACAGAGTCAGACGAAGTAGCAGAACATGACTGCTACTTACGGACAGAGGAGGAAACCAAAGGTCGAGTGGACCTTAAAAACACCCCATTAGAAAATGCTGATGGAACACTGTATGTTGATGGTTCGTGTTTTAAGTTGCCGAATGGTGATGTGACTACCGCTTATGCTGTTGTAACATTAACTACTGTTGTTGAGACTGCGAGACTGAATCAGAACTCTGCCCAGGCTGCAGAGCTGATTGCCCTTACTAGAGCATGTGTGTTGGCGAAAGGGAAACGTGTGAATGTGTTTACTGATAGTCAATATGCTTTTGGTGTTGCGCATAGTTTTGGACGATTGTGGAGAGAGAGAGGTTTCTTGACGTCGCATGGTACGAAGATCCAGCATGGACAGCTCGTGAATGATCTTTTGGACGCACTTACGTTGCCTAAACAAGTGGCAATTGTTAAGTGCAGTGCGCATCGTAAGGTGACGGATGATGTTGGTCGTGGAAATGCGTTTGCGGATGAGATTGCTAAGGAGACTGCCCGGAACCTTAGCACTCGAATGTATGTGACGAGTTCGGTTAGGTGGCCTACAGAATCGAGTATGTGCGAGGACACTGTTGAGAGCGTGAAAGCAATTCAGAATGAGGCCACCGAGACTGAAAAGACGAAGTGGAAAGAAAGTACGGGAAAGTTGGATGCGAATGGATGTTGGATCGATTTGTCCGAACAGAAACGATGGATGTTGCCTGATGCGTATGTGCTGGCCGTTGTGACTATGGCACACGGGCTAGCTCATATTAGTGCGAAAGGCATTTGCAAGCAGCTATCCCCTGTGTGGAAGAATGATGGTATTACGAAATGTGCTGAACGCTTGGTCAAGAATTGTATGGTGTGCATGTTGTACAATCCTGGAAAAGGGACCCCAACTCCTCCTGGTAGTTTTGCTCCCCCTTCATATCCCTTTGAAGTGATTCAATTGGACTTCATCCATATGGAGCGATGCAATAACCTGAAGTACGTTTTAGTCGTGGTTTGTGCATTCTCCCGATGGATCGAGGCCTATCCTCTCAAGGACAATACTGCTTTGTCCACTGCGAAAATCCTACTGAAGGAATACTTCCCTCGGTACGGAATGCCCAGAATTGTGTGGTCGGATAATGGAAGTGAGTTTGTGGGGAGTGTGATGAAGAGTGTATGCAAGGGCCTTGGAATTAATCAAAAATTCCATAGTGCCAACCATCCCCAATCAGCTGGTTTGGTTGAAGGGTACAATGGCACCCTTAAGCTAAAACTAGCGAAGATTCAGGCCACGACTGGTCTCTCGTGGCCTGATGCTTTACCCTTAGCCTTGCTATCAACAAGGGCGACTGTACACTCCCGAATAGGGCTTAGTCCCTATGAGATAGTGTTCGGCCGTCCTGCTAATATTTGGGGGGTCCCTAGACCAAAACTGTTTTGTGATCTTGAGTACCCTATGTTGATTGACTATCTCCATGATTTGACTGCTAAACTGAGGTTAATTCATCAACAGGTTCACGATACATTGCCGACGCAGACGGAGGGTCCAGGCCACCAGCTCCAGCCCGGAGACTGGGTGGTAACGCGGAACTTTTCACGAAAGACCAGCTTGGAGCCGCGCTTTACTGGACCCTATCAGGTGCTTCTGGCCACGAGGACTGCAGTGCGTCTTGAGGGCCGGAAAAACTGGGTGCATGCCACCCACACAAAAAAAGTCCCTCTTCCGTTGCCAGCAGACTCGTGGATAAAGAGAGGCATTGCATCGTCTGAAGCTGAAAAATTGTCGTCGTTTGTGCCTTTTAGCGACGCACAGCCTGTTGAAGAAACCCCAGCGCAGCAGAAAGACGTTGTTGAACATTTGTCAGCAAAGGACTCAAGACCAAAACACTCATCTGATCGGCAGGACGTTGCCCCTTCTACTGATCCTCTGTTTGACGAACAGACACGTCCTGGGAAAACCCGATACTTTCTGCGTTCCAACACCAGAGACTAATAAAAAATTCCGTTTATTGCATTGATAACTGCATTATCCCGTTTTCCCCCGATCAGTTTGAACCTTCGTATTGTTGTGATTACCTTTTGTGTGTATACTAATTGAAATTTGTTCCTTCCACTTTTTGCTTCCACAGCTGAGAGACATTGTTTTACATATATTGTATATCGTGAAATAAAGGCCGTAGGGCCGCGCGCGTACTTCCTTCTGGATAGTAGGTCTTGACTCTAGGTTAAAGGCCGTCGGTTCCTAGGAACCCCTGGGGATTGACTATTGCTACACAGAACGAAGTGCGTCAAGAAACGTTGCGGACGGTCATAGGGAATGACATCTTCAAAGCCGATGGACTTGGAAGGAGCTAAGGCGCAAAGATCTAAATTAAGGCAACTAAGTCGTACGAAATGTTTCAAGCTGCAAATTGTCGCACTGTTTTAGATTGTATCTGCATTTTTGGCGGGTGGGGTGTATCACATAATGTCTTGTTTTCTATCTTCTGCTGTACCCACTCCTACCTCCAATCCTCAACTTACCTCCACTGCATCTTCTCATTCCTTTCACATCCTTCCTGAACACGAGCAAGCTAGACGTGCAGAATTCCGCAACAATTCCTTTATTCAGCTCCTTCACCAGCATCAGTTAGTGGTTAACACTACCAACTGTTGGGTGTGTGGATTGATGCCACACACTACGGATAAGGGAATTCCATATCTGGTATTACCGTATAGCTCCCAAGGGTCAGCTCGAGCATTTCAAACAATGTTTCGAAGCGCACTGGGTTTCCACCCCATTCGAGAACCACGTTCCCCCTACTCTGGTCCTACCTCGTATCAGAAGCCTTTATCGATAGCTATAGAGGATTTAGATAGCGATATCTATGATCCCTCGCTCATCCCTGAAGAAGAGATACAGGCATATAGGGTCCTAAGTAGAGGTGAATATAGTGTGTTCACTAGTGAGAAACAGCTTAAGAGCTCGCCTCCGATATGGGTCGTACCCCACATTGGTAATTTTTGTTTGATGGGTCGTGGCCGAAGATCGCAAGCCCGACTTGGATCAAGTGCCTGCACTGAAAATTACATGCTGCCGATGGTCTCGTCCCCTGTGTTTCTGGCTGCCAAGGGTACGTTCTTTATCTGTCATGATCGTGCATACGCATGGTTGCCCGCTGACTTCATGGGCTCGTGCTTCATTGCAAATCTGTTGCCTCCGACGTTCACTGTAGATGCCGATTATCATAAGACTAGAGTTGTAAGAGGCGTAATTAGCGAAGAGGATACTGCCGGTCAAGAGGCAGGAGACTTTTTCAAGGGTTTCCTCCCGTTTTGGGGACCTATGGTCAATAGTAGGAACCTGAGACAGTTGACTCGAGTGGTAGAATCGACAGCTAACATTACTGCCAGTGCCCTTGGTAATATCACCACAGAACTTCAGGCGGATAGACTTATGACGTTGCAAAACCGTATGGTTTTAGACGTCATCTTAGCAGATCGAGGTGGGGTATGTAAGGTGATCCATTCGAGCTGCTGTATTTTCATTCCTGATAACGCTCCGACTGTCTATCAAGCCATCTCTAAGTTGCATAAGATCTCCGAATCCATACACGTGGATGTAGGGGATTGGACGTTACTTGGATGGTTTTGGGGCCTGATGTCGACTTGGGGTTGGAAGATTCTGATGATCATCGGAGTTGTTGTAGCATTCCTGTTCACGTGTTGCCTTTGTGTGCAGTGTGGTCCTGCCTTATGTGGCCTCTGTGCTACAACGTGTATAAGACAGCCGCCTGGTACCAAGGGGACTCAGTTGGACAGAGCTATGATGCAACAACATCTTGATGGTCTGATGAATATTGAATATGATTCAGACTAGTGCTTGCCTACATGAGGGCAAAAGGAGCGTCTGAGGTTCCGTGACGATTGTAAGTGGTGTTTTCGACTCGCACGAATATAGTCGAGTCGGGTATCTATGAACCGCAAATGACGAGTTTAGTAAGTATGCGCAGTTTCGCTGTGCTAACTTAAACCGTTCGTTTGTTATGTGGGTTTTTCATCTGTACCCACGGGTTCCATCTTAGATACGGCATCCATTTTGTCTCTTGCCCTCAAGTAGTCAGCGAACGGACGCTGTCCGCTTCGCGACCCTGGGACTCCCACGATATCTGCGGAAAGACACGTGTTTATTGTAAGTGTCTTTATGATGAGGGGGTTGCCACTGTAAGGCAGATGGCGCCGCTCGAGGCTCATCTTGTTGCACGGGCTTATTGTCTCAGCCGTGCATCTCATTAGGCACGTCCCTTTGAAGCTTGCATCTCGTGTTTCCCGTTACCTCCCCTTTTTACACCCTTTTCCAATCTCCCACTGTTCCCCTCTTCCTCTGCACCTGTCTTCGTTCCTATTTCGATCTGTTTTACTATCGATCGGAATGCACTAATGTTGGGAAGATGGGTTTTTACAGTTGGGAACCGCCAAATGTTTCCGCACTTATGTTCCGGACCTCGTGTTCATGAAAGCAACCGAAACAACCCCTCTGGGAGATAATTGTGGGAACCGGGTTGTAAACCTTTGTGTGCCATGTTGTCCTATGGGTAAATTGTGTATAAAAGGAGCGCCCCACAACACCAATTTGAAGCAGTCTCCCCAAGTGGCACTCGTTGTACTTGTCGTGACTTCTGTGTTCCCTGCAGTAAATAAACCTTGAATCTTTGACGCCGAAGGAAGTGTCCCGTGTCTCTGTGATTCGTACGCCGGAGCAGGTATCCCACGAAGGTATCAGGTGTTATCCCTGGCACCGCTGGGTCTTAAAGAACCCAGTCCTTCAGTAGATCCACATTTAGATTAATAAATAGAACAGGAAACCCATTCCTTTGCCCACTTTGATCTAGATTATCACTCTCCATGGGAGTATGTACGCCGTATTCACCCCTTTCAAATATGGCCGACACATTGCTCATTTGATGTACAGTCCGTTTTCGCTTACCGCGACTCGTAGCTATCGCGTTAACTTAAATAAAACCCGCGAATCCTCCGGTTTCATTCACCGATTGAGAGGCACAGCCAAGGAGAACCTTTACGAACGCGTTTTTCTAAACTACCGGTAAGCATAGAATAGTTTGGAATTCGGCAACATTCTCGCTTTAGCGTTTTTCAATGACCCGGTTTTTAATATGGGTTTCCCATTGCTTTTCAGATACGTTGTTTAAACGATCATGAAGAGCAGGTAATTTTCTGGCAATTTTCCGTTAATCTTTAACTTACGTAACCACATGATCACCATATTACAGAGTCCCTTATGGATCACGCTTTCTGCCTATTACAGAATAGATACCCGGTTCAGCCCCATCTTCCAGACATTGAGGTTCATGTAGACGATTGCAACACGTACGTGAGTGAGCTTTTTCATCACATGAGAAACTGTTTTACAATGATTGTTTGCATAGCTAGCATAAATATACAGTAAGGAATCAGCAGGCAACAGTTTTGTCGTTTCTGTAATTGAATGACTACAGAAAGCAACATTATTATTGAATAAGTCATGCATCTGTTTACATTGCTTGTTATAATGCATCTTAAGATATGTATTGACTACAACAAAGGAGTGTGGTACTTAAACTGGAGTATTGGCGAATTTTAAGAATAGGAAACAGAAAGTAACATACACATTATTTCTTCTACAGAGGCCCCCGAAGAAGGGACGCTGGTCCCGAAATGCATCGGGCCAACAAACTCAGCAATCGTCGATCATTTGTTACAAATGCACTATTATGTTTTTGATTATGAGTTTTATGTATTGAAAGACATCATGCTAAGTCAGCAATAGGAATGTACTGATATATATTTCAAGGAATTCACGTGAAACAAAATCTCAGAATAAATATGAGAGTTGAGAACAAAGATTGAATTAGAAGAATTATTGAAAAGGGGGAAATAACGTAAACATCAGCTGTGCGCCTGGTATGGTTGTGATATTGTTACCACTAACCAATCCCCAACAGTCTTGATAATTCTCAGGGACAGGCAGCCCAGAGCTACCAAGCAGCATGCAAAAGAAGGACAATAACTTTGATAAAGGACACTAGTTTAACCACTAAACAGAAAGTAACAGGAGTGCTCAAGACCGACCCAACAATTTCGAATATTAAACTAAAACATTACCATAAAAAGATTTGTTCCACACGCGCTAATTTTTATGCTGAAAAAATTAGGGATAGCTCTAATCCCACGAAATACATTTTCAAGATTGTTCAGGAGCTAAAGAACACAAAAACTTTAGTCTCAAATTCAGCGCAGCAATGCGAGGAGCTTGCTCATTTCTTCCTGAACAAAGTGCAGAAAATCTATGCTACTTTTCCCCAGCGTTCCTCTGCCCCAGGTCCTATCGCGATCAGAGAGGGGATTTCTACTTTGACCACGATACCTGAGATTTCGTGCGTTTAACTTGTGAGACTTTGTAGAAAGGTCAAATCGGGGTCTCCATCTGATCCTATGAGGCCGGCACAGTTTCTGGATTCTATGGATCTTGTTCAGAACCCTCTAGCGCAGATACTTAATTTATCTTTTACCACAGCCATAGTACCGTCGGCCTGGAAACAGGCTCAGTTCTCTCCTATCATTTAAAAGCCCACTCTTGATCCTTCTCTGCCTGAGAGCTTTAGGCCGATCTCCTTGCTCCCATGGGTTGCTAAATTAGCAGAGGCTCATGTGAACGAGATGCTGTCTCGATACATGACCCTTAACAACATTCTGGACCCGTCACAAAACGGCTTCAGTTCGGGTCATAGCACTGAGTCCGCCTTGTTGGCCTCCACTGAGTACTTGAGAACTACTCTTGACGCCGGTCAGAGTGCAGCGCTTATATTATTAGATCTTAGCGCTGCCTTTGATACAGTGTCTCATGACATCTTGTTGTACCGTCTGGAGGCAATCGGGATCATGGGCCAGGCCCTGGAATGGTTCCGTGCATTTTTGATGGAACGATCCTTCCGGGTCTCGGCACCGCCTTTTCTATCTCAAGCCCATTCCATCTGCCAAGGGGTTCCGCAGGGCTCTGTGTTGAGCCCGACGTTGTTCAATCTTTATGTCCAACCTCTCGCGGCTGTGGCAAGATAGTGGGGCCTAACGTTAGTATTGTATGCTGACGATACTCAGCTGATTGTCACCTTGGCTGAAGGCCCCTCTGCCGCTGCCACTAGGTTCAGAGATGGGATGACCGCAGTTGCCCAATGGATGGCTGAAAACTGCCTTCAATTGAATGCCACTAAAACCGAGATGATGCTGGTAGGGAAAAACACCTCCCTTTGGAACAAACATTGGTGGCCAGCTTCCTTAGGCATTATGCCTGCAGCCAAGCCAGTGGTCAAGAACTTAGGAGTTTGGCTGGACGCAGATCTCAACTTTCAGTGCCACACGAAGAAGGTGGCAGCGACATGTGTGGGCCTGCTGAGAGGCCTTCGCCCTACTTTGAAGTTTTTTAGTGCACCTGTTCGGCAGCTTATCATCCAGGCTACTATTTTATTGCGCTTGGATTACGCTAGCGCACTACTTTTGGGCACTAATAAAGCTGAGATTTTACGACTCCAGCGAGTTCAGAACTCGGCAGCCCGGGCTCTTGTGGGACTTCCACGTAGATGTTCTGCTAGAGCCACTATTAGAGCTTTACACTGGCTGCCGATTCAAGCTAGAATCCAGTTTAAGACACTTTGTTTGGCGTTTAAAATTTTGAATGGTACCAGCCCTGAGCTACTCCGCCCTCTTTTAACTCCGTATACTCCTCAGCGTAACTTGCGCTCCTTGGGTCAACATTTGGTAAATGTACCCAAGTTCAGACTTTGCCGTTTCGACTGCTGCGGCCAAATGGTGGAATTCCTTGCCTGTATCTATTCGTTGTATTGATGAACTACTCCCATTTCGGAAAGCCATTAAGACCTATCTTTTCCGTCTGATCTAAGGTTTTTTTCTTCTCAGTCTTACCATTTCCTGTACAATTAAACGGTCAGCGCCGGGACACCCCTTAGCTGGGGCAGCTGTGCGCTCTAACAAAATTTTAACATAACATAACTTTGCGTTCTACCGCTTGTAGTCTTGTTGTTATAATGTTGTGGAATGCATGTTATGCAAGTGCAAGCATCACCATGACTGGATCAGCTAATCAGAATTACATGGGAAAATCTAAGAGCTCTGTTCAATGCTCTCTCGCACTATTCAAAGTAAATTTACTCAATGATACCCACTTTTGAGTTCTGCCATTTCTGTCCCTGTCAGGAGGAACTGGTATGATCATGTTAGTGTAAATACGTCTGACTCAAATATGAATATTACATGCAACTAAGATTGAGTTAAAATGCACCTTTCTCAATTAATTTGAAGTGGCAGAACCTACTGACTTTGGTAGGTCACACACTGTGATTGCTTGCACACTGAGTTTTTGCATGCCTTCAATGCATGCAGTCCTGGCTGCTGTGCCCAGAGAACCTTTATTGCCAGTCACAGAAGAAAAGATTTGGCGGGAACATTGATTCCTATCCGGTGAGCAAATTACAACCACTTCTACAGAATTCATTCTTCTACACCCATTTAAAAATCACAACCTTTAAAAAAATATGTGTTTTAGAATTCAATTTTCGAAATTAAATATTTGTACATGAAGGTCCTGGCCCTTTGCCTGGTCTAGCAGCAGAAACCACGTACTCTGCCCTTACTCTGCACTTTAGAAGAAGTGTTGTGTGTATGCACACAGATGTGCAGGATTCCTAAACCTGGTGTTGACACCGCTCATTTGCCTCCTCAGAGTTCACCCTTTCTGAGTGCTTCTCTCCTCGTGGATTACCCTCTGCTTTCCTTTCCATTTTATCTCTACACAGTAAACACAATATTTTGAACCACTTATCATTATCAGTTTTTAATGCAGCTGCCAAGGTGAAAATACCTGCAAATTGAGGCACTAATCTGAAGTTCTTTGACCTTTCCCTGTGTTTTATCTGTAAGTGGTATCAGAGTTTAAATAGTTTATTGTGACGTTGCTGTATTACATTTTATTACAAATTGATAAGAAACATAAAAATCAGTTGATTAATGTTTTGAATAAATCATACATTTGATCTTGATAGATCAGTGGTTGTATTATTCACAGGGTAAAGCAAGAGGCCCCTTAAGTGAGGCCAATGATACCCCTGAGGACCAACCAGGGGCAAAGATGACCTTTGTCTCCTTAAGAGATACAGCAAAGAACCAATACACCCTCTTTGACATTAGGGGTGGGCGGAATGTTTCATTGTGCCCGCAGAATTGGTGGAATTTGGTGACCCCGCAATAGCCTTGTAATGCGGAGTTCTGGCCAAATCAATGCTTGGCTGAATTTCTTCCTTCCAGGTTCCTGAAATAAGAGTGATTTTTGTAAAGTGCGCGGTCGCAAGTGGTCGCAGTCATAGGGCTCCGTCTGGGGTAGATTTGCTGCCACTCAAGTAGATTTGCTGCTTCTGAAGTAGATTTGCTGCCACTCAAGTAGATTTGCTGCTTCTGAAGTAGATTTTCTGCCACTCAAGTAGATTTGCTGCTTCTGAAGTAGATTTTCTGCCACTCAAGTAGATTTGCTGCTTCTGGAGTAGATTTGCTGCCACTTGGGTAGATTTGCTGCTTCTGGAGTAGATTTGCTGCCACTTGAGTAGATTTGCTGCTTCTGGGGCAGATTTGCTGCCACTAGAGTAGATTTTCTACCTAAGCGGTAGAAAAATCAACTTGAATTGCCAGGTGCTCTTGTGCACTTCATGGTGCCAACCATGCAGTTTTTTCACTGCTGGTCAAGCTACTGGAACACATTTGCAGTGTGTCATGCATAATTCCAACCATTTCCGGAGTTTTACAGAATCTTGCCAAGTTTTTATGTAACTCAACAGAAACTCTGCAAGTTCAGCCCACTTCTAATTGACATTGGAAAAATATTGTTTTAAAGGAGGCAGAGTAGGAATAAGTATGAGTGAAATAGGTGGTATTCTGGGAAACTGATGCATAATTTGTGAATTTTGTGTTACATGAAGTATACTAATATTCTAGTGCTTCCTTTAGCATGAATTATTTCCAATTATTTTTAGACACAGACAAGTGACTCAAATGGAAGATATCTCACTGGGGAGATTTTTTCCTTGCACGACTTTCAGACAATAAGTATGCCCTCATGTGCATCTTTCATGGGAGATCCCGGGCAATCATATTTTACACAAAGCTTTCATATATTTTGTACAATAATTTGCAAACTTGACAAACACTTACACAGGATCCTACAATGTACAATTCACAATTTTGAGCTTTTAAAGCTATATGTGCAGTAAAATGCACATGCCACAAACGCGCTAGTCTGTTAATTGACCCACTTCTCAGACCACACTACGCACTAACATCCACATTGTAGATGAAATGCTGAATACTTTTCGCTGTTAAATTCTGGAATATTTGACCTGCCAAAATTTAATGAAAGGCAAGATATTTTACTCACTGATGGGCATATTATCAGGCACATGCGATAAAATTATCGCCGCTTCATCGGCAGGAAACTGCCGCTAAAGCGGCGATAATGGGCTTGATAATATGTCCTTGTGAATTCCCATAGCAGCCCAGGTTCTGGTGTTAACGCCCTTTCTTGATAATATGCCCCCCGAGTGATTACTGGAAATGTTAAATAACACTCAACTTGTAATTGTGACCCTGTGCCAATAAACAGGTACATCCTTACTGAGTGACCTCTTGGTGCTCAGCATTTCCATCAAGCAATTAACATGTAAAAAAAGAAAATTAGAGGGGACTGACGTTAATATCCATATGCCAGGCCTCATGTTCTCAAAATAATATGTGTCGATCTGAGGCCAAAGAATGTCCTTTTTTATGTTATTTTCCAAGTCTCAACACTATATAAGAGCAACACACAGCAGAGGGGTCGCCTACACACAAGCATTGGCAGAGGGAGCTATTCAATGATCTGCGCTACACACTTTGACCAATTCATTCTACTAGTCTGCTTGGCCAGCCAGGGGCTCTCCTCTTTAGGTCAGGTCTTTCAGAAATCCAACAGCTGGGACTCAGCTAGTTCAACCTAAGGATCACCTTGGAAAGCACTGTAAATTGCCACACTTTCTGAGATACGTCTACCACTGATGTGCTGCTTAGACCTTAAGTTACTGATTTTCACTTGAAGATTTCCAAACCAAACCTCGGATCACAGGGTAACATTAGTTCATGTTCTAAATACTAATGCAGTTATAGCATCGTTGAAGCTATGTGTGAAAGTAACTGTTTCGGTCCTTTCTCAGTTAAGACCATTTGAGTTTTAACAGCAACTACAACTGTTAACCCAGTTTTATGTGTTCCACAAGCATTTCACTGACAGGACTTTCCATCATTACTGGTTCCAATCATGTGTCATAGTCTATCTGGACCCAAAGCATTACCCTTCCTAGAGTCCGCCTTGGCTCCTCGACTGCTTTACCAGCAGAGACTCAAATGTACGAGGAAGCCTTGGCAAATTTTTCAGAACAGGAGTTCACATGTCCCTGAGACATGATTGGAAAACAAATACACCAACCAAGGAAATTGCCCAGTGACCAACAGCCGCTTCAAAACCTTGAGGACAGCCCTGACATGGACATTTTTGAGGTCATTAATTAGACAATATGCTTTTTGTTCTATACAAACATGAAACATGATTGGGTCATTTTCAGGTGCTCTATCAATCTTCCTTTCTATGTTATATGTATGTTTTTTGGACTGATGTCTAGAAATACATTGTTCAATATTTATTCACAAGTCCTTGGCTTGTGGTGGTGTGCACTTTTGTTAAGGTTTGTCTGTTAGTGTGTAGGTAGCTTGGTATTTTATAACAAGGATGTATCTATTAATTATAATTATCGTACTCCTTTGTTTTTTATTAGGATTCTAATTTTACATTGTAGCGTGTCATTCATTCTATTGGTGCACTATGCAAATCAACATAACATAACATAACTTATTTTAGGTTTATTGAGGGTGGCTGATTGCCCGATTCTTAGTTGTTGGTTGCTTTGTTCTTTTTTTTAGGGCTTCCCTGAATTTGAGTGTAGGTTGGGTTCTCCCCAACCTACAGGTATTCCTCCATTCATCTGCTGTGTTGTTGCTTTTGACTTCTTGTGCCATGGTGCTGTCATAGACATGCTTTTGACTTCTTGAGTCACAACGCTGGGACACAACTCGTGCCCCAAAAAAATGGCACAATCGCTACTGCATAAGCAGATCAAAGTATTCATTGTCCAATGAGTCCTATTTAATCCATATTTAAACTTCTTCATCCTTTTTGTTAACCATATTTAAGTCCGCGTGCAAGGAAATGCCAATTTCCAAAGTTTCCAAAGTTTCTTGTATTCATGATGGGCCATCCGAACCTCTTCTGTCAAGAACACGCACTGAAGCACATTTCATCCAAAGCACTTTATTAACAACCCAATGCATTTCGGGCCTCCGTGGGCCCTTCATCAGGGGTAACTGGAAAATCAATTAAACATCCATTAAAATGCTGTATGCCACTATAAATACAAAATTTGCATTAACATCAAATATTTACGTGTTAAAAGTGGTAACCTAACTGTTCAAAAAATATGCGATGCTATAACTGGAAAACTGTACTGTTCCCCTCGTTGTTAAATTACTTGTAAATATTCAGTGCTAATCTGGTGTTTCTTATGTGTCTACCATGTCGCCCCTTCTATCATTAACTCACCAATCTAATCTCTTCAACTAGCAAACTAATCCCCTACCCCACGTCGTTGTTGCCCTACTTCACTCGTCTTGAAACTTTCATCCCTTAATCCTCTGCGCTTCTCAATTAGACGAAAACAGGCTGAGCGCCCGTGCTTCAAGCTTTTCCAATCATGCGCCAAATATGCTTTATAGCTTCTCAATCACTCCTAAACTTCACAGCCTCCTGCTACAGCCTTACATATCTCGATCACACCCAGTCCAGGTAAAATTAACTACACTTCCAGAGCTCACTACTCTTAATACATGGCTTCTGTTGTTCGTCTTGAAAAGCCCTCACGTACCTGCTGTGACTTCTTGAGCCATGGTGCTGTCATAGACATTCCACCATGGCATTTGGAATTTGGGTTCTGTAAATTAGTCCAATAGACAACTTAGTTTGTGTTCCATCAGTGGACTTCTAATAAGAAGGTTGTAGTGAATAGCTACCTTTGTTAGAGGGACATATGCTAGTGTTATTAGTTTCTTTACTACAAAAGCACACTGACTGTTTGTTGCATATGCTAGATTTGATGCATATTGCTGGTGATGTCTCCAAGTGCTTTGATTAAAATGGTAGCAAACATCTTGAATGGCTGTGTGGGTACAGTTTAAGTATTGTTTATACCATAGCTTGTTCAAAGTCTATTCATATTTTATAATATTGCATGTGGGAGTAGTTGTTTGTTTTAGTTTTCATGAGGTTTAGTAGTTTCTAATAAGTGACACTTTGTTTATTAGGTAGCAAGGCATACATGAGGGGGATATTAATGTTTTGATATGTATGTATCATGCATGATATAAAACTGAGTGAATGGTTTAGGACATATTTAGAATGTTATGTCCAAAATCTATTTTTTGATATTGGCTTAGGCTTAATAAGTTATTTGCTGTAGCAAATTAATAATGCATTTTTCATTTTTGAGGTTCTCATGTGGAATGAAGGGCTTATCATATAGGGCCCGAGGACCGGTTTCTGGCATTCCAGCCGTCTTCAGCCCGGCTTGCTTGAATCCCCCTTTTGTACCGCTTTTGGCCGCCATAAGTGTGGCAGGGTATGCTCAGACGTGAGTCCCTTGCTCACTTTGCCACTGGATTCAAGCAAGCCGGGCTGAAGACGGCTGGAATGCCAGAAACCGGTCCTAGGAAGCTTGTTTCCGGTCCAGGGAAGACATGGCTTGGCAGTTCGGGCTGGACTGTTTCCATGAGGCACAGGGTCAGACTGATTTGCATATAGCCATGTCTGAACTGGGGTGGCAGAGTTGGCTAAAGAACGTTGATGGATTATACCCAGATCTTTTGAATGGGTGTGAGTGTTTGATTGATTCAGATGCTCCGTCCATCACCACCCCCTTTTGTACCGCTTTTGTATCTATTAAGCATTTTAAAGTTGTTATATCTGGTAGCTCTCTTGAGATTTGTACAAATACTTTAGGGATATTTTTAGAGATGTGTATTTTAAGATTTTGGTTGTGGGCTCTTGGGGAAAAGTGTTTCTTGTTTTAAATCTTGAAACACATAACATACTTCAATTTGGGTGACATTTGGGTGTGGTTGTGTTCTCTCATGTTAATAACATCCATTTTTTGTAGTAACCTTCCCATAATGTGAATTACAGTAGTATTTTGTACATTTCTAGTTAACATTTTCAGTGCTTGTGCTCTCTTGGCTGTATATGTAGCCCATTTGTTTTTTGGTGTGGCAAGTGTTGAACTGTTCTGTGACTCTTACATGGCATTTTTATTTAAGTTCCTATTATTATTGGATAGCTTGTTTTATGTTTGTTTTAACTGGTTAATGTTCATTTAGTTGGATTTCTTTGCATAATTTATTGCCTTATATGGTGGACGCTAATTAGTGTTAATGGTGAAGGCTAACTAGTATTTCTGTGTTATTGTGTTATGTTTGGATGCAAGTTTTTGTTACATTTTGTTTAATAATGTCTACGCTTTATATTGCATCAATAGTTGACAGTATCTTTTGTTTGCTTATTTGTTTATCATTTGCAATGTATTTATAGAATTTTTTATATGTATTTTGAGGTTATTGTTTTTGTCATGAAATTTAAATAATGTAGCTAGATGATTTATTGATTTATGTACTCCTTAATTTTGTGGGTTGTTTTAATTAAAATAGTTGTTATATTATTTAGTCACATTGTCTTTTTTTTGTGCTATTAGTGTAGATATTATTATAAAATGATATTATTTTGTGTCAATATTTTTGATCTTTCAAATATTTATTTATAGGTAAGAATATTTTTGTTTAGGATATTTGTTGTTTTGATATTCGTTGAAATTGACATTTTTAGCTGCAATATTTTAGTCATCCATATATATGTTGTTGGTAATTAAGTATAGGATGGCAATATTTTTGCAAATTATATTTTTTTCAGATATTTTTGTGAATCGATATTGTTTTCAACAATTTTTTCATTGATCCCAAATTTGTCACCTACAACATTGTAAGTCTCTAAGTAGTTCCTTATCACATTGTGCAAGGTGCTTTAGTTCTGACAATGTGATATAATATACACACGTTCTATAGGAAATGTGCATTTATGGACTAATAGATTAGCCTGCCCTTGAAAGTAGGTTCAGGTGCCTCCTAAACTTTATCTGACCTATGCTACTGACAAAAGTGTGCTTGCGTCACTAACATTACTTAAAGTTACAGAGATTAGAAGTGTTGAAAATGGTCTCTTATCTGGGCTTTTGATAAGATTTGTATCTCATATCTCACTCAAACCCTCTTATCAGGCTGTGAAGGTTGTGTGAGGGGCACCCACAGCAGTATATTAGGGACCCTCTTGACTTTGCCCTTCACAGCTGAAAGCCTGAGTCTTAGATTAATTCTGATACTTTGGACAGAAGTGAGAGCCATGAAGTTGCTGCTGCTCCTGGGGCTGGTGGCCCTCTCTGAGTGTGTGGTCAGGTGAGTAGTTACGAAAAAGCTTATTTTAGCAGAGGGTTCTGAAGGAGAAAGATTGAGGTATTCAGTCCCAAAGTACAGACTAAAAACTGTGTCACAAAGACTGGAGGAATGAAATAGAGGGGGTCTCGGAAGTTGTTCAACTAAGGGCACATTGAAAGGGAGTTTGGCCGAGACTGTGCTGTGACATTTCCATATTGCTGATCAGATTTCCATGAAATATGTAGGGTGTAAATACTTATGTTGTATATATTAAATATATTCTGTATATCAATTCATAACATACTTTTTTTGCTACTTCTAAGCAGATTCAGTAGCAAATGCTACTATTTCATTTTAATTGTTGTCATATGATGATTGATCATACTTGGAAGAATACCTGGCATAGTTGGTCCTTTGCATTCAACACACCAGGGCTCAGATTTACTAAAAATCATGCAACGTGGCACAGCAAGTAAAGTACCTGGACTGCGATGCGCTAACAGTCAACAGGAGAGCTGTTCCATATCTACCAAGATGTGGTGCTGCTCCGCTCTGCACTTTTAGCTGCCATGTGCAGATACAGTCACCCTTGCACCACAGTGCAAATTTGCATGTGTTGTGGTGAGCATTGATTTTGCACAGGAAGGGGTCCCTTCCAGCACAAAGGAAAAGTGGAAAAAAAAGATAAATGAAAACATTTCTCCTTGTTACACCTGCCTCTGGGAGCACAGGATATTGGCACACACCTCTGTCCGCAATGCTTTTTTACATGAGGATGTGTCAGCACCCATGGTTGGTTGCATGGCATCACTCATGCACCCCCATGAAATGCCACCTTGACCCAAACTACTTCAAGGAAGTGAATTGTGCAGCTTTGCGTTACTTTTGATTATCATCCAAAGCAAATCACAATTTGTGTGGAATTGTAAATCCCACACTACACTTTGTGGCAGGTTTGTTTTTCAAAAATAGCACAAACTAGAAGCAGTGCAGTGATATACAGAGTTGGTTGGTTTGCAAAAACACTTGCCACACAGCACCCGGCAGCGGAGATAGAGTGTATAGTGATATTTCTTGTGTACTTGCCAGGCAGCAATTCATATTGTAGAATATAATTAATGAAAAATGTATATGAATGAAAACTTTGCATTTCTGAAACGTGCCCTAACTAGTGAGTTTTGGGAATAGTGATTATTTGTACAGCTCTGGATTTGGGGTTACCCATATTATCATTATTCTAAATCTGGGCCAATATGTCGGCCACATGCATGTCTCCCACTGGGTCATCTTGCCAGCCCATGATTTATCTGGCACAGAGAGAACCCATTGTGAAATGTGGTGCAGTCCTACATATGTGGAACCCATGCTTCCCAAACATAGAACAAAGAGATCCTGTTTACTTTATATTTACACCCTTGTGGAGGTCACAGTGATGTCAGCTTGTTATCAGCTGTCCCAGCAGGGGTTTATCAACAAGCTAGACCTAGTGTGACTTAAAAGAGGTCTGCTTTGATGGTCACCATTGCTGCAAGGCTTGTCTTGCTGACTCTTAGGAGAACCTTCCCTAGGACTCATATCCCATTAAACACTGGACCGGTGAGTGTAGTGGGAGCTCCAGATCACCCTCTGAAGCACTGGGTGCCTGTTTTCATTACTGAGGCCACTTCCTCCGTCAAGGACCTGATGGTCACATATTTAGGTACAGGTCTTCATCTCCTGGTTCACATAGTCAGAGGAGGCAGCATTCTCGACTCCAAGCGGGCACCTCTCCACTGCTGAAGGCTCACGGTTGTGAGGGAGAGGGACGTGGACCTGGCCATGCTAAAGGCATGGATCATCAATAAATCAATCAATCCGGATTTGTAGAGTGCAGCAAATCACCCACTCCTATGCTAGCTGCTTCGTGGGGATCTGTTCATTCGAACAGCCAGGTCTTGAGTCCTTTCCCGAATTGCTGGAGCGTTGGGGAGGTGCAGGGGAAGATTGTTCTAGAGATTGGCTGCCAGGTGTGAGAAGGAGCGTCCTCCGCTGTTGGCTCGATGTATCCGGGGACGAGGCGTCCTCCTTTGTTGGCTCGTGGATCCGGAGAGTGTCCATGAGGAAGATGGAGGCGGAACGTAGGTGTCTGTTTATGTACTTTGGTCCCTCGTTGTGCACGGCCTTGTATGCGTGTATCAGCATCTTGAACCAATTCACATCTATATACTTGCTGATGCCCAGGAACATGCTGTTCAAACAATGGAAAAACTTATGAATTTAAACCTAATAAAGACAGAGAGAGTGTGTGTAGGGAGCCCCCTCATATGTCATGTGATATGGGAGCAGACAGCATCACAAGGGGAAACATTCTTGCTCTTCAGAAACCTTGCACCTGTATGAAGGCATAATCTACAGGACTTTACAGGGACCAGGAGGAGAGTTCCTTGAACCCAAGTCTGACTGACAGTCCCAGGGGTACTCAGAGGGTGTTTAAAAATCACCAATCCCCTAAAGTCTATTCTGAATGTAGGAAGAGAGCTACATGAGTAGATTGGCATTCTTCAGCAGGACTTTGAAACAAAGGAACTGATTTACAAATAAGAAATACGTTGTGTGGCCCATCACCCCTGTACCCTGCACTGCTGATCTGAGCATAGGAAGGTGCTTTGTGTGTCCTGTGACCCCTGCACTGCTGATCTAAGAAGAGGAAGGTGCTTTGTGTGGCCCATCGCCCCAGTGCTTCTGCATGGCTGATCTGAGCAGAGGAAGGGGGTTTGAGTGTGCCATCTCCCCTGTACCCCTGCACTGCTGATCTGAGCAGAAGAAGGTGCTGCGTGTGGCTATGGACCCTGCACCCCTGCACTGCAGACCTGAGCTGAGGAAAGGGCTTTGTGTGGCCCATCGCTCCTGTACCCCTGCACTGCTGAGCTGAGGATTGTGCTTTGTGTGTCCCATGAACCCTGTCCTCCTGAACTGCTGATCATAGCAGAGGAAGCTGCTTTTTGTAGCCAATCTTCCTTGTACCCTTGCACTGCTGATCTGAGCCGAGGAAGGTGCTTTCTGTGGCCCATCGCACTGCTGATCAGAGGAAGGTGCTTTCTGTGGCCCATCGCCCGTGTACCTCTGCACTGCTGAGCTGGGCTGAGGATGGTGCTTTGTTTGTCCCATGACCCCTGTCCCCCTGCACTGCTGATCTGAACAGAGGAAGGTGCTTTGTGCATCAAAATGTCTTTGAATATTTGTCAATGGCATGGATTTTTCCACCTTGTGGTTCCAAGTGATACTATCATGAACCCTCACCACACTCTTGACACCTATCTAATGTCACTTGAGACCCTTGATTGAAAACAACCCTGTTATTAACAGACATCCTTGCACCTAGATATGCCCATTACTTTATAGATGCAATCCTGCCCTTCCTCAGGTTGAAGCTCAATGTCTGTTCTGCTCTGCCATCTCTGTCTTCTACTTACTGTGTTTTCCTTCCCTTCAGGATCCCTCTGACCAAAGGGAAATCCCTCCGGGATCATCTGAGGGAAGAGGGCAAGCTGAGCGATTACTTGAAGACATACGAAGAAGAAGTGGCCAGTAAATTCTCACAGACCGAGGACGCTGTAGTCACCTATGAGTCAATGAGGAATTTCTTGGATGTGAGTAGTGTCTGCCCATGGACAATCAAAGGCCCAGAGGGCTCTCAGATCTTTGGGAAAGAGATGCGGTTTGAGTTGATTTACTTGACTGTCCATTGTACCCTTGTGTATAGGAGGTTGTAAATATTATCACTAGGACCAGATGGGTGTGTGGTGGGTCTGTGTGTGGAGGGGGTGAGTGTGTGGTGGGTGGGTGTGTGTGGGTATTAATTGGGTGCGTGGTGAGTGTGCAGTGGGTGGGTGGGTGTGTGTGGTGGAGTGGGGTAGGGTGGGTCTGTGTGTGATGGGTGTGTGGTGGGCAAGTGTGTGGTGGGGGTGAGTGTGTGGTGGGGTGGATGTGTGGTGGGGTGGGTCTGTGTGTGATGGATGGGTGGTGGGGTGTGGTGAGTATTTAGTGTGGGTACGTCTGTGTGTGGTGGGTGTGTGGTGGATGTGTGGGTGTGTGGTGAGTTTTTGGTGGAGTGGATTTGTGGTGGGTGATCAAGGAAGGTACAGACTACACTCTTAACACATCTGCATGAAAAGTCACATTACCTCTCTGTGTGGCTTTTCAGTTATCTGTTGGAACACTTTTGGATCATAACATTCTGTACTTCCATGAATGTAGGGTACCTCTCTGGTATTTTTGCTGACAGGCTAAGAACACAGAGGTTGAAAACTGATGTGATGCAAGCCAAAGTCTGCTTGGAGTTTGGGCGCAGTCGAAGTCAGAATGAACCCACAGGAATGGGGAAGCAAAAGGCAGCATGTCTGCACTAACATAAGGGTGAAAAAAAATATATATATTCCAACATGTGTGGGCGCTGGTGAGGGTGTACAGCACTGCTCATGTGTTCCATCAGGTGTGTGCACGCAGCACTGCTCATGTGTTCCACCAGATGTGTGCACGCAGCACTGCTCATGTGTTCCACCAGGTGTTTGCATGCAGCACTGCACATGAGTTCAACCAGGTGTGGCCACACAGCACTGCTCATGTGTTCTACCAGGTGTGAGCACGTAGCACTGTACATGAGTTCCACCAGGTGTAAGCACGCAGCACTGCACATGTGTTCCACCAGGAGTGGGCATAGAGCACTGCTCATGTGTTCCACCAGGAGTGGGCACACAGCACTGCACATGTGTTCCACCAGGAGTGGGCATAGAGCACTGCTCATGTGTTCCACCCGGTGAGGGCGCACAGCACTGCTCATGAGTTCCACCAGGTGTAGACACGCAGCACTGCTCATGTGTTCCACCAGGTGTGTGCACACAGCACTGCACATGTGTTCCAACAGGAGAGGGCATAGAGCACTGCTCATGAGTTCCACCAGGAGTGGGCATACAGCACTGCACATGAGTACCACCAGGTGTGGGCATACAGCACCTGCTCATGAGTTCCACCAGGTGTTTGCACGCAGCACTGCTCATGAGTTCTACCAGGTGTGTGCACGCAGCACTACTCATGAGTTCCACCAGCTGTGGGCACGCAGCACCTGCTCATGAGTTCCACCAGGTGTGGGCATACAGCACCTGCTCATGAGTTCCACCCGGTGTGGGCATACAACACTGCACATGAGTAACACCAGGTGTGGGCACGCAGCACCTGCTCATGAGTTCCACCAGGTGTGTGTATACAGCACTTGCTCATGAGTACCACCAGGTGTGGGCATACAGTACCTGCTCATGAGTTCCACCAGGTGTGTGCAGGCATCATTAATCATGAGTTCCACCAGGTGTGGGCATAAAGCCTCTGCTCATGAGTTCCACCAAGTGTGGGCACACAGCACTGCTCATGAGTTCCACCAGGTGTGGGCATACAGCACTGCTCATGAGTTCCAGCAGGAGTGGGCATAGAGCACCTGCTCATGAATTCCACCCGGTGTGGGCATACAACACTGCACATGAGTACCACCAGGCATGGGCATACATCACCTGCTCATGAGTTCCACCAAGTGTGTGCACGCATCATTGCTCATGAGTTCCACCATGTTTGAGCATAGAGCATCTGCTCAAGAGTTCCACCAGGTGTGGGCATACAGCACCTGGTCATGAGTTCCACCAGGTGTGTGCACACATCATTGCTCATGAGTTTCACAAGGTGTGTGCATTCAGCACTGCTCAGGCAACAGAATCTCCTTTGTTTTCCTGTCTTACAGCACTGCTTATGTGTTGGTGCTGTATTCTAAGGATGAGGAATTTCTCTTTACTTATCATGTCTGCAATTGAAACCAAACTGTGGAATAGGCACTAAGGAAGAGCGTGTGCATGGTATGTTACTTTCTCAAAGAGCATACAATGCTGCTATAGGTCCGCGTGTGCATGGTATGTTATTTTCTCAAAGAGCATACAATGCTGATATAGGCGGACCGTGTTGTCGTCAGGCTTCATTACACTCTATACACAGATGAAGGGGATCATGTATGGGAAAGTCTACCATTGAAGTGCAGCAAATGTCCTTTCTACACTGCCTGACAAGGAAAGGACAGGAGTACACTCTATTTAGGACAATGCTGCACATTCCTGTTCTTTTCCTTCTGCTTGCACCCTTTTGGGGTGCCTACATTGCATGCAGGATTTTTATGGGCAGAAAGGAACACTTTGCTGCTGAAAAACAATTCTCTGAGGCAAATTCACATTTCTATGTCTGCTGCAGAATACAGCACACATATAACGAGGAAGAACATGAAAGAAATAGAGATATTTTTCCTTGTTTTGGCTCCCCTGGAAAGATGTGGGAGTTTAGCACATCCCAAGGTTTATGAGTTCTTGTAAATCTAGGAATGCATCAAAATCCTTGGTAAAAGAGTGGGAACACACGCAACACCCACGGAAAGCCTCCCGAAGTCAGAGTAATTCAATGCAGTGATTCGGACTGGTTGCATTACTCCAGATTTTTGGAGCCACTCAGAGCCACACAAAGTGGCTTCAAAAATCTGTCTTAAATTTTGCATCACTCCTGCACCACACTACATGGTGTAAGAGCAATGCAGTTTCATAAATAGCCCCGTGTATTCTTTTTATTTGCTGTTTTTGTAAAGAGCGACTTCCTGGCCTCAATTTGTATGCACACATTGCATTTATGTCCTTCCTTCATGTTGTCTCTTCTCCATTTGCAGCCGCCTTTAACAAAAGGTAGTAGGCAGAGGGGGGATTGCGGGTTAATAATCATTTTAAAAAAGTACCTGACGCCGCCGGCCGCCTCCTGCATTGCGTTGCTCCTGCTGCTCTTTTCCTGGGTCCCAGCAGCCCCTTGGACAGACCCTCAGTCAATCTCTGTGCTGTAGAGCACTGCTGGGATTGGCCTGAGTGGGCTGAAAAGACATCCTGCCCAGACCAGGTGGTATGTGGGGGCTTCTCCAGCCCGGCTGCTAGATGTAGCCGGGCTGGAGAAACCTAAGTGTGCATGTGTATTTTGGTTGGCTTAAGACGGCAGGCCAAACACACATGAACACTACCGGAGTGAACAAGCACTCCTCCTCCACCCTCCCATGCCCGCCCCTCCATGCACATGCTGGCAAACAAAAAATAAAACGATGCTAAAGCATTGTGGTATTGTTCGTTTGCTGGCTCTGCCCCAGGCAGGGGTGCGACCTTAATCCGCCTTTGCGCAGGAGCCGCCACTGCTCTTCTGTGCAGTTACCCTCCATAATGACCCTTAAAAAATCTGTATTAAGTATAATTTTCTTTATGATGGGGCTATTACTCACAGATGTATTAAAACATAATTTAAGCCTGAGTGTTAACATCACCTCTAGACACAGTTCAGACTCTGTGTGGGCATGCCAGCCTGCAGAGGAAACCCACCTCAATAGTACATCTTGCAATATTAAGTTTGGGTTTAGTGCGAGGACACTAAACGTTCCAAGGAAAAGGGCAACCTATGCCTACTGGTCACAAGTAAACCCCCAGTCATTGGTCACTCTCAGGGGGTGCAGACAGGCACAGAGTGCCTCCACCAGAGAAAAAAACCTTTCTAATAAGAAGCATTTTGATGCACTAATACCTGTTTGCGCTGACCTCACACCTGCGGATTGTCCGCCGTGGAATATAAGGGACAGGGACATCCGCTGAAAATGCACTATCTGCCAGTATTATGTGAATGGTGATGGGGATGTTGTGAGCCTCAGAATGTGGAGACTTTACTTATATGTAGCAGTCGGTCTTATACTGTGTGTCATGCTAGTTTAAAATAATTATTTAAATGTAGCAGCCTATCTTATACTGTATGTTATGCTAGTTTAAAATAATGACCTACATGTAGCAGTCTCTCTCTTAATGTGTGCTACACAAGTGTAAAACAACGACTTATATGTAGCAACCTGTCGTATATTGTATGTTAGGCTAGTTTAAAATAACCTCTTTCATGTAGTAGCCTTGTCTTATATTGTGTGTTATTCCAAGTTTAAAAAAATGACTTACTTGTTCACTTATCCCCCCAATAGCTACTCGACCCTTATGTCTGCTCTCTACCTCACGCCCCTAACTCCGAACTCCCTCTCTCACCTTCCCACCGCCTGCCCCTCCCCCTTCAACTCAGCGACCTAACATGCCCCCCCTAAATCACACCCTCACCCCCGAGGCTCCACCCTAATCAGACATGGCCCCAACTCATGGTCCATTACTTATCTTCCTAATCTCTCAAAAAATGCTTAGAATTGTTTTAAACATGAATTGCTAATTCAGCATCCTAAAACACTCATTGTAGACAACAACCTCAGCCTTGCCTCTCCGATAAAAACCAACTACATCTTCCACTCCAAACTCCCCTCCAAATGGAAGAGCATCTTCCTTTAACACCTCCCAATATCTAAATCTATGAAAATTCCTTATGGATTCAAACTATCCACTACCCCGTCCCCAATTTTTTGTGCAGAAATTGATATCTCCATATTTTAAACCGGTAACATTCTCATACAATCCTCCGAACACCACCTTTCCATCTTTGAGCAGCACTTCCAGACTCTGTTCTTCCATCTATCCAAATCCTTGTCTAACTCCCCTACTACTCAACCCCTCAATGCCCTTTGGCACTCTCCATCTCCCCGACTCAAATCCTCCCTCCCCCCAACGTCTCTACAGCTAATGCTGAACCCCAACTCTCTTCCTCCAGTCACACAGTCTCTCCTGAGAGCCTCCCCCCGGCCCCCAAACTACTTCATCCGTCTCCCTAACTATTGCACTCTCCGATGACTTTTCTCCTCCAACCCCCAATGTTTCCCCAGACCACACTCCTATCGCTGTTTCCCCCTCCCCAGAACCCCCTAATTCCCCTCATTTGACCCAGACCCCTTTTGTACCCTCTTTGAACTGCAGTCCCCCCCTACACCTGCTGTCGCTTACCCCCTCCCTCATCACGGCTTAGCACCTTCTCAAGCCCTTCCTCTGAACTCTAGGGGCCTCATTTATGAGGCTGTGCGTCACTTTTACGCCGCCGGTGCATCACTTTTTGTGACGCACCAGTGGCGTAAAAAATCTGCCTTGTTGCGTCATATTTACAAAGTGACGCATCTAGGTAGATGCGTCACTTTGTAAACCCCTGCGTCACATTATACCTGCGCCAGTATAATGTATGCAAGGGGGGCGTTTTGATGCAAGAAAGGGTCATGGAAGTGACGCAGTGGAATCTATAAGATTTCACTGCGTCACTTTTAGGACACAAATGCGTCAATTTCTTACGCCTGCCTCACAGCAGGCGTAAGACTGATGCAGGCCCTTTCACATGGGGCTTGCCCCATGTGAAAGGACACATTGCTGGAGTTGCGTCACTTTTGTGGCACACTCCAGCAATGCGTCACTTTTGCGCCATACAGGTACGTCAGAAATACTGACGTATCTGTAACTCCTTGCGCCATGATGCGTCATACTGTAAATATGACGCATCATTGGTGTCGCAAGGAGGGTGCAGTGAAAAGTGACGCATCGCTGTTTTCACGCAGTGATGCGTCACTTTTCATAAATGAGGCCATAGGAATGTCCCGAACTCCCCATCGGACATCCTTACTTCTTACAACCCAGACTCTCCTCCTATCCCCCTTCCTGAACTGTCTCCTTCCCCTCACACCAGGTCTTCTCGACCAATACAGAAGCCTTCCTTCCCCCACCCCTTCCCTAACTGCACTCTCCCTCACCTTTTAAATTCAGACTCTGTCCAACATTGAACGCAATCTCACAACCTTTATGACTGAACTCACACGACTGAGAGAAGATGTCCACTGCCTCTACTCCAGATCCCTATCTAACCGCTCCAACTCCGTTGACCCTAGCCCTCAACACTTATCGAATCCTCAACTATGGAACACCACTCCCTTTGGCTGCCGTTCTCATAGGCCCCACCGCACATCGAATCACCTCACCGCTTCTGACCTTCATACCCTCTGCAACACCTACCCTCCTATCTCCTCTAGTAACGTTCCTCCCCCTCCTCACTCCAACATCTCCATTATTTTGGAGACCAGCAGATTCCCCCCTCTCCTGTCTCCCCCAGTCCCCCTCCCCAACGCACCACCATCCATTCACGCTTTCCCCTCACAGACTTCCCTAAACCCATCTCCTGCATTCTCCCTAGATCCAACATTCCTGTCATTGCAGGTACCACCAAATCCCCACCCTCTCCCGTCTCCGCCAGACCCCCTTCCCAACGCACCACCATCCATCCACGCTCTCCTCCCACAGACTTCCCTGAACCCCTCTCCTGCATGCTCCCTAGCTCCAACATTCCTGTCATTGTAGGGACCTCCAGATCCCCACCCTCTCCAGTCTCCCCCACCCCAACGTACTACCATCCATTCATGCCCTCCCCCCAAAGACTGTACTAAACCCCTCGCCTGCATGCTAGTGAACTGCTGTTCGGCTGTCAGGCATGCAACTGAAATTTCAGAAAACATTCTTAAAGAAAACATCGACATAGCCTTCCCCACGGAAACCTGGCTCAATGACCACTGTGCTTCCAGCCTTGACTTACTCTCTCCCCTCCGCCCCCGGGTTACTCTATCATTAGAGAAAAGACAGGACAGAGAGAACAGGGGGTGGACTAGCGATTATTTTTAAAAATGAACTCCAACTTTTCCTTGTCAAACATCCTGACCGCAATACCTTCGAATACCTTGAAACCGAACTTAAGTCTCAAGGATTCCCCCCGATTCGACTGCACAATATCTATCACCCACCTGGTGACCCACTCCCCTTCGTCGAGGAACTATCCAAACTTCTAAACCAATCCTCTCTCTCTAACACCAAAATCTCTTCCTTGAAGATTTTAATCTCCACTGGAACATGACTGATGACTCCTCAGTCCACCTCCTCACCAATCTTCTTGAGATCAATGAACTCAAACAACTCTGCCACTCTCCCACCCACTCCAAAGGAGCCACTCGTGATACCATCATTACCAGCAACTACTTGGCTTCCCTCTCTGACATCATACCCATCTACTGGTCTGATCATAACCTCATTCTGTTCTCTTTCGCATACATTGACCCTTCCCCCCTCACCAACAACATTAAAGTCTCAAAGTGGACCAGAAATCTTAATCGAATCCCCCCTGCTGAACCTGAATCTAAACTCCAACCCCAACTTCTGCTCTCCCCTCTCTCCCTAAATGCTAATGAACTCACTGAACATTTTAACAAAACCGTCATCGATGTCCTAGACCAAATTGCCCTGTCCAAACTTAAAACCCTAAGAAACATTCCATCTAAATCATGGCACAATTCCAACCTCAATTTTGAAAGGAGTGCTCTTAGACTCGCTGAAATAACATGGAGACAACAAGCTTCCTCCGCCCATCTTGCTCTCCTCAGATCTGCCAGAGCCACATATAAGAAATACATTTTCTCGGAAAAGGCCTCCTTCTTCCGTACCAACTCGATCGAGCGAAAAATTGACCCAGAGAGCTGTTCAGCATAGTTCGAAACCAAACCTCCTCGGCCCCTCCAACCCTGATGGCCACAACTGACAAATACAAAGAAATTGCTAACTTCTTCTCCGAAAAAATAGCCATTATAGACCAATCCTTCCTAGCATCTCCATCACATCCCCTATCTATCGATGTCTCTACTTCTCAACCTCCCTACCTATCAACTACCCCCTCCTTCCTCCCTCCTGACGCTACCCCTCCGGACTCCAATATTTCTACCCCTCAGCCTAAAAACAACGCCTCCTGGCTCAATTTTCACCCCGTTATGGGAATGAAGTCTCTAACATCATCTCCAAACTTAAACATTTCTCACACACCAAAGACCCTCTTTCCCGCTAACCTCGTTCAGGAGCTGAAGGACATCCTTGCTCCTTACTGGACCTCAATCATCAATTTCTCCTTTACCTCTAGATGTATCCCTCCCTCCTTCCCTCCAACTCGGACAAATCACTTCTATTTTTTAAAATCCCAATGATGACCCTAATGACCTAAATAATCTCCGCCCCATCTCCAACCTCCCCCTCCTTTCTAAAGCTCTTGAAAAATGTGCCCTTCATCAACTGGACAAACGCATTGTCTCCTTTAACCTACTTGACTCCTTACAATCCGGATTCCAAAAAGGCTGCAGAACAGAAACTCCCATACTAAGTATTGTTGACAACATCCATCACTCCCTTGACAATGGAAAGACGTACCTACTCATTCTCCTTGACCTCTCTGCAGCATTTGATATGGTTAACCACCCTGCCTTACTTAATACGCTCAAAGTTAGATTTGGCCTTAATGGCCTGGGGCCTCATTTATGAGGCTGAGCGTCACTTTTACGCCGCCGGTGCGTCACTTTTTGTGACGCACCAGTGGCGTATAAAATGTGCCTCGTTGCGCCATATTTACAAAGTGACGCATCTAGGTAGATGCGTCACTTTGTAAACCCCTGCGCCACATTATACCTGCGCCAGGTATAATGTAAGCAAGGGGGGCGTATTGACGCAAGGAAGGGTCGTGGAAGTGACGCAGTGAAATCTATGAGATTTCACGGCGTCACTTTTAGGACGCCGTTGCGTCCAAATCTTGCGCCTGCCTCATAGCAGGCGTTAGACTGACGCAGGCCCTTTCACATGGGGCTTGCCCCATGTGAAAGGATGCATTGCTGGAGTTGCGTCACTTTTGTGACACACTCCAGCAATGCGTCACTTTTGCGCTTACAGATACGTCAGAAATACTGACGCATCTGTAACTCCTTGCGACATGATGCGTCATACATTAAATATGACGCATCAGGAATGTCGCAAGGAGTGCACACTGAGAAGTGACGCATCGTTGCTTTCACACAGCGATCCGTCATTTCTCATAAATGAGGCCCCTGGTACTTAAATGGTTCTCCTCCTCCCTACACCACAGAACTCAGCAAATCAAAATCTACGATTGCCTCTCTAATGCCACGCCCATCTTCCTAGGTGTCCCTCAGGGTTCTATTCTCTCCCCCTCGCTCTTCAACCTCTTTATGGAGCCTTACCATCATTCTAAAACAAGCCGGTATCAACTATCACCTATATGCCGATAACACCCAACTTTACTATACAATCAGATCCCACTCTGATGTTCTACACCTTAATAACACCCTAAAATCCAATTCTGGTTCCACTCTAACCATCTCAAACTTAACCTAAAAAAAACGGAAATCATTCTCTTCTCTCCAAAAAACAACCCTCTTCCTATCCAAAGATGTATCTCTGACTTTAATGCCCTCAATTGTCACCTCACCTTATCTAGCTCAGAAAAATCACTTGGCATCACCATTGACAACAGCCTAACACTTGAGACCCACATAAAAAATTCGATCAAAGGAGCGCTCTTCACCCTACGCCATCTCAAGAAAATCAAACCCTTAATCCCAGCTGATGACTTTAAATCGGTCGTCCAATCACGTGTCCTCTCAAAAATGGATTATGGTAACGCCCTCTTCCCCGGAGCCCTAAAAGTTCACCTAGCCCCACTCAAATCTGTGCTAAACCTAGCGTCCAGACTGATCACTGGCTGCAAACGCTTCAACCACATCTCCCCAGCCCTTAAGGCCCTTAAATGGCTGCCCATTGCAGGCAGATCCACCTATAAGATGGCAAGCATTACGCACAAAGCCCTTCACCAAAAGCCCCCCTTTATCTAACTGATAAACTCCACAAAGCAGGATGTGCCCGACCGTTGAGAAGCACCAGAGCCCTCCTCCTCATCCCACCCCTGACAAAGAAGAAAACCACTCAGCCTCTCTCTTTCTCTGGCAATACCCCCAGCATATGGAATGTCCTCCCCAAAGACCTGCGCTGCAACCCCTCCTACACCAGTGTCAAAAAAGACCTCAAACCTGCACTTGCTCAAGAAATATTGGAGTCCATAATCCTTTCTTTCCCCTACTTTTCCCTCCCCTTCCTCCTTTTCCTCTCCTTTTCCCTACCTGCCTTACCTCCATCTCAGGATACTATATACTACACGTCCACTTGTACCCATTTATTTATGTTTCTTTTCCCTCTCGCGGCGTCATTTTGTCTATTTGTATTTTGCTACTTGTTCTCCTCAATCGAACCTATGTTATCCCCATGATCCGAACAATTGAAATATGCCTGTATTATCTTCACTCATGTAAAGCACTCTGATACCACCGGGTCCAGCCAGCACTATACAAAACCTTCAAAATTAATAAATAAAGTGTGTGCATTGCGTGTGTGAGAGTAGAATAGTAAAGAGTTGCAATTCTGCAAATTGTCATTTATTTTCCCTTCATTCTCCTTCAGGCGTGCTATTATGGCACAATCACCATTGGGACCCCACCTCAGGCCTTTAGGGTGATGTTTGACACAGGGTCCTCCAATCTCTGGGTACCGTCCATCCACTGCAACAGTCCTGCCTGCAGTAAGTATGTGTACGAACATTGAACAGTCAAGGGTCATACCGTCAAGCCCTCATTTTATGTTACTCTTTATCAATGCTACTTCTTGAACCGCAGACACAACCACACACGCACTCCCAAGCACACACACACATGCACACACACACCCACACATAGACACACACATGCACACACACACACACACATGCACACACACACACATACAAGTGCAAACACACACACAAGCACACACATACACACACAACACATGCACACACACACCCACACATAGACACACACATGCACACACCCACACACGCACACACACACACACATACAAGTGCAAACACACACACAAGCACACGCATACACACACAACACATGCACACACATGCACACACATGCACACACAAGCACACACACACACAAGCACACACACACACAAGCACACACACATGCACACACACCTATACATGCGCACATGCACACACAAGTTCATTCACACATGCACACCCATGCATACATGCACACACCTACAGACGCATACACAAAAACACACACACACACACACATGCACATATATTCCATGTAACAGAATTAAAAACAATTTAAGCTGTGCTGCGTGCTTTCTTCTACCTGGCAGACGTCCCAACCATGAAACATACACACATGCATGCATGCACACACGCATAAACACACACATACATTCCATATATTGAAATGAAAAACAATTTAAGCTTTGTTGTGTGCTTTCTTCTACCCAGAATCAGGCTTAACAATACAAAGCAACACACATACGCACACACGCACACATGCATGCATACACGCACACACTTACGCAGACATTCTATGTAACAGAATTAAAAACAATTCACAGATCAATGGGGAGAAAAAAATATCATTTAGCAGTTACACAAGGATTGTTGTGCAGAAGTGTCCACTAGAAGGTACGCGTGCATCAACAAGATTCACTTGAAGGCCTTGGAGCGAAGAGCGCTTACAGAGTCTGGTGTGGATAAAGCCAGGTCTGTTACCTTGAAGGGTGAATGCTCATTGTCTACTAAGTGTTTCCAGTTGCATTAGCAATACTAGCTTGCTTGTGTTTGACGTGTAATCATAAGAATGTTCTCACAAACAAAATGTGGGGACAGAACTCACATTCAAACAATTTCAAAGGACCTAAGGGTAAGACAGGGATTCTGCTACAGCCCAACCTGTATTTAGGATTGTACATTAATAACTTAATAGTCTCTTTAGAATAGCCAGCATCCTCAGGAGTGCTACTAGAGAATGCATTGATTAGTACCTGCTCAACACAGATGGTCTTTCCCACTCACATAAAGCTCTTAAAAAGAGATGCCTGTTACACAGAGCTGGAGCACGAAGCGCTGAAAATAAGAAAAACTATCACCAATCCAAAGCGATGGTCTTTAGAAGAATCCGAGGTCAAAGAACAACCAAAACCAGTTTCTGGCAAAGGAGGACATCTGATCAATTAAACCTGGGGCCAGATTTATCAAGGTTTTGTGTCAAACTAGTGCCATGCAGGGGGGCTCAAGGGCGCTGCGAAACCTAAGTGAGATGTATCACGCACCTCAAGCCCACTTTGTGTGGCCCTGCACGGCTGGATACATCTGGAGTAACACAATATACATCGCTCCCTTGCATTACTCTGCCCCAGGGAGACATTCCATGGATCGAGCGTGGGAGTTCCAGCGCATCCACCCATGGATTTTGCTGCATTCCCAGATTTATAATTAGTGGTAGACCTGGCATTGTATCAACATTTGACACCTCCCCAGGTAAGGCAATGTGAGGAGAAACATCTTTATTTCTCCTTGTGTCTTCCTCTTTCTACCTGTGCTTCCTTCTGCAGCATACATCGAAAGAAGAAAATGCCTCTATGGATTGTTTTTGTGCACGAAGGTGTTCCTGCCTACAATGCAGGCACCGTGGCACCATGACGCAATAGTGCCTGCATTGGGGCTAGGCATCCAAAAGTGAGCCAGCACTAGGAAAGGACAGGAATGTGCCGTATAATGTTAAATATGGTGCATTCCGGCCCTTTCCCTTTCATGCAGCCCAGCACAGCAAGGTAGCTCGCGGCGCTGCATTGATGAACACACGATAAAATATAGGCCCTTGGACATGAACTGACTCCAAGGACAAGGGAAGGAGTCCACCTGTAAAACCGTGGATGGAGATTTTTGGGGATGTCAAAGCAGTACCATTCTAGGACAGAGACACCTGGCACCCCACACATCAATGGTTAAGCTAATGGGAATCAAATCGAAGAGAGAACAGACAACTGCAGGTCGGATTTGTTGAAGGCCCAAAGGAATGCTTCAGATGATGCAGACTGAGCTGAGTTTCAAGGAATGCGAGAAACCGACTGGTCGGGGGGAAGTCAGTGATCAGGAGAGACAGGCAGAGTCTGAAAGAAAGAGGAAGTGATGAGACAAGAAAACAGGGTGGTCAGGAGAGAGGGCGAGACAGAGTAGGAACAAAGAGAGATAGAGAGAGAGCGGAATGAGAGGGGACAGGATAAGCTAGAGAGATGCAAAGAGTGACAACACATTTGGAAGAAGAATAAGAGGGAAAGACAGGGATAGAGAATTGCGGGGAAGTACAAAGAGACAGTGAGAGGAGATAGACAGACAGGAAGTAGAGAATGGGGCGAGGAGATTACACATTATGGAAACTAGAACGAGACGGAGAGAAAGCAGGATATAGAAGAAAGGAGTCAGTGAAAGGGAGAGGGAGATAAAGATAAATAAAGACAGGGAACAGCAAGAAAAGAAAGAGAATCAGAGGTGGAGAACAACAGAGTGAAATAAAATGAGAGACAGAGAGATGGGGGACTAGCGAGAGGCACAGAGACAAATAGGGGCATAGAAAGAGGGGGCTGAAGAAAGAAAAAGAGAGAAAAAGACCTATAGTAAGAGAAACAGTGTGACGCCCGCACACTAGCACCTAGAATCCAAAATGTAGGACTTTGTTTGGATGGTTACATTATGACCACGCCTCACCTCAGTACTTGGTGACTGTGCGCATCCAGCGAGGCGCAGGTTTTTAAATTAGTAGCCTGATTACAATCTTGGTAGATGGGTTACTGCATCACAACGGCGATGGATAGCCAAGCCGATGGGATTTATATTGTGGCGTATGCGATATCCGTCACCGCTGTGACAGAGGAACCCATCCTTCAGGATCGTAATCAGGCCCTCAGTGGTGCAAACTTTCAACACTCATGACTCCCTTCTTGCTCCTGGTGTACACAGTTATCAGGATTTGCACCATCCTTGAACCCCGAATACAATTACAGTTTTACATAGGGATCGCACATGCTAGCGCAGCCCCTTCTATAATTCAGAACATCAAGTGCAATCCTAGCGCTGGTGTGACATACATGGAGCCAATTGGGGTCCACTCACAGGTAAGGGTGGCAAGATTCACCAATATGGAATGATCTCGAGGGTGTATAAATGAGGGACTCTTCCTCCTTGGTATCGGTCCTTATTACAGATGCAGGTGTAGAGACAAAGAGTCCAATGAGAGGCCCACTGGCTAGAGGTTCTACAGAGTCAATGCAGCCATTGCTGCACCACTTAAAAATGCAATATAAGGGGCCGTGGGACATCCAAGGCAATCCCCTTCAAGCAAGTGCAGTCAATCAATACAACCTCCTCCAGGGGGGACTCTGACCCTCTTTGAAAGGCAGGCCACTTTACTCCTGCAATGGAAAAGGCAGACCAGAGGCTTAAAATAGCCAGCCTGGGGGGTGTGGCTTGGCTAGCCATCATGGCGGACATGTGCTAGGTGAGGTCCGTCCAGCCCTCTGCATTATCCTACGGATATCCTGCTCCTCCGGCTGCAACATCCACACAGGGCTCCCCCTGTGGTGTAGAGACTTGGTGTCGCTTCCAGGGGCAAATCTGGATATCCTGCGGCGGCAGGGTGGTGACTTTAGCCCCTGAGGCCTTGCGGCGGCGCTGAGACCGCGTACTTGAGTGAGGCCCTGCCTGCGATCTTGGAAGGGGGAGGAGCCGCGGCGATTGATCTGTCCGCCTGGTTGAGCTGAATGGGGCTTTTGTCTCCCTCACGGAGTCTGTCCTCGGCTGAGCTCTAATTCCTCCACTGTGCAGGGCCCCCCCTTGCTCAGTGATCGCATCGGATCACAGGGGTGAGTGGGCAGGATCTGGTGCCGCCTGGTGTGGATTCCGCCATTTTGTGCCACCCGGGCCGTGGAGGGCTTGGCCCCCAGTGGTGCAGTGGATAATCGTTTTGGCCAGGTGCCCTGAAGATAGAGCTCCTATGAGTTGGTGGCATAGTGCCTGCCCTGTGCAGAGTCCTGGGGCGGCGGTGCTCATATGCTTATTGCTGGAACCTGCAGGTGACATGGGGATCGCGGGCCGGCAAGGGGCCCTCCCCTCGTAAGCTTGGATCACCGGAGTTGACCCGTTGACAGAGGACGGGTGTGCCATCAACGAACCACCTGGTGAAGGTGGTGGGAGGGAACACTTGGTCCGTCATGACGAGAAACAGGCCCGGGGTGGCTCATCCAAACAGAGCACACTGGATACATTTGCTTGTCCTGGGACCCCCGCGGCAACAGCATCAGGTGTGACCCAGGGAGATGTTCTGGACAATGCCGCTCTCCTGGCTGTTATTACTCAGTCCAGGGATGCGCTTGATGTCAAAATCGGAGCTGTGGGATCGGACATTCTATATTGCGCCAGGACCTGCGAAATGCTGTGGCATGCATAACGGACACTGAGACGAGAATCTCCGGAGTGGAAGACGCTTATCACCACCTTGCAACAGCGAGTTTCGTCCTTGGAGAGCACCCAGCGTGGCCTGGCGTCACGGGTGGAGGATGCGGAGGGCTGGGCAGGCTTTGTTGGTTTTCCACAGAGGTGTGAGTCCGGAGATATGGAGAGGTTCCCTATCCAGTGGTTGGAATGTTGGCTGCCTCCAGAATCCCAAGTGCTTCGTGGTTGAGCCTGCCCATAGGGCCCTTATGCAGAATCCCTAGCCGGGGGCTCGCCCGGTGCCAGTGATTGCGAAATTGCTTAATTATCATGACAGAGACGCTATTCTGAAACAGGCCAGGGCCAAAAAAACCCTGAGGCATGACAATGTCTGCATCCTGATATTCCCTGACTTTACTAAACTGGTCCAACAGTAGCTGCAATCATTCCTAGTGGCCAAGGCACTTCTGCATGAGCTCAACTTCCGTATCCATTGCTCTATCAGGCTCGGCTGCGGGTCATTTATCATTCTCCCCAGAGGAGGTGTTCCAGTGGACGGACAAGACAGTGCAGCCGCGCCCTCACTCGCTGCCTGGGAGAGACTCTGATTCGTCCTCGAGTGGAGTGGATAGAACATTGCCTAATGTCAAGGGGAAGGGGTCTAAGCAATCCAGGTCTAGAAGGAGGTCCAAGTCAGGCAATGCCTCAGCACGAAGGGGTTCTGCCGCGAGACACGCGGCACCAGCTGATTAAATTATGATTGTGTTTATACATTTAAAGCCCACAGGTACTTAGAGCTGGCAGGAGGAGCCCGAAGATGGCCTGTAAATCTGTTAGACATTTACAGTTAGGGACAGGGGCCAGAAGACGATGGGCTGTGAGTTGGGGATCCATTGGCGGGAGAGGGGTGGTACCTTCTGTTGGGGTCAGCCTGCTCTGCCCGCCGCGACAG
This sequence comes from Lissotriton vulgaris, assembly GCF_964263255.1. Taxonomy (NCBI): domain Eukaryota; kingdom Metazoa; phylum Chordata; class Amphibia; order Caudata; family Salamandridae; genus Lissotriton; species Lissotriton vulgaris. The sequence continues at coordinate 903,950 of NW_028252092.1, forward strand.
ATACTTCACTGTTATTGAGGTAAAGGGAGGGGGGTGGTGGTTGGTTGGGTTGTTCAGGGGTGTTGTTGTTTTGAACCGCACTATTCAATGACATGTTGGAGCCTTGCAACACTACATATCTCTGGACACCAGCATTCTACATATTTCTGAAGCCCTCACATGGCTGCTCTACTGGGTGGACCGTTGCATTCCATGGGGTCCCTACGTATATTGAGCTGGATTTTCAGGGGGGCACTTGATAAGATTAAGTGTGGAGCAATCCTTAAGCAAGCAAAACACGCTGACGTTCTAATTTTGTAGTAGACGCACCTCATGGGGACGAAGGCATTGTGTTTCCAACGCTTTCGGTACATACAAGTGTTCCACTCTGGCTTTGTGTGAGGGTCCTGGAGAGTCGCAGGTCCTCATTCATTGATGAGTCCCTTACATTCATGCTAAGACGTGGGGCGACATGCAGGGCCTATACATCTTCCTCCAAGGCGCTGTGGGAGGTGAGTCTGTGATTTTGGGCAGTGGCTACGCCCCACCACCACTATCTTGGGGGCTAGTGGAGAAACTTGTGACCGTGTGGGTGGACATTCCTGAGTGCCTGGCGGTGGTTGGTGGGAACTGGAATTATGTGGTAGATGTTGTCCTGGATTGGTGGGGGCCCGGTGGGGCCCCTGTGGCTCACCACCCCACCAAGCTTCACTCCCCGGTGGTAGGCCAGGATTGGGTAGATTCGTAATGCAGGTTACATCGTGGAACTCGGGGATACACTTACCTTTCAGCGGTACACAACTCCTTCTCTCGCATTGATTGCATCTTTGTCTCCCGGGACATTGCTGGCAGCATGGTTGAGGCGGACATTCTCCCCCATGGGCTCTCGGATCATTCACTGGTGGCCATTACTCTGCACGGTGGACTGGCAATTGTGCCGTTCCAGTGGCGCCTCTCCACATGGAATCTTCAGAACTAAGATTACAGGGATCGTATGGACGAAGCCGTTGACCAATATCTATCCCATAATGTGGGGTCGGTGTCTGCCGTGGAATCCCTCTGGGAGGCAATGAAGACCACTCTTCGTGGGGTGGACTTCTCCTTTTGTGCTGCGGCCCGTAGAGATTCTTTTATTCGGGCAGAAGCTACACTCTTGGATCTGGAGGGGCGTAGCAGGGAAGAGGGGGCGGCTGATTCGCCCCCAACTGATACACGCGCAACAAAGCTACTCATCTCTCCAGCTTGACGAGGCCCATTAGGCTTGGCTGGCAACCCGGAGTAGGATACACCAGTGGGGAGACAAATCAAGTAAGCTATTACACAGATTGTGTAGGGGTGCTTCGGGTTCCCTTTGTTCTTCCGGGCATTGTCGGACCGGATGGGCTGCCCATATTGGATCCATCGGCTATAGCAGAGAGTTTTGCGGTGTATTATGCAGACTTATATACTCCCAGGAACTGTCTGCCAGTGTAAGTTATAGGCCAGTTTTTAGATGATCTTCCGCCTCAGGCCCTCTCTGACGAGGTCAGTGCTGAACTGGACCACCCACTCACTGAGGACGAACTGGGTTCTGCTCTATGGGAGCTGCGCCCTGGGGAAGCCTCTGGTCCCAATGGTTTTCCGAACGAATTCTTCAAACGGTACTTCCTCTGGCTTGGCCCTCTCTACCGTACAGTGGTGGAGGAATCCAGGGAGCTTCCTCATTTGCCTAGTGATTGGCGGCATGCAGAGGTGGTGGTCTTTCATAAACCCGGTAGACCGCACGAGCACCACGCGTCTTATCGTCTCATCTCCCTCCTCAATGTCGAGGCCAAGGTCCTGACCAAGGCTTTGGCCAACCGTCTTCGGCCTCATATCTCCTCCCTGGTACATCCGGACCAAGCTGAGTTTATGCCCCAGCGGGCGACCCGTCAAAATATCTGCATAGCGCAAACAGCTGTTGCAGCAGTTCGGGGCCTGGGGTTCGTGCAACACTATTGCTCGCGGACATGGATTGTGCTTTTGACTCATTGAGTTGGGAGTATTTATTTGCGCTCCTCCGCAGATTGAATTTAGGGCCTCACTTCTTATCCTATCTAAGCCTGCTTTATACTGATATAATGGCGTCTGTACGCGTGGCGGGCTCTGTGTCGTCAGTTTCTACCATTGGCTGTGGCACCAGGCAAGGGTGCCCACTGTCTTCGTATCTGTTTGCCATGGCGATGGAGCCCCTGGCAGCCTGGGTGCGCATCGATGCGCAAGTGGCTGGTCTTGAGTGGGTGTGACGGGTTTGCGCACCGTATAGCCCTATATGCCGATGATGTGTTGTTTTTTCTTACTAATTTGGATAGGACTGGCCCGCGACTGTTGTGCATAATGCAGGTGTTCGGCGAGACCTCTGGCCTCTATATGAATGAGCAAAAATCGACCCTTTGGGCGGAGGTGGCAATTTTGGCAATTGGGCCTCTGTGGTAAGGGTGATACACGGTGGGCTGAAACAACTAGGTGTGTTCCTCTCTGATTCACAGTCGACTGCATGGGACAGAAATCTATTGCCGCTGTGGAACAGGGTGCACAAAGATATTAAAACATGGTCCCAAATGCCCTTATCTATATATGGTCGCTCTGCTATTTTTAAGATGGTCTCTCTTCCCCGTCTTTTATATCAGCTACAAAATCATCCATTTCCCATCTCCCCAAGATGGTTTCGCCAGGTCAAAGCGGTCTTGGGTCAGTTTTTATGGGGGGTGGGATGGCCAGAGTGGCTCTTCGTACCTGTTTCCAATCCACATATTGTGGAGGGCTTGCGACATCCGACATTCTTTCATAATATATGGCTTCGCACCTTCTTGTCCTTAATGAATGGTGGTACGGGGACAGGTTGGATCCGGCGTTTGCAGTGGAACGGTGGCTCACGGGTGATCACTTGCTGCACACTCTCCTATATTATGCGCCCCTGCGGGCTCTTTCCCGGTCGCCACACAGCTCATTTTTTGGATCTGGAGGCAGGCTTTGCGGAGGATGGGTTGGTGGAACCATTTGACCTGGGAGACCCCATTGTGGCAGAATGGAAGCCTGCCGCAGTTGGAGGCCATGCCTGGATTTCGTGGTTGGGACGCGACCGGGATCTCCGTGCTGGGGGATGTCATGCGGGGGCCTGTGTTGAAGTCATTTTAAGACCTGCAGAAAGACTTACAAATGCCGCATACCCAATTTTTTGCAATTTCGACATGCTATTTCCCCTAGCTTGGAGGGAATGGAGGAGCTGGCTGATTTTAGCCTGGTTGGAGCAAACATTTTCTTGGATGATTTGAAGGACCATAAGATCTCTAAAATGTATCAATCCCTGGTCGCACATAGCTCCCCATCCCTGCAGCGTCTTCGTGAGGTGTGGGAAAGTGATGTAGGCACACTCGAAGAGGATGACCGGGTGGAGGCCATTGCCTCCCCTAGTGGGGCAGCCATGGCATGAGCCTTCGGCTTATTCAGTTGAAATACCTTCATAGGGTATATTTCACTAGAGTCAGGCTGTACAGGGCGGGCTTGGCAGCTTCCCGAGTGTGTCTACGTTGTATGCATGAAGGGGGCGCTCTGCTCCATACTATATGGGATTGTTCCGCGCTGGCGCAGTTCTGGTGGGAGTGACGACATTCCTGTCAGAGGTTTTGGGTTGGGACCTCCCTCGCTCACCTATGCTGGGGCTCCTGCATGTTATGTATGAAATCGGGGGCAACATCTATTAAAGTCACCTTATGCTCCTGGGCTTTACCATTGCCAAGCGCGACATTGCTCGAGCCTGGATGGCCCTACTCGCGCGGAGACGCTGCAGCAGTTAGGACGGAATTATACTACTTCTCTAAGAGCATATCAGAGCTCTTCTTACTTTTTTTAGACAACGCGGCATGGAGCTCATCACAGCCTTCCATTTCTCTAAGACTCCCTACTGAGTGAGCTAAATTGGATCTTTTACAAACTGATGCGAGGAATTACATACAGATACTGCTTCTATCAACCATTGAGGACGAACAGAAGCTTTCAATAAAAGCTTCAAGTGTGATTATCCAAAGGGGTACTGATTGCCCTAAATTGGGAGGCTGTTCTGGATTTATACACTGATTGTGGTTCGGGCAAATGAAACATATCCCTTATTTATATGGAGTTTTAAACATCTTATCAGCCCGTACCATTTCGGTTCATTGACTCATTAATTTGAGAGCCCCAAATCATGACTCAGGCGATTTCTTTGACTATTACATTGTCTTTCTCGTCACATATTCAGACCTCTCCAGTCCTTACTAATGAACGATTTGGAATACGTCTTGCTGAAATTTATGCACAATAAGAAAGCCTTGAGAAAGTTACTGTTGAGTAACGAAACACGTGTCGGCTGCCCATTGCATTTGGCTGCCCATTGCATTTTCAATTTGGAGATATGCATGGAAGAACAGCTTTGTAAAAAACTGTGCAGACTGTATCATATAAATCTTATGGAATGGACTATGTTTGATTGAACAAGAAGGAAAAGAAAAAATCCAAAGACCAAGAAAATTCTCCTTTTTTTCAACAATAAATCGCACTAATTACACAGTTGTTTTGGATGTTCTCTTGGCAATTCCTTTTTTCAAAATTAATGTATTGCAATTGTGGTTAATGCATGATTCCATAACAAAGGTCATGTTATAGATAATTAATTTCATGGTAGCACTTGCCCCTATGATTGACATAGGTTTCGAGTGCCGAGGTATTATCATGTGTAAATAATGCTGGATATGTTAGCGGAGAAAACATGCTATTAGCAACGTTTTTCTCCATTGTGCTAAAATATCCGGCGGAATGCGTGAATATCTCTGAGAATACAGAGATATTCACGCATTAGCGACGAAATGCTCTTAGCCATGTTATCCACCTGCCATTGGATAACATGACTAACAACTGGTCTGAGCAGGCGTTAGTTTTTGGCGATAGCGGGAATATTTCCATCGCTACGCCTGCGTTGATAACAGGCGATAGCGCCGTTAGCGACTGCTTTCAGTCGCTAACAGGTTGGGTACGCCCACTTTGCATGTCATTAGCGATAAATATCGCTGACATGCAAAGCGGGCCCCAAACCGCTCGCTATCGCCTAAAAGCTGTCGCAAACATCAGTTAGCGACAGCTTGCTAATAGAGCGATAGAATTATCGCCGCTTAGCGGCGAAAACGGCCGCTAACCGGCGATAATTGCCTATCGTCACCCTTGGTAATATGCCCCCTTGACCTTTGGGCAGGCAGCTAAATCCATGGAATGGCTTCTAGGATACACTTCAGTTTAAATAGTAAAACAATGTGACTATCTCAAAGTGACTTTCGACAGCGAGTTATCATGGTTAAACCACCATTACCAAAGGTTGGAGGTTGGTTTGTGGCGGAAAAGCTCTCTTGCCACTTCCTAGTGCATTCAAGATATCCTGCTGCTTCACTTCCTTCTCCATCGAACGCGCCTTGGTTTCTCTGTGGAGACAGAGGGATGCTTCCTCGTGGACTTTGAGCCAGTGGTCACCGTGGGAGCTCTAGAGATGGCTGATGCATCCTTTCTTGCTTGATCATTCTATCCATCATCTTTGTCCAGAACTATCTTAAAGAGAATAATTAACATTTGCAAATGTCTATTAAGCAACCACCCAAACCAATGGAATGGCCAAGTGTGTCATGTGGGGAGAACTTCAAACAGGATATAAGGGGCATATTATCAAGCAGGGCGTTAAAATCATCGCAGTTTTAGCGGCAGAAAACTGCAGCTAAAGCGGCGGTAATAGGCTTGATAATATGGCCTTGTGAATTCCAATAGAAACCCATGTTCTGGTGTGAACATGGGCTTCTAATGGGATTCTCCAGAGCATATTATCAAGCCCATTATCGCCGCTTTATAGGCTTGTTGCACTGCACTGCTTTACTTCCTTGTAAATATGGCCCCTAATCTCTGCTTTAAAACTGCGATAATTTTAACACCCTGCTTGATAATATGCCCCTAAATTCCCTAAGAATCTTCAGTGCTGTCAAGTTATTTGTCCTAGCAGAGTCTTCTGCCCAAGGTCACAGGCTTCACTTTCAGATGAACGATATTGATAAAGCAGATGGTATTTCTAGGTCGATGCCATCATGTCTAATGTTTTTCAGTTCACTCTCTTGTTACCAGTACGGTTTCACTAGGGGTAAGGGTTGAGCTTTTCACAATGGAGCACAAGAGCTGGAGAACAAAAACAGATCTCAGTCATCGGTCAAAGTTCAAGATCAGGGACACAGACAAGGTTTCACAAAAGACAAAAAAGACCACCAATGGGAGGCATGAGCTGGAGTGAGAGTCTCAGCACCTTCCCATGGAAAGAGAGAGTGGCAAATGGTCAATTGTGGTATCATTCAAGTGTTCTTAGCTGATACATGATCTTGTCTACCTTGTAATTAAGCATTAAACACTTCTATATCCGCAGACAATCGCTGGCGTTTCGATCCTGCCAGTTCTTCAACTTTCAAGTCCAACAATGTCCAGAGTGTCCTTGGTTACGGCATGGGAAGCGTGTCCGGAGTCCTGGCCAATGACACTGTCCAGGTAAGTGGACTGGAGAATGTGCATGAGTTTTGCAGACTATGACCATGTTTGGGCTACATGTGAGACTGAGAACAGAAACCAGGGTATCGTCAGCAGGAGGGGCTGGGATTATGATATTGTCATAGTAGTAAGTAGAAGAACACCCAGGTATTTTTTTGTTTTAAATTTATAAATATTCACATTACACACAAATAAAAATCAGGGAAAAAGACATGAAATAATTTGCACAGAATAACATGGTTTTAGTTCAATTAAAAATTCTGGTTTCGTAACCTTGGGGCATATTTACAAGCGCCTTGAGCCACTGGTGAATCAATTTTTGTGACGTACTATCAGTGCAGTGCTCCATATTAACAAGGACACGTAAAGTCACCCTGCTACCTTTTCATGTCTTTGTAAATACGGTCCCTTTTCAGGCAGCAGTTTGCATGAAAGGAGTGTTCCATGGGTGTTCCTGGGGGTTTTCCAACGCAACACCCATGCATTCTGCCACATTACCAGATTTGCAACGTTTCGTAAACTTGGGAATGCGTCAGAATCCTATGTCTCCCCAGGGAGGCGCAAGGAGGCACAACGAGGAGAAATACTTTCATTTCTCCTCATTTTTCATTAAGAGGAAACCACCACTTGTGATGGTTTTTGTGCAGGAAGGTGTCCCTTCCTGCACAAAAACAATCTTCCCTGCAACGCAGGTACCTTGCACCATGATGCAAGGGTGCCTGCATTGGCACATGGCATCTACTTGTGCGCCAGCACAGGGGAAAGCTCGAATATGTCATATTGTTGTAAATATGATGTATCCCTTTGCTTTGAAGTAACGCAGCGTGGCACAGCCAAATGGCTTGTTGCACTGCACTGCTTCACTTCCTTGTAAATATGGCCCCTAATCTCTGCTTTACAAGGTCAGCAACTTAACTACTATTGCCTGAGTTGATACGGTCTGCCTGATGATAGCAGCTACTTTGGAAAAATGTCCATCAGAAAGATGGAAGCCAAGGTACACTGACTCTTTTTCCTGTCCCGTTTGATAACTCTCCTGCTACAGGGCTTCAGAGTCCAATGTGAAGGTAGAAGGATGCCCCAGGCTTGGCTCTTCAAAGGGCCACCTTCAAAATAAACCTGTAAACTGAGTGGAGGGTTGACTGAAAGTCAATCGGGCAATCTTAGCGTGCACAAGCAGATGCTTGTGCATCAAGTAGGGGCAGATATGTTCTGACAGAAGAGAACATGCGGCTGTGGTCGGGTGGCCCAAGCCGGATAATGCAGCTTGGGTGATCTGAATACACTCCCTCTAGCAAATGGTTCTTTAGGTTCCACCAAGGCATAGATCCCAGAAATCTCAAGGTAACACAGATGAACATACCTGTTGAATCATGGAGATACTGAAGCGTGTCCAGATATCCTCTACATGCATGTCAGAGATTTCTCAATATTGTATTTGAAAACAAACCAATCTTATTTGTTCCTACATTAAACATAGAAGCAGGCTTTGGTGCCTGCTTAGGTTTTTTGTGCCCTCAAAGGGCAGAGGAATTAAGTTGGAGGCAGAAGGTTCATGAGTGTAGCAGTCTGCAGAGGCTAATCACAACCCATTATAAAGTGCCCAGATCACTCCGCAACCAGGACACACTGGGACATCATTACTAGAACCCCCATAGGGGGGTATGAGGCTCTCGCAAATCATGAGACACTTTCATTTTAGAATTCACCAACTGTATAGAGATTGAGGGGCATATTACCAAGCAATAGCGATAATTATCGCTATTGCTTGGTTAGAGACAAAAATCTACCGCTGAGCTGCGGCGATTTTTACCGCAAATAAACCTTGGTATTACCAAGGTTTATCGCAAATGCGATAAAAATCGCCGCAATGCATGAATATCGCTGAAAAGTCAGCGATATTCATGCATTACCGAGCTAATGCTCTTAGCCATGTTATCCACCTCCCATTGGATAACATGGCTAAGAACTGCTCAGGGCGGGTGTTAGCTTTTGGAGATATTCGCCCTTAGCGCGAATATCTCCACAAGTTGGTAATAGGAGATAGCGATGTTAGCGACTATTTTCAGTCGCTAACATCTTGGCACGCCCACTTTGCATGTCATTAGTGATAAATATCACTGACATGCAAAGTGGGGCCGAAGATGGTCGCTATCTCCTACTAGCTGTTGCTAACTGGTGTTAGCGACAGCTAGGTAATAGATTTTACCAGCTAGGTAATAGATTTTATCTCCGCTTTCTTGGCTTTTAAAGCCAAAAAAGCAGAGATAAACCCCCTTGATAATATGCCCTGAATTCCTTATTTATACTGAATAGTTTCAATCCTATTTTGTAATCCGTAATAACTGCCTCTTCATTCCTAATGTAATTTGATGCTTCAACCTGATTCTTTCTGCTGGTGTCAGAGAAGAGAAGTTCCTTCCATTGCAAATTAATTATCTCCACCATAAATTTCTCGCCTCAGGTGTTTGCAGATGGGTGTAATACCTGTGATGCCTTTACTTGTCCTCACCTCTGTAATCCCTGAAACCAATCCTAACCATTGACCATTATATGCAGATAAGATCTCCAAAGACACCATTACTAGAAGAACCCCCATAGTTCAGGAGTCACCCACACCTCTGTCCTTCCATTTTCCTCATGAATTCTTAGCAAACTTTCTTGCAACAATTTAAAATCCTGAAATAGACAATGGAGACCTCACTGAGAATACATTCATCATTTAATGTTCTCGAAGGAGATTCCTAATCTCCAAACCTGACACTTTGCATCATCTACCTTTCTGCCTTCGTATGCCCAACCCAAGTAGGCGAAGGGGATGGGATCAAAGATTCCTGTTTTCAATGACTGTGATGCCCCATGGCTGGGGGCTTCATCAAGCCGTGTGTTAGAAGGGATGTCCTGTCTGTCTCACTGAGTTACAATTCATGTACATTCGTCTTCTTTTCTTGAATGAAGCTATTCACATATTAAATTACAAAGATAAAGCTGAAAATGTTCTGACTTTTTTCTCCTTTGAGGTTGGAAGTCTTAAGGTCACCAACCAGGCCTTTACTTTGACCAATGCTGAGAGCTACAGATTTGTCCATGAGCCTTATGATGGCTTCCTGGGACTCTCATATCCCGATATGTATAATGATGGAACTACCACCGTGTTCGACAACATGTGGAACCAGGGTTTGATTCCCGATAACCTGTTCTCTATCTACCTGAGCAGGTAGGTGCTGTTTCCTCTGGTAATAGTAAAAGGTTGAACAGTGAGAGATGGCAATCAAAAAAAGCATTTCCATTTAGAATTTGAGAACAGAGTGAAGCTTTTGCTTGAAAACTAGAATCCTGTTACTGAAATAAGACCACAAATACGAAGTACATTACTGTTTCACACTTTGGGGTCACCACATTTTCTGCTATGCGGTGGTCACCAGTATTTTACTAGAGGGGGAAGCAGATACTAGTGCATTTCATTTTCAGAAGCTGAACATGTACTGAGAATACTCTAATTAAAGGCACATAAAAGGTACAAAACAAAAGAAGTATAATCAACTGGAAAGACTAAAAGCATCGTAAATTGTCCTTGGAAACCACGGGCCTCATTTATGAGCCCTTGCGTCACTTTTACGCCGCCGGTGGTGTAAAAAATGAACCTTGTTGTGCCATATTTACAAAGTGACGCATCTAGGTAGATGCATCACTTTGTAAACTCCTGCGCCACATTATACCTGCGCCTGGTATAATGTACATGTATATAATGTATGCAAGGGGGGCGTTCCGACGCAAGTAAGGGTCATGGAAGTGACGCAGTGAAATCTATGAGATTTCACTGTGCAACTTCTAGGACTCAAATGTGTCAAAATCTTACGCCTGCCTCACAGCAGGCATAAGACTGACGCAGGCCCTTTCACATGGGGCAAGCCACATTGCTGGAGTTGCGTCACATTTGTGACACACTCCAGCAATGCGTCACTTTTGCGCCTACAGATACGTCAGAAATACTGATGTATCTGTAACTCCTTGCGACATGATGCGTCATACATTAAATATGACGCATCATTGGTGTCGCAAGGAGGGCGCAATGAAAAGTGACGCATCGCTGTTTTCACACAGCGATGCTTCACTTTTCATAAATGAGGCCCCACATCTCCAGTTTAAAAGCAGAATGCTTCCTGAAATAACCATCTCCTATCTCGTTCACCTCCCCTTGGGCCTGCGGTCGCATGCTTAATCTTTATAGATACAAGCTGGCACTTGTCTAAATTCACCAAAGTGCTACAGAGTCATCACAGTTCCCCACCATTTTGAATATTGTTTTTGGTTTTTGAGCTTGCATTATTATATAGTGTTTTTCTTGCCCTGACAAGCAAATCACATTCCACAAATATATGTGTTTAGATAAGCTACCTACTCTCTCCCTTTTTGCCTTCACCCTACTTCAATATTGCAAAGCACCCCATTCCCCTGGCATTCACAGCAAAGGGAAGACACAGACAAGGGCATTGCCTGTTTGAGCTTCATATGGCCTTGGGCCAGAAACCCTGTTCTTCTGAAACATATAAGGTAAGATACAATCATGTGTCTTACCCTGGAGCCCATACTGCCAAGCCCCACAATCACACACATAACAAAACCACCCAAGCACTTATATAACATTCCCATAACACAGAGAGCCAACCTCGTACATTTCTCACTAACTACGACGCACTCTCAAACTACAGAACACACTCTCCAACTCATGCTTGTTAATGCTGTAGGAAGGTGGATTTGTACTGCATGGTTGCCCTCATTTTCTTCTGGTGTTTTGATGGTTTTTTGGCTTAGTTTGGCTGGGATCCCTGCTAACCAGGAACCCAGACTAGCTGCTTCCTCTCTAAATTGATTCCATGTACATTTGGTACACTCCAGATTGGTTACTGGGTTACCCTTGTGAGTCCCTAGTATATGGTACCTTAGGTACTAAGGGCATAGCTAACCCAGAGGCCTACCAGGGGCTGAAGCATGTATTATGCCACCCCTGGGAAGCCTTCCAAAATGGCCCCACAGGTCTGCTACTGCAGCCTTCTTGAGGTGGTGCATGCACCCCTTACTGAGATATAGGAAACCTTTGGTGTCAGTGCGCTATATAAGAATCCCTTAAGATAAGATAAGATATAGGTTATCTATATCTACCTTATATCACTGACACATATAAACCTATAAGTCACTCCTATGGCAGACCTTATCAATCTTGAAGGCAGAGTGCTTGGTTTTGTGTGAGAGAGTGCCCATGCATGAGTAGGACCCCTCTGCAGCTTTCGGAATCACTTCTCTGTAGCTGTTCTGTGATGCAGCCAGACCATATACTCTTAAGTGCATTATAACATCGTGGTTAATGCTAACTTTGGAATGGCTGGATGGAAACATGTCGTGCTTGGTGTCAAACACTTTGGAATCCTACCCCTCTGCCAGTCCTGGCGGTGGGGGTAGAATTCCACCCTTCTAGAGGAAGACACATGTACACACTGGTCTAACCGGTAATAGTTTTAAAGAGCCCTGGCATCACAAAATGGATGAAACAGCCGCAGACACGGGTCTGATCTCCTGCTGCTGGATGAAACTCCGTCAGGGGAGGCCTGGACAATAAGTTTCCTGTAACCACCTCCCAGACAGGCTTTAGTGTATCGAGGCTGGGTGGTGCATTCAGAGAATGCTTTCAGACAGTGCTGGGGGCACACTTGGTGTCCCTGTGCATATCCCAGTTCAAACCGGTTTCTGGGGCACACAGTCCCTGCTCTGGTGCAAAACTGGACAAAGGGGAAGGGGTGTAACCACCCTCACCCCAGGTACTCCCATAGGTGGTACCTTAGAGTTAGTCCAGCCCCTAAACTTAGTATAAGTATAGGAACCCAGTCCTTAGGACTTTAGATTACCCTGGACGAAACTCTGCAACATATATCCTGGAACTTCGACATTCTATTTCGACTAGAAGATGGAAGAATCTCCCTTGGGGTCAAGGAGTGACTCCCCTGTTCAAACAGGAACCAAAGAAGCGCCTTGCCGATCTGCATTTCCAAGGCTCCCGCCAGATCCCGATGGATTTGTGACACAGGACCAAGACTTCCAGACTTCTCCGAGGCCGACCCGAGATCCCAGCAAAGCTGAGACCCGCAGCCCTCATGAGTGACATGGAACCGGTACACCTGGACACTGCGCACATTTGCTAGGTAACCTACTTTCCGAGCTTTCCCGAAGTTGTGCATTGGGCTACTTGTAGTCCAAGCCCGAGCACCATCTGCACCAAAGATTGTGGGCCTACAGTCAACAAGTGTTCCGTGGGCCTACTTCTAGCAATTCTGCTTGAGGATCCTTCTTGATCCCTGGTCCGTCAACTGGTGGGTCCCCCCCGAAGGTAACTCCTTAGTTTCTTGGGCTTTCCTGGTTGCTCCAGATGTGCCCTGACACCCCTCCAAAGGGTGAGTCCTTCGGACCTTCTGGTCTGCACCAAAGCCAATCTTTCCTTCCTGCATGGGCTGCAGTTGCCAAGGCTTTATTAGGTCCAATCTGGAAACCGATATCGCAGCACTCAGCATCCTTTGTGGGACAGCTCGAATCCAGCTCCTGGTCATCGTCGACACCTCCTGGTCCTCGTGGCTGAAGAGTCAAGCTTCACCTTCTTCACCTGAAATCACCAGACATCGGTTGGCATCTTCTCCTCACCTTCCTGGTCAATGGCTTGTGACCCAGGCTCTGTCCCCTCTACTTTCAGGTTCTTCTCGACTCCGATCCAGGCTTGGATCCATCCGGACACTTTCGACTTGGTCGCCTGCAGCACTTTTCAGCAGCTCGCCATTGTAAACGACAACGAAACCCAACACCAAAAGACACCTATGCACCTGGCTTCCCTGGGTGAGGTAACTCGAGTACCCCGATGCTCCCGTGGGTATTGACTCTAGAACTGCCTAGTTCTTAAGGGGTTTGCTCCAAGTACTCTACTAAGTGTCCTTAACTTGTAATTTTCCAACTGCGACTTTCCCCGTAGAAAATAATGGTGATTTGCGGCTGTGTTTAGACAATGCTCGCGTCCCCAGTGGGGGGTTCCTGGTGGCCCCAGCGGTTCTACAAGCTCTAGGCCTTGTATCTATGTCAGTCGTGGTTCTTATACCACTTTCTTAATATATGGTTTGTGACCCCCCCCTTGGGTTAATCATATATTGTGCTAATTTACTGTGTGCTAAATAAGTTTATTTGATGTACTTTTGCCTCTAGCCTCATAAAGAGACTATAGGGATTTGTTTAGAATAAATGCATATATTTTATATATATACCTAGTGTGGTTCTCCTTTCATTTGGTCATGCATGAGATTATAGACTGGTAAAACAAGCTGTGTTACATTCCTCTAAGACGTAGCCTGAAGGCTGCACTCGACAGATACCACTAGGATAGTTTTCTATAAAGGTTGTCTTTAAACCTACCATCATGAGGGTCGTTTGGACTGGTGCAAGGTGCCCACTAGAATAGTGGACAGCATATGCCAGGCCAAATTCTCACAAATGCGCCCTCTGCAGTACTCCAGAGACCAGATATCACAGACTACATCACCTCTCACAAGGTTGATACTTCTTCAGAAACATCGTTCAATGTAACATCCTTGCACGTCCTTCTTCCCACACGCTACATCACCCATCATGTGGACTGCACTCTTAAGAAGGGAAGAGTCCTCACTGTCGTTCATGAGTCATCCTAGTTCTTCACCCTCGGCTGTCGAGTGACACCCAAATCCTTGCAGTTGCTGTTATGCAATTTCCCACTATCTGCAACTGCAAACTTTGCCTTCTATCTCTCCCAAAGGCCTCCTAAGTAGAGCAAAGCCTTCATTGATGAATTATCAAATCTCCTCACCACCTCACCCATCCAATATGCACGTACCACCTCCCAGACAGCATCAGATCAAAGAAAACAAGAGACACACTCTTCAGACTCATTGACATACTAAATATGGCACAGCATTTTACACAACTAACAGCACACTGAAAGACCATATCTTCAAACGTGTGTTCTCAACATCCCCAATGGTCCAATACAAACTGCCCATACCCGAGTTGGACGGACCACTTTGCCATACCAATTTCTATGGTCAGCATCCGATCAACAAGAGCTGGGACGCCCCTGGGTAGCCAACGCGCTTTACAAATCCTCATTCCATTCCATTCCATTCCATTCCAACAAACTAAGGTTAATACAAAAGATAAGACCGAACTTTCTGATCCTTCAAAGACAACTCCATAGACAACCTAATATTTGAACTCATCTCTAACCCGATCAATTCTAACGGGTCACCACCCGTCTAAACAACACTTTTTTGCAACAGTGTGTGAACATCCATGCCCCCTTTAAAACCTTCAAGTGCAAATCAGAGCCTTCAGCACCCTGCTGCTATAAACGCCTTTCTGGCAATAAATTATCCATCTGTAGACAGGAAAGAAAATGGAAGAGAGACAGTATTTCTGATGACCTCATGGTACTAAAGTCCCTCCGTGCACACACAGATGGCTCATCGCATCTGCCAAAGCATGGTATTATGCCACCACCATCACTGAAGCCACCAACAGAAGCAGAACTCTTTTCAAGACAATCAAGCATTGATAAACCCCCTGCTGGACCCACCTATTCACCACTCCATAGAAAAGTGCAATGCCATCAACCTATCCTCCAGTGTAAAGTACAAAAGATCCAACAGCACATCAATGACACCAAGCCTGATTCAACTCTTATGTCCGGTCCCTCACAGTGGTCAACCTTCAAAGCCCTATATGTTGCACTTCACAATGATATACTCAACTCCCTCAGAGCACCTTCTTATGAAAATTATATCTCACCCTCATCCTTCATCAAAGCTGTCTCTGGAGATGCTCTCTCAGCTCCGGTCACCATTGTCAGTGCCTCCCTCACTCAAGGCATCTTCGCAGATGCTCTCAAGACAGGCCAAATTCTCCCACTCCTAAAAGAATCCTACACCCGACCTGATGACCCCCCATCCACCAGCCCATCACTCAATAGTGTTCATCAGCAAGATCATTGTAAAAACAGTATCAGGCACATGCATCAACCATTTTTGCAAGCGCAAACGGTGCGATTCGCAAGAATTGGCAGTTTTCACATGCAAAAAGGGATTCTGTGATGCATTATCCTGTCAGCCTCTTGCAATTTAAGAAATCGCAAATCATTGAGATTTCCTAATTTGCAATTGCATTTAAGGAATTGCAAATTCGATTCCTTAAATGCAATGCATGATGGAAATGCAAATTGCGATTTTGCTAATAGGGGGCACAAATTACCATCAAAGTTGAGGGTTACACACACACATGCCCTTGGGGCATGTATGTGTGTAACATGTGTGCAAAGATCAATTTCAGGGGTGCAACAGGGTCTCCTTTTGACACCCTTGCACCCTTGGAATTGCATGCGCAATTTGCGAGTACCTATTGATACTCGCAAATTATGCATGCAATCTCCCATTCATTACTATGGACCTGTAGACCCATAGGAATAAATGAGAAGGCATTCCTTAATTGCGACTCACAATTAAGGAATGTTTGGGAATCGCTAATCGTAGAGGGGGCTGTTAGCAATGGCAGACTTGTGCAGCACAGTGAGATGTCTCCTATGCGTTGCATACATAGCTGACATATAAGTTGTGTTTATCAAAGATGGTGCGGATGTGCTTACTGGGGTGATATTTGTGGAATGAATTGAGCCCCAAGTTTTGAGTGTTGATTAGGTCTCTTTGAAGGAAAAGAGGGACTAAAGATGCAGTTGTGATGTTTCTTGGTTCTTCGCGTGGCTGTGTGGATGTGCACGACGGAGGTACATGAAAGCACCATGTCTATATACAAGGTAACTCTGGAAACGTCATCAGTTGATTGTCTTATCGAGCAATGTTCTCTAATTTATCTTCACAGCTATGGAGACAGTGGAAGTATGGTGATCTTTGGGGCCATTGACCCTTCATATTACCTTGGAAACATCTACTGGGTGCCTGTCTCCAAGGAGCGATACTGGCAGATTACTATGGAAAGGTACTCACATGAATGCACGAATGAATGAATGAATGCTTTATCCTGATGTTATTTAACCACATGGCTGCTGGGCGTTTTCCCCCCCTGTGCTGGAAAATGCCATTTTAGTGGCACCATGACGAGCTGAGCTCGTCATCAGCACACGACACCCGTGGGTGATGACGAGCTGAGCTCGTCATCAGCATCGAAAGGGTTAAGAATACAAAATAAATCAAAGTGCAAAAAAGTCATATTTTAAATTATGAAACACAAACAGCGAGATCTCGAGAAAATGTAAACTCAGTACAGCACTGGCCCTATACATTACAGAAAACAAATTGCGTCATTGAATTAAGTTAAAAAAATTCAAATACTAGTAACACATTTTTCTCCCTTCAAAAAATACCTAGGGCCTCATTTATTAAGCTGTGCGTCACTTTTACGCCTCTGGTGCGTCACTTTTTGTGATGCACCAGTGGCGTAAAAAATGCGCCTTGTTGCGCCATATTTACAAAGTGACGCATCTAGGTAGATGCGTGACTTTGTAAACCCCTGTGTCAAATTATACCTGCTCCAGGTATAATGTAGACAAGGGGGGGCGTATTGACGCAAGAAAGGGTCATTGAAGTGACGCAGTGAAATCTATGAGATTTCACTGCGCCACTTCTAGGACACAAATGTGTAAATTTCTTACGCCTGCCTCACAGCAGGCGTAAGACTGACCCAGGCCCTTTCATATGGGGCTTGCCCCATGTGAAAGGACACATTGCTGGAGTTGCGTCACTTTTGTGACTCACTCCAGAAATGCGTCACTTTTGCGCCATACAGATACCTCAGAAATACTGACGTATCTGTAACTCCTTGTGCAATGATGCGTCATACTGTAAATATGACACATCATTGGTGTCGCAAGGAGGGCGCAATGAAAAGTGACGCATCGCTGTTTTCACGCAGCGATGCTCACTTTTCATAAATGAGGCCCCTAGCATATATAACTCCTTCCCGGAGGAAGCCCAGAACTGCCCTATTGAACTAAAAGAGACATCTACCGAGCAGAGTTTTAAACCCCTGAGGGAGTTTCTTGCCCCCCTCCCCCCTGCGACAGAGCTCAAGGAAGCAGCTTTAAAAATCAAATCAGTCTCCCCTGCCGATCCTGCGGCGCCCAACGGAATAAAGGAGGGCATTGAATTGATAATACCTCTTATACAGCAACTAATAGGCGCATCCTTTAAATGTGGAGAGGTCCCTAGGTCATGGAAACACGCGACTGGTATATCTCCAAAAAAAAACTCAGCTAACCCTGAGCTACTGGATAATCTCCGCCCCATCTCTCTGCTCCCCTACATCTCTAAAATCACTGAAAAGGTTATGAATAAACAATCAGTGACACGTATAAACTCATACAACCTTCTTCATCCCACACAATCAGATTTCAGAGCATCCTATTCTACAGAATCTGCTCTCTTTTTTGCAACAGAGACTATACGGAGATGGGTGGATGCTGGTCAGACAGTAGCCATGGTCCTGTTTGACCTAAGTGCCTCCTTCGACACGGTATCCCATAAACTACTTCTTCAGCGTCTTCAGTGGATGCGGTCCTTCTTGGAAGATCGTAGTTTCCAAATTGTACAGCACTCTCACCGATCTAAAATTCTGCCACTACATCAAGCGGTCCCATGGGATTTATCCTGAGTGCCACCCTTTTCAATCTGTACATTCGTCCGCTGGCTGAGATTATGGACAATTACAAGATCACTATGGTGTCACACGCTGACGACATACCGCTTGTAGTGACCCTTGCGCAAGACTTGGGTGAGTCAGTGTTACAGTTTTCTTCCTATCTCAATCATCTGGCCTCATGGATGCCTAACAACTGCCTTACATTGAACTGTATCAAGATAGAGGTCATGATCATCGGGAAATCCCCCTCCATCTGGAGTGATGCCTGCTGGCCCCAGACACAGGGGCCTGTCCCTGCCCCCCAAAACAGAGGTAAAGAACCTGGGAGTGTTGCTCGATCCTAAACTCTCGTTCAAGTCTCAAACTAGAAAAGTGGCAGGGAGGTGCTTTAACATCCTTAAGATGCTAAAAGAATTACCTTGGACATCCTTCCCGTCTCTGCAAGGAAAACCATAGTTCACATTTTGGTGACCCCGCAACTTGACTACGGGAATGTCCTTTATGTGGGTGCGCCAAAAGACTGCCTGAATTGTCTCTCACAAATTCAAAATGCGGCGGCACGCCTTGTTCTTAATCGACCTAGACGAGCTTCAATGACGAAAGCCATTTATTACCCTCTACTAGTTGCCAATTGGGAAGATAATTCTTTTTAAAGCCATGTACTTCTGTCATGAAAGGCCCTATCTACCTACAAGTCTTCCTCACCCCGCACAATCCTAGTCAACAGCTAAGATCAACAGGAGCGCATTTACTCAAGATTCCTAGGATAAGAAAGTCAGAGAGGTTGGTCGAAGTGTAAAGCATTATGTCAGAGAGTTGCAGGATAAGCAGTTTGTCGTCTGCGGATAGGTCCAGTGATTTGAGGTCAGGGGTGACTCCTCTGTCCATGATCAGTTGTTTTCCATGGCAGCTATGAGAGTGGTCTCAGTACTGTGGTTGGGCCTGAATCCAGACTGAGTTGTGTCGAGGGGGTGGTTGTTGTTGAAGTGGTTGTGTAGTCATCTGGTCATGATCTTCTCTATGACTTTCATCCTGTAGGACATAAAGGAAATGGGCCCATAGTTTGCTAGAGTCTTTGGATCAGCCGAGTGCTTTGTTGGTGGAGTACTGGAATTTACAGGCCTCTGAGAAGTGGACTGCGCTGATTGAGTCATTCAGGATTGGGGCGAGGGCTGCATTCATTGGGCCCAGTCCTCTCGTGAAGACTGGGTGAGGATAGGGGTCCAAGGGTGATCCAGAGTGTGTGGACCATATGGTCACTGTGGGTTCTTAAGGGTGATGGTGGGCCAGGTGGTCAGGGAGATCCTCTGGGTTTGATGTGATGGGTAGGCAGGCTGTGAGGGTGGAACGGTTTAATTAGGACTCAAAGTCGTTGTAGATACTGGTGAGCCTGTTGCTGCAGAAGAGGCTAGTTAAGTGCAGAGGTCCTGTGAGGGGGTGACACTGGCAGAGCATGCTGCTGGAGATGTGAACACTTTCACAATGGTAAAGATTTCCTTCCTGATCCTCACAGTACAGTCATTGTAAGTAGATTTTAACTAATCAAACAATAAACTTGAACTTGAACTTGAACATTGTAAGTAGAATGTTTGATTGCTCTGGTTTGTTGGTGGGAGTGTCAGAGGGTGGTAAATTAACAATTCCACTAGGAGAGATATGTGCATCCCGTATGGACATGATATCAGTAGTTCCACACATATGTTTGCTGAAGACAGTTAAAGCACCTGTACTTGCTGCTCTGAAGCACTTTGTGTTCACACCATTCTCAGGCACCAAAAGTACACTTAGGCAAAGGGTAAGGAAAAGGTTTAGATAGAGTACTCTGGCTGTGGTTTTGGAGCAGCAACGGCACTGACCCTGGTACATGTCATGCATCGCCTTAAGAGTTCTCAGCTAGTCATTGTATGTCTACAACAGACATACCAAATCAGATGAGAGCCATATTTTCCATATTGTGGCCAGCCAATCTGGATCCAGCCATTTAGTTTGAACGGGCCAAACAGCACACATCTATACACCAAAGGTCCACGTATCTCATTTTACTAGCATTACCCCTTTATGGCCATTCAACACACCTTTTTACTCTTTTGCTGCTTGGTCTTTTCCCCCCAGAATGCTAAGCCCTTTTTAAAAATATTTGATGTATTTAATGTTCACGCCTTCATAATGTTTTTGTCACATATGGAAGCCACTTCAAATTAGAATCTTTTTTGCCAACATTCTGGGAAGTTGTAAAGTAACCAGGGATTTTGGATTCCCATTAAAGGGACCAAAAAAATAAAGCCAACACAGATACATTTTTTGTTGTTGTGAAGAATGGGATAAAAAGTGCTGCACATTAAAGCATTTTTTTCTAGAAATGGTATCAACAAAAGGTTTTATGAGCTTCAATCATAATCTTCCCAGCTTTCTCGAGCGAGCACAGTTCTTGAATTTATCTAAGCGGTACTCCATTTTTCATAATTTATGTGGTTTCAACCTACTTGCAGTTTGTGGTGGAAACAGGTGCCAACCCCAAAGGTGAACCCCAAAAGCTAAGGGCCCTCTTATGAGTTTGACGGTCTCGAATCAGGCCACCATTCCAAGACCACTAAACCCATAATGAGACCGGGCGCCGGTTTCCAGCTGGAATGCAGGTCCGGCGGTCCTGCGGCAGCTGGCCCGGCGCAGTGCCGTGCTAAGGCCCAAATGTGTGCCTTAGAAAGGCATGGGAATGGGAATGCCATTGCACATTCCTGCAGGGAATGGACTGTTAAGTCCTTGCCCGGCAGGAACTGGGGGTTATGCATACAGAGGGGCAAACCATGTGTTCCCCTGCATGCTTCCCCTGGTGCAGAGAATATAGGAGGCTCTGCAGGACCCCCTTGGTTTCCTCATGGCCACAATTTTCAAGGCGGTCACACCGCCATGACAACTGTGGAGGAAACTAGTAATATGCTTGGGCCAGCATATAACCAGCCTCACACGGCTGCAGTAGCCGTGGATCTGTGGCAGTCTGACTGCCTTATTCAGAATATGACCGGTGGACCATCCCTATAAGTACGGTGGGTCAATGGACCGCCGTAGTCGTAATAATGCCCTATTAAAAGGTTTTAAGTAGACCAAATCTTCAATTCAGCGAGGGGTCATTTGTGTAGATCCTGGAAGATTTTCTCAAAGGAACTAAATGTTGAAATAAAAGAATAATGAAAATGAGTGGGAAAAAACAGCTATTTGTGACTGCATTTCCATCTGTAAGTTCTTGTCACAAAGGCCTATTTTCAAAAACAATTTACCGTTATATCCATCAGACACTTATGGACTCAGCGATATATAGGCTTTGTAGGTTACCCAAAAACCTTACAATGCTTTTTCATTGTGTACCGACTATAAAAAGAATGAACATTGAGTGTTGTAAGAAAGTCGATTATTAGTTGTGGTGTTTGAGAAACCTCACCACTTAATAAATTCACTATCTTGTTTCAGGTTCAGTTAGGTTACTTTAATTTAAACTGTAGCTCTGTCCTGAGTAACTGCGGCACTGAGCAGTCAGCCTTAATTGAAAGGACATCAGAGTAAACAGTTATCAGCACTTAAATGTTAATAAGTAAGAGACACAGCACAATAAACATCCCACTCCAAATTCATGAAACTAGTATATATTTTTATCTTTAAACAGACATCAAAAAGACAAAGACAAACCTGTAATGAAAGGAGCCGGAGTTAATATTTTTTTAAAGCTGTTTATAAGACACTGTCAAAGTTCATGCTGACCGCGATAGAGCATTGGATCAGACGCAAGAGCCAGGTGGGTCGCGGTCAAACTCAATTCTCACAATTAGAAACTTTTCTGGTTCTTTTTCTTGTCTATGGGCTTGTTGGCAGAGTCGTCTGCAACTTCAGTGTGCAGTTCGAAGTAGGTGAATGAGTGAAGTCCAGTGGTCTGGTACAAACCTTTGGTCTTGCCAGAACTGAAGGCTATGGACAAACCTGCACCACTCTGCAGTGATAGCAATCTGAAGTCTGTGTCCCGGGGCTTTGACAATGATAGTGTGCAGAGTGGCAGTAGCATATGAACATCTGGTTCTTTAAAGAAAAACATTATCCTTGAGATCTAGACTCACAAGGTGCAGTTCCTACAGAACGCAGAGTAAATTGTAGCACCAGCCATGGGTCCTGGAACTTCTAGGCACTTTGTGGGGACTAAAACTCTATCACCAAGAGCGCACCAGTGGGGTCCAGGGCAATTCCAGCTGTTATAGGTCAGCTGGGCTCTTGCTGATGCAGGACTTCATAAGCTTTTAAGGTTCTGAAGCTTTAAGAGGAGGCTAGCCAATGAGCCCTTGGAGTCCATTTTCTGGTCCTTGGCACAAATGAAAGCAGATTCAGCCCTTGAGGTCTCTCTACAAAGTCAACAGCAGGAGAAGAAGGCTTTCTCCTGAAGTCCTGTCTTTGGTTCAGCCTTCCTTTCTGAGGTACACAGGTTCAGCAGGAGCGGCCCTTCTTCAGTCCTTTCTAAGTCCAGGAGTGCTCCAATGAGACGATACAGGGATGTCACATTTATGCCAATCTCAACTCTGTGAGTGGGGAGAACTCCCTAACCAATGGGGGCAAAATTCCAAAGAGCAGCCCTAACCATTGTTGCATCACCTCCTTGTGGATTGGCATGAAACAATCGCACAGTGCGTATTTCTGCCCAGAACCAAAATATCAGAACCCGCCTTCCCTGGGTCTGAGCTACTGGTACACCCCTGCGGTGTGTCCAGTTTTATGGTCATACTCCTCCTGGAAACATTCGCATATAGTTTTTCTCTCTCTGGGTATGGAGGCCAGGCTATCTACCACGACAAAGGAAAGGGAAGGCTACCCTACGACTCACGTTTGTCTATCAGGGACGGCTGCCATTTTGAAGTTGAGCCTTTTCAGGCTATGCTGTCAGGAGGTATCACCTCCTCTCACAACATGTCCTTAAAGAGCAGGAAGACAGCAGGTTGTCCCAGGTGACAACTGTTGTAGTTAATCAGAAATAGATACTAAAAACTTGGGCAAGAAAGGGGTGAATTTCTAAAGTCCCCTCAACTTTACATTACAATATATATATATATATATATATATATATATATATATATATATATATATATATATATATATATATATATATATATATATATATATATATATATATATATAAATATATATATCAAAACACAAGAGTTGCCTGTAATGAGGGGCCCACAAAGGTATCTTCTTTTAGCCAGAAACTTTAATGGAAAAAACCGCATACAGCTTGCCAAGTTGTTTCGCCAAAGTTCCAATTCCGCCCGACGCGTTTCGTGCGTGAGCACTTAATCATGGGCTGTAGGTTTCCGGGGCGTGTAATTGGCGGTTCATCAGCACCCTTTTTCAACAAAAGTCTCTCCGCCCAGGTGGGCGTGGCCACACAGGTGGCCTGATGGTAACTGTAGTG
Source organism: Lissotriton vulgaris (assembly GCF_964263255.1). Classification (NCBI taxonomy): domain Eukaryota; kingdom Metazoa; phylum Chordata; class Amphibia; order Caudata; family Salamandridae; genus Lissotriton; species Lissotriton vulgaris. Next base: position 927,648 of record NW_028252092.1, read on the forward strand.
CTGCTCGTTTTCCTCATGTGAGTCGCCATTCACAAGCACAGTTTATCAAATTATTTCCCCAGTGGGTTGCGGGTAGCAGCTTGACAATGCTGAGAGCTTGTGATGTTCTTCCATCTGGCATACCTTTCCCCATGATGCTGCCACGCATAACTGTGACAGCAGGACTGCACAACCTGTGCAGCAGGGCTCACCTCGCGGTTCAGACTGCGCCGCTAAGTATCAAAACACAAGAGTTGCCTGTAATGAGGGGCCCACAAAGGTATCTTCTTTTAGCCACAAACTTTAATGGAAAAAACCGCATACAGCTTGCCAAGTTGCTTCGCCAAAGTTCCAATTCCGCCCGACGCGTTTCGTGCGTGAGCACTTAATCATGGGCTGTAGGTTTCCGGGGCGTGTAATTGGCGGTTCATCAGCACCCTTTTTCAACAAAAGTCTCTCCGCCCAGGTGGGCGTGGCCACACAGGTGGCCTGATGGTAACTGTAGTGCTGCTCGTTTTCCTCATGTGAGTCGCCATTCACAAGCACAGTTTATCAAATTATTTCCCCAGTGGGTTGCGGGTAGCAGCTTGACAATGCTGAGAGCTTGTGATGTTCTTCCATCTGGCATACCTTTCCCCATGATGCTGCCACGCATAACTGTGACAGCAGGACTGCACAACCTGTGCAACAGGGCTCACCTCGCGGTTCAGACTGCGCCGCTAAGTATCAAAAGACAAGAGTTGCCTGTAATGAGGGGCCCACAAAGGTATCTTCTTTTAGCCACAAACTTTAATGGAAAAAACCGCATACAGCTTGCCAAGTTGTTTCGCCAAAGTTCCAATTCCGCTCGACGCGTTTCGTGCGTGAGCACTTAATCATGGGCTGTAGGTTTCCGGGGCGTGTAATTGGCAGTTCATCAGCACCCTTTTTCAACAAAAGTCTCTCCGCCCGGGTGGGCGTGGCCACACAGGTGGCCTGATGGTAACTGTAGTGCTGCTCGTTTTCCTCATGTGAGTCGCCATTCACAAGCACAGTTTATCAAATTATTTCCCCAGTGGGTTGCGGGTAGCAGCTTGACAATGCTGAGAGCTTGTGATGTTCTTCCATCTGGCATACCTTTCCCCAGGATGCTGCCACGCATAACTGTGACAGCAGGACTGCACAACCTGTGCAGCAGGGCTCACCTCGCGGTTCAGACTGCGCCGCTAAGTATCAAAACACAAGAGTTGCCTGTAATGAGGGGCCCACAAAGGTATCTTCTTTTAGCCACAAACTTTAATGGAAAAAACCGCATACAGCTTGCCAAGTTGTTTCGCCAAAGTTCCAATTCCGCTCGACGCGTTTCGTCAGTTGATTCCTTTGTGTTCTACTGCAGCCTCCTAGAGTGTTCTAAAGAACAACTACAGCGCTAACAGTCCTACTTATTACAAAGGTATGGCACACCTGGAGCCATCGTGATGGGAATAAAGTGGTAACTCTTAAAACATTTAATTTAAAAAGAAACAACATGAGGGGGTATATTTTGCCATAGAAAGTATGATTAGTGCTGCAGAAAGAAAAATTAGGGCACATTTTGAGTGACTTCTCAAATCCTCTTCTATTTCATTAAAAAATTCTGACATGCAGTCTCCCAAAATGGCCACCAGAGACAAAAGAGCCCAAATGTAGCCCAAATATCACCCAGATGTAGCCCAAGTATAGCCCAATGACAGAATGTCCCAGAGTGTTCTAAAGAACAACTAGAGCGCTAACAGTCCTACTTATTACAAAGGTATAGCACACCTGGAGCCATCGTGATGGGAATAAAGTGGTAACTCTTAAAACATTTAATTTAAAAAGGAACAAAATGAGGGGGTATATTATGCAATAGAAGGTATTATTAGTGCTGCAGAAAGAAAAATTAGGGCACATTTTGAGTGACTTTTCAAATCCTCTTCTATTTCACTAAAAAATTCTGACATGCAGTCTCCCAAAATAGCCACCAGAGACAAAAGAGCCCAAATGTAGCCCAAATATCACCCAGATGTAGCCCAAGTATAGCCCAATGACAGAATGTCCCAGAGTGTTCTAAAGAACAACTAGAGCGCTAACAGTCCTACTTATTACAAAGGTATGGCAGACCTGAAGCCATCTTGATTGGAATAAAGTGGTAACTCTTAAAACATTTAATTTAAAAAGGAACAAACTGAGGGGGTATATTTTGCCATATGAATTATGATTAGTGCTGCAGAAAGAAAAATTAGGGCACATTTTGAGTGACTTCTCAAACCCTCTTCAATTTCATTAAAAAATTCTGACATACAGACTCCCAAGATGGCCACCAGAGACAAAAGAGCCTAAATGTACCCCAAATATCACCCAGATGTACCCCAAGTATAGCCCAATGACAGAATGTCCCAGAGTGTTCTAAAGAACAACTAGAGCGCTAACAGTCTTACTTATGACAAAAGTATGGCACACCAGAAGCCATCTTGATTGGAATGAAGTGGTAAGTCTGAAAACACTCAATTTAAAAAGGAACAACATGAGGGGGTTAATTTTGCCATAGAAAGTATGATTAGTGCTTCAGAAAGAAAAATGAGGGATCATTTTGAGTGACTTCTCAAATCCTCTTCTAATTCATTAAAAAAATTCTGACATGCAGACTGAAACATGCACTTTGAATACCAGCAGCAGACGTCCCTGGTGAGCAGTAGCTTTACTACAGTGATCTAATGTGCAACTAGAGTGCTAACATTCAGAATTTATGGCTAATGTGTGACACATCTGAATGCCTTCTTGATGGAACCAAAGTAAACAAGCATTGAAAATGCAATAGATCTCGCCCTCGTTTAAGTTAAAGCCATTCTGTTTGTAATGAGGTGGCTTTTTAGCTTTGCTTTTATTAGTGTTTTTTCAACTTTCATGTAAATAACATGCATCTGTATGCATATAAGTATATGTATGCATGCATTTATGTTTGTATTTATATAGATATACAGATGATATATGTTTATATATGTATGTATATATATATATATTCACTGAAAAAACCATAGGCTATAGACCATATATAGTTAGGAATTAGCATTTACAAAACCTTGAAAATTCACTGAAAAAACCATAGGTTATAGACCATATAAAGTTAGGAATTAGCATTTACAAAACCTTGAAAATTCACTGAAAAAACCATAGGTTATAGACCATATATAGTTAGGAATTTGCATTTACAAAACCTTATTTTACTCACACAAAACCATTGAAATTCCATATATAGTTAGTTGCACTAACTATATATCGCGCACCCGCAATCCACTGCTGAGGATGTCACATATTACATCATTCATGACATGGTCAGTGACATCACTGATGACATCACTGATGACATCTCAAATATTCTGATTGCTGCCCTTAATGAGATGATACACATTGTATAACATATGAGTTTGATTTCTGCTTAATCGAGATATTGTTATCCGATTGGTTGTGTTTGGATTGTCTAATTTGTGGTCATTATTGAGACGTTGACGTTGAATATATTATATATATATATATATATATATATATATATATATATATATATATATATATATATGATCACACTGCGCCAGGTTTAAGCTAAAATGTATTTGAAACCTTGAAGTATCATATTTGTTGGTCCTAAATGGAAATTAGCAGTCTGTGGTTGGGCTAGTGTAACTATGTTAACTAATGGGACTACCAGTCTTGCTACAGTGACAATGACAAGCAGATGTTTTTACTGAAAATGCCTAAAAATGCCAGCTGGAGACATCATATTTCAGCCAGGAGAATCCACCCTTTTTATAACAAACTTTTTTTAGTTGTATGAGTGAATAAGGGTAGTTTATTAGTCAATTAAAATCCTAAACATTACAAAAGCCATACCTGGTAAAAAAATATTTACCTAAAAGGATTAAAAACTAATCAACCATCAGCAGCAAACCACTTAATTTCTTAATTTTCAATCAATTTCATTATTTGTGTCCCATCATAATTGTAATCACAAATCAGAATACCAATATGCACAGTTTGGAAAGGCTTAGAAAGTCAAATGATCCACAACACCTACCTACAATCTAAAAATATTTATCGATTCTAAACCAAAGTTTTCATGACTTGCTTAAGGAACATATATATATATATATATATATATATATATATATATATATATATATATATATATATATATATATATATATATATATATATATATATATATATATATAAATGCCTATGAGTAAAATAAAATGTGGATGAAGTGCCAAATAATACAGCAGGTTGTCAATTTACTCTAGTCTTATTAAGCTTCTTCGCTAATTTACGGGAACGGGACAGAGACATATAACGTGTTGTAGAATTTCAGCCCCCGATGACACAGGCGGTAACTGTTGTCTTTACCTGCACCACCCTTCTTCCATTTTGGGAGGAAGTCTAGTCTAAGTATTTCACCAAGTCTTAGTGCCAGGACTGTCTGTTTTGCCTTCCAATGGTAGGGTGTTCCTAAAGTGAGGATTCTCTTAAGCTTGAATAACCTGGACAACTTTTCTTGGTCTCCGATCCAGCTTTGGAGGATATTCAACGTATTTACTATTTTCTTAAATATGTGCCCAGATATGTTGGCGTTCCATGGACCTCCCAGTTCTAGCCTCTCAATGCTGTTCTTCAAATATTTCTGATAGGCTCGGTTCCCACCTTGGAGATTAATTTCAGTCCAAACTCGTTTAGCCAGTGTCGTGTCGGCAGCTGCGCGCAGTTTGCGGAAGAGATTTACAAATGCCGCAGGTCTGGCGAAGAACTGGTTTGTTATTGAAAACTCCAGCTGAACTTGGGCAGGCGAGGCAGATCAGGGTAACCGAAAGTTTTTTTTATACGATCTTATCACTATTTTGTCAAGGAGGCTGACCTCAGTGCCTAGCATTATCTCTGATCCATTTGCAACGGAAGGTATAAGTTTGGCCTTAATTCCTGCCCCCAAAGATTCAGGCCGTGGCCTCGAATGGATCTCGCCCACACTGTAAAGGCAAAATGGATTGCTTGGGTTTTCTCATTGATTGCCTTTCTTTGGGGTGCAGATGTGCCCCTTGCGTCTATTCTTGCCCCTAAATCTACATGGATAGATACCTCATCTATAAAGTTTTTACTGACGTACCATTTGCATTTTTTTTTTTAATACGCCAATTAAAAGCAAACACATTTGTTGTTTTGCGGTTTACTTCCAGGCCATTCTTTTCTGTGTAAACGCCAAGACAGGAGAGAAGCTATAAATTCCTTTTTGTGTGTTGCTGAGTGGTAATAATTCATCAGCGTAGAGAATGCTTGACAGTTGTTGTCCACCCAAGCTCGAGCGTGTGCTGCCAGCTCATCTAACTCTGTTGAGAGATCTACAATATATAAACAAGAGGGTTCAACACGCAGACTTGCTTTAAGCCTGTTGATGATCGAACTTTCTCTGATACATGAGTACCATCCCAATCTTCATCTTAACCGACATGTCAAGTATATTATATAGTTAGCTGTAGATTTTTGGCCCTAGCTAAGGTATGGTTCTCATGTGGTGTTCTTACCCAGAAGAGCTTGCAAACATCAAACTTTGGCTAAAAACACACATTTTCCTCACATTTCTAGAAGGCAATCTTCTGGCATCTGAGGGGATCCACAAACTTCCTACACTTATCATTCCTCCAAGCCTCCAAATCAAAATGATACATCCCTTATGTGGCTGGGCATAGTGCCCACGGCAGGAAAGGGCCCAAGATGTTACATGACTACTGTACATTTTCCACTGAAAAGTAAAACCGACCCATTTTATTTTATGATTTCAGTGGGTGTAGGTTTTCGGCCCTAGCCCAGCCGGCACCTAGGGAAACCAGCCAAAGCAGTCTGGAAACAGGACACCCATGGAATTCCACCTTGGCATGACTTGCGTGGCTCGCACCAGGTTTTTTCACCCAGAAGCCCTTTGGCTAAAAACATACATGTTCCCCACATTTCCGTAACTGAACGTTCTGGAATCTGCGGGGATTCATAAATGTCCTACCATCCAGCATTCCCCCACATCACCCAATAAAAAATGTGCCTCACTTCTGTGGGGGGGGGGGGGTCTAGCGCCCACATTGGGAAAGGGCCCAAACCACAACCTAGACACCTCACATTTTTCAATGTAAGCCAACCCTCTTTTGCAATCTGGGTAGCTGTGGATTCTGGGAAGTAGTTCAGCCAGTCCTTTCATGTATGGGAGTTTTATCCCTAAACCATATTTCTTTGACATTATAGTCTTTTGTTGCCACCTTTCAAAGCTAATATTTAGTAGAAATACTTTTTAGGACAGTGTCTGCTTGTTACTTCCACGGGCCACTGACAGATATGGTTGACGAAGGGGAACCTTGTGAAATAGTGGACAAACGTAAAGACACACATGCGTGTATGATCATACAAGGGTGCTGTGTACACAGATGATCAATTTACAGTAACATGTTAAACTTCCCAGCGAAAACCTAGTGAACCAGCAGAGTTTGTTTCTGTATCCGATTATTAGGGAATGCAGTGTAGGGGAAGGGTTAACATTCTCAAATATGAATTGTAGGCCTGAGCCCTTTTCATCAGATCTCAAACCCTACAGAAGATCAATGCTTGAGATTAGGATATAAAACAAATCTGGAGATAGTCTGAGGCAGACTGAAACCATTACTAAGTATTACAACTAGAAATCAAAACAGGATATAACAGGTTCTGCCAGGACACCTGTTACTGGATGAGTTGAGGATATATATGATACTGTTTGAAATGTGAATGTACATGAGATGTTTTATTCTGTGACTTTATCTCCAGTGAGAAGCCCAGATCAGGTGATGGTGCCTCCCATACCAAGATGAGAAGCTCTGAAGATGTTAGATCTGTTTCTCACAATTAAGACTTGAGAGCACTTGAGTTAATATATATTTAATTTGCCTCTTGAGAGCTTCCATTGATATTAGTCTCTTCCTTCCAACCTCAGCGTCTCCGTGAATGGAAACATTATCGCCTGCGACGGAGGATGTCAAGCTATAGTGGACTCGGGAACAACTATGTTAGGTGGGCCCAAATCTGGAATCACAAATATCCTCAATGTTATTGGAGCAACTATGGACTCTAATCGGGAGGTAAGTGTCAACACCTCTCCATTTCAGATGTAGAATCAAAGAATTAACAAACGTTTCAGCTAGAAGCAATTGTTTTATACAATGATGGCCAGCCCCTAAATTTAAACAGATTAACAATCAGTCAATGAAAAAAGATAAATCAATCAGAAACTCTAACTATCGCATTGATTTTTTAATACAGTTTAACTGACCTGTTAAAAGCCATTTTCCATCTATATATACAAAGTTCATGTCTACTACATTGCAAGGCTGATCTAGTGATTTATTATTCAACTATATTATTGTTATATAGTCCCTAATGTCCATAAAAGCTAAATGTACATACAGAAAAAGACATTTGTATCAAGCATTTTGTTAATGAGTGTTCTGGACAATTTCTAAGTCTAATTATTTCTCAATGTATGTTTGATACTGCAAAACAATCTAGGGCACAACAAATTCCCTAGAAATGTCCCACAATTCCTAGATCCCAGTAGCTGTGTGGAAGGGCACACACATTTCCACTTGATATTTAATGCATTCGGGAATTCACAAAGGTATACCCAATTTATGCCAGGCTGAAATTCACAAAAGGATTCCTTACAGGTACAATGACTACAGAGAAATCAGCATTAAAACCTATTTAAAACATAGGAAGTGAACTTCCCAAAGCATGGTTTGCCTTGGAAGTCGGGGAAAAGCCCGCTGCATGTAAGGCTGTGGAAATTCACAAACTCTGATCCATTACCCTACTATCCAACAAATGGTTAGAGAATGTAGGAAAGCAGGGTCTTCCTACTATGGTTACCCCCACTTTTTGCTGGTGTTTCACTGTTTCTCGACTTTACTCTATCTGGGGCCCTGCTAATAAGGACCCCATCCTAGCTGCTTCTTCTCTAAAATGATTGCATGTACTTTAGTTACACTCCAGATTGGTTACTGGGTTATCCTTGTGAGTCCCTAGTATATGGTACCTTAGGTACCAAGGGCATAGGTACCCCAGAGGCCTACCAGGGGCTGCAGCATGTACAGGCCACCCCTGGGAAGCCTTCCAAAAAGACACCACAGGTCCGATACTGCAGCCTGGGTAATGTGGTGCATGCACCCCTTACTGAGATATAGTGTTACCTATATCTACCTTCAATCACTGACACATATATACCTATCAGTCATTCCTATGACAGGCCTTATCAATTCTGAGGGCAGAGTGCTTAGTTTTGTGTGAGAGGGTGCCCATGCATGAGCAGGACCCCTCTGCAGCTTTCGGAATCTATTCTCTGAGGATGCACTGTGATGCCGCCAGACCATATACTCTTAAGTGCATTATAACCTCGCGGTAAATGCTAACTTTGGAATGGCTGCATGGAAACATGTCGTGTTTGGTGTCAAACACTTTGGAATCCTACCCCCTGCCAGTCCTGGCATTTGGGGTAGATCTCATACTTCTAGAGGGAGAGACATGTACACACTGGTCTGACCGGTAATAGTTTAAAAGAACCCTAGCATCACAAAATGGATGCTGCAGCCACAGACACATGTCTGACCTTCTGCTCCTAGACAAAACTCCGACATGAAAGGCCTGGACACTAGGTTTCCTGCCACAAGGAGGTGTAACCACCTCCCAGACAGGCTTTAGTGTATTGGGACTGGGTGGGTGTATTCAGAGAATGCTTTTCAGACAGTGCTAGGGGCACACTTGGTGTCCCTGTGCATAGCCTAGTTCAAACCAGTTGCAGGGGCACTCAGCCCACGCTCTGGTACGCAATTGGACAAAAGGAAAGGGGTGTAACCGCCCCTCTCCCCAGACCCTCCCATAGGTGGGTCCCCAGAGTATGTCCAACCCTCTATCTTAGTATAAGTATGGGACCCCAGTCCTTAGGACTTCAGATTACACCTGAATGAAACTCTGCAACATATATCCTGGAACTTCGACATTCTACTCGACTAGAAGACCGAAGAATCTCCCTGGGGTCAAGGAGTGACTCCCCTTTTTAAACAGGCACCAACAAAGTATTTGCCGGTCTGCATCTTCGAAGCTCTTGCCGGACTCTGAAGTGCCTGCAGCCCAGGAAGAGGATTTCCAGACTTCCCTAAGACTGAACTGAGTCCTCAGCAAAGCTCAGACCCGCATCCCAAACGAGTGATGTGGAACCGGCACTCCTGACACCGTGCATATTTGCTAAGTGCATTGACTTCCCGAGTTTACCTGAAGCTGTGCTTTGGGTTACTTGTAGCCCAAGCCAGAGCATTATCTGCACTGAAGATTGTGGGCCTCTATTTCCACAAGTGTTCCGTGGGCCTACTTCTTGCATTTCCGCTCAAGGATCCTTTGCGATCCCTAGTCTGTTGACTGGTGGGTTCCCTTGAAGATAACTCTACTTTTACTTGGGCTACACTGGTTGCTCCCGATGTGCCCTGACTCCCTACCAAGTGGTGAGTTGCGCAGACCTTGTTGGTCTGCACCGAAGCCTATCTCTGCTTTCTGCGTGGGTTGCTGTTGCCAAGGCTTTTTGGGTCCAATCCGGGCACCGACATGGCAGCACTCGACATCCTTCATGGGACAGTTTGAATCCAGCTCCTGGTCATCGTCGACATCTCCGGGACTTTGTGGCTGAAGAGTCAAGCTTCACCCTCTTCACCTGTAGGCCCGCGACATCGGTGGGCATCCGCTCATCGCCTTCCTGGTCACTGGCTAGTGACCCAGAGTCTGTCCCCTCTGCTTTAAGGTTCTTCACATCTCTGATCCAGGCTTGGATCCCTCTGGACACTTTCCTCTTGGACGCCAGCAGCACTTTGCAGCACATCGCCATTGATAACGACGACGAAACTCTACACGAAAAGACACCTATGCACCCGGCTTCCCTGGGTGAGGTAACTCGAGTACTTCGGTGCTCCCGTGGGTGTTGACTCTAGAACCTCCTAGTTCTAAAGGGGTTTGCTCCAAGTCCTCTTCTAAGTCTCCTGTATCTTTGAAATTCCAACCGCGACTTTCCCCATAGAAGTTAAAAGTGATTCGCTGCTGTGTTCACACACTGCATGTGTCCTCCGTGGGGCCCCTTTGGCTCTACCTTGGGTGGTTCCTGGTGGCCCCAGCGGTTCTAAAGGTTCTAAGCCTTGTATCTATGCAAGTCATGGTTCTTATACCACTTTATTGATATATGGTTTGGTACGCCTCTAGGGCTCAACGTATATTGTGCTAATTTACTGTGTGCTAAATAAGGATGTGTTTAGAATAAATACATATATTTTATATATATATACCTGGTGTTGCTCTCTTTTCATTTGGTCATTCAAGAGATTATAGACTGGTGAAACAAGCTGCTTTACATTCCTTCAAGACTTAGCCTGAAGGCTGCTCTCCACATCTACCAGTAGGATAGCTTTCTATATAGGTTGTCTTTAAACCTACCATCAATAAGGGTCGTTTGGACTGGTGCAAGGTACCCACTAGAATAGTGGGCAGTATGTGCCAGGCCAACTTTTCGCATTTTTGGCAGCTGTGGGATTCCAGCTTGCCATAGTTTTACCAGATAATCTCAAGTGAATGGTGATGTGTAAACCACTAAAGGTACCAGAGGTACATATGATACAAGCTTAAATACAGTAAGTTCTACTGAACTTAGAGTTGTGTGTCAAGGGCTTAGCACACCCTTTCTAAATCTCAAGAGAGTTAAGTAGGTAAAAACTAGAGTAGGTAGGTGCATACACCACACCTCACTAGTAATGTCTTCAGTGCCAGGACCTAGTGTGCCCTTGCCAGATGTCAGTACTCTACAGACACCTAAGTATGACACATTCCCATTCTCTGAGTTAAGGGCTCTGTGTATTGCAAGGAAACTGAAGACAGGCAAAGGTGCCAACACCCAAAGCCTCAGAGAGATATTACTGTTAGACGACCTTAGAAAGGCTTCACAGCCTGAGAGGGTAGGCAGTGGGTTGGGAGCAGCAGATGAGGAAGATCCCAGTGGTCCAATCCCACAGGAATCAGACTCTGATGCTGACCAGGCAGGTGACAATGACCTTGACAATGAAGCTCCTGCTGGAGATGGAGATGGGGGCCGAGTGGGTCCCTTCTTTGTCCCCCCAGGAAGAGTTGGAGGTGTGCCTAGAAGGCCAAGATCTCCTTCACAGGAATCTAACCATTCTGACATATCTGTAGGGACCTCTGTCTCTTCCCATAGGAAGGACACCTGCCAGGAGAAGAGAGAGCATCAGATGAGACTTGAAGAAGCTCAGCTGGGGATAAAGAGACACAGAGTAGCCTTAGAAAGGGAGTCCCTGGAGCTTCGAAAAGCTAGAGAAAAGATGGGACTAGAGTCCCATGGTGGCAGCAACTTCCCTAGTGGCAGGGAAAGGTCTTATGACCATAGCAACTTAAACAAGATTGTCCCTCCCTACCAGAGTGGGGATGACATCCACAAATGGATGACTGCACTGAAAAGGACCTGCAAAGTACAGAAGGTCCCCCAGGAGTGATCAGCAATCTTGTAGCTCTCCTTTGCAGAAAAAGGTGAAGACAAGCTCCTCACTGTAAGAGAAGAGGATGCTGATGATTACAAAGTCCTGAAGAGTTCTCTCATAGATGAGTTTGGCCTAAACACTGATCAGTATAGGAAACAGTTCGGAGATACCCAAAAGACCCGACTCAGGACTGTGGTGACTTTGTTGAATGTGCTACTAAGGCTCTGGAGGGCTGGTTACTGGGCAGTAAAGTGTGTCATTATACAGGATTATACAACTTGATTATGAGGGAGCAGATCCTTATTAACTGTCAGAATCAGCTGTTGCATCAGCACCTGGTAGACTCTGATCTGACCTCTTCCAAAGAACTGGGAAAGAAGGCAAACAAATGGGTCAGAATCTAGGTGAAGCAGAAGGTACAGGACCAAGGTGGTGACCAGAAGAAGAAAGATCCTAATAAGGGGGGGGGGAAGGGTAAAGACCAGAAGTCTTCACAAGGCCCCAAAAATCTTTTAAAGGTGGGGATTCCAAATCTTCCAAGAAGAAAGGCCAAAATAAACCATGGTATTAAGTCTGTAAGCAGAGCGGCCATTGGACTAGTGATTGCACTAGATTCAAATCCAGCCACCACTGCCCCTAAGGCAACTGTTCCCCCTAGTTCAGCTCCAGGTGGTGGTACTCAGCAGAAGGGTGTAGTAGAGTTAACCCTGGGTTCTGAAATGGACTCTGGCCTAGTCAGAGTTCCAACTCGGGCTGTACTGATCTGTGATAGAGGCATGGATATGTCCCCCTTTGTGAGTCCCAGTAACTTGGGGAAATGCAGACAGCAGCCTTTGATAAATGGAAAAGAGTAGGGGTGAGCGGAAAATCCGTTACGCTCGCGGATTTTGCGGATTTTTGGGAAATCTGCAATCCGCGAATTTTGCGGATTTCCCGCAAAATCCGCAAAAAAAAATCCGCGAACGTAACGGGTTCAAAAGTTGAACCCCCACTCATGCAACTATTTTACAATGGCGCCAGCAAGCTGCCAGCGCTGTGTAAAATAGTTACAAAGTTAGCTTGCACAGGAACCACTAGATAAAACAAAGCAGGTGCTGCTTTATTTTATCTAAGTGCTTCCTGTGCAAGCTAACTTTGTAACTATTTTACAACGGCGCTGGCAGCTTGCTGGCGCCTTTGTAAAATAGTTGCATGGCTGGGCAAAGGTCTGCAGCTCACTCAAGGGACCCCTGCGCCCTTCGGGGCGGTTGCATAGTAACACACACATGGTCGCTCGAACTAGTTGATGCTCAAATTCAGTGACTCATTCATTAGCCCAAAAACAATCGTGAGCGTCGTCGAGGCTGGACAGGTGTGCCTTCTTCCCAAATTTACCGTGGAAAATCAGCTGTGTTGCTGGATAGGCTTTGCATCCTTGACAGGAACCACTAGATAAAACAAAGCAGGTGCTGCTTTATTTTATCTAAGTGCTTCCTGTGCAAGCTAACTTTGTAACTATTTTACAACGGCGCTGGCAGCTTGCTGGCGCCTTTGTAAAATAGTTGCATGGCTGGGCAAAGGTCTGCAGCTCACTCAAGGGACCCCTGCGCCCTTCGGGGCGATTGCATAGTAACACACACATGGTCGCTCGAACTAGTTGATGCTCAAATTCAGTGACTCATTCATTAGCCCAAAAACAATCGTGAGCGTCGTCGAGGCTGGACAGGTGTGCCTTCTTCCCAAATTTACCGTGGAAAATCAGCTGTGTTGCTGGATAGGCTTTGCATCCTTGACTTTCACGAGCGCAATACCCGTGCTGTTCCTGTGACCAGTCTCTTCTTTCTCTTCATCTGCTGAACTGATCTTTCTCTGACCTTTTATTCACACAAGAGGCACATACCCTACTGGGCACATTGTGTTCGCACGGGTTTCTGCAAGTTCGCACGCGTTTTGTACAATTTCGCAATTTGCGAAATTGTACAAAACCCTCGCGAACTTGCAGAAACCCGTGCGAACATAAAAAAAAAAAATCAGCGCGGATTCGCGGATTTTGCGGATTTTCGCAATCCGCAAATTCGCAAATCCGCAAATTTGCGGATTGCCAATCCGCAAAATCCGCTCATGCCTAGAAAAGAGGCTATGGCCTACAGGGACACAGGGACAAGTGTCACAATGGTGCCAGAATACTTTGTGGACCCTGGAAAGATCATACTTGGTGAACATTACCAAGGGACCAATGCTAGCAATGTCAGGAATAACAATGCCCTGGAAGTTGTTAATTTCTCCTGGGGAGGGGTAATTGGCCTCAAGAAAGTTCTGGTAAGTGCAGACCTCCCTGTTGAATGCTTTCTTGGCAATGATTTAGAGACTTCAGCCTGGTCTTTTGTGGAGTTAAGGACCCATGCAGAAATGTTAGGAATCTCCGCACATGTGTTTGCTGTGACTAGGTCACAGGCCAAAATGTCTAAAACTGAACAGGCCCTGGATTCTGGAATAATGGACCAGGTGCCTTCCAAGAAAAGGAGCAGTAGGGTAAAGGCAGTGCCTTCTCCCCTGACTCAGAGTGAGGATCAGTCTCTTGAGGGAGATGATTGTGCTCATGAAGAAGTAACTGTACCAGATGAGCTTGAGCCTGATCAGGTTAAGTTGTTGGGGACAGGGGGCCCTTCCAGGGCAGATCTGAGTCAGGAGCAGCTGAGATGTCCTTCACTTGAACCCCTCAGACAGCAGACTGCTGCTGAGGCTGCTGGGAATGCTAGTGGCACCAATAAGATGTATTGGAATGATGGACTCCTGTATTCTGAGAGTAGAGACCCCAAGCCTGCTGCAGCCAGGAGGTTGGTTATACCTTTGAAATTCATGGGCTTCCTATTGATACTAGCCCATGATATTCCTCTAGCAGGACACCTGGGCCAAAATAAGACTTGGGACAGAATTGTCCCTTACTTTCATTGGCCCCACATGTCTGAAGACACAAAGGAGTTTTGTTGCTCTTGTGTCACCTGTAAAGCCAGTGGCAAGGCATGTGGTACTACAAAGGCCACCCTGATACCATATTCTGTGGTGGGAGTTCCCTTTGAGAAGGTAGGGATTGACATTGTCGGTCCCATGGATCCTCAGACAGCATCTGGGCACAGATGTATCCTGGTGGTGGTAGACCACGCCACTAGGTACCCAGAGGCAATTCCCCTTAGGATCACTATAGCCCCTCTGGTGGCAAGAGCCCTCTTGGGAGTGTTCTCAAGAGTGGATTTCTCTAAGGATGTAGTTTCTGACAGAGGTGCAAACTTTATGTCTAGCTACGTGACTGCAATGTGGAAGGAGTGTGGACTGAATTACAAATTCCCTACACCCTAGCTCCCACAATGCAATGGTTTAGTTGAGAGGTTCAACAAAACCTTAAAGGGTATAATCAAGGGTCTCCCAGAAAAGCTAGGCAGAGATGGGACATCCTACTACCCTTCCTTTTATTTGCATACAGGGGGTTCCTCAGAAGGGGGTTGGTTACAGCCCTTTTGAACTTCTGTTTGGGCATCCTGTCAGAGGTCCATTATGTCTGTTGAAGGAGGGATGGGAGTTACCTCTTCAACCCCCTAAGCAGGACATAGTGGACTATGTACTTGGTCTCCACTCCAGGATGGCTGAATATATGAAAAAGGCAACCAAACCCCTTGAGTTTAGCCAGGAATTACAAAAAGCCTGGCATGACCAAAAGGCTGTACTGACTGTTTACCAGCCAGGACAGAAAGTGTGGGTGTTGGAGCCTGTGGCCCCAGCAGCTCTCCCAGACAAGTGGAGTGGACCCCACACTATTGTTGAACAGAAGTGAGAGGTTATCTATTTGGTAGACCTTGGAACTCCCAGGATCCCAAATTGGGTGCTTCATGTTAACAGACTGAAACCTTATGTTGACAGGGCAGACATGGGCTTTCTCATGGCTACTGATGAGGGACAGGAGGAAGAGAGTGATCCTCTCCCTGACCTGCTCCCACAGAACCCTGGTGATGGGTCAGTTGATGGTGTAGCCTTGGCAGGCAGCCTCACTGCTCAGCAACAAGCTGACAGGTGCTCAATCAGTATAGGAACATGTTCTCTCTGACTCCAAGTCAGGCTACCTGGTGCACTCATGAAGTGGACACTGGGGACAGTCTGCCTGTTAAAAATAAGATTTACAGGTAACCTGATCATGTCAGTGACTGTATCAGGAATGAAGTCCAGAAAATGTCGGATTTGGAAGTTTTTGAACCCTCAGATAGCCCTTGGACTAGTCCAGTGGTCTTGGTACCAAAACCTCACACCCAGGGAGGAAAGAGAGAGACAAGGTTTTGTGTTGACTACAGGGGTCTTAACACAGTCACTAGGACTGATGCCCATCCAATCCCAAGAGCAGATGAGCTTATAGATATGTTGGCCTCAGACACATTTCTGAGCACATTCGATCTTAAAGCTAGCTACTGGCAGATCAGATTAGCTGATGATGCAAAGGCCAAGACAGCATTTTCTACCCCTAGTGGGCACTATCAGTTTGTGGTAATGCCATTTGGTTTGAAGAATGCACCTGCCATTTTTCAAAGGTTGGTGAACAAAGTCCTTAAAGGCCTGGAAGGCTATAGTGCAGCCTATCAAGATGATTTTGCTGTCTTTAGCTCCACCTGGGAAGATCACCTGGTCCACCTGAGAAATGTTTTGGAGCCACTGCAGAAAGCAGGCCTAACTATCAAGGCTACTAAGTGCCTGATAGGGCAGAGTTAGGTTGTGTACCTGGGCCCAGGGACGTAAAACAGGCCCCCGCAGCTCACGCGGTGCAGGGGGCCCGAAAATCCAGGGGGCCCCCTCGGCACTGCACTCAGTCCGGAGAGCTCCTAATTGAGCCCGGAGGGGGGCCCTCTACATACCTTGCAGAGAGGCCCCTTCAAATTTCGTTACGCCAGTGCCTGGCCACCTTGTAGGTGAAGGCCAGGTTCAACCATTGCAGAGCAAAATCCAGACCATCATGGACTGGGTTGCTCCAACTACCCAGACTCAGGTCAGAGCTTTCTTGGGCCTGACTGGGAACTACAGAAGGTTTGTCAAGGGATATGGTTCCATTATGACACCCCTGAATGACTTAACTTCTAAAAGAATGCCAAACAAAGTTCAGTGGACAGTTAGCTGTCAAAAGGCATTTGATGACCTGAAGCAGGCCATGTGCACTGCACCAATTCTGCAAAATCCTAACTACTCCAAAGAATTCATTGTCCAAGCAGATGCATCTGCGTTGGGGGTAGGGGCTGTGCTGTCACAATTGAAGGATGAAGGTCAGGACCAGCCAGTAGCTTTTATTAGCAGAAGACTGTCTCCTAGAGAGAAACGTTGGTCAGCTATTGTGAGGTAGGCCTTTGCTGTGATTTGGGCTCCGAAGAAGCTGAGGCCATACTTGTTTGGCACTCACTTCACTGTTCAGACTGACCAGAAGCCCCTCTTATGGCTAAAACAGATGAAGGGTGAAAACCCCAAACTTTTGAGGTGGTCCATTTCCTACAGGGGATGGACTATACAGTGGAACATAGACCTGGTAGTAACCATGCCAATGCAGATGGACTCTCCAGATATTCCACTTAGAACATGAAGACTCAACTGGTCAAGGTTAGTTTAATGTCCCTGCATTTGGGGGGGGGGGGGTGGGGGGGTTGTGTAGGAGAATAGGATCTGCTTATAATGGTTACCCCCACTTTTTGCTGGTGTTTCACTGTTTTTCGACTTTAGTCTGGCTGGGGCCCTGCTATCCAGGACCCCAGCATAGCTGCTTTCTCCATAAATTGATTGCATGTATTTTAGGTACAATCCAGTTTGGTTACTGAGGTACTCTTGTGAGTCCCTAGCATATGGTACACTAGGTACTAAGAGGCAGATTTACAAGCCACTTGCGCCTCTTTTACGCCGCTGTTGCGTCACTTTTGTGACGCAGCGGCGGCGCATAAAAAAGCGCCATGGTGCGGGGTATTTACGACGTGACGCATTTGGGAGATGCGTCATGTTGTGAAGCCCTGTGCCAGGAGCTTTTCCGGCGCGGGGCGGGGCGTTCTACAAGATTTCACTCAGTCACTTTTAGGCCCATGCTGCGTCAAAACCCTGCGCCAGCTTGAAGCAGGCGTAAGGATTGATGCAGCATTAACAAGATAGGGCCTCCCAGAGCATTGCTGGAACTGCATAGCACTTGTGACGCTACTCCAGCAATGCGCCACTTTTACGGCATAGATGCGTGACGCTTCTGTGCCGTTTTTGCCCCATGGAAAGGGCATAGGTACCCCAGAGGCCTACCAGGTGCTGAAGCATGTATTATGCCACCCCTGGAAGCCTTCCAAAATGGCAACACAGGACTGCTGCTACAGCCTGGGTAAGGTGGTGCATGCACCCCTTAGTAAGATATAGGTTACCTATATCTACCTTTAATCACTGACACATAACAACCTATCAGTCACTCCTAAAGCAGGCCTTATCAATCCTGAAGGCAGAGTGATTGGTTTCGTGTGAGAGGGTGCCCATGCATGAGCAGGACCCCTCTGCTGCTTTCGAAATCTATTCTCTGAAGCTGTTCTGTGACAGACCATATACTTTTAAGTGCATTATAACCTCGCTGTAAATGCTAAATTTAGAATGGCTGCATGGAAACATGATGTGTTTGGTGTCAAACACTTTGGAATCCACTTTGGAATCCTGTCATTCCTGGTGCGGGGGTGGAATTCTACCCTTCTAGAGAGAGAAGACATGTACACACTGGTCTGCCCGGTAATAGTTTAAACGAGCCCCAGCATCACAAAATGGATGCTGCAGCCACAGACCCACGTCTGACCTCCTGCTGCTGGACCAAACTCCGCAGGGGGGCCTGGACAATAGGTTTCCTGTCACAGGAAGGTGTAACCACTTCCCAGACAGGCTTTAGTGTATTGGGGCTGGGTGGATGCACTTTGAGAGTGCCAGAAAGTCTGTACTGGGGTCCCATTTGGTGTCCCTGTGCATAGTCCCGTTCAAACGGTAGCAGGTAATCAGCCCCAGCTCTGGCGCGAAACTGGACAAAAGAAATGGGTGTAAACTTTATCACTGAACTGCACTCCGCAGCCGGCAACACCCTCATATCCACGGTGGCCATCCTGGATGAATTCTTAGATTACTATACTACATTTTACACTTCTAGAGCAGATCCCGACGGTAAGGCCCAGACTGCATACCTAGATGAAATCGCATTGGTATTCTTGGAGAAATATATGCTAGGCTTCCTGGCCGAACCAATAACCGTCGCCGACGTCATTCTAGCCATAGATACCCTGCGAGGATCTACTGTCCTGGGATTAGATGGCTTTACTGGAGACATCTATAAAGAGTTCAAGAACATTTTAGCCCCCCAGTTAATTGAGGTATATGCGAAGACTCTAGAAAGGCAAAGTCTCCCCCCCACAATGTGTGAATCTGTCATTATCCTTCTTCCAAAGCCAGGAAAGGAACACAAACAGTGCAGCTCTTATCGGCCGCCTTCCCTGTTAAACTTGGACTACAAAATTTTAGCGAGTCACTTGCCAACAAGCTTTCACAGCTGATGAAATACATAATTTCCCCAATGCAGTCTGGCTTTGTCCCCGGACGTTCCACATCCTTGAACCTCCGAACATTGTTCACTGTGCTGCACAGAACACAGCCCGAAGTCCCGGCGGAGGTGGTGCTACTTGACGCCGAGAAAACATTTGACCCCTTGGAGTGGCCGTTCCTGGTTGAGGTTATGAAGCGAATGGGTCTGCCTTATGGCTTCATTGCAACTGTTTCCTTACTATACAGCGGCCTCACAGTGCAACTACGCTTGAATGGCACTCTGTCAAGGCTGTTTGGGTTACACCTTGGGACCCGTCAGGGATGCCCCCTGTCCCCCCTATTGTTCATTCTCACAATGGACATACTAATTAGGCATTTCCAAGAGCGTCATCTACACAAAGGCCTACAATTCAAGACCGGCTCCCTTTTAGCGTACCTTTATGCGGACAATACCATCCTGTATATCCGTGAACCCCATTTAAACCTGGCCCCTCTGATCCGTGAAATTATCCGTTTGGCAGATTTTCTGGGCTGGGCATAAATTGGCATAAGTCCATCATATTTCAGTTAATGAAGAGCACAGTCAAATGGGATTGTGAATTCCCTCTTGAATGGTGCCAGGACTCAGCTAAGTATCTTGGCATCCATATCCACCTGAACACAACTCAGGCGGGCAGGCTGGCCATATTAAAAATGGTGGTACGCCCCAAATTTTTAACAATATTCCTGTGCCCCTGGCAGGCAGTTTCCTTCGCACCCTATGGACACTCATGATCAGACTGGTATGGGTGGTAAACGGCCTCGCATGCGTTGGTCCATCCTGACCCTGCCATACGACATTTTAACATCCCAGATTTCCAATTGTACTATTTGGTGGCCCAATGCCGCTACGCACATGCCTGGTTTGACCCTGACGCCCGTATCCCATTTTTGAGACTAGAGGCGGACCTAGTTTTACTGGGCAAATTGAGTGAGGTGTTGCCGGTTGGCTTCCGACGAGACAGGTGGGACATTCAGATGACTTTGTAGCAGACTTTGTGATCATTTCGCCGCTTTGCTCATTTACATTTTAACTTGCTTGCATAACTCTGTTGCAGAAATAGCGCTTTTCCCCCAAGCCCTCTTGCCGGTCTGACCCCTCCGCCTCCATTTTGTTGATAGTGTCCTCCTCCTTAGCCCGCCCCGCCTCCCAGCTGAACCGCCCCCGCCCCTCCCCCTCCACTATCCATATATGACAGTTGCTCCCGCGCGCAGCGTTTACGCGCAGCGACCGCGCCCAATCCGCGCCGAAGGTGCGCCAAAGGTAAGCCCGTCTACGCCCGTCCGCGCCTGGACCGCGCCCAGCGCCAGACCCCCTGCCCCTCGCGCTACCCTGCCCTCCCGCATTACCTACGATGCCGCAACCCTCCTAGCCCTTAACCCCGGTCGCGCCCCCAACTGCGTCCAAGCTGCTCCTGGACACACCCATGGACCTTTCTCCTGCTACTCCTGCAAATTCAGCGGCACCAACAACTACTCCGCTACGACCACTCCACAGACTCCCGACCCCAACCACCTACAATGCATCCTTCTCAACACCCGCTCGGTCCACAGACACGCCATTGACCTATGGAATCTACTAGACACCATCTCTCCAGACGTCGCCTTCCTAACAGTAACATGGATGAACGCCTCCTCCGCCCCAGACATCACCATTGCCATCCCTGAAGACTATAAGATCACACGCAAGGACCGTTCCGGCCACACAGGAGGAGGAATCGCTATCGTCCATAAGAAATCTATCCGCATCTCAACCAGCTCTGACGCCAACCTCGCCAACTCCGAACACCTTCACTTCCAAATCCACATCGACCCCAAGACCACACTCAGAGGCACCCTCCTCTACAGACCACCAGGACCCCGCGCAACATTCAGTGAAGACATCACGGACTTCATCACTCCACACGCGCTCCCCTCCAAAGACTACATCCTTCTGGGAGACCTCAACTTTCACCTTGAAAAGATCAACGACCGCAACACCACCACCCTCCTGGACAACCTCGCCAACCTCGGACTTAAACAACTAGTCACTTCCCCCACCCACATCGCAGGTCACACACTTGACCCCATCTTCTCCTCCAGCAATCATGTCTCCTTCAGCCACACTACGGATCTCCTCTGGACTGACCACAGCTGCGTTCACTTCACCTACAACAAGCCAAAACCCACCAACCACCTCCAACCAACTCTGTAAAGAAACTGGAACAAAATAACCACCGACCAGATCTCCGCATCGCTCCTTCTAAACACCCCAGCCCACTCTTCTAACCCAAAGCAAGCCGCCGCCAACCTCACACTATGTTTATCCAATACCGCCGACACCTTAGCACCACTGAAAAAACGTCACAGCAAACCTGGCAGCAAGAAGGCCTCATGGTTCAACGAGGATCTTAAGAAGTCCAAGAAACTCTGCCGCTCCCTTGAAAAGGCCTGGAAAAAAGACCCAACCACTAGCACCAAGGACGCCTTCAAAAACGCCACCCGCACTCACCACCAACTAATCCGAAAGGCCAAGAAAACAGCATTCAAGGATCGACTTGACAACAACGCCCACAACAGCAAGGAACTTTTCAACATCGTCAAGGAATTTTCCAATCCCTCGGCCAACTCCAACGACATCACCCCCTCTCAAGCCCTCTGCGACTCCCTAGCCTCATTCTTCCACAACAAGATTGCAGACATCCACAACAGCTTCGACAACCAACCCGGAGACCAACCCATCCAACCATTTGCTGAACATCCTCCCCCCGTCAACACCCTTAACGACTGGAACCCAATCTCCACTGAGGACACAATTCGCCTGATGAATTCCATCCACTCAGGATCCCCCACAGACCCATGTCCTCACCACACCGTCATAGCACCGCACCTCCGAGACGTCATCAACTGCTCCTTCAACTCCGCCTCCTTCCCGGACAAGTGGAAACACGCTGAACTCACCGCCCTTCTGAAAAAACCCACAGCGGACCCCACCGAACTCAAAAATTACCGCCCCATTTCGCTCCTTCCATTCCCGGCCAAAGTCATCGAGAAAGCTGTCAACAACCAGCTCGCCGCTTTCCTCGAATCCAACAAATCACTCGACTCCTCACAATCTGGCTTCCGAGCAAAACACAGCACTGAGACCGCCCTCATCGCTGCAACAGACGACATTCGAACTCTACTGGACAATGGAGACACAGTCGCCCTCATCCTCCTCGACCTCTCTGCAGCATTCGACACAGTCTGCCACAGCACCCTCTTACAACGCCTCAATAACATCGGAATACAAGGAAAAGCACTTGAATGGATCACCTCGTTCCTCACCGGAAGAACCCAGAGAGTCCGCCTTCCACCATTCAAATCCGAGGCCACTGAAGTAATCTGCGGCGTACCCCAAGGGTCCTCACTCAGCCCCACCCTCTTCAACGTATACATGAGCCCCCTCGCGACCATCGCACGCCAACACAACCTCAACATCATCTCCTACGCAGACGACACTCAACTAATCCTTTCTCTCACCAATGACCCCAGCACAGCCAAAACTAACCTACACGAAGGAATGAAAGAAGTTGCCGAATGGATGAAACAAAGCCGTCTGAAACTGAACTCAGACAAAACAGAAGTCCTCATCTTAGGCACATCCCCCTCTGCATGGGACGACTCTTGGTGGCCGGAAGCCCTTGGAAAAGCACCCATCCCGACAGACCACGCACGGAACCTAGGCGTCATCCTGGATTCTTCACTCTCAATGAACAGACAAGTCAGCGCCGTATCCTCATCCTGCTTCAACATTCTCCGCATGCTCAAAAAAACTTTTCGCTGGATCCCCACCGAAACAAGGAAAACAGTCACCCATGCTCTGGTCACGAGCCAACTGGACTACGGAAACACCCTCTACGCAGGTACTACCGCTAAACTCCAGAAGAAACTCCAACGAACCCAAAACGCCTCAGCCAGGATCATATTAGACATACCGCGCAACGAACACATCTCCGGTCACCTGAAAGACCTCCACTGGCTACCCGTCAATAAGAGAATCACTTTCCGACTGCTAACCCACGCACACAAATCACTCTACGACATCGGACCAGAATGCCTTAACTCACGACTGTCCTTCTACACCCCCTCCCGCCAACTACGTTCTTCCAGCCAAGCCCTCGCCACTGTACCTCGCATCAACAAGACCACCATGGGAGGCAGATCCTTCTCTCACCTGGCTGCCAAAACATGGAACTCACTCCCCGCCTACCTTCGCCTTACCCAGAACCACCTAGCATTCAGAAAGCAACTTAAAACGTGGATATTAGACAAGTAATCCTCCTCCCCTTCCTAAGCGCCTTGAGACCCTCTGGGTATGTAGTGCGCTATATAAATTATCTGACTTGACTTGACTTGACTGCTTGGGCTTGGGACAAGCTGAGAAAGCAGACAGGTGCTACATCTCTATAGTCTTCTGCTCTGCCATTGCTCAATGCCAGATGGTTCCCACTCACTGGAGAAGGAATAGTACAGCGCGTGTTGGCAGCAGCTGACATTGGGAAGATAGGCGATTTGCTCTCGGGGGGCCATATCTTCTCGATAGACGAGGACGACAGGTTCAGCTTTATGACTCGCTTCTTAATGAACAGAATGAAATCTGCATTGCGTGCGGCATTTCCCTCATATCTGGTCGAACCGAATTCGTTCCCCCGCTTAGTTTGGTCCTGGAGAATATGAATGGTGCACGCCTCATTTCCAAACTGTACAAGGCATGCGCCCAAATGCTCCCTGCAGAAGACTTCAAGATTAGACAGGAATGGGAGGCAGATACTGGTAGAGAGATCACAGTTGACCAATGGGAGATGTGTTGCAGGGTCACCCGAGACGTATCACTTAACAGTCGCCATAAGTTATTACATTTCAAATTTCTCCGCCATGCCTACTTTACGCCAGCCAAGGCCCAGAAGATCGATTCTACTAAGTCACACAATTGTTTAAAATGCTTATCCCCGCATGCTGACTTTATGCATGTGACCTGGACCTGTCCTCGCCTACAGTACTACTGGGCGGCGGTGCATGTTCCCCTTCCTGAAATTGCTCTCATGGGTTACACAGTTCAGATCCCCAAGAAATAAAGGAGATTGGCGTCTCTGGCTCTCTTGCTAGCAAAGAGGGAGGTGGCCATTCACTGGGGCAGGAAGTCAGCCCCCAAACTACAAGATTGGCTGAACAGCTTAGTATTTTGCAACACCAATGCAGAATTGTACGCCAGTCTTATGTCACCGACATCCAGACCCAAAAACATCTGGGGGCCACTGAGGGTACACCTGGACTCTACCAAGCAGGCTGCCATTGCACAGGTAGATAATGGCAAAGTGCCGAAAGGAGTGGGCTGAGGGACCGATGCTGGACATGCTGTTTAGAATGCTTGCACCACTGTTTAGAATGCTTGCAATACAATAACTGCTTTAGTATTACGGCTTTGAGTGGGATTGTGGGTGGTGGTGGGGGGGAAAGCGGATACTGACGATTAATAGATGTGGCCACTGTACTGGTCAATATGTTGTCCATTTTGATATCACGGAATGACAGGATCGATTTGTTTTGGATGCCTATAGACTTTATGCAATGCAATGTAAACGTTATCCTTTATTCAAAAAATAAAGTGTGTTAAAAAAAAAAAAGGAAATGGGTGTAGCCACCCCTCTTTCCAGACCCTCCCATACGTGGATCCCCAGAGAATGTCCAACCCCTTTTCTTAGTATAAGTAAGGGACCCCTGGCAACATGACTTTAGATTGCACCTGGACGAAACTCTGAAACAGAATCCTGGAACTTCAACGCTCTTCTAACAAATAGAGGACATAAGAATCTCCCTTGGTGTCAAGGAGTGACTCCCCTGTTTAAACAGGTACCAATGAATCATTTGCCGGTCTTTATCTTCGAAGCTCCCGCCGTACTCCATAGTACCTGCAGCCCAGGAAGAAGATTTCCAGACTTCTCAAAGGCTTACCTGAGTCTCCAGCAAAGCTGAGACCCGCAATCCTCATAAGTGACGTGGAACCGGAAATCTGGACAACATGCACATTTGCCAAGTTCATTGACTTCCTGAGGTCTCTTGAAGTTGTGCTTTGGGTTAATTGTAACCAAAGCCCTGAGCATTATCTGCACTGAAGATTGTGGGCCTACACTCCACGAGTGTTCCGTGAGCCTGCTTCTTGCATTTCCCCTTGAGGCGCCTTTGCGATCCCTAGTCCTTCGACTGGTGGGTCCCCTCTAAGGTAACTCTGATTTTCCTTGGGCTTCCCTGGTTGCTTTAGACGTGCCCTGACTTCCTACCAAGTGATGAGTCACTCAGACCTTGCTGGTATTCACCGTAGCCGATCTCTGCTTTCTGCATGGATTGCTGTTGCCAAGGCTTGTTGGGTCCAATCCGGGGATGGACACCTCAGCACTTGACAACTTTTGTGGGACAGCTTGAATCCAGCTTCTGGTTGTCGTCGATGTCGCCGGGACCTCGTGGCTGAAGAGTCAAGCTTCACCTTCTTCTCCTGAAATCACCCAACATCGGTGGGCATCCGCCTATCGTGCTCCTGGTCACTGGTAAGTGACCCAGACTCTGTTCCCTCTTCTTTCAGGTTCCTCTCATCTTTGATCCAGGCTTGGATCACACCGGACACTTTCTACTTGGACGGTTGCAGCACTTTGCAGCAGATCGCCATTGAAAACGACGACGAACCCCGACAAGAAAAGACACCTATGCACCCGGCTTCCCTGGGTGAGGTAACTCGAGTACTCCAGTGCTCCCGTGGGTGTTGACTCTAGAACCTCCTAGTTCTAAAGGGGTTTGCTCCAAGTCCTTTTCTAAGTGTCCTTTATCCTTAAAATTCCAACCGTTACTTTCCCCATAGAAGTTAATGGTGATTCGCGGCTGTGTTCACACACTGCATATGTCCCCCGTGGGTCCCCTGTGTCACAACCTTGGGTGGTTCCTGGTGGCCCCAGTGGTTCTAAAGGCTCTAGGCCTTGTGTCTATGCAAGTCGTAGTTCTTATACCACTTTCTTAATATATGGTTTGGTACGCCCCTATAGCTCAACGTATATTGTGCTAATTTACTGTGTGCAATTAAGTTCACTGAATGTACTTTTGCCTCTAGCCTCATAAAGAGACTAGAGGGATGTGTTTAGAATAAATACATATATCTTATATATATACCTGGTGTGGTTCTCCATTCATTTGGTCATTCACGAGATTATAGACTGGTAAAACAAGCTGCTTTACATTCCTTCAAGACTTAGCCTGAAGGCTGCTCTCCACAGCTACCACTAGGATAGCTTTCTATTAAGGCTGTCTTTAACCTACCATCAATAAGGCTTGTATGGATTGGTGCAAGGTGCCAACTAGAATAGTGGACAGCATATGCCAGGCCAACTTCTCACAGCTGGGTCTAAATTGAGGTGGCACGTTGACCAAAATAGCAATGAACTGTGATGCGACCCGAGAAATTACCAGTGGCTGAGATTAATCGGCATTCTATCCATCAGTGATTGCCTATTCATCACTGTGTCGCCCTAAGCAGGACGGGTATGCCCAGGCATTGGTCCTCTGCACACTGCACCACTGGAAGCACTAGGCCTGGACATAATTGCAATTACTAAAGTTGTGCTGTCATCAGTGTAGGCAAATGTAGGCTGCACAGGTATAATAGTTCTCAATCTGTTTGTTACTTTATAATACCCAACTTTTCGTGACCCTACCGCTTAGAAGTCACAATAAAAGAAAGAGATTTCTCCAAATATTCAAGCAATGAAAAGGAGCACACAATTATACACAATTAGTTTGTGAAATACAATCAATATATCAAAATCCACAAAATCCAAAAGTATTGAGCAAAGAGTCTTGAAGTTTCTTTGTTCAATTATTCTTTATTTGCAGTCATATGCGATATGCATACATCAGCCCAGCCAACACGTTTCTTCCAACATGGACTTACTCAGGGTTGGGTATATCTTTCAAAAATAGCTGATACGATCTCCTTTATATTCCGATGTTAACATACGCTGGGATTCCTCGCATCGTCCAGAGTATCATAGGTTTAACGGATAATTGCCTTCATATCCAATCTGCAGTGTTCTTTATTCAAGTTTGAATGTCGTCTCAGATTTCTTTATAGTTTAAAACCTTCATCCTTTCAAAGATCCTAACAATATATCCTGAACTGATCTGCATTGTACAGATAGGTCAGTCTCTAAACCTTCCCTGCTGCACCTATACCCCTGCTACCAGCACTGCGCTGTTAAAAGAACTTGTTGCATTTTTTGGCCATGAAGCATAACATAATACAAAGCCACACTCACTATGCAGTGCACTTCTGCCCCTCACAAGGTGCAGGATACGTGGAAGATATTAAAAGTAGCTTTACAACACTGGCTTTTTGGTAATCTTTCCAGTTCCTTCCTTTTCCAACATTATTTATTAAAATTTAGTTAAAGAAATTATCAAATTCCAATTTTACACCGGCGGGCTTACAAGCCCATGTTAAAAGTGACACGCCGGCAGCGCGAGGGGCTTGTAATTAAGCCCCTGAATCTGTTCCATTCACTGGACAGTAAACCCTCAGCCAACTATAAATAACTTTGGGCCATATTATCAAGAAAGGGTGAGACATTATCGCCGCTTTTATCGGCAGGAAACTGCCGCTAAAGCGGCGATAATTGCCTTGATAATATGCCCTTGTGAATTCCCATAGAAGCCCAGGTATAAGGCTAGTACTTATAAAAGAGACCCCCATCCAGTTTTACTAATTTTGAAACAATCTGACGGCATGTCAGTTCAGAAGATGTAACCAACTTGCTGTCACTGCTGCGGATCCTATTTATGTTAAACAGTTTCCCACTGGTACAGATTGATGAATTCAGAAGCCACTACTTTTCACTCAGGCCAGACAGAGCTCCATGTGTTTTCACCAGTGTGAGACTACTCCCAGGGCCCGATGGAACCACCTGATCTCTATAGCAACTGAATCTGAATCTAGGATATAAAAGCAAAGAGGCTATCATACGAGAAGCTGCCCCTTGTTTCATGATGGCCAGCACATTTCTCAATTCCATGTTTGATGCCAGCAGTTATATACATTTTAAATGCATCTGACCTGCAATTTCTAAACATCTTCAAATTATTAACTCTACCTTTCTGTTGTCACAAGATATCTATGATATTTGCATCTAACTTATGATAAAATGTTTTCTCTTCTTCCTAAACTTTAGCATTTTGTTGACTGTAGCACTATTAGTGATTTACCAGACTTGTATTTCACCATCAACGGGAAGGCGTTCAACGTGCCTGCCAGAGCCTACATCAACCAGGTAGGTGATAGTCAAGCTCTTTCCGTCCTTTGAATCTCCTTACACCACTCTTCTCTCAGACAGGCTGGTCCACAGCTCACATAACATGGCTGCTTGAGCTGGAGTTTTCTCTAACTTTACCCCAAATCTATCCAAAGCTGTTACCATCTTTGTCCTCTTCCATTGCTCTTTGGTTAATCCCCTCACACATTCCTGTTCTTTCTCCTGCTTGCTATTTTCTCTTTCTCCTTTTTCACATATCCTTCGATCTGTGGGGTCTCACCTTTCCTCTCTGTTCTGTATAGTAAATCTGTGTTCTGTGTCGTCTCACAACTGTGCTGCGTCTCCTCCATCTCTTTCCATGCTGCCCTATCCCACTTCTTTGTTCTCAGTTAATTCTCCTATCGCACTCTTCTGTTTTGGTTTTTCCCATGTCTTTCTGTGCTGTCCCCTCCAATCTCTGTTGTGTCTCTCCTTTCTCCTTCTATCTTAATGCTCTATTTTTCCTATATCTATATTCCTTCTCCTTAAATTTCTGTTTTACATCTCATCCCTCTATTCTTTCTCTACTTTCTCTCTTTTCTGCTCTTTCTATATCTTTGTTTTTGTTTGTTTCCTTCTATATCTCGGTTCTTCCACTCTTCTCATTGCATTAATAGTGAAATCTCTCTGCATAGTCATAAACTTTATTCGACAATTAAGTCATAAAAGTGTACATAAAATCCACATTTTTCCATAAAAATTTCAATAAAATGTATACAATAAATATTTAAAAAAGGAATTAAACTACAAGAGACAATTGCTGAATCAATTTACATAAATAGATAAAATCGAAAAAAAAATGGCTATATGAACGCCATAGCTCAAGGGATGGAAGTTCCCAAATCATGGAAAGGCGCAGAAATAGTGCTGGTGTATGAAAAAGGGGACAAGTCGTCAGCAGGCAATTATAGGCCCATAAGTCTGATTGATTCTATAAAAAAAGTTATGGGTCGGCTGGTCTTGGGTAAAATCCAGTCCTGGATAGATGATGATAACATTCTGAGTCATCTCCAGGCTGGCTTCCGCCCAAAAACCAGTACTATAGATCAGGTCTTCCGGTTCATCATCTTATACTGGAATACGGTGGTCCTGGATAAGGGTGCCCTATATGCCGTATTTGTGGACTTAAGGGCAGCCTTTGACCTGGTTCCCCGTAATAAATTGTGGCAAGTGCTTGCCGAGCTAGGGATGGCACCTGAACTATTGAGCCTGATCGTCCGCCTGCATGAGGATACATTCGCTCGGGTTCGATGGGGTTGCCAGGGAGAGGTTACGGAGCCCTTCCCTGTTGAGCGGGGAGTGAGACAAGGTTGCGTCATGGTGCCTACCTTGTTCTCGCTCTTTGTGAACGGGGTGGCGAACTTCCTCTCCCTGGTCCCGACCGATGCCGCGGCGATGTCTGGGGAGCGGGTCCCGATCCTCATGTTTGCGAACGACACCATGATAATTTCGAAAACACCAAGTGGGCTCCAGCGTGCCTTGAAGATTTTTGAATACTTTTGCTTGGATAGGGGCCTTGAAATAAATATGGCAAAAACTAAGTTCATGGTTCTTACTGGCCGTAAACCTGCTGGGTTTGTTAGAACTTTCAGAGGGAGGATATATATGAATTAAACACCGCTGGAGCGGGTTGACTCCTTTACTTACTTGGGGGTAACCCTCCAGAGCGATCTGGGGTGGAATAGCCAATTAGATATTGCAGTGCTAAAACATCGCCAGCAGGCTGGTATCCTTCTGAAAAGGTTTAATTCCTCAGTGACAAAGCCCATTAGTCCATTATTAGAAGTATATGGAATGAAGGTGGTAAGTTCGGCACTTTACGGTGCCGAACTTTGGGGTTTTGAGAATTTAAGAAATCTGACATTAGCAGAAAATGAATTTCTGCAAAAAGCCACTAGTGTTCCTATAAGTACCCCGTTAATACCTTTAATGTGGGACCTTGGGAAAAAAATGGTCCAAGACCTTGCCTGTCTACGCCCGTTATTGTACTGGCGACGGATATGGACCACGGATGAACTACAGCATTATGCACGGGGCCTGATGGAGATAATCGCTAAAGACTCATCCCAAAAAATACTCTGGTTAAAGGCCCTTAGGACCCTGTTATTTAGATTGGGAATGAGGGAGCTATGGGTCGACCCGGAAAATGCTGCATTCCCCTCTAAGAAAACCATGAAAGAAAAGTATTGGGAGATGGTTAATTTAGATGCCTGTACAAAGGGCCTTTCCTCACATCTAACAGGCCGTTTTCTGGAGTTTAAGGCCCAACTGAAGCTGGAAATATATTGGGATGCCATAGAGAAACAGCAGGATCGTAAACTTTATTTTCAATTCAGAGTTGGCTCCCTCCCATTAAGGTCATTTACAGCTAAATTGTCAGGAGAAAACGATAATGATAAATGCCCAAGGTGTGGAGAGGAACAAGAGACTCTAAGTCACCTCCTTTTCTTTTGTCCTCTGTATGTTGCCCCTAGATCTATGTGGGTTAAGCCTATTTGTAAATTGCTTGGTACCCGCCGGCACGAGGAGGCCTAAATAATTTTTTGTACAGACCCTAGCCCCCCAATCGCAATTGCTGTAGCCAAGTTTCGGAGATGGGCATGGGTAATTCGGCCTAAACAATTTGAGGTAGAGGTATGAAAAATATGTTTTATTACCCATAAGATAGTCGTAAACATGTGGATTGTCCTACTGAAATGAGTTTGGTCCAATGCTTCCATGATCTGTAAATATATGATTGAGTTTTTTTAAAAATTATTTTATCTATTTATGTAAATTGATTCGGCAATTGTCTCTTGTAGTTTAATTCCTTTTTTAAATATTTATTGTATACATTTTATTGAAATTTTTATGGAAAAATGTGGATTTTATGTACACTTTTATGACTTAATTGTCGAAAAAAGTTTATGACTATGAAATCTCTCTGTATCTTGTCCGGATCCTCCTATCTCTCTGGTCTGTCTCTACACATATCCCTGTTTGCTCTACTTCATCTCTGTGTTGTCATCACCCTGTGTTCAATATCATCCTATCTCTGTGTGTTTTTAGTTAACATCTCTGCACTGTCTTCTTCCAATGCTCTCTGTTTTGTCCCGTCCTACATCTTAGTTCTTTCTTCTCTTTTATGTCTTCTCTATCATTGTTTATCTCTGCTCTATCTCAACACTTTGTTTTGTCTTGTCTCATAACTGTGCTGTCTTTTGCCACTGTCCTCTATTGTGTATGTTTTTATGTTTATTTTATTATTGTTCCCTTGTCTGGGCTCTTTGCTTCCAGTTCTCTTTGCCTGGTCCCCTCATCTATGCTTGTTCATTTTCCTGTCATCTCTATGTTCTGTATCCTGCTATCTCTTTTATGCCTTCTACCTTCTCTGTCTCATCGATTTTCTCTTCTCTGTGTAATCTCTCTTTCAGCTATATTGTTTTATACCTCTATTCCATCGTATTAAATATATTACTGTGCTGCCCCATTCTGTGCCTTTGTTCTTCCTTCTAGCTCCCAGTTTTGTTCATTCTGACATCACTTCTTTCTCCTACCATAATTCTATACTTTCTTCAAATTACCTTTTCTTTTCCCCATCTCAATTGTTTTGTCGTGTGTGTGTTTTATTTCTCCTCATGTTACTTCATTACATCTCTTCCTAAGTCTAAATTGTGTTTCCTCCAAGTTCAGTTTTTTCTCCTAGATCCATGTACAATCACCTTATACCTTTTCACTCTGTCTCCCACAACCTCTTTGTTTTGCCTCTGCAAATCTATCTCTTCTGCCTTCCAGCATCACTGCAGTCTCTCACACCCTCTGGTTCACAGCATCCATCTGTTCTTGTGTTACCATCTCTTTGCTGTTTCTTTCTATCACTCCATGTCTGCTCCATTCATATCTCTCTTTTCTTTATCCTCCTATGTCAGTGTTCTGCCTTCTCTTGTCTTTTTTGTCCCCTCCTATCTTTCTGTCCTCTCTATCTTATTATATATCCTCTCCTTCCTCCCTCTCTGTGCTGCCTGCTGTTACATCTGTCTTTTCTTATATCTCTCTGTGCTGAGCCTGCTGTGCCTTCTATCTCCGTTTTGCCCTCTCCTTTCTCTGTTGTTCTGTTCTATCGCTATTCCGTCTTCTGACAACTCCTATATTTGATATACTTTCTTTCTGTCCTATCTGTTCATCTGTCCCTTCTTTCCACCTTTTTGTGCCTTCTTCTTTCTCCATTTTGTTTCCTTTTGTCTCTATATTTTTACTCTTTCCCCTATGTTGTGTCACTACGTTCGTGTTCTGTCCCTTCCTAGCTCTCTATCATTGTACCCATAGATCAATTGATTATGTATCTTTCTATCACTGCATTTCCCCCCCTGCTTGGTTCTGCATTATTCTGTCTTTATATTATGATTAATAAAATCTCTGCTCTGTTCTGCATCCTTCTGCCTTTCCCT
Source organism: Lissotriton vulgaris (assembly GCF_964263255.1). Classification (NCBI taxonomy): domain Eukaryota; kingdom Metazoa; phylum Chordata; class Amphibia; order Caudata; family Salamandridae; genus Lissotriton; species Lissotriton vulgaris. The sequence goes on from NW_028252092.1 coordinate 960,561, forward strand.
TATGATTTTTAAAATCTCAGGGGCATATCAACAAGGCCCAGCGGTAAAATTATCACCGCTCTAGCGTCAATGTTAGGGCGAAAAGCGGTGATAATGTTATCGCCCTAACAGCATGGACACGCTAACGCGTGAATCCATGCCTTTGCGCCCATTTTCGTTGCGCCTTACATCGCTAATGGGATGCGAGGTAGGCATTCCCGACTGAAATTCAGCGGAAACAATTGCTAACACAGCTTCTCCCTATCAACAAGGAAATCGCTAACCCGTCTAGCGACATAAAAAGTAGAGCTAACCGGGTATATCGCCGGTTTCTTACACCTGCTATTTTCCCAACTTAGCCATATGTATCATGGGAGGTGGATCATAATGCTGAGTCCACATCTCCCTATCTACAATGTTTTCCCTAACGCTTCTTTTTTATTGCCAGTAATCCTGCGATATTGCCGCTTATCGCCGCTATTGCCGGGATTTCAATCGCCTTGGCATTAGTGTGCTGACCGGGCGATAGAATTCGGCGATAGACGGTGTTAGAATTGTCCACGCTAAAAGTGGCCAGCGATAAATATCGCTGCCGCTTGATGAAATGCCCCATATATCTTCTTGTTCTTCATCTAATTCCTTTCAGTGTCCTGTCTCCCCCTATTTCTCTGTGATGTCTCTTGCTGTCTCTGTATTTTTAATAATCCTCTATCTCTGGCCTCTCTCTCTCTCTCTGCTATCCTATCCTATATTTCTATTCTTCCCCTATTTTTCGGTTCTATGTTTTCCTGTCTTTTTATGCCTCCCCAACACTTTCTTTTGTTTGCCCTCCTATCTCTGTGTTTTGTATATTTCTGTCTCTTCTATTTCTGAGATCTGATTCAATCTCTCCCCATATCTATTTCTCTGATCTGTCTCACCCTATTTCTCTTTTCTATTTTCTCACATGTCTCAGATCTGTTTGCTCTAATCTTTCTGTTCTCTCTTACGATCTTTCTGCTGCCCCCCTTCCATCTCTCCAGAGGTCTGTTTGGTCCTATCTCACTGTTCTGTTTCCAGGCATCTATCTATGCTTTGTCTTACTACCACTCTGAGCCTCATCTATGTATTGTCATCTCTTATCTTTCTATTATGTGCCCACTTTCTCTGTATTCATCGTTTTGCTTCTCTCATTTGTTTCTACTCTTTTACCTGTTGTACCTTTTATCTGCGTTCAACCTCTTCAATTCTCTCTTCTCTGGCTCCTCCTACATCTTTGATTCCTTCTAGCTCTTTGATTTTACCTGCATACATCTGCCTCTCTCTCTCTCGCTCTCTCTCTCTCTCTCTCTCTCTCACATATGAACAAATTCCAAATGCACAAGTTTGATTTTGTAAAACAAAAAATATTTACCTAAGACCTTGAGAGTTTTTCCAAAGAGTAAAAAGCGTACATCAGACTGTAAATGGGGTGATGTTCTCATGTACTTACACAAATGGCTCCAAGTCTGTTGGGGCATCAGGGTGAGATTTTAGCCAGCAGAACGAGTGGGGGAACAGCCAGTCCAACATGACCGTCTGCCCACCCTCAATGGAGTGGGCGGGCCATCTGGATGTTGGAGAGATGCTCCTACGTTTGTGGTGGAGTACCCTGTCTGTCAAATTCTAAATATGAGCCACGGTCTGAACCAAACGAGGCATAAGAGGGACAAAATGCCATAGCAGCTTTTTTGGACAATGGCCGCTATATCTTGACAATAGTTTGTACAGAGCACCTTGCTTGAATCAATGTGAAATTGTCCATTTAAAGAGTTCTACACAAATGCCTGGCCCCGACACTGACATTCAAGAAAAGATTTTGTGCATGAGGATGGAAAAGTAAATATCACTTCATATCCTGCATGACAGCAACACTCATGACAAGGAGTAAATCAGCTGTAAATAATCAATGTATTGAATCATGAAGTCGATCTTGCTAATAGATCACGCTCTTTCTGTCCTCCAATAGAACACCTGCACCGCCAAATTCATAATGTCCCATTCCAACAATGCTGAACTCTGGATCCTTGGAGATGTCTTCATGAGGGGGTACTACACCGTCTTCGACAGAGCTAACAACAATGTTGGCTTTGCCACTGCAGCCTGAATATAGCACCTCGCCAAGGACGGCGACTATGGAGTAGACAGCATTGCAATTTAAAAAAGTGCGACTGTGAATACTCAATATGATCTCAAATGAATAAACAGTCATTCTGAAGCATAAATTCCTTCTTCATGTGTTGCTTCTGTCAAAAGATTGTGGTTGCACTTAACAAAGATGCAGCAATGAAACCCTACTCTCTACGGTGCTGAAGATGCCCACAATATGACATGTTTGATCATCATCAGGCCAGGACAGCATCATGTCACAAGTGCCTGCAGTATGCCAAACGTGTACAGAGGTTTACATGGATCTGCTGCAGACATCCACTGTATTACTACAGATGTTGACAGAATGACTACAGATCACTACAGATGTTCACAGTATTACTACAGACATCCTCAGTATGACTACATATGTCAACACAATCACTACAGAACACCACAGATGTCCACCGTATGACTAGGGATTTGTACAGACAGCCACATCATGACTGCAGATCACTGGAGATGTCCTCAGTATGACTACAGACATCCACCCTATGACTAAAGATGCTCACAGTAGGACTACAGATTTCTACAGATATCCATAGTATGATTACAGATGTCCGCAATATGACTAGAGATCACTACAGATGTCCACAGTGTGAGTACAGATGACCACAATATTTCTACAGATTACTACAGATGTCCACAGTATGACTACTGACGTCCACAGTGTGAGTACAGATGACCACAGTACGACTACAGATGTCCAGAGTATGACTTAAGATTTTTACAGACATCCACAGTTTGTATGACTACAGATATCCACAATATGACTAGAGATCACTACAGATGTCCACAGTGTGAGTACAGATGACCACAATATTACTACAGATCACTACAGGTGCCCACAGTATGACTACAGATTTCTACAAACGTTCATGGTATGGTTACAGAAGTCATTAGTATGACTACAGATTGCTCCAGATGTCCAAAGTATGATTTGATCCGTCCACAGCATTACTACAGTTGTCCACAATATGACTACAGATGTCCACAGTATCACTAAAGACATCCACAGTATGAGTACAGATGACTACAGATATGCACATTATTAGTACAGAAGACCACAGTATGACTACAGATGTCCACAGTATCACTACAGATCTCCACGGTATCACTACAGACAACCTAACCATGACTACAGATGTCCAGAGTATGACTACAGATGTCCAGAGTATGACTACAGATGTCCAGAGTATGACTACAGATGTCCACAGTATGACTGCAGATGTTCACGGTATCACTACAGACATCCTAAAAATAAATACAAATGTCCACAGTATGACTATAGATTTCTACAGTCATCCACAGTATGACTACAGATGTCCACAGTATGGCCACATAACACTACAGATGTCCACAGTATGGCTACAGATGTCCACATTGTTAATACATATTTCTACATACATCCACAGTATGACTACAGATGTCCACAGTATGGCTACAGATGTCCACAGTGTGAATACAGATTTCTACATACATCCACAGTATGACTACATATGTCCAGAGTATGACTACAGATGTCCACAGTATGACCACAGATTTCCATAGACATCCACAGTATGACTACAGATGTCCATAGTATGGCTACAGATGTCCACAGTATGGCCACAGATCACTACAGATGTCCACAGTATGACTACAGATGTCCACCGTATGACTATAAATTTATACAGCTGTTCACAGTATGTCCCTACAGATTTCCACAGTGGTTCTACAGACATCCACTGTTTGACTACAGATGTCCGCAGTATGACTACACATGTCCACAGTATGACTATAGATCACTATAGACCGCCACAGTATGACTACAGATGTCCACAGTATGACTACACATGTCCACAGTATGACTACAGATCACTATAGTCTCCTACAGTATGACTATAGAAGTCCACAGTCCTCTTGCTCACTGACAATGGGCCCGATTCACAGAATGAACTTAAGACTAAATCCTAAACTTACAACTATTTGGTATTCACAGAATGCACTTACTACTTTCCAGATTCACAGAGTGAACTTACTACTTACGGTGATTCACAGAATAAATGTATTACTTTTGGTATTCACAGAATAAATTTAAGACTACTAACTTTACGTCTGCACCCGGGCCGTAAATTGCGTCCTGGAGGCAGGGCTTCCGGGTTGCGGGAGGGGCTTGTGGCATGGAGGCAGAGCTTGCGGCTTGGAGGCAGAGCTTCCGGCTCAGAGGTGGGGATTCAGCCATGGCTGAAATCGCCACCTCTGGGCCGCAAGCTCCGCTTCCGGGCCGGAAACTCCGTCTCCGGCCCAGAATTTCCTGCCCGAGTGCAGACGTAAAGTTAGTAGTCTTAAATCTATTCTGTGAATTACCAAAAGTAGTAAGTTCATTCTGTGAATCCCGAAAGTAGTAAGTTCAATCTGTGAATCCCGAAAGTAGTAAGTGCATTTTGTGAATACCAAATAGTAGTAAGTTTAGGATTTAGTTTTAAGTTCATTCTGTGAATCGGGCCCAATGTGCATGACAATGTGTGGAAACTTCCATACACTGCATATCTTCAGTCAACAAAGCTTTGAATCAAAGCGTAGTTCTTTTCAAATTGATAGGAGATTTATGTTAAATATAATACCATTGGTACGAGTGAGAAACTGATCAAACAGACAAGAAATGTTCCCTAAATTCTTCCATATGTTACATTTTGCATGCACGGAAGTGATGTTGAGTAGAAAACTGTTTCACAGCTAATAGTTCAACCACGTCTGTGCTGGTTAGATTTGAGTCCAGGAGCAATCCTAGTAAATATCTGATTCTCCATAACGTTGGACTTAAATCCGGAACACAAACCCAACAGCAGCCCTGTCACAGATCAATGCAAGACCAAGAACCATCTGGGATTCACAAACGTTGCCTATAACTCTGCACAGTTTGACATAGACTTGACTTATCCCATACGACAGAACATGCAGCAACAACAGACCTGCCATAATGTTCTCTACCTCTCTGCATATCTAAATCTATAGTATCATTTTTGTCATCATATAAAAGTTGAGCGAAGACATACCCTTTTTTGCCAACTCAGAGAACCTGGGGGCATATCATCAAGGCCATTCGATAATTATCGATCAGCGCTCTTAGCGCGAGGATTATTATCGCCAGGCAACTCTGAATTTTATCGCAGCGATAGTGTGCTATCAGCAACGCCTATCTCCAAAGCGATAAAATTCAGAGCGCAAGCTGCCAATTGTGTTATTATTGCTGGAAATACAGTGATAATCGCTGAAGGTTTGGCGAAAGCTTGCTGATAGGGCCAGACATACTTAGCCATGATATCCACCTTACATAGGATATCATGGCTAAGTCAGTTTTGAAGCAGGCGTAAGGAAAGTATCGACAACAGAGGTTATTGCTACTTTGCTTGTCGCTCTGCAGGTTAGCGTGCCCATTGATAATTGGAGAAATGTCGCTTAGCGACATTTCTCCAGCTATGTAAGGGCAGGAACGCCCACTTTGCATCTCATTAGAGATGCAAAGATGGGCATTCAGGGAAAGGATGATAATGCAATGATTCACGCGATAGCGTGACCTTGCTGATTAGGCGAAAAAATTATCGCCGCTTTCCGTCCGAAAACGGATGCTAAAGCGGCAATAATTTTATCTCCGGGGCTTGATGATATGCCCCTTAACTAGGTAAAACTTACTTAACTAACTTAACATATCATGAGAAGACTCTCTATCTTCAGCACTTCTTAGCTTTGACATGCATCCCCATCAAATATACGAGACCAGTATAAGACACATTATGCAAATATATAACTTTTTGAAAAAAGTCTCAGATTCTTGCAAAAAAAAAATACAAAGGGCTCCATTAGGATGACGGGCGGACTTAGTCCGCCCGCCATCCCATCATGTGAAGGGATGCCCGCCATAAAGGCGGGGGTCCCGTGGGGGGTATTAGGATGCGCCAGCCACAGTGGCGGGCGCATCCCGTATTCTTAGCATTGTCCACCACAATGCTAAGAATACATCTTGTGCATTTCAAAGCACAACATGACAGGCACTGCCCGGTGCCTGCCACGTTGTTCCTTGAAGTACCCCCATGTGCAACCCCCATCCCCCCGGAGTCCCTGGGGGCCCGCAACGGGCCCTTGGAGGGAGACTCCGCATGCCTTTCTGTGGCGGCATTGCCGCCACGGAAAGGCATTGTTGAATGCCCATTGTAATATGGCTGGCGGTGTCTGATAGACACTGCCACCATATACAACCCTTTTCCGCCCCGGTCGGTCGCAAGGCGACCGGGCCGTAAAAGCGGCAGATGGTCTTTCCGTCCGCCGCGGGCCCCCCAGCCATGTTAATATGGCGGGGGTCTTTGCAGCAAGGATGGCGGGTGGATCGCCCCCGCCAGGCCAGCAGTAGCTACTGCCAGCCTGGCGGTGTTGATCCGCCCGCCATCCTAATGGGCCCCAAAGTGTCTTGATACCCAGAAATACAGCACAACTCGCCAATTCTAGGCTCTACTCTAACCTGTGTGTAGTCTGGGCCCAGACCCAGAAAACGATGTTGGCATGAATCTGAACTTTTTCCATACTAACCAACGTTGAGGATCCAAGCTGGAAAAATTAAAGGAGGAATTTGTGACTAGGGACTGCAATTCATCAAGGGACCTTTCGGTGTGATTGTACCATTTAGGGTATGCCCCCAAATCAGTAATGGAAGGGGCATTATTTTTTTTAGATGTAGCCAATCCAAAGCAAGTAATTTGTGAAATTGTAGAATTCAAAAACAAAATGTGGTTCAGGATGACACATGCACAATGCAAAGCCTCAGTGCCTTTAACCTGCCAGCTTTTGGAACCCCAAACAGATTTAAGAGTCTGACCTCCTGCTCCTGGATGAAACTCTGGCAGGGGAGGCCTGGACAATAGGTTTCCTGTCACAGGAAGGTGTAACCTCCTCCCAGACAGGCTTTAGTGTATTGGGGCTGGGTGGGTGCAATCATAGAATGCTTTTCAGACAGTGCTGGGGGCACACCTGGTGTCCCTATTCATCCCCTAGTTCAAACCGCTTGCATGGGGTACTCAGCCCCTACTCTGGCACGTAACTGGACAAAGGGAAAGGGGTGTAACCACCCCCTCCCTTGGTCCTCCCATAGGTGCGACTCTAGAATAAGTCCAACCCCTAAACTTAGTAGAAGTATAGGAACCAAGGGCCATATTATCAAGAAAGGGCGATATATTATTGCCGCTTTTATCTGCCGGAAACTGCCGCTAAATCGGCGATAATGGGCTTCCCATAGAAGCCCAGGTTCTGGTGTCAAACTGGGCTTCTATGGGAATTCACAAGGGCATGTTATCAAGCCAATTATCGCTGCTTTAGCGGCAGTTTCCTGCTGATAAAAGCGGCGATAATGTATCACTCTTTCTTGATAAAATGGCCCCCAGTCCTTAGGACTTTGGATTAAACCTGGATGAAACTCTGCAACATATATCCTGTAACTTTGACATTCTATTTCGACTAGAAGATTGAAGACCCTCCCTTGCTGTCAAGGAGTGACTCCCTGTTCAAACAGGCACCTAGAAACATCTTGCCGTTTTGCATTTCTGAGGCTCCCACCAGACCCCTAAGTATCTGCGACTCAGGGCACAGACTTCCAGACTTTTCCGAGGCCGACACGAGATCCCAGCAAAGCTGAGACCTGCAGCCCTCATGAGTGATGTGGAACCGGAACTCCTGGATACTGTGCACATTTGTTAGTGCATCCACTTCCCAAGTTTTTCCGAAGTTGTGCAATGGGCTTCTTGTAGTCGATGCTCCGAGCACCATCTGCACCAAAGATTGTGGGCCTACACTCCACGAGTGTTCCGTCAGCCCGCTTCTAGCATTTCTGCTCAAGGCCCCTTCGCCATCCCTGGGCCGTCAACTGTTTTTTCCCCACAAAGGTAATTCTTCTTTCCTTTGGGCTTTCCTGCTTGCCCCAGAAGTGTCCTGAATCGCTACCAAGAGGTGAGTCTCCCAGACCTTGCTGGTCTGCACTGAAGCAAACAAAAAACAACTTACTCCACAATGTATAATTCACACTGTGGAAGCATATTGAATATACAATGATTCAAGGCAATTAGTAATTTCTTGTAGTGCCCCAAAGTAGTAAAAGGAAAGGGAGGGTGTGATAGTGTAAGGAGGTAGTGAAAAAGGAGGGGAAAGTTTAGATACTGGTGTAATCAGCAAATATAACGATTATTTTGTATGTTACATAAAACTGTACACAAAATCAGGACCGTTTAGGTTCATATAACTTATTCAGGCAAAAATCATACTCCACATAGTTCATAAATGAGAGCAATCTGGAATGGAGTTGATATGGGTAGACTGGTAGTTGTCGACGTTTCGACCCTTATATATGCAGACAGTAATATTCTTGCTGTAGGGTCTTCATCAGGACAAGGGGCGTGGGACACATAACCACAACAGTGGTATAGTCGGGACCCGATGTCATCGGTGTCACGGTCGGTCTAATCAATCATATTGTCGAGTTTCTATTTGTTATAAATGCCTGTCGTAGTCCTGGATTATGGCGATCCTGGTGCCAATTCCGATCGCCGTATTTAAAACACGTCCGACGGGATTGAGGTAGGTTAATGGATGACTTCGGAACACACTCAGGATGCGTCAGGTACGGAGTAAATCTCGTGCTGATCGCTGCTCAACATCGCAATGTTGAGCAGCGATCAGCACGAGATTTACTCCGTACCTCAATCCCGTCGGACGTGTTTTAAATACGGCGATCGGAATTGGCACCAGGATCGCCATAATCCAGGACTACGACAGGCATTTATAACAAATAGAAACTCGACAATATGATTGATTAGACCGACCGTGACACCGATGACATCGGGTCCCGACTATACCACTGTTGTGGTTATGTGTCCCACGCCCCTTGTCCTGATGAAGACCCTACAGCAAGAATATTACTGTCTGCATATATAAGGGTCGAAACGTCGACAACTACCAGTCTACCCATATCAACTCCATTCCAGATTGCTCTCATTTATGAACTATGTGGAGTATGATTTTTGCCTGAATAAGTTATATGAACCTAAACGGTCCTGATTTTGTGTACAGTTTTATGTAACATACAAAATAATCGTTATATTTGCTGATTACACCAGTATCTAAACTTTCCCCTCCTTTTTCACTACCTCCTTACACTATCACACCCTCCCTTTCCTTTTACTACTTTGGGGCACTACAAGAAATTACTAATTGCCTTGAATCATTGTATATTCAATATGCTTCCACAGTGTGAATTAAACATTGTGGAGTAAGTTGTTTTTTGTTTGATTCTATTTTTTATTGTGTGAGTATTACTTCTATGTTACTGGGACCCCTTCCTATCACCAATTGTCCACCCAGGTCCCCGTGACTCTCTGGGTATAACCCCCCTATCTATATTGGTCTGCACTGAAGGCAGTCTCTGCTTTCTGCGTAGGCTGCCGTTGCCAAGGCTTGTTGGGTCCCATCTGGAATCCGACACCGCAGCACTCGACATCTGTCATGGCACAACTAGAATCCCGTACCTGGTCATCGTCAACACCTCCTGGTCCTCCTGGCTAAAGAGTCAAGCTTCACCTTCTTCACCTGCACGCACCAGACATAGGTGGGCATCTGCTCATCACCTTCCTGGTCACTGGCTAGTGACCCAGACTCTGTCCCCTCTGCTTTCAGGTTCTTAGATTCTCTGATCCAGGCTTGGATCCACCTGGACACTTTCCACGTGGACGCCAGCAGCATTTTGCAGCAGCTCTCTATTGAAATCGATGACGAAACCTGACACGAAAAGACACCTATGCAATCGGCTTCCCTGGGTGAGGTAACTCGAGTACTCCAGTGCGCCCGTGGCTGTTGACTCTAGAACCTCCTAGTTCTAAAGGGGTTTTCTCCAAGTCCTCTTCTAAGTGTCCTCTTTCTCTAATATTCCAACCGTGACTTTCCCCATAGAAGTTAATGGTGATTCGCGGCTGTGTTCAGATACTGCACGCGTCCCCCGTGGGTCCCCTGTGTCACTACATTGGGTGGTTCCTGGTGGCCCCAGCGGTTCTAAAGGCTCTAGGCCTTGTATCTATGTCAGTCGTGGGTCTTATACCACTTACTTAATATATGGTTTGGTACACACCTGGGGCTCAACGTATATTGTGCTAATTTACTGTGTGCTAAATAAGTTTACTGAATGTACTTTTGCCTCTAGCCTCATAAAGAGACTAGAGGGATGTGCTTAGAATAAATACATATATTTTATATATATATACCTGGTGTGATTCTACTTTCATTTGGTCATTCACAAGATTATAGACTGGGAAATAAAGCTGCTTTACATTCCATAAAGACTTAACCTGAAGGCTGCTCTCCACGGGAAACACCCTTTACGACGCAACTTTTACCACGCAGTGCCTTTACAATGCAGGATTTACAACGCAAGTCATTACAACGAATTGCGCTGGGGGGCGCTCTAGGATAGGTAATAGTTTAATTTACTATCCAACACCTTCCCTACTATCCACGGGGACTGGAGTTGGAATAGTAAATTAAACTATTCACTATCCAGCCCCCCCAATGCAAGTCGTTGTAACGACTTGCGTTGTAAATCCTGCATTGTAAAGGCATGCGTGGTAAAAGCATGCGTTGTAACAACGCACATCCCTCTCCACAGCTACCACTAGGATAGCTTTTGATAAGGTTGTCTTTAACCTACCATCAATAAGGCTCGTTTGGACTGGTGCAAGGTGCTCACTAGAATAGTGGACAGCATATGCCAGGCCAACTTCTCACAATCACCAGTCGGTGGATTCAATAATGGATTAGTAACTGTATTCATCTCAATGGCAATGTCAGGCCTGTTGGTGTTAGCTGTAGCCAAAATAGAATTTCCCAGCATCGCTGGACAAGAGACCGCTGGAGTCATACTAAGAAGAATCGGCCACTCGTAATTTGACATTGTCAATGGAGATGTACCTGTTATCCATGCAACCAGGAAGTGGAAGTAAAATGACTGTTCTTGTACCCTGCACGCCAAGCACTGGAACCGGTGCATGATAAGAGGGGCCAAACTCCTTTTTGTTCTCCACATTCTCACGGACCAGGTCACCGACTCGAGGTAGCCAGCCAACTACCGGAATCTGAAGTGCAGCATCAGTTGTGGAAGGCAAGTGTTCCTTTGCAAGACTGTTTTGAGTCTCTTGTAGGTTCTGTAATACAGCAGAATAATCATCTACGTCAAAGGGTGCAGCAGACGCCGCCATGTCTAGACCCTCAAGGTCCGGGACACACATCTTTGTGCCAAAGAGCATTTCGTATGGGGTCCGCCCACCCAGAGAGCTTCTAGGGAGATTATTAAGTGCACGTTGTACGCTATACAAATGGGCAAACCAGTTCCTGCCAGTACCAAAAACCCTAGCTGTCAAGGATTGCTTTAAGTCACGGTTCATCTGCTCCACAACAGAATTGTCCTCACGCCGGTATGGAGATGAAAATTTGACCAGCACCCCCAAAGACCGCATGGCTTCTTTCTACGCCTTAGAAGCGAATGCAGGACCTTGGTCAGAATGGAGGGTGCCACATGCAAAAATTCCCACAAAGACACGCAAATCCCTGATGACAGTTTGAGCATCAGCACTGCGTTGTGGCCAGGCCCATAAAAAGCGTGTGCACGAATCCTCTGCAACTAAGATAAACGTATACGCAGTATCAGAAGAGAAAGGACCACAGTGATCTAAATAAACACACCCAAGTGGTTTATTAGATATGTACAACTGTGTTTGTGGTGGATTCACAGCAGTTGAAGTTTTATTCTGCTGGCAAATGTCACAAGTAAGGACATAATCGCGAGTCTGTTTGTACAATCCGTGCCACCAATAACGTTGCTGCAAGATAGAGACAGTCGTTGAAATGCCCGCATGAGCAGAAGCAATGCCCTCGTAAACGGCTCTTATCAAAGAAAGCCTACGGTCTGCGTTGGGAAACAATATGTCACCAATGTTGTTAATTCTCACATAGGGAACTTTATCAGGGCCTAAAGTATTTAGAAGAGAAACCATTAGTGTAATCACTTCCCTTCTCTGTTGCGGCAATAGCTGCCAAGATATCATCATCAATCTTACTTTTGGATCTTGTAACTGCTGCTACTAAATTTGTCGCCAATGCTGTCTTTGCTGCCTCGTCAGCAAGACTGTTACCAACAGCGTGTACTCCTACGCACTGGAGACCAAGAGTATGAATTACATTTACGAGAGGCAGACACTCTTTAAGTTCTGCAACTCTAACCCAAAGCATTTTGTGTTTGATTGTGCTACCTTTGGAATCACGATAGTCATTCGGAGTCCAAAAGAATAAATTGTCATTGAAAGACTGAACACAGTTGTAAGAGTCACTTACAATAAGAGTAGTCAGACGGTGATCAGCAAACTCTAGTGCAAGCACCAGAGCACGTAGCTCTGCCAACCGTAGTGGTACAGTCCCCTAGTGTCTGCATGTGCATGACATCGGACCTGAACTCTCCATCCACCATGGTACCAAGCACTATTGCGCAGGCCACTGAATAAGCATGCTTAGATCATGTCGCCGGCTGCGCCAAACCGTCAATATAAATGATACAATGGTAATCCTCAAGCGGGCGCAAGGACAAAGGAGCAGGAAGAACAAACTCATACTGTAAGAACTCCTGAGTCTGCAATGAGGGATCAAAAAGAAATGTGACATTGGAGATGTCAGTGAAGTAGCCCATTGTATCCAACAAGGAAGTAAAGCTTTTGAATTCGGCACACTGGCTTTCGTCACTGCCTCAAGGGCAGGATATGGGGTAACAACCAACATGCGTTTTCCATGTGACAGCACTCTCTCTTTAAGAATCGCCATCTGCACTGCCATCAAAACTTTCTCAACAGTAGAAAATCGCATTTCAGTCGATGTGAACAAGTGTGACTTGTAAGCAATAAGGACTTTGTCTCCTTCATTAAATGTCAAAGTATGTGAAACTCACTGCACCTGGCACAATTCTTATTACCAGGTTTGTGTGGTTATCATGTGTCAGTAAGAATTTAGATTCAAGAAGATCAGCCTGCAAAGATTGCAGTATAGCTGACTGTTCTAGAAGCCAGAAAGATTTGGTAAAAGTCGGTTGTATCAAGGCATATAGCAGCTTGATATGCTGGGCATAATTGGGAATGTAAGTATGCCAGAAATTCAGAAAACCCAGCAAAGAATATAGGGGCATATTAGCAACAAAAAGCGATAATTATCGCTAAATGCGCTTAGCGCATTTTTTTATCGCTGCCTATCGCCTGATATTATCTCAGAGAAAACATGCTATTAGCAACGTTTATCTCCAATGCGATAAAATATCCGGCGATAGTGGCTCAATGCGAGAATATTGCTGGATTTCCAGCAATATTCTCATATTGTCATCTTGTCCGCGTTGCGTATTTCCGTTTCCGGGCGCTAGTTGCATGCTCGCATTGTGCGCGGGGAGCGATTACGTGGTCGCGGGCGGTTTTTTCTGCTCGCGGGGGAAATATCGTGCAAACTAACCCACGCGGTCCTCTATGGGCGTGGCCATCTTGTTTGTCATTCATTGCTATGGTTCTGGGCATGCTTTTTCAATCCTCCCCTAATCTTTGCAATCCTTTGTTTCTTTGAGCTTTTTTGGGATCTTTTTTACTCATTATCTATCCCTCTATTTTTCTACATCTATATTTTGTGTTTTTTTCAACTTTCGTTACGTTAAAAACTACTTTTTTTACCTCTTTTATTTTATTTAGTTTTTTCCTATTTTGTATTTAACTTTCCTGTCCAGGACCATGGCAAAGGGAGCCGGGAAGAGCAAGGGGAAGGGTCCCGCACCCCGTACCCGGCTCCCATGCAGCCGCTTAAGGGGGGAAGCAGTAATAGCTCGGGAGATTTTCAGCGCGGTGGAGGTGGCCACACTTGTTTTTTCCGTCCAGTGCCTCCTCCCCAAGACCGTCGCGGCAGGCGGCAGGCTCTGTGCCGGGTACGGGCTCCGGGAGCGTCGCATGCTATGGGAGAAGGTGTGCCGGGCCATGTATCGGGAGTCTGGGGTCCGGCGCACCTACAACCAGGCGACGCACCGGTGGTCCGACATCCTGGACCCGGAACAATACCTGCTCGACCTGCTTGGCGTGGAGATCCCTGGGCTTGGTGAGTAGTAGTAGCTATTTAATCACTACTTTGTTTTCTCCTGCTCTGTGTTATTATGATATTGCAAATATTTGTTTTGTCGGAATGCTGCCGATTACATTGAAGGTAAATTATGTTTCAAAAGCTTCTGTGATGGCAGGTGCTCGCCTGCTCACTGGCGGTACTACTATGCTTACTTGTTTTCAATTTTGTGCTCATTTGGCCTGGGTGATGATTATGTATCAGTGTACTTTACAGAACTGCGTAATGCTAGACATTAGAGACTCAAGTCCGTCCTTTGTACTCCTGCCACTAAGAAGAGATAGTGGTGGTGATCATGATGGACAATGTCTGTCACTTCGAGTGCAGCGTAGTGCTGCCTGCCAGTCCTAGTAGAACCTTTTTGTAGTTGGTTTAGTGAGTTACATAACTTTACAAGTAGACGGTCTGCGAATCCAGCAATACTATATCCTAGTAGACCACATCAGATATGGGCCAATACATTTAGTGCAATTGTTGTCTATTTCCCCGAAATAATTTGTTATTGTTTTTTGGAAATGTTTGATGTGGTTGATAACAATCATCCATGTTTGTGTCTGTCTTTCATGTTGTACATCAGATGCTCTCCCCAGGGGCAAGGGGACACAGGAGGAGGTAATGGCGCCGGCGGCGCAGGGACAACAGCAGGAAGGCCTGGATCGCTCCGGCGAGGGCTCCTCTGCTCTCCTTTTCCTGTTAATATTAATAATTATACTTCCCTATCTTTTACAGCACCTGCATTTTTTCCAAACATTCCTCATTCTATTTTTTCCTAAATCGTCTTTGATCTTCTTGTAGACTGTTTCTAAATTCTTATCCTGCCTCTAGTATGACTCCCTGTGGTACTACTAGATTATAATTAGTCTGTCTGTGTGGCTAACTAAGCTTGCACAGTTGGCAAAAGGTGTTAAACAAAACTCCTATTCTATTCAGCAATAGCTGTATGCACTGAGTGCAGTCCTCTGGGTTGTCCATAATGTCTATTGAAGTCTTCAAAATGTTTATGCTTTGACAATTCCCAACAATAAAATGTCAATGGCCACCAAGAATAAGATACTAGTTTACTTTTTGAGTGGATAGGAAGACAATCCATACTACTGCTGTTGCAGGGACTATTCAGCACAAACAGAACTATGGACAAGAAATAGGGCATTGGTTATGAATTATAATAGGCGCAGTTAGACTTTCAATATATCTCTGTCATAACAGAAGTTGAACCCCCAATCTCCTTACTGACTAGCTAGTGTGTCAGACTCATTATTTAGCTCCCGAATGCAGCAGTGATCCCCAATAATTATACAACCCAGAACATAAGACTACGGAGTCAGAGTCCCGACCTCTCTGAGCCACAGACTCATGCTTGCAAATTGCAAACCCTTTCGCTCACTCACTCATGACCAAAAACCACAGAGTCTATGTAAGTTTTAAAGCTTTATTAAAAGTAAAAACATTTATTAAAATCAACTTCATCATATAAGATAAACGGTGAAGGATTCAAAACTGAAAAGTGGCTGAGTTCACACATTAATTGTGGGAGAGCCCTCACCCTGTTGGAACTTCAAGTCTTCTTTGTGGGGATGAATCGGTGCAGACTCCATCCAAGTGATGATGATCTGATCTTGCTCTTGTTCTTAGAAGAGAAGCTTCTGTCTGTTATGAGAAAATTGGTGCGTGTTAAAAAGCAAGTATTAATCAGTTGTGCCAAAAAGTGTAGCAAGACATGTTACGGCTAAGCATAAATAAAAAACACCCTTCCCTGAAGAAAGGGAAATTTGTAGTTTAGAGACTAGAGAGTCACAAATTATTAAATTGGTTTATGTAGTACTAGGAAACATTTTTCATTCCTAGACAAAATAGGGAGTGGTGTATATGGCATCAAAGAATATGAAATGTATTTTCTAGGCGGAACATCGGCACAGCCATCCACCAGTACCGGGGGCAGTGCGGAGGTGGGCACTCCCGGGGCGGAGGCGGTGCCACAGCCAGCTGGAACAGCTGTGAGGGATGCCACGGTAGTGGTGGGCAGTGGTAAGCTATTATATTCCTTACTTATTGAAATTGCAGACTGCAGAATGTGCTCTCTGCACGGGTGTATATGTTGTACAGTACAAGTACACTTTACTGTTAAGAAGACTTACAAATTTAGAACTATGTTTTTGTCAACCAGGTAGAAGACATTCACTCTTGACTTCGCATTATCAATAGCATTAGCGGCGGTAGCTGATGAGTAACCAATGGCCTCCTCTAAATTTGACTTCAACTCAGCCGTGAAAGTTTTATCGAGAAGCCAAGTCAGATCAGAGATTAACTTGATGGATGGGATAAACGAAAAAGGGAAAGAATGGTGTAAGGAAGGATGAGCGAGTTAAAAGTAATGACTTGCAAAGAATGATACGTGTTTTTGAATGCTTCCCGAGGTGGCTGGGAATATGATGCATGGCCGGTTGAAGGCTGAAGCAAGGATGGGTGGAAGGAGAAAGGGAAGAGGACTGCCTGGGTGGGTGAAACATAAACTGTATGTGTGCGCAATATATCCTTTGGTTCAAATTCGAATGCAAGTCAAGCACGGATGCATGGCTGGCGGTTTCCAAAATAAAATAAAAAGGTTGTTTTTCCATGAGAAAAACTAAGGTTTGTCCAGTTGAGACATTAAGAAGAATGATTGGCATTTACTTTGAATGGATGGATGCCTGGATCATGGCACTATCTTATTCATAAATAGCATAGGTGTATGTAGACAGAGTAGACGGTCACTGGATGAAGTAAGTGTTACTTTGAAGAGCAAGTAACACTGCACCCGCACGTCCGTTCCAGTGTAGCAAAGGCGAGGAAAAGAAGTTGTAATTTTTCAGAATACTACCATGACTAGTGACAGTAGTTTGCAAGCACAGCATATATCCTGCGATTACGGAGGCCACTCACTACTTCTGTTAATAATTTTATTACAACTCTGTCATTCATGTGTGGCCTATCAGTGTTCACTCAATAAAAAACAAAGCACCTAAAGTCATCCCATATGTAAGCAAATATCCTGTGAAGGGATAGATAATCATAAATGTATTTATCTTCTTCATTTTCCTTTTCTAGTAGTCATTGGCACTGCAGGGTGAAAGTTAAATTAATGAAGCGGTAGCCCTTGTAACAGAGTATGGCCAGTGCCACCCGTAATAGAAAAGTAAGAGCTTCATTACCTGCATGTACTAGAGTGGTACAGTAACGCAAGTCTGTATCATCATGGCTTGTGTCTGTTTTTCTCGGGTGCAAGTTGACTCCGCTTCATTATGCCGGCTTCCAGAAGATTATGTACCAATTTCGCTAAACAAGAGAGAAGAATAAGAAGAAGACTGGTGTACTGTCTGAGTCTAACGTATTGAGTCCATATAGTGCTAGTAGAATTGATTCCTGAAACTCCCACTAATGTTAGAGCAGAGGCCGACGAAGTGGGAGGTTAGATAGATACAGGCCACAAATGTTATGTACTGTGCTTGCAAGTTGCTAATGCAATTCCAAACCAACACGGAAGGAGCTGGCTAGACGGGCCCGGCAAAGGAAGCTGGAGGCGATTGTCGCCGAATATCGGCGGCTGGTGGCCCAGGAGGAGGAGGACACACAGTCTCAGTCCACAACATCCACCACTACAGCTGCATCCTCCTCCGCGCACCCTGGGTCAGTCAGTCAGCACAAGCCTCCAGCGGTACGGAGCTGTGGTACCGCAGCCACCCGCCACCGCCAAGCAGCCAAAAAATCAGCTGCCCCCCACAGCAGGTGCAAGGCACACATCCACCGCCTAACCCTCAGGGTGTCCAACCTTGAGCAGGAGATGAAGAGAGTTAAAACCCTGCTCAAGAACCTCCGCAGGGAGCAACGGAACCACCTGGCCAAAGGACACCGCCGGCGGCAGTAGAGGAGGAGAGACTGTCCCTTGCCCCTTTTTTAAAGACTTTTGGGGGGGTGGGAATTGGGAGTTGGGTTTTTTGGACTTTGGGGACTGTTTATTTCACTGACATTCTTTGGGGTTAGGGAGGGGGGTGGGTCGGGTCTTGCGGGATAGTTTATTTTTGTTAGGGGTAAAAATAATTATGTACTTTCAACTTAAACATAGCATACACGTTTTTACTGTTTTGCAGGGGAGGCGGGGGGGTTAACTGTACGTTTATTTTCCTGAAACTTAACTGGCTGCTTGATTCAAATTGTCTAAGTAATCGCCCAAATGTTAAAAAAAGTAAGTGCCACTCACATAGTTTGTGAATTCAATTGTCCTACTACTTTACTAGTACTACCGTCAGCCTCTCCTCTCTCCTCCTACTCCATTATTCTTCCTCCCCCCCAAACGCTTATCTTACCTGTGATTCGTGTTTGAGAATAGGGCAAGGCACAGGGCTGGCTGCATGGCAAATGGCAATTAAGGATGGCAATCCTGGGCGGATGAAATGGCATCGTTGTGGTGCTAGTAGTGGTGGTACACAGTGGCAGCAGCAGCATACGAAAAAAAAGAAAATGAAACCTTGAGTGGCCTGAGCGGAGCATTAGAACAGTACGATAGATAGCACAGTACACAAGAACAGTGCCATAATTTAGCCTAACAAATGCTAAGGTATTCAAAGTATAACTACTAGTTGCGTGGAGTTTGGCTTTGGCTACTACAAGAAATAGTACTGAAGGTGAAGGACACAGCAACGTAATCATTCACCACGTGTAGAGGAGGATGTTATTGATGATCAATCCAGTTGATGGCGCTCATGAAAATCTGATTTGATTTGCAAATAGTCATGGGTCTGTGTCAAGCTGAGTAAGAATATATCCTCATATTCCTTCCAAAAATCCGTTCCGCTCAAGAAATTGCAAATTTTCGGCAATTTTGCGAGATTCGCTGATTGCGAATTTGCCAGCAAAAATCCGCAAATTTCGGGGTCAAGGCAGGCACCACTGAGTGAAGCAACCTGATGTAGCATACCTAGGCTCTATGTCACAGACAGAAAAAGCATATCTAATTGTATACAGCAAGCCACATAGCCCCAATTTTACATGAACTGCTGTCTGGACTCTGCCTGGCATAACAACACTACACTGCCTCGACCACTCCATACCACAACTAAACAGACATGTAGTTCTGCTGTAGTAGTTGTTGTAGACTGGTTTATCTGTTTGTCACTCACGAATTGGCCATAGTTCTTCCGTAAACCAACGCTGATGATCCATCCATCCCAGTGAGTGACTATAAAGAAAAAAGATATATTATTTAATCAATCATCATGGTATATTGGCAAATAGTGAGTCCAAGGACATTTTACATATTGGAAAATGCAACGTAGTTGCCCCTGCAGTTGAAGTACAATTTGAATTAAACAAGGTAAAAAAAAGCAGAGTAGACTTGAGTTGCATTTAGTGTGTAAAAGATAAAATAATAACAGAAGACATATGATTCATTTCATGCACAACAAGCAAACAGCAATTGCTTTCATCAGACCCAGACAGCCATTGCTGTCCACTGCATGCCATCTTCTCATTATTCATTAACTGTTCCACCTTTTGTCCGCATCTTCTTCTGAAAGTGAGGGCCCACAGGGCAGCCTCTCCTGTCAATTTCAGAAGAAACTGTCAGCAATCAGCAAGCATGTAGTCAGTAATTTCAGTCCCACTTGAGGGGACTCGCCTACGAAGACAAAGTTTCTTGATTCTGCATAATCCAGCCATCTGCCTTGAGGGAAATGGATAGGGGGAGTCTGGAGGAGGAGGATAGAGGAGCATGATTGAGTTGTGAACTTGTGAACCTCAGGTGGAGAAGTGTGGCTCAATGGTTAGGGCAGCAGACCCTGATGCAGAGGTCTGGCCCAGGACCAGGGTTTAATTCCTGCCTCGGCGGGTCTTGGGCTCAATTTCCTCAGACCTGATAATTCTCGCCTCGGTGCCTATTCTAATCATGGGTCCCACTCTGCAACTCTGGGCAATAGCTTGCTTAATCTCCACAACTGCCCCAACAGCGCTGGGATGCCTGGCTTCACCTTGGGGGTGCCCAGGAGTGGACATTTCACAGGGAAAAGCCAGGAAGGGTTCCATAGCGGTATGCGTACAGCGCCAGGACACCCCATTTGGGGTATTAGTGCGCTTTACAAGTACAAATTACATTACATTTACATTACAGTAATGCAGACTGAGGCGCCTTCAAATCAATAAGGAAATAAGATGAAGACAGTGCTGCTGATGGACTTGATTAGGTGATTTAGAGTTTTGATGTGCTAAAAGTTGCAAAACAAAGAAAGACACACAGGAATAAAAGTGAATAAGGACAAAAAAAAAGGAAGTAATTTTTAGGCCTTAGTGTCAGGGAAGTAGAGCTGGTCCTCAAACTCTATGAATTAGGATGAAAGTAGGTCAGCTAACAGAGAAGAACTTCTGCCACCTAAGTTGGTGTCCTCTTCTTCCTGCGTGCATTCACGTATTTTGTAATCTGGTGGTATGAAGTGCGGATTCATCTTGATCAGTGTTAACCTCCCTACATTTTTGGGCGAGAGGTGGGTCCTTTTTGAAGTTACAATGGCACCAGCAGCACTGAAAACACATTCAGAAGACACGCTTGCGAGTGGGCAAGACAAATAATTTAGAGCCAGTTTGGTGATCAGTCGCCATTGAGGCCTTTTCCCATAGCAATACAGCAATGGGTCCTGATTAACAAAGAACTCAGTTGGGTCATCCAGATAGGCCTGCACCATCGACTCAAGGTTCTCCAGGGTTGCTCCACTTTGCGTACCATCTGTGGCCTTTGCATTACTGGAACCCTTGATGAGTTAGCCAATCCGCTTCCGACAATATTATGGCTGGGCCTGGTGCAGGTGAGGATGATGATACGATTGCTGAGGTCGTTAACGGCTGTGAGGGAAAGTGACTCCCTTCGGCCACAGATTCAGAAGTGGAACTTGACGCCGGATGGCCTGCTGATTCAGTAGTACTTCTGCCGGTTCCTTCAATTTTCTGCTGCTCTTTTTTTAACCGAATGGCTGACAGAGCTAGCCAATGTTTGTACTTTGAAACATCTGCTTCATTAAAAGGAATGAATGCTTTGCTGGCCACGGCCTTTTTGTACCGTGGATCCAGAATAGTGGCACAAATGTAATGTTGTTCTGTATGTATTTTTGTAAGCCTTTCATTGTCAACTAACCTCTCCGCCAACTGATATGCGTCTTGCTTTTCAGCATCATTTTGGAACATTGAAGACACCGCCTTCAGTTGGTGCTCTAGCATGCGCAACCCAGTGCAAAGACATACTGATTGATTACGAACCACTGCTCAGACAGATGCTCAAGCATGTAGAAGGTTGAGTTGCAACTTGTTACCTCCTCCTGAATGAGTATCCTGACTGGCAGTCTACGTTCACGTTGCATGTTCCTCAGCTGCTTCCGGGCCTTAAAAGAATGGTTGAAATGTGTGCAGATTCTTCGGCAGGTGGTCAGTAACTTGCTGACTGTGATTTCTTTTTTAAAGAAATCTTGCACAACAATGTTAATACTTTGCGTCAAACACGGCACTCTGAAATAGCCACCCTCATGCATGATGTCAGAACAGCAAGCCGCAGTTGCACGAGTTGCAGAGGTGTCTGTGGCCACACGTGACGTCACGTGACGTTGTGCTGCACACACCGTTGCAGGACTTCTACCTGGCACTGATGATGAATGATGACTGATGTGATTCTCTTGTGCACCTAAAAGCAAAGGAAGCCAGAGGAACATCGGTTAAATAAATGTTGCATATGTCGTGCTTCAATTAATATTTGCAACTAGGCATTGCATTTATTATTATTACAACAACACACCCAAAAACGGAAAGACACAAAATAAAAATTGCAATTCTAATCCAAAATGGATGTTTAAATAATTAGAAGAGAGTCCACACAGAGAGAGTTGGTGCATGAACCACTGACTACCCCTGGGCCTAATGGATGAAAGCAAGGCAAACTGGGTGCAGGCCTGAGCACACTGCCTGGCTTCAAAATGGCCCCATGACTCCCAGCCACATGGTCAGGCCCTGCCTGGACCAGGCCTCAAAATGGCACCACCCACATGGCCAGGCCCCAACAACACCCCAAGAAGTCGAAAAACACAGAAAAATCACCACAATCCAATGCCATCCATGCCCTCAATGATGTGTAAATTGAAGACACCCCACAGAAAGATTTGGTCCATGCACCACTGAGTACCCCTGGGCCTAATTGATGAAAGCAAAGCAAACTGGGTGCAGACCTGAGCACACTGCCTGGCTTCAAAATGGCCCCTTGACCCCCAGCTACATGGCCAGGCCCTGCCTGGACCAGTCCTCAAAATGGCACCCACCCACATGGCCAGGCCCCAACAACACCACAAAAAGTGGAAAAAATCACACAAATCACCCCAATCCAATGCCATCCATGCCCTGAATGATGTTTAAATTGAAGACACCCCACAGAAAGACTTGGTCCATGCACCACTGAGTACCCCTGGGTCTAATGGATGAAAGCAAGGCAAACTGGGTGCAGGCTTGAGCACACTGCCTGGCTTCAAAATGCCCCCTTGACCCCCAGCCACATGGCCAGGCCCTGTCTGGACCAGGCCTCAAAATGGCCCCCACCCACATGGCCAGGCCCCAACAATACCCCAAAAGTTGACAAACACAGAAAAATCACCACAATCCAATGCCATCCATGCCCTCAATGATGTTTAAATTGAAGACACCCCACAGAAAGACTTGGTCCATGCACCACTGAGTACCCCTGGGCCTAACTGATGAAAGCAAGCAAACTGGGTGCAGACCTGAGCACACTGCCTGGCTTCAAAATGGCCCCTTGACCCCCAGCTACATGGCCAGGCCCTGCCTGGACCAGTCCTCACAATGGCACCCACCCACATGGCCAGGCCCCAACAACACCACAAAACGTGGATAAATTCACAAAAATCATCCCAATCCAATGCCATCCATGCCCTCAATGATGTTTAAATTGAAGACACCCCACAGAAAGACTTTGTCCATGCACCACTGAGTACCCCTGGGCCTAATGGATGAAAGCAAGGCAAACTGGGTGCAGGCCTGAGCACACTGCCTGGCTTCAAAATGGCCCCTTGACCCCCAGCCACATGGCCAGGCCCTGCCTGCACCAGGCCTCAAAATAGTCCCCACCCACATGACCAGGCCCCTACAACAACCCAAGAAGTCGAAAAACACAGAAAAATCACCACAATCCAATGCCATCCATGCCCTCAATGATGTTTAAATTGAAGACACCCCACAGAAAGACTTGGTCCATGTACCACTGAGTACCCCTGGGCCTAATTGATGAAAGCAAGGCAAACAGGGTGCAGACCTGAGCACACTGCCTGGCTTCAAAATGGCCCCTTGACCCCCAGCTACATGGCCAGGCCCTGCCTGGACCAGTCCTCAAAATGGCACCCACCCACATGGCCAGGCCCCAACAACACCACAAAAAGTGGAAAAATTCACAAAAATCATCCCAATCCAATGCCATCCATGCCCTCAATGATGTTTAAATTGAAGACACCCCACAGAAAGACTTTGTCCATGCACCACTGAGTACCCCTGGGCCTAATGGATGAAAGCAAGTCAAACTGGGTGCAGGCCTGAGCACACTGCCTGGCTTCAAAATGGCCCCTTGACCCCCAGCCACATGGCCAGGCCCTGCCTGCACCAGGCCTCAAAATAGTCCCCACCCACATGGCCAGGCCCCTACAACAACCCAAGAACGCGAAAAACACACACAAATCACCACAATCCAATGCCATCCATGCCCTTAATGATGTTTAAATTGAAGACACCCCACAGAAAGACTTGGTCCATGCACCACTGAGTACCCCTGGGCCTAATGGATGAAAGCAATGCAAACTGGGTGCAGGCCTGAGCACACTGCCTGGCTTCAAAATGGCCCCTTGCCCCCCAACCACATGGCCAGGCCCTGCCTGGACCAGGCCTCAACATGGCCCCCACCCACATGGCCAGGCCCCAACAACACCCCAAGAAGTTGAAAAACACACATCAATCACCACAATCCAATGCCATCCATGCCCTCAATGATGTTTAAATTCAAGACATCCCACAGAAAGACATGTCCATGCACCACTGAGTACCCCTGGGCCTAATGGATGAAAGCAAGGCAAACTGGGTGCAGGCCTGAGCACACTGCCTGGCTTCAAAATGGCCCCTTGACCCCCAGCCACATGGTCAGGCCCTGCCTGGACCAGGCCTCAAAATGGCACCCACCCACATGGCCAGGCCCCAACAACACCCCAAAAAGTCGAAAAACACCCCAAAATCACCACAATCCAATGCCATCCATGCCCTCAATGATGTTTAAATTCAAGACATCCCACAGAAAGACTTGTCCATGCACCACGGAGTACCCCTGGGCCTAATGGATGAAATCAAGGCAAACTGGGTGCAGGCCTGAGCACACTGCCTGGCTTCAAAATGGCCCCTTGACCCCCAGCCACATGGCCAGACCCTGCCTGGACCAGGCCTCAAAATGGCCCCCACCCACATGGCCAGGCCCCAACAACACCCCAAAAAGTAGAAAAACACACAAAATTCAACACAATCCAATGCCATCCATGCCCTCAATGATGTTTAAATTGAAGACACCCAACAGAAAGACTTGGTCCATGCACCACTCACTACCCCTGGGCCTAGTGGATAAAAGCAAGGCAAACTGGGTGCAGGCCTGAGCACACTGCCTTCCTTCAAAATGGCCCCTTGACCCCTAGCCACATGGCCAGGCCCTGTCTGAACCAGGCTTCAAAATGGCCCCCACCCACATGGCCAGGCCCCAACAACACCCCAAGAAGTCGATAAACACTCACAAATCACCACAATCCAATGCCATTCATGCCCTCAATGATGTTTAAATTCAAGACATCACACAGAAAGACTTGTCCATGCACCACTGAGTACCCCTGGGCCTAATGGATGAAAGCAAGGCAAACTGGGTGCAGGCCTGAGCACACTGCCTGGCTTCAAAATGACCCCTTGACCCCCAGACACATGGCCAGGCCCTGCCTGGACCAGGCCTCAAAATGCCCCCACCCACATGGCCGGGCCCCAACAACACCCCTTAGAGTCGAAAAACACCCAATAATCACCACAATAGAATGCCATCCATGCCCTCAATGATGTTTAAATTCAAGACATCCCACAGAAAGACTTGTCCATGCACCACTGAGTACCCCTGGGCCTAATGGATGAAAGCAAGGCAAACTGGGTGCAGGCCTGAGCACCCTGCCTGGCTTCAAAAAGGCCCCTTGACCCCCAGCCACATGGCCAGGCCCAGCCTGGACCAGGCCTCAAAATGGCCACCCAAACACACAGCCAGGCCCCAACAACCCCTGAAAAAGAATAAAAACACACACAAATCATCACTATCAAATGCCATCCATGCCCTCAATGATGTTTAAATTGAAGACACCCCACAGAAAGACTTGGTACATGCACCACTCACTACCCCTGGGCCTAATGGATGAAAGCAAGGCAAACTTGGTGCAGGCCTGAGCACACTGCCTGGCTTCAAAATGGCCTTGACCCGCAGCTACATGGCCCGGCCCTGCCTGGACCAGGCCTCAAAATGGCCCCCACCCTCATGTCCAGGCCCCAACAACACCCCAAGAAGTCGAAAAACACACAAAAATCACCACAATCCAATGCCATCCATGCCCTCAATGATGTTTAAATTGAAGTCATCCCACAGAAAGACTTGTCCATGCACCACTGAGTACCCCTGAGCCTAATGGATGAAAGCAAGGCAAACTGAGTGTAGGCCTGAGCATACTGCCTGGCTTACCAATGGCCCCTTGACCCCCAGCCACATGGCCAGGCCCTGCCTGGACAAGGCCTCAAAATGTCCCCCACCCACATGGCCAGGCCCCAACAACACCCCAAAAAGTCGAAAACCACCCAAAAATCACCACAATACAATGCCATCCATGCACTCAATGATATTTAAATTGAAGACACCCCACAGAAAGACTTGGGGGTAGATGTATCAAGCTATTTTTTGTCGCAAATGCTGCGAATCGCAAAAATGCAGCGTTTGCGACTAAAAAAATAGAAATACGAGATGTATGTAATAAATCGCATCGCAAAATATGTAATCGCAATTTTTGCGATTACTTAATTGCGATTGTTGTAATTCTGCGAATTTTGTTGCAATTCCTTATTTTGCACGTTTATATTTTGAGATATTTGCAAAAACAGAAATCGCAAAATTAGAATTCGCAAAGAGATGTATTAAGAAACCGCAAATTGCGAAAACATAAAATTTGCAAATTAAGAAATCGCAAATAACACTAACAACAGTCAGGTGGTAATCAAGTTGAAAGTTTAAAAATGACCCCACAATGCAATTTTTACTGTCACAATGGCTGGACTTTACCTGATAGCTAGGAGGCTGCGCTTTCAAGCCCTTGCACAGAGGAGACAGAGGCAGGAGAGAATCTTCAGACTGCGTATTACGCTTTTCCAGCAAACAGAAGAGGACATTTTTGAGAAATACAGTCTGAATCCACACACCATTTTGGACCTTATTGAAGAATTGAGGACATTTTTGGAACATGCAACAGCCAGGACACAATCAATTCCTACGCATGTACAGGTATTGTGCTCCCTGCACCTTTTGGTTTCTGGTTCTTTTCAAAGGGTCATTGCAGAGGTTGGAGGTGTGTCTCAGAGTGCCCTGTCACACGTTTTTAAAGTTTTTTTGGAAGCAACGATGAGTAGGCTTCAACATCACTTCTACTTCTCCAACAACCAACAAGACATACAAGATTCAAAATTGGAATTCTATCAAATTGCACATTGTCCACATGTAATTGGATGCATAGATGGCACTCATATTGCCATCACTCCACCTGCTGCCACAGAATATGTGTATAGAAATAAAAAATATTACCATTCCATCAACATTCAAATGGTGTGCAATGCAAAGTACATAATCACTGACATTGTGGCTCAGTACCCAGGGAGCACTCATGACTCCTATATATTTAGGCACAGTGGACTTCATAGACTTCATAGACGTTGAGTGCTGGCCAGTTTGGAGAGGGTTTTCTTCTGGGTAAATAACATTTCATTACAGTAAATATTTTTGTATAATTCACTTTTCTTATTTTATAAACACTCATTCATCAATTCTTATCATGCAGGTGACAGTGCCTGTGCTGTACGTGATTTCATCATGACCCCTTATCTTAATCCATCAAAGGTACATGAAAGGAGATATAATAAGGCACATCGTTCAACACATGGTGTAATTGAAAGGACTTTTGGAATTTTAAAAAGCTGTTTTCGTCGGATTCACAAAAGTGGAGGTGCTTTACAATATAATCCTGCAATGTGCTGTAAAATTGTAACTAGCTGTGCAATGTTACATAACATGGCCATGAGAAAAGGCACTGAAATTGAAATGAGTGACTCAGATACATCTGATGATCAGGGGCGGTGGGTGACATTTGAAAGTGGTGGGGCGCAAAGTGATTAGCATACAGCACCGTAGCGAGCGAGCGCAGCGAGCGAGGCCGAATCCCAAATGGGGGGTTTGGGGGGATTACCCCCCCATGAACATTTTGAAAAAAAAGAAAAAAAATTGTGCATTTTCAAGCAAATTTGAGAAAGCAGGAAGGTTAATAAAGCAATTGTGAAAATGCAGTTATTACATTAATAGATGGCATAACATAGGTAGCTGCTTATTCAGTATAACCACAGAATGACCATGCACGGTTCTACAGCATATTCTAAAGCAGAACAAAACAAGTGGAACCACCCCTCCCTTAAACCATACAAAAGAGGATGAATGAACTAGTCAAATAACAAAAAACAGGGGAGGAATAGGAAACATACATGGGCAAAAAAGCGAAATGACAGAGCAAAATTTACAGCGTGATAAAGAAATCAGTAAAATTAATAAAATATCAGATATGCATGCAATAGCAAACCCAGCAGTAGGCTGCTCTCCCTCCTAGAGAGGGTAGAAGAACTACAAGGGCTGGCTACAGAGCCATGAACACAGTTGGACGGCTCTCCGGAAGGACCAGTGCACAAATCTGGGGGAGACCCTAAGAATATGTGGTTTTAATGCATTCACCGCCATGTATCTGCAGCAGAAATGCTCTGGGTCTGAGAGAAGCACTGGCTTTTGAGAGATTTTGTTGCTGCCGTCTCTTGCTCAGGAATGTGTGTGTTCTCTAGCTCTCTCCTCAGTGTGCTGCTTCCCCTTTAGTTTCCCCCACCTCGTCACTTTCATTGTTGCTTCCCTCTACTCGTCCATAGCTTCCTCCGCTTGTCCCCATCCCGCTCAACTTATTATAAAATATTTCACCTTTTCCCCATTAGCGCCTAGCCATTTGTTGCCTGGCACACCTTCCCATGCCTTCTAACCCTTTCCCAACACTCCTCTTCCATTTTTTTCAAACCTTTCAGTGCCTCCTGCACTATCTCTGAGTTTTCTTTTGTTTTTATTTCCATTTCGAGGTTGCTGTGTGCGGGTGTGCTTGCACAACCAGGAGCCGGGGGCACTTAGGATTACTTTGGTAATACTTTAGCATATCCCATTAAAAGCGTACATCCATCCATCCCATTAAAAACCACATCCACTTTGGGAACTGATGCTTGTCACACAAGTCCTTTCAGGCAGTGAGAGATCATTGGTCGTTCAATACTCAAGAGGCAAACTTGAGGCAAAGTTGGCAGGGTATGCTCAGACGTGAGTCCCTTGCTCACTTTGCCACTGGAGTCAAGCAAGCCTGGCTGAAGACGGCTGTAATGCCAGAAACCGGTCCTGGGAAGCTTGATTCCAGTCCAGGGAAGACATGGCTTGGCAGTTCGGGCTGGACTGTTCCCATGAGGCACAGGGTCAGACTGATTTGCATATGGCCATGTCTGAACTGGGGTGGCGGAGTGAGCTAAAAAACTGTGATGGATTAAACCCAGATCAGTTGACTGGGGGGGAGTGTTTGTATTGTCAACGCTCCGTCCATTACCACCTTTGGTTTTTCTTCATAGATGAAGGGAAGCATTTTTTAAATACAAAACACTCACAATTTAATGTTCACATGGAACCTGTGTAGCACAAACTACCTTTAGATGTATGTCCTGTTTTTTCAAAACTCACATTACCAGAAAGACATGGGAGGTGTACTTTCTTAAAGAATGTGACTGGGCTGCAGATGGCTACTAATTTCAAGAGACCTGTTATTTTCAATATACACATGATTGTGTTTTGCCTCCTTTGGATCGTCTTACTCTCAAAAATAGCCAACAACTTTCAAAAGCAAGATCAAAGTCCTGAAATACTCTCCTAGACTGCAGTGGTTCTAAAATATCACTTCCAGCTGTGGGCCTCAGAAATATTCTTAAACCTGCTGGTTGATGTTTTATTACTGAGTCACCTGCTTTACTTCCTATGCCCTTATGGGACTCTAACAAGTCCAAGAGGCAGTCTGGCTCTCCACTCAGATCTCAGGCCTATGAAACGTAGAGTTGAGTGATTGCAAGCGGCATCCTGCACAGTTATTGCCTTACACTGACTTTTATCACAACAGCTAACATTTTACACACTGAAGTAGTCAGACTTTCAAAAACTAGGCTCCCTTCCAATTTCAGTCTTAGCATTTTTCTCACAAACTGATTAATTCTGGAACAATGTTAGAAAACAGGTACAGCTGTCAATGACATCAAAGAGTAATTATTAAATGTATGGATATTCTCTCCAGGGCCACCTCAAAGGAATTTATACATGTTACTAATATGATGTGATCATTCAGTAAAGCGAAATTGCAAAGGACTGTTGTGGAAGTGGTAAATATCAAGATGTACAGGCAACATGTCAACATTAATTGGAGACCCGTGGTTTTGTTTGGCAAAAAATGATGATAGTCTAGATTTTACTGTCTTAAAACTTTCTTCATGTCAGTGAAAGTTAATTTGTAAAAATACATTTCCCATTATCCCATTCTCTAAATTCACAATTCCAGATTCTGGCAAACACAGATCACAGCCTACATTTAGAGATATCAGCTTGCCCCATGTCAGTGAGTAGGCCTTGCCTTGATTTGAGTTTTAGTAGTTGTAACCTTGCACTTATAAATGTAAGATAACTAAAATTACATTCAAGTGTTTCAAAATGCAAAGTGAAGTAATCAGCCTTTCCTTGGTTTTTAATGTGCTCGCAAATCTATTGTGTTGCATTTATCCAGTTCATACCAAAATACCAAATACCAAATACCAAAGCTGGGATACGATTTAGAAACATTGTGGGTCTTGTCAAGCAGCATGTTAATCTAATTCTATTGTAATACAACGAGAATTTGCATAACTTCACATATGATCAGGCAGGTAAGCCAGAACTACATGCTCTACATTTATATTCCATTGCCACCTTCCTATTTTTTCTAACTATAAATCGACAACTCACTGGATATATTTCATAAATTTAACTGTAACAGCTCATTCTTGATTGACAATAATTCGTCTTTATTTCAGTTCTGTGACGTTATTTTATATAACTGAAGCAAATTGTGGTTTTGATTTTCAAATGTTTTTTCTCTTCGCACTTTTCAAATGCAAAGCTCTCAGACAGCCTTTGGGCTAACTTCGGCGCTATACAAAAAAATAAATAAAAATAATAACCTGGGCCATTCTACATTTTACCTGTGATCCATGGTGGACATGGATGGGGAGAACAAGTGGTGGGAGACTCGCCTTAATAGGCCAGGGTGGTTGTCACTGAAGCCCCTAGGCAGACAGTCTGCCAGGTGACAGGTTTTTACTGGTGGAGCTCAGCCAGCTGTCTCTGCAGGCGTAAACCCGTCGCTTTCCCCAACTCTAAGCGGGGCGCGGGAACTGCGACTCTGGCGAGGCGGGAGCTCTGCCAACCTTAAAATAAATCTTCTAGTGTCCTGAAGATGTAGACTACAGAAAACAGATCCCCTCGGACAGCACACACATGAGAAATGCTGCAGCGCCAGTGATTACCCAGGAAGGCGTATCCTAATATTGCAACACTAAGCCCAAGTACACCGAGGAACTTGCAAATCAGGAATGAACACCAATCAGAACCCCAGAGTAACTCTCTCTTGCACTCATTTACATATAGATGTGCACAGAGACTTTTTTTATTTTGATAAATTGCTTTCACAGTAAGAACCAAAACTCTTTTCAGACAGGTCTAAAAACAGAAGTAAAGCAAAACAGAGGCTAATACAATGACGGTCATTAGTCATTCCAGGAACTAAGGGGCCGTGACTGCAGGCAGCCTGCAGTGGAACATTGCACTCCACAGACACATTGTTCGTCTCCTGGGCTAGGAGCTACTGCAAGAACATTGGATGGTTATAGAATAAATATCAGGGCTCTCACTGCACATGCTGACAGCCGAAGGAAATTCCAACAAAACAGCTACAAGTGTGCTCAAAAACTGAGAACCAGGTGACCATAGCAGGTGATTCAGAGCTTGTGGCTAAATTCCGATCCCTGTGCAAACGTCTGTGTGCCCAGAATTCAGCATTCTTGGCCCTGTGGTGTTTTCGACAAGGGGCAATTATAAGTGCGAGAAACAGAGCAACCCCTTAATTTTTGCAAGATAAATTTCAGCAGTTGATAGCAGGGAGGAAATGGCTGGTTA
Source organism: Lissotriton vulgaris (assembly GCF_964263255.1). NCBI lineage: Eukaryota > Metazoa > Chordata > Amphibia > Caudata > Salamandridae > Lissotriton > Lissotriton vulgaris. The sequence continues at coordinate 992,545 of NW_028252092.1, forward strand.
TTGAAGCTAAGAGCAGGAGCCGGTGACATTTGCAGGCCTGCTAACGAGAAGTGCACATGTCCTGAGCGGCTCTCAGCGTGGAGCTGCCGGGCGCTGAGTTCGGCCAGGCTCGCAGTAATCACTGCCAGATTCGCGCGGGAGGTCAGGGCCATGGGGGGGAGGGGGGGCAGGGGGCACCATGTCACTTTTATAAACACTGCAGTTTAATTTCTAGATGGCCGCTGTCCCCACCACCAATGCTGTGCCCGTCTCCCCCCCATGCTTTAATGACCCCGGTCTGCATCACAAACAGTGCCCATATCTTTATGTACCTCTCAATCCCGTGCCTCACCACCCACCCTGTGACCCTCACCAGCTGACAGAGTGACTCACCATATTCCAAGGAGCTCTTCATCTCCTTCCACTCGGTGCGAGCCTGAGTTCCTCAGCATCTTAAGGCCAAAATCTGGAGCACACCACGACACGAAAGAGACGCCAACCCCGGCCGCGACAGAGCTCTTTGCTGGACAGGATGTCCCCCCCCACGCGCGGCATCCAATGGGATGCTGCGCCGGTGGACCAGCCAATCCTGGCACTGCATGCAGCGCCAGGATTGGCTAGGGGGGCACATTTGCTGCTCGCCCTGTTGCCCCTTGTAAACCCGGGCTGTGTCAGGCGAACAAGGTCCCGCTGGGGACCTTACAGTGCGGTGAGTGCGCATGCTTGTGCAAGTTGCAAACCAACTTGCACTTGCGCACTACGGTCTGCTGCAGCCTGAGTGTGTGGACTGTCTGTCACTCAAGCTGCAGCAGGCCACCCCCCCTGTGCAATTCCCGGCGGCTGCCGCTGGTATTATGTTTTGTCATGTACAGTGAGTCTGTCACAGTCATTTATGTAGATAGGAATGGATTGCGGCCGGCGGCCGCAAAGCGGGTCCATGTTGCTGGTGGGGCTACACCCCTAGGCCCCAATGGATGCACCGCGGCTGATGAAGAAATACCCTCCCCAAGAAGAGCTGCTGCAGGACGGCAAAGACGTACTGCGATAACACAAAATTACTTTTAGGTAAGAATTATACATTTCAAACATAAATGATGTTTCATAGTAGAATCTTTTTATTTTACAAGCAAAAGGCATGTAGCTATTGTGATACTTGACCTGTTATTTCACAGGTAATTCTACATATTCTAGAAATGTAATGCAAGTGTGAAATTCTATTATAATTTCTGAATGTCACAAAACATTATTTCCTGCGCTGCCTGTTGGTAGAGCGCTGCGCAGATTCCATGCTTCTACTTGTTGTAGCATGGGCTGCATTCCTTCCACTCCTGCGCTGACTAATGTCAGATGTAGGTGTAGGATTACTGCTACTCCTACTTGATGTCTCCTCAGTGTCAGCAGCTTCAAAAAGTGCACTTGCTCCTGAGTTTGCAGTGTTTAGTAATTCAAGTCAAAGTCAAAATAACCTTTATTCGGATATTACATTATCCACAAAAGTGTACACATACTTATATACATAGTCAAATATAAGGATCACCGTTGGACCAGCAACAATATATACATAGGACATATATCTAAGAACATATGTCAAACACGTATTTTCTAAAAGGCATAGAACAAACATCCTGGTTTTTTAAACTGTCTGGATAAAAAGCACAATGTAATAACAGCCAAGGATCAGAGGGTGAATTAATATCTATGTCTCAATATTTTACTACGATACTGACACTAGAAGAGTAGTACACATATTTACAAATAACAGCCTAGGTTTTAAAGTGCTGATGTGCAAAAATGCAAGAGATCTTAAAGTGCCAGTGTGCAAAGGTACAAAGAAAACCTCCTTCCAATCTTATTAAGATAACATGGCAATATATGCATAAAACATATCTAGCAACATTATGTTGATCACCAGTTTTCTAAAGTGCATAGGGCATACATCCTAGTTATTGGACTGTCTTAATAAAGTGCATCGTATAATAGCAGCCAGAGATCAAAAAGTGAGTTGTTATCTATATCTCCGTATTACTACAGTACTGGCAAGAGAAAACAGTTAATGTATTTACAGATAGCAACATCGATTATAATGTGCAAATATGCAAGTGTGCAGAGAAGCATGCTCCCAAACTATTAGGGTGACATAGGTCATATAAAAGTTAATTCATACAAATGCGGGATCGTACAGCCATTTTTAAAAAGGTACACACACGAAATAATAATCCATCATCTTTAAGCTGTAAAACGGATTTAAATGCCACATTAAAATCATTTATGCCTTTGGCTCTGAAAAATTGTATCAGGAGGGGCTTACTATATTTTTGATAATAAGAACAAAAGAACAGGAAATGCAGTAGTGTTTGCTTTCCAGCGTTCTGACATGGGCAAACAAAATTCTCAATATTACAATGGTAGCCCGGGGAAAACACAATATGTCCATTATAGATCCTGCTCTCAGGCGAAACAAAAGGCTGCTCTCCCAGCATGTAATTTCTTTGAGGATGTAGCCAACTGGTGTGGGTAAAGTAGATACAATATCACCTTCTATTTGGCTATAGCGCTTTACAGAGGAATTCATTAATTCTACATTGTATCTGGTCTTAGTAATTCTACTACAGAAGTAACTTTATCCAATCCTTTAGCAACACTCCTTGTGCACTCAGTAACCATGTGCTGCATAGTAACACTACGCCTAGTGAAATTGGAAGTGACACTGCACAGCCTGTTGATTGCTTTTGAGTATCCAAGCATCCTTGCATGGGCACGGCGTGCTGCCCTGTTTCTTGATTCATCAGAGCGCTCTATGGCCAAACAAAGTCTATCCATAGATGAAGCAATTGCCCTCATACCATCACCCATGCCTGCAATACTTTTATTCAATTTACAAAGCTGGCTGTTAATGGAGCGTAGGGCCTTGTGCTGCTGGCGCTGCACATGCAACATGTCCTGCTCCAAACCAACAAACACACTCGGGTTTTCCTCTAGTGCAACCCTGCTGCTCCTTGACCTTTCCATTGTATAGGCTCTTCTTCTCTGTGCCTGAGATTGCTGTGTATTTACTGGTCTAACAACTGCTTCCTGTGCACTCTCTCTTGAACCTTCAGGTTCCAAGTCATCTTCTTCAAAAGGAGGCACAGGGGCCACATGTCTGCGTTTTTGCCTGACAATGGGATTGGTTTCTACTTCCTCATGTGCACTTTCTTCAGCTGCAGAAACATCTTGGAAAAAAGCCTCATTGTCTTCACTTTCCTCCTTGGAATGTCCTGCTTGTGCTGTGGATGTTGATAGAGACATATGAGTTTGTTGTGTGGATTACTGTTTGAGTTCAATAAAGTGTTCCTAACTTTAAAAAAATAAAAAATGTTGGGTTGATTTTAAAACCAGTACTAAATGAATGAATATCATTTTCATTGAGAAAGTAGGGTAAAAAACAAATTAAAGTGCAAAAGCTACTGCTAACACGAATTCCCACTGACTAAGACTCATGATACCTCTCTTGATTGAAATCACACTGTGTACATGCACAAAAATGAACAACATGCATAACCCACAAGTTCACATACATCAATGCTTCTTACCTTCTGCTCCTTGTCCAGGCTCAGAGCTGTCAATTTGCGCAACCCCACTAACACTCTCAGGCAAGAGAGTTGCCTCTACAGCTCCTCATGAGGGGTGGGCTGCTCAGCAGTGGATGTTACCCCGCCTGTCTTGCTTGATTCCTTTATCCTTGCAGCAAGTTTTTCTTTGGACCGGAGGTGCATGTCATACCAGCTTTTGCGCAGTTCCTCGATGGTACGTGGCGTAACTCTTTGCTGGATTTCTAACCAAATTTTTCTTTTGCAAGCCTCTGGCACTTTCAGTGCTTGCTTCCCAAAAAGCAACTCATGGTTGCAAGCCATCTCTTCTATTACATTTTCCTGTTCCTTTTCAGAAAATTTCTGCTTTCTTTTTCTTTTCTCTATAGAAAAACCTCCTTGAGAATTTTCAGGCTCCATGATGCAGTGAAGCAGGTCTGCACAGCTGCCAAACAACCTTCCAACTGCCACTGGGTGTGGCTCAGGCAAACAGGTGCAGGTAATCAACCAGACTTCCTGACTGTGATGTCATCAGCCTGTTCCTGCATTGGCAGATTCACATTTTTTGCGATTTCTTATTTTGCGAATTTCGCAAAATAAGAAATCGCACAAAATTCGCTGAATATTCTGCGATTTTTAAGAAATTACAGAATATCCGCAAAAAAGTACATACATCGTATTTTGCGATTCCTTTTTTGTGACTCGCAAAAGATCGCAAATAAGAAATCGCAAACAAGTTTCTTGATACATCTACCCCCTGGTCCATGCACCACTCACTACCCTTGGTCCTAATGGATGAAAGCAAGGCAAACTGGGTGCAGGCCTGAGCACACTGCCTGGCTTCAAAATGGCCCCTTGACCCCCAGCCACATGCCAGGCTCTGCCTGGACCAGGCCTCAAAATGGCCCCCACCCACATGGCCATGCCCCAACAACACCTGAAAAAGAATAAAAACACACAAAAATCACCACAATCCAATGCCATTCATGCCCTCAATGATGTTTAAATTGAAGACACCCCGCAGAAAGACTTGGTCCATGCACCACTGAGTACCCCAGGGCCTAATGTATGAAAGCAAGGCAAACTGGGTGCAGGCCTGAGAACACTGCCTGGCTTCAAAATGGCCCCTTTAAGCCCAGCCACATGGCCAGGCCCTGCCTGGACCAGGCCTCAAAGTGGCCCCCACCCACATGGCCAGGCCCCAACAACACCCCAAAAAGTTGAATAAACACACAAAAATCACCACAATCCAATGCCATCCATGCCCTCAATGATGTTTAAATTGAAGACACCCCACAGGAATACTTGGTCCATGCACCACTGAGTACCCCTGGGCCTAATGGATGAAAGCAAGGCAAACTTGCAACTCTACTTGCGCCTCCCTTCTCTGATCCAAATCATCATTTTCAGAAGGTTTATACTGCCTGCAGAAGATTTTTTGTGCAGAATTGCAATTTTTGCAAGTTTGGGAAACAGAGCTGTTCAAATTTCCCGCCGGAAGTAGGCTGCTCGTTGCATCTACGTGTTTGCAATTGTTTACTCCCGCGATGGGTGATCACGGGCCCTTATGACGTAGTCATGTTCTCAAACTCTCTCAGTGCAAGATGGCGGGCCGCTATGACGTACTCGCGGTCGTAGTCTCGCGCGATCACGTAGAAAGATCCAAAATGGCGCAGCACACGCAAACCGGGAGGAAAACCAACTCCGCGAAGTCAGAATCACGATAAGTCAACGCCGCGCGCTTGAGATTGTATTTTTTGAAGCGCGACCAAGCAAATTGCTGATTTTTGGACAAATTTGCGCGATTTGCGGACCGCAAAATTGCCAAAAATCCGCAAATTCCGCGAGCGGAACAGATTTTCAGCCCATGCTTATGCAAGATCACCCGCAGAGTCCACACCAACGGAGTCAGAGGAGGAATCGCCATCGTCAACAAGAACACCATCAGCGTCTCAACTAGCACCGACGACGTGCTCAGCACCGCCGAACACATGCATTTCCAGATCCACACAGACCCCAACTACACCCTCAGAGGCACCCTCGTCTACCCACCCCCTGGACCCTGCCCCCAGTTCAGCGACTACATCGCCGACTTCATCAGCACGCACGCCCTGACCTCCACCGACTACATCCTCCTCGGAGACCTGAACTTTTACCTTGAGAACAACAATGACAACAACTCCACAACCCTGATCGATAACCTCGCCAACCTCGGACTGACACAACTTGTCACAACGCCCACCCACTCCGCCGGCCACGCGCTCGACCCCATCTTCTCCTCAAGCCCGCACGTCTCCGTCAGCCACACCACCGAACTCCTCTGGACCGGCCACCGCTGCAGCCACTTCACCTTCCAGAAACCCACCACACACCACCACACCCAACAGATCCCCCGCCGCCGCTGGAGCAAAATGAGCGAAGACCAACTACATGCAAACCTCACTCTCAGCCCACCCACCAAACCATCCAACACCGACATCGCTGCCCACAACCTCAGACGCTGGATCGAGGACTGCACCAACACCCTCGCCCCGCTGAAGAAACCCCCCCACAGAGACACCAACAAGAGGGCCAGCTGGTTCACTGCAGAACTCCTAGATTCCAAGCAAGCCTGCCGGAAACTAGAGAAGAAATGGCACAGTGAACAACCTCCGAACAGCCATGCAGCACACGAGGACGCCGTCCGCAACCACCACCACCTCATCAGGGCTGCCAAGAAGACCTCCTTCAAAGACCGCCTCGACAACAACTCACAAGACAGCAAGGAGCTCTTCAACATCGTGAAGGCACTCTCTATCCCCAGCTCCAACACCAACGACATCTCGCCGTCGTAAGCCCTGTGCGACTCCCTCGCCACCTTCTTCCACCGCAAGATAGCAGACATCCATGACAGCTTCAACACCCAGACAGCCCCAACAGACAGCAACACAACAGACCCTCCGCACAGCATCGACCACATCCCCTTACTAGCCTGGACCAGCGCGAGCGTCGATGACACCATCAAGACCACACAATCCAATCCGGCTCTCCGTCAGACCCATTCCCGCACCACGTCGTCAACAAAGCAAGCAGCTCCATCGCACCCCACCTACACAACGTCATCAATATCTCCCTTGAGACCGCAACCTTCCCAGAGAGCTAGAAACCTGCAGAGATCAACGCCCTACTCAAAAAACCCAAGTCAGACCCAAGTGACCTCAAGAACTTCTGACCCATCTCTCTGCTCCCCTTCCCGGCCAAGGTCATCAAGAAAATCGTTAACAGACAGCTAACCCGATACCTCGAAGAGAACGTAATCCTGGACCCTTCCCAGTCAGGGTTCCATAGCAACCACAGCACCAAGACCGCCCTCATTGCCGCCACCGACGACATCAGGACCCTGCTAGACAACAGGGAGACTGCAGCACTCATCCTCCTTGACCCCTCTGCCGCCTTCGACACCGTCTGCCACCGCACACTACGCGCACACCTCCACGCTGCAGGAATCCTAGACAAGGCTCTGGAATGGACCACCTCCTTCCTCTCCGGCAGAACCCAGAGCGTCGGCCTCCCCATTTTCCGTTCCGAAGCCTCCAAGATCATCTGCGGCGTACCCCAAGGATCCTCCCTCAGCCCGACACTGTTCAACATTTACATAGCCCTGCTTGCACACGTCGCCCTACAGCACGACCTCAACATAATCTCCTACGCCGATGACAGTCAACTGATCCTCTCCCTCAACAAGGACCCCATCACCGCCAAAGCCAACCTCCATAAAGGAATGAAGGCCATCGCCGACTGTATGAAGACCAGCCGTCTGAAGCTGAATTCGTACAAGACCGATGTCCTCATCCTCTGCTCCAACCTGTCAGCCTGGGACGACTCTGGTGGCCAACAGCACTGGGGGCAGCCCCGACCCCCACCGACCATGCGCGCAACCTGGGAATCATCCTCGACTCAACGCTCTCAATGACCAAGCAAGTCAATGCCGTCTCATCATCCTGCTTCAACACCCTCCGCATGCTCCGCAAGATCTACAAATGGATCCCGACAGATACAAGAAAGACAGTCATCCAGGCCCTCATTAGCTGCAGACTCGACTACGCAAACGCCCTCTACGCGGGAGCCCCGACCAAGCTCATCAATCGACTAAAACGCATCCAAAACGCCTCGGCACGACTGATCCTCGATGTACCACGACACGGCCACATCACCCCCCACCTGAGAAACCTGCACTGGCTCCCCGTCAACAAGAGGATATCCTTCAAGCTCCTCATCCACGCACAAAAGGCACTCCACAAGACCGACCCAGCCTACCTCAACAAACGGCTCTCCTGCAACATCCCCCAACTGCCAGCTACGCTCTGCCGACCTCTCACTCGCCACCGTCCCGCGCATCCGAAGAACAACCACTCGCGAGAGATCCTTCTCCCACCTCGCCGCCAAGACATGGAACACCATCCCGCTGAGCCCAAGACCTGCTGACCTTCAGGAGGACACTAAAGACCTGGCTGTTCGATCAGTAGCGTCCCCCACCTCCCTCCCCCAGCGCCTTGAGACCCTCGTGGGTATGTAGTGCGCTTAATAAATGACTGATTGATGGATTGATTGGCACAAAGTGCTCAGTTAGCAGTTGTATAGAGCCCAAACCTTCAGGATTTCTCCTTTCTTTCAGGAGGAGCTCACCGTATATCACACCAAGGGCCCAGGACGTGGGAGGCACCTCTTGGGGATTAGGACTCACTCCAGGCAGAGACCATCAGCAGTGCTCAGGGAGGTTCAGTTGCAGGTCCAGTACAATAGGTCAGCTGGGCAGCTGCATGGAGGCCTCTAGAGCTTATTGTGTCCCTATAGCTCACACAAGAAGCAACTGATGCTTAGAGTCACTCAGGTAGGCTAGGATGAAGGATTGCAGGTGCAGTCTTCCTACTCAGAATGCAGGCCTGTTCTTCAAGCAGCAGGGCAGTCATCTTTCAGCAGGGCAGTCCTTCTATATTATCCATTGGTTCAGGAGAGTTCTCATGAGTGGGTCTGGAGATTCAATGTTTATACCTGGTGCCAGCATTTGTGACTCCCTGTCCTACCCACACAATGGTTTCGGGAAAGTTCTTCCAATTTCCCTGTCAAGTCTTCAAACTGTCCTCGGGGGATAAAGGCAGCCAGGCCTGGTGACAGATTTCTTCGAGTATGTGAGCAGAGCGCTTTGAAGTGCAAGTGGGGCTGGGTGTATTTCCTTTGTAGCCATCTTGCTAGGATGCCCCATCTTGTCCACACCTATGTGTCACTGTCTAGAGGTAAAATGCAAAAACTATTAGCAGAGCTCTTCACAGTCACATGACTCAGGACAATGGCAGAGGTACATATGGTTACCACATGAAAATGTAAACTTTCTAAAAGTGGCATTTTCAGGATTGTTTTTTAAAATCCAACTTTACCTTTAGAGTGGATTATAAATTGCAATTCATTTGAGTTTAAACAGCAGATCATATTTATTTAAGACATTTATAAAGTGCTGGCTAGACCCTAGGGTATCAGAGCGCTTTACATCGGTACATTTTCACATCACAAAAAACAAGTATGAACAGGACGCAAATCAAATAAAGTCAGTGGTTGAGCAGGAGGAATAAAAGGGAAGGGGTATGGAGAACCTGTCATGTTTGGCTGCTTAGGACCCTTTAGTTGAGGTGCTGGCTGAGGAGGAGATCCTTTAGCTGTCTCTTGAAGCTCAAGAAGGAGAACTTTGTCCTGATATGGACTGGAGAGGAGTTCCAGATTTTAGGGGCATTCTTCGAGAAGGAGCGTGCCAGTGTTTTTTGTTTGTGGGCTTTGGGGGGGAGTGTGGAATAGGTTGTTTGAGCTTCTTAGGTTTTTTGACTGACCTGCCTTTTTGAGGCCAGGTAAGCAGGTCTTCCATTGTGAAGGGCTTTGGGAGTAATACAGCCTGTTCTAAAGTTGCAGTGAGCTTCAATTCGGAGGCAATTCAGTTCTTTCAGGGCAGGGCTTATGTGGTCATATTTTTCTATTCCTGTGACCATTCTGGCTGCTGCATTGTGAGTGGTTCTGAGGGGTGCAAGGTGGGATGTTGTAGAGTCTGTGAGGGTGGTGTTCCGACAGTCCAATCTAGACAGCACGAGTGCTTGTGTGGCAGATTTGAGATCATTTGGCATTAGTGTTTGATTTTATTCAGTAGTTTCAGGTGGTAGAAGGCACACTTTGCACTAGTCTTTAAAATGATCTTTCATGATTGGTTTTGGGTCCAGTGTGATTCCAGAGATTTGACAGCATCAGCTAGGGTTAGGTTGCAGTTGAGCGCATCGAGGCGTTTATCCATTCTTGCATCTTGGGGACTCTGCTCTGTCTTTGGAAGGATCAGAATTTCTGTCTTATCTTGGTTGAGTTTAAGGTGGTTGCGAGACAGCCAGTGTTGGATTTATTTGAGGGTAGCATTTAATCGATGTACGTTGTCTAGTGAGGAGACTTCCATTTAGAGTGAGTGTCAACAACGTATAGATGGAAGGCATGTTCGCTTGGTTGAGGATGATTGTCAGGGGTTCCAAGTGGATATTGAACAGAGTGGGGGAGAGGACAGAGCCTTGAAAGACACCCCTGGTTATTGCCGGTTTATCAGAAGCCTGATTCCATATTTTATGTGTTGACAGTGGTTTTGTAGGAAGGATGTGAACCAGATTTGGACCACCCCATCCGCACCAATCCTTTTTTGGAGGAAATCTAGGAGAATCTTGTGGTCAAACGTGTCACAGGCCGCAAATAGGTCTAGGAGTATGAGCAGGCAACATCAATCTGTAACCAGGGATGTGTTAGGTTATCTACTAAGTTCAAGATAGCAGTTTCCACATTGCATCCATTTCTTAAACCACATTGGTGTAGATCCTGGAGATTGTTTTTGTGTATGTGTTGGTTAACTTTTGAGAGAAGACATCTCTCTGGAGTTTTGGCTAGGACGGGGGATTTGAGACAGGTCTCAAGTTATTGAGGTCATTGGGTTCTGCTCCCGTTTTTTTGAGCAGTGGTATTATTTTCTTGAGTTTGAGACAGTCAGGTATCACTTCAGTCATCAGGGAGCTATTTATAATCTTGTTCCAGAGGGGGTTAGTACGTGGTAGAATTTGTTTGCCCGGGAGGCAGGGATTGGGTCCACTAGGTAGGAGGAGGATTTGGGTATAGCCAACAGAACGGATATGCCCACCTCCGAGAGTGGGTTGAATAACTTTTAGCTAGATTCATCAAAGAGCCGTTTTGCGAGTCCTTAATAGCGATTATTAAGGAATCGCTATTAAGGACTTGCAAAACGGGATTCATGTAGGAATCACTAAATAAATTGCGATTCCTACACATTCCTTATTTGCGATTAGCAAATTGCTAATCGCAAATAAGATAGCGATTTCAAGGGTGCCAGGGGTGTCCAAAGGACACCCTGTAGCACCCCTGAAATGCAAATTTACACATGTGTTGCGCACACACATGTCCAAAGGACATGTGTGTGTGTAACATGCAACTGAGAAAAATGCACTAAAGTGCTTTTTTCTATTTTTTCGCTATTTACCACGAAGTCAGACTTCGTGGTAAATAGCGGTCAAATATTGCGAATTCGCAATTTAAAATTGGTTAATGAATTGCATTTAAAGAATCTCTAATAGAGATTCCTTAATTGCAATTCCTCACAAATATGCGATTTCGCAAATAGAGATTTTTGCATTTGGGATGATGAATCCCAAATGCAAAAATTGCGCTCACCCTTTGCGAGCCGATTTTTCGTTCATGAATCTGGCAGTTAGTGTTTCTAGGAGTGAGGCTCTTGGATATGACTGTACCCATTTTTGTCCTGTGGAACAATGATTGCTAGGATATCTGTGGAGGGAGAGGAGGTGTTGTTATCTCCATTTCTGGAAAAGGGGTTCCACTTGGAATAGTGGTTTTGATTGTCAAGGGAGAGCTTGGTCTTGTTTGGTTTGGAGATTTGTTGTTTGATGATATTGAAGATCGTTTTGGGGCTGTGTTCGGCCTTGTCTAGAATGTTACAGAAGAAGGAGGCTTTTTCATTCATGACATGTTTTTTTTAAAATAATTCTTGCATTCCCTCCTAAGTTGGTCAAGGTTTTCTGTGAAGGGATAGGTTTGCCAGAGTTTTTCAGGCGCTCTGAGTTGTCTTCTTGTCGAGTTGACGTCTTTGCTGAACCAGGATCTTGATGGGGGGTTTCTCATTTTTTTTAGTTTCAGATGGGCTACTTTGTCTAGGATGGAGGACATCGTTGACTTGTAGTGAGAGGTGAGTTCAGTGGTCGAGAGGTTATCTGATGAGCGTGGGGTGTAGTGACAACATTCTTTCTTCAAGGTCCATTAGAGGATCGTGATTTATGTTTCTCATCCAATGGAGGTTTTTTTTCATACAAATTATGTTTGGGAGTACTTGTTCATATGAAACAAAATGATGTGGTAGTCTGACCAGTCAACTGGGTGGTCTCCATCAACTCCCAAGCCAAATCACTGACTAAATGTAATAGAGCAAACAAGTGTTTGTAAATGGGAGACAGAGGGAAATGTCAACCTTTACCACACATGTCCAGCTTTTGAAATACAATATAACGCTCTTCTTTGAGTCATTAGGACTTACCTTAGGGGTGACTTATACATATTCAAAAGAAAGGTTAGTGACCAGCAAAGGGTTTATTTTGACAGACAGAAACAGCAGTTTAAACTCTACTACAGAATGCAGTGGCAGGCCTGAGACATTCTTGATAATGATGCCTAAGAGGATGACACAATGAGTGCTGCAGGCTCACTACTAGCATTCAATGTACAGGCCTTTGGTTCAGTTAGTACCATATACTGGGGACTTACAAGTAAATAAATAAGCCAGAGGTGCAATCCAATGTTAACATGCTTAAAGAGAGGGTACAAGTACTTTAGAACTGCTTATCAGTGGTAACCTCCACACAGTCCTAACGTCAACCAAAGCAAATTCAACAAAAGCAGTCTGGAGCTCCTAGACAACTGATTCACAGTCACGTGTTTCTCGAGGGATAAGTCAAATTATTGTGTACTGCAGAAGATTGACATTATCAAAGCTATCCAGCGTATCAACAAGCTAGATAGTACAAAACAAAAATTATTTGGGACTTTTCATGATTTATTCTTACAGCAACAAGGATTCCACCTCCGCAGACTCCTCGACTTGACAAATTCCCAGGAAGAGGTGCACTTTAGGGAACATCCCATGGTAAGGAAATTTCTAAAAGGATTTTTCTGGGCAATTGTTAGATATTGGATTTCTGGTTAACAGAGGAATGGAGCATGTCCAAGCTGGAACCACAATCCTAGTCAGGCTAGGTCAGATACACACCCTAAATGACCGATGCACAACCTTTGGTAGCTTGGCACAGAGCAGTCAAGCTTAACTTAAGAGTTCAAACATTAACACAGGGAAAACTCCACACAAAAGATACCACACCTGGTTAGAAAAATAGAGAGTAATTTAATTTAATGGACAAAACAAGACCAAAATGCCAAAAATATAATAAGTAGAACCGGAGTTATGATTTTTAAAGAATAAACTGAAATGTAGTGATTAAAAGCACAAAGCACCAACCGGGGCTATCTGGTTGCGCTAGACTGGATCAATTTCAAAAGTTGAAGCTGACAGCGATGGACAATAGGCCGAATACAGTACCAGAGAAGTCTTGCTAAAGTTTTGCCTTCTTAAGAATTGTGCCTAGCTTCCTGTTACAGGAAAGCTGTTCGCCAGGACCAAGGACAGTATTGCTGATTGTGGTCCGTGGGGTGCAAAGAGCTTACGTGCATCACAGATGGACAGGCTGGAGTCTAGTCTTCGGAAGCAGCGATACTTGCTGTGCAAAGAGACAAACTTGCAGTCACTCGTGTTCGATTTCTCATTCCAGAATGAAAGGGGGTCAATTCACGTTCCTAAAAGAGCCCAAAGCTCGACTTAAAAAGTATAAAGACCACTTTCAAGGGCCCAGGACCTGAGAGGTGCCTCTTGTGGGCTAGGAGCTCATTGAAGATGGGTCCAGGAACTGTGAGGAGTCTGTTCTATCTCTAAAGTTCAGATCAGGAGGCCAGCAGAATAGCCCTTTGAGTCACTCTAAGATCCTGGGTTCAAGGTTAGTTACAGGTCTAGATCTTCTTTTCCAGGCAAGAGGGCAGTAAGCAGCAGATCAGCACAGCAAGGCAGCAGGTCCTTCAGAACAGCAGTTCAGCAGAGTGACAGTCCTTTCAGCAGCCCAGCAGTCCTTCTTCCTGTCAGAGTATCCACAAGTCGAGAGGTGTACTGAATTGGTGTTGTCAGGGGTCCAGTACTTATACCTAGTGGTGTCATTGTAGTGTGAGAGACTTTAAAAAAAGGCCTTTGAAGTGCACAGAGTCCCTGCCCTTCCTGCCCTGACCCCAGACTCACTATGGGGGGAGAAGTGGTATGCAGCCCTTTGTGTAGGGACACGAGACAACATATTCAGGTGTTACTGTCAGCTCCTCCCTCCCACCCTGCCCAGGGTGGCCCATCAGGATGTGGATGACCCATCAGTCACATCTAAGCTCCCATTGTATTTTGCTGTCTAGAAGGAATGCATAAAAACCACCTGTCACTCACCCCAGACGTGTATTCAGAGACAGGCAGAAGAAACAAAATGGTGAAAGTAAGAAAATGGCAACTTTCTAAAAGTACAAAAAAACAGCTGGGTTGCACCCTTAAGTAAACAAAATATAGTCAAAAGTTGGCTTTAAAAAGTGTGCACCCTGGGTAACTATGATGTGTGTCTTAGACACAGAATGCACTACTGCAAAACACAGCAATAGTGTAATCTGTTTAACCTATATAAGGTTGATGATTTTAACAATATATAAAAACAAATCAAAGACTAAGTATAATCAATCTGTGAACAAAATGTCCATGGCAAAATGAGCCCTTGGACGCTGTGACTTGCTCAATCAGTTTAATATTCACATGAGATGCGTCTTGAAAGAAACATCTTCTCCATGAGATCAAGTCCAATATTAAAATATAAGCATCTAATAGTGCGTCGATCGCAATGCATTTTGGGCATACACATTTGCCCTTCATCAGAGGAATCTACAAATGTGAAATAGAAAAAACAGCAATGGACCGCACACCGCTAGCCCCTCCTCCGGGTCGCCCCTAAGCACTCTGGTATGTGTAGTGCCTGAAGTTCGAAGAATTACTGAAAGTTTATAAGTAGTTCACCTATGTAGGTGCAAGTAGATACTTGTTGTTCCCCCGATCTCTAGACCCGGGACATGGCCCGGGATTTGGGATATCTTCCCTCATCAGTAGAGAAAGTCAATAGGGGTGGAAAAGAAGGCCGCCTTGTAACCGTCACTGGCATTGATGCCCAGCACGCAGGTGCGTCGTCCAGAAGCTCGTCAGCTTGGGAGGCTCATGGGAGCCCTTATGTAGAAAAAACAGTAATGGACCGCACACCGCTAGCCCCTCCTCCGGGTCGCCCCTAAGCACTCTGGTATGTGTAGTGCCTGAAGTTCGAAAAATAACTGAAAGTTCATAAGTGGTTCACCTATGTAGGTGCAAGTAGATTCTTGTTGTTCCCCCGATCTCTAGACCCGGGACATGGCCCGGGTTTCGGGATATCTTCCCTCATCAGTAGAGAAAGTCAATAGGGGTGGAAGAGAAGGCCGCTTCGTAACCGTCACGGGCCTTGATGCCCAGCACGCAGGTGCGTCGTCCAGAAGCTCGTCAGCTTGGGAGGCTCATGGGAGCCCTTATGTAGAAAAAACAGCAATGGACCGCACACCGCTAGCCCCTCCTCCGGGTCGCCCCTAAGCACTCTGGTATGTGTCGTGCCTGAAGTTCGAAGAATTACTGAAAGTTCATAAGTGGTTCACCTATATAGGTGCAAGTAGATACTTGTTGTTCCCCCGATCTCTAGACCCGGGACATGGCCCGGGTTTCGGGATATCTTCCCTCATCAGTAGAGAAAGTCAATATGGGTGGAAGAGAAGGCCGCTTCGTAACCGTCACGGGCCTTGATGCCCAGCACGCAGGTGCGTCGTCCAGAAGCTCGTCAGCTTGGGAGGCTCATGGGAGCCCTTATGTAGAAAAAACAGCAATGGACCGCACACCGCTAGCCCCTCCTCCGGGTTGCCCCTAAGCACTCTGGTATGTGTAGTGCCTGAAGTTCGAAGAATTACTGAAAGTTCATAAGTGGTTCACCTATGTAGGTACAAGTAGATACTTGTTGTTCCCCCGATCTCTAGACCCGGGACATGGCCCGGGTTTCGGGATATCTTGCCTCATCAGTAGAGAAAGTCGTTTTGTTTAGAAGACTTTATTTCGATTCGTAAAAACAGAATCATAAAAGTATAACATAACATATTACACAATTTAAAAGAATCATACAGTTATATTTATATCCCTAAACAGTATTATATTTTCATTGCATATTTTACAGATAAATATAAAAAATCACAAATATTAAAAGAAGAAACATGTTGACAATACAAAAATTGATATTAGTACCAAACCTTAACTGTTCACATAAGTAGGAAGCAGCAATCCATGACAATAAATCAATATCGGTTTCTAATACTGAGTGCCACTCTAATAAAACTAAGCACAGCATTACATATTGCTGGGGTTGATAGTGAGAGTAAATGTTCATATCCCTCTTTACAATAACGAGAACCAAAAGTTAACAGAATCGGTCTAATAAATCTACTTCTTGGATCTTTGTACAAAGAACAGAAGAGTACAAGATGAAGAGTGTTTTGAGAGACTTTGTTATTACAAGCACACAAAGGTAAACTCTCACACCAGCCCACTTGCTTTGGAAAAGCAAATAAAAAGTGCAATGTGTTAAGACGTAACCTGGTCAGATAAAAGCGCCATTGTGTCTGCCCTATATATGAAAGGTAAGGTTGGTGCTGCAACCTTCCCCTATGGTAGACCGCACTCTCACTATTTCTCAACACAACTAGATTAGTGCGATAAGCCTCTTTGATTAGTGGCTTTGTCTCAGTACCAATGGTCTCATCATTCATAAAAATACAACTCAAACCTATCTTGGAGAGGGTTTCCCTGACGTATAATGGCCATGGGATCTTATCAAAATGCTCAAGCTTGAAGCAGTCTTGGAGTATTTCCTTAGTGAGTTTCAGATCGTCAGAACACCAAACCTTGCTCCAAAGCAAGAGGGGGGAGACATGGATGGTATCACTCACAAATTCAAGATCCGCCTCAGTATGGCAAAAGATGTTAGAAGTACCTGTTGGGACACATAAAAGGCGTTTGATAAACTTATTTTCCATAATTTGGATATTGTTACAGGATTGCGTACCCCACACTCCCGCACCGTATGTTGCAGCTGGGATACATTTAGCTTTGTATAAAGATTTTAATTCTGCAAGCGGCTTCTGACCCAATTTGCTAGAAAAACAGAAGATGGCCTCAACAATTTGGGTAGCCTTTTGCACACGGGCCGATATGAGAGGATCCCAACTCAAGGTTTTATTAAATAAATTCCCCAGATAATTGAAACTATCAACTTTCACAATGATTGAGTCCTTTACCACAAGCCTCTGCAATTTTACCCCTTTCGGGCCGCAGACCATAGTGATGGACTTTGAGAAGTTGACCCTTAGATCTAACCCCTGCATAAAAGTTTCGAAAGCATTTAAGCAAATTTGCATGCTATTGGCAGTTAGGGTCATTAAAACTGTGTCATCTGCGTAAGATAACATCGGTAAACGTTTACCATTTACCTGGGAAAAATCAGCACAACTTTCCAACAGAAAGGCTTCCAAGCCATTGGTGTACACCAGAAATAAAAAGGGGGCCAGAATACACCCCAGGCGAACCCCCTCAGTCGATGGTATGGACTTCGTCTTCTCCCCGGCAGGGCCAAATCTAATCCTTACTGTTGTGGCAGCGTGGAGTCTACGAAGTAATGTGACCAACGGCTCCTCAAACCCGATAGACTCCATCATTTGCCAGACTTTATTTCTACATACAGTGCCGAAGGCACTGGATAAGTCCATGAAAGCCAAGTGGATACAACCACGCTTGGCTCTCATGTACTTACCCATGATTAGTGCCAAATTTAGGCACTGCTCAGTAGTGCCTTTTCCCCGCCTAAACCCATATTGGGATTCAACAATAATACTATTCGGTTCGGCCCAGGTTTCTAAACGAGCCAGAATCACCCTACCCATTAGTTTACAGGAGACATCTATTAGCGATATTGGTCTGTAGCAACAGGGATCACATTTATTGCCCTTTTTAAATATCGGAACCACTACGGCCTCTTGCCATGATGTCGGAATGCGACCTACCACAACTGCTTTAAACAGGAGTAATAAAAGTGGTGCCCAGACATCTGTATTATATTTAAATAAGTCCAAAGGCACCGAGTCCGGCCCTGGAGCCTTCAGTGAGATACCCTTTCTAACTGCGGCCTCTACCTCAGGGAGAGTCAGTGAGAGGCTAAGCATATTTGCTGACTCCCGCTTTGTATCACAGATCCCCTCTAAACTAGTTACGAGGGGGGCCCCTTTTGGATTAAAGATATTCCCATAGTGAGCCTCCCATGTGTCACCAGGGATGTGCACTTGTAGGGCGTCCTTTTCATCACTTTTTAAGAACGGGCGATTTATAACCTCCCGAAAGAGTCGGCTGTCCTTTAGTTTTGAGGATTTGCCCAAATCATCCCATGCCTGTCTTTTTAACTCAGTTTTACGCTTAGTAATGGCATCTCTATAGATTTTCCTTGCCCTTCTGACCAGAGCCCTATCCCAAGGCACTTGGCGTAGTGCCTTCGTTAGGCTAGATTGCGCTCTGGAACATTCTGAATCGAACCATTTACAGATATTACCCTTATTTCCTCTCATAGGTTTCAGGAGATGGGAAGCCACATTGCCTAGGAGAGCCTCAAAATTGTCAATTATTACCTCTGGCGCATTTGAGGGCATTAGGCAGGCTTCTAACCTTTGTTTATTTGTCTTAAAAATCTCCAGCTCTAAGAGTCTTGCATCTACCTTATCCCACCTTAAGGTAACCCCCTAGTTCTGACTAAATTTAATTGGGTGTTCCACAATCTGCATTCTCTTGAAAGCAGGGCACAGACTTAGAATAAGTGGATTGTGGTCACTTGCTGGGTTAACCTCAATCTGAAAATCATTAATAAGGTGAGTATATTTTCTTGAGACCAGAGCAAAATCAATAACACTCGTCTGACCTCCCGCACCCTGGAAAGTAGGAATACTCAGGAGTCTTGAAAAATTAGACATATCCAGGGCACAAAGATCATTAATTAATATAATATTGTTTAAGGCCTCACCTTGTTTTGAATGCTTAAAATGCACAAAAGGCTGATCATTTAGGTCTACTAGACCACAAACTCTTGACTCTTGAACCACTAGATTTAGACAAACAACAATTAAAAGCACCTACCCACATGATAAAAAGAGGAAATATGGTATTAGTAACTTTCGCAATCTCATCCTGTAATTTTTGTATGATCACTGTAGTTTGGGAATCAAATATGTTATAATACCAGTTAATTAAAAGCTAGGGGACCGAAAATAAGTCCTTAATCACAAGCAATTGAAACCAAGGGCTTTCCGCCAATGTATCAGTTTTTATCCTATCATACTTTATAGAAATGGCTGCCATAAGACCACCCTTGGCTCTTCCAGCTTGTGAGGGTTCTGCTGGAACATTACAAGATTGGTAACCATCCAAACCAGGGGACCCTCTGCTCCATGTCTACTGGAAACAGACTTTATCAAAGGATTCCACAAATTTTAACCATGCCGGGTCCTCTAGCCTCAGTGAGAGACCAGCTATATTCCACGAGATCAAGCGGAAGGATTAACCCTCAGCCAGGCTGTCTACCTCCCCCACGTGTGTTGTAATTTGTGACAGGGATGCTTCAATGGCTCTCGGGGTTATTACCAATGAACTAATATCTACATCCAAAGAGACAGATTCTACCTGTCTGGAGATTACTCTCTCGCCCTGTGGTAAGATGCAATCAGTATGCATCCAATCACCTTTCTGGGGCCCAACTGGCGTTGATGGTCAATCCACCATCTCCAGACAGCTGTATCTGTTCATAGTTGGGATTCCTCTCCAGGTGTCCCTGAAAGATGGTTCTTTGCCATGATATCTGATGGAATTTCCTCCCCAATCCTCCCTGGTAGGGTATCTGATGGAATTACCTCCCCAATCCTCCCACTCTCTTCCTGGCGCTCGTTGGCCTACTCCATGCCAGTTCTGTTCATAAACTAAGTCATTGTGGGTCCCAGTGGGATAAAAAAAGGAGAGTCGTTTTGTATCTATACCTTCATAGGTATCTCGGGCCCCATGAACAGATGTGATTCACTATACGAGGATCCTTAAAATTAACCAATATACAGTCACCCTGAGTTGACTTCTTTCCATGGCCCACCCAGGGAACTTTGCGAACCGTTATGATCTGACTCGACCAATAAGGTGGTAATGGTCGGTTCTTATTGAGCCAGTATTGGACCTTGTTCATTAGTGCCCAGGGAGGTTCATCTGTAGTGTTTAACAGCTCCGGGACACCAGTCATCACTACCACGAAGGGGCTAGCCTCAGTGGGGAGATTAGCAGGGAGTCTACTATTGGTCACTCCCCTTTAGGAATCCCTATTGACATTCTTCAAGGGTACTTTGGGGGTATTACTGGGCACCCTGTCCTGTACAGCAGGTTCTTTGGGTTTATCAGTAGTTTTCTTCTCTACTACTACTGCAGGGGTTTTCGATGTTACAGTTTGCCCTGCAGCCACTGTTTTTGGTACTTGTGGAACCACTGTTTTATCAGTAAGTGCTTTATTTCCCCCTATCTTTGATATCCCAGGTGTTAATGGGGTTTTCCTTTTTGAGAGAGTAACTAATTCAGCTAGGTGTTTTTCAATGTGCTGTAAAGTAGTTTCTAGCGGGGAGAGATAAGATTTAAATAACTCTCCCACTTTTGTTGGAAATTGATTTTCTACCACTTTTTCGTTTTCATTTTCTCCCCCTATCGAGATTGTCAATACATCAGTGCTCACATTTCCCGAAGGCCTATTTGTGACAGGGTTTAAAGAGTTGTTATTTCTATTTTCCCCCACCTTCTGCACAAGATTGTTTGAGTTTTTACCCTGGTGCTTGGCTAACTCCTGTGTCCTCTTGGCCCTTTTATTTTTCTGTTTATCTCTTTTTTTCCTTACAGCACCCTCCCTCTTTCCTCTCAACTGTCTTGTTGCCTCTGGTGTAGTGTGCAATGATAAATCTGGAGTTTTTTCAAGTTCTAGACTAATTTGGGAATCAGACAGAAGTTCCAATGCCGATAAGTCCACCAGATTTGGTAGACTATGCACGTCAACGCGAACCTCTGTCAAGGGAGGTTTCGTAGTCTGGCCAGGAGTTCTTACAGTAGCAAGGTGGCCCAAGGAAGATCTTTTTTGGAGAGCCAGTGCTAGGTCTTGGGATACTCTGCGTTCAAGGTCGGCAATACCCTGGTCAATAAAAGAATTTGCTTTTATGAGAAAATTATCTATAGGTCCTACTATCTGTCCACCTTCAGCAGCAGTTTTACTTCTACTTCCTCGTGTAGTCATGATTCACAGGTGAGAATATACTATTCCAGGGAAACGCTTATATGTAACTAGGAACAATGTTCAGATAAAAAAATTACTACAAGTGTGAAGGATACATACAGTTCATTATAACATACGGTGAAGGAGACTTAGAGGGGGGGCCCGGTCCGGTCTTACACGGTCTCTAACGGTCTACAACGGGCCCGCCCTTGGCCCGCGCTTCGTCCCCCGCGCGTCCCGCGTATCGCGGGAAAGACACATGTTATATAGACGACAAGGGGGAGGGAAGAGGACCCAGGTGCGCTAGATGATAGAGAGCACAGACTGCTGGTCCTCACAGTCCCGCTCCTCACGCCCACTCCTTGGTAAAATGAAGGTTTCCAGCAGGTTTCAATAGTCTTGGCCCCAAATCGGCAGAAAGACAAGAATGGTCCTTTTAGAAAAGTAACACTACCACTCGGGAGAAGCTGCGGCAGGGAAAACGGCTGCGAGCGTCTCCCGCGAAGCGGGGGCCGCGAGCCGTAAAAAGCCACAGGTCAAGAGGGCGGGAAGAGGACCCAGGTGCGCTAGATGATAGAGCGCACAGACTGCTGGTCCTCGCAGTCCTGCTCCTCACGCCCACTCCTCTGTAAAATGAAGGTTTCCAGCAGGTTTCAATAGTCTTGGCCCCAAATCGGTAGAAAGACAAGAATGGTCCTTTTAGAAAAGTAACACTACCACTCGGGAGAAGCTGCGGCAGGGAAAACGGCTGCGAGCGGCTCCCGCGAAGCGGGGGCTGCGAGCCGTAAAAAGCCACAGGTCAAGGGGGCGGGAAGAGGACCCAGGTGCGCTAGATGATAGAGCGCACAGACTGCTGGTCTTCGCAGTCCCGCTCCTCACGCCTACTCCTCGGTAAAATGAAGGTTTCCAGCAGATTTCAATAGTCTTGGCCCCAAATCGGCAGAAAGACAAGAATGGTCCTTTTAGAAAAGTAACACTACCACTCGGGAGAAGCTGCGGCAGGGAAAACGACTGCGAGCGGCACCAAAAGAGAAGGCCGCCTCGTAACCGTCATGGGCCTTGATGCCCAGCACGCAGGTGCGTCGTCCAGAAGCTCGTCAGCTTAGGAGGCTCATGGGAGCCCTTATGTAGAAATAACAGCAATGGACCGCACACCGCTAGCCCCTCCTCCGGGTCGCCCCTAAGCGCTCTGGCCATGTCCCGGGTCTAGAGATCGGGGGAACAACAAGTATCTACTTGCACCTACATAGGTGAACCACTTATGAACTTTCAGTAATTCTTCGAACTTCAGGCACTACACATACCAGAGTGCTTAGGGGCGACCCGGAGGAGGGGCTAGCGGTGTGCGGTCTATTGCTGTTTTTTTTAAATAAGGGCTCCCATGAGCCTCCCAAGCTGACAAGCTTCTGGACGACGCACCTGCGTGCTGGGCATCAAGGCCTGTGATTGTTACGAGGAGGCCTTCTCTTCCACCCCTATTGACTTTCTCTACTGATGAGGGAAGTTATCCCAAAACCCGGGCCATGTCCCGGGTCTAGAGATCGGGGGAACAACAAGTATCTACTTGCACCTACATAGGTGAACCACTTACGAACTTTCAGTAATTCTTCGAACTTCAGGCACTACACATACCAGAGTGCTTAGGGGCGACACGGAGGAGGGGCTAGCGGTGTGCGGTCCATTGCTGTTTTTTCTACAAATGGAAAATACTTAAATCAGTCACACAAAATTTAAAAATAAATAATTCTGTCTTCAAAAATTCACTTGAATTTTGCAGCAGTTTGCAATGGCCAGAATGTCATCTAAGCCATCAAGTGTGCGTGTGGATTATACTACGACAGTAAGATCGAAAGGATACTGCGCATACTATGTTCCTGAATCTTTAATCAGGAGGCAAGACAGCAAGCCCTTGAAGTCACTCTGGTTAAGTGATGTGGGTCCAGTCCTTCGCAACAAGGCAAGTAGGGCAGCAGGTCAGCAGGGCAAGAAAGCAGTTCATCCAAAGCAGCAGTCCAGCAGAGTGGCAGTCCTTCAGCAGTACAGCAGTCCTTCTTCCTGGCAGAGTATCCACTGGTCCAGAACTGTACTGAAATGATGGGGTTAGAATTTCAGTTCTTATACCCAGTGGTTCTTGTGCGGAGGGGGGGAGACTTCAAATGAGGACTTTTAAGTGCACAGAGGACACTTTAGGGGGTTAAGCAGTCTTTGTGTGGGTTGGGACACAGACTATTCAAGCCTAAGTCTGATGATGTGTTCACCTCCCATTCTGCCCAGGATGGCATATCAGGATGTGGATGGCCCTCCAAGCCACGCCTAGGCTCTTTTTGTGTGTTGCTGTCTAGAGAAAATGCACAAAGCCTAGTTTTCACACACCCCATATGTGTATTTGATACACGCTGCAGACACACAGGGCTAAGAAAAGAAAAATACCATCTTTATAAAAGTGGCTTTTTAAAAATTGTACTGATAAATTTGGCTTTTCCAGCAAAGAGGATGTATCATTACAATTCTATAGGTACTAAACATGATAGCTCTGCCTCCTTCTAATCGGGACTAACATGCACATAAGAGTAATAAGGAATCCCCAGGATTAACCTATGAGAGGGGGTAGGCCTCACAGTATTGAAAAATGAATTTATGAGTTTTTCACTACCAGAACATGTAAAACTAAATGTTCCACAGTTTACTTACATATCACCCTGTGTGAATGCTATAAATTGCTTGATTTTAGGTACTGGTCGGAAAAACGACTAGTAAGGAAAGATATGGCCTGATGATGGAGAGTGCCATAGCAAAGGAAGTCGTTGTGATAGCTGCACTAAAGGATGTTATAAACTCTGAAAAATATATTGTTCTATAATGATGTTAGTTGCTTTTTCAGTAGATGTTCTCAATAATTTGTAGGATTTCCTTTCATTCTCATCAATATATTAATATATTTTGGTTTTACTTTGTTTGGTGAGCTACTATTCAAGGTGTCCAGTTCTGTGGCTTGAATATAATTGAAACTCTCAGATGTGACATGTTTGACTTTTTGCATTTACTTGAGCCAGCTCCCTGTGTTTTCAGGCAGCATAAAACTAGGTAATCCCTTTGTCTCAAATGAATGCTGCACTTAAGGGTGTCATCGTGTAACTCTCAATGTATAATTCAACTTCCTTTCTGCTGTGAATCTCTCTTTAACATGAACCTTGAAGCAACTTCCCAATGAATTAGGAGTTGACTCTCTGCATTATCCACAGGCAGTCATGACTGTTACCTGATTGCACAAGCTCATGATCATGATGCAAGTTCATGGCCTAGATTTGAAAATGCTTTGAATTGTGGTTGCATTACTTGTCTAACACAATGCGGACAACAAGGGGCTCATTCACAAAGGGCCCCCTCTCTCATGGCAGAGGACACACAGTCATTGGGGGGAGTCCCAGGCCCTTGGTGGGGCCTCTGCAATGGGTAACTGCAGCACGGAAGTCCTACCACGGCTGTGGGGCCTCAGCCACAAGTGCAGAGTTGCCACCATGACAGTGGGGCTTCCGCCAGAAGTGCAGGGACGCCACCACGCCTGTCGGCCCCCTACCAGAGTGCGTAGACTCTACCATGACTATGGGGCCTCCACCCAAGTCTGGAGACGCCACCATGACTGCGGGCCTCTGCCTAAGAGTGCTGGGATGCCACCATGACTGCAGGGCCTCTGCCACAAGTGAGGAGATGCCACCATGACTGCGGGGCCACCGCCACAAGTTTGGTGATGCCACCATGACTGCGGGCCTCAGCCACGAGTGCAGAGATGCCCCCATGACTGCAGGGACTCTGCCATGACTGTGGGGCCTCCACCACGAGTGTGAAGACTCCAGTAAGACTGTGGGGCTCCACCACGAGTGCGGAGACGCTACCATGAATGTGGGGCCTCCACCACGAGTGGGGAGACTCCACTACAACTGTGGGACCTCCGCTATGACTGCGGAGACTTCACCAGGACTGTGGGGCCCGGCCACAAGTGTGGACACTCCCCAATGACTGCAAGGCCCTAACACAAGTGCAGACACTCCACCCTGGCTAGGGGGCCCCCACCACAATTACAGAGACTCCACCATGTCTGTGTGACCTCCACCACAAGTGCAGAGACTCCATCCTGACTGCCGGCCCTCTGCCACGAGTCCAGAGTTGCCACCATGACTCTGGGGCCTCTGCCACAAGCGCAGAGACTCCACCACAAATGCGTGGCCTCCGCCACAAGTGTAGACACTTCACCATGACTCTGAGGCCTCCGCAACAAGGCTGAAGATTCCCCAGTGACTGTGAGGCCCCAGCCACGAGTGTGGGGACTCCAACATGACTGTGTGGCCCATGCCACGAATCCTGAGACTCCACCATGACTGCAGTGCCTCCACCATGAGTGCGTAGACTCCACCACAACTGCGAGGCCTCCACCACGAGTGCAAAGATGCCACAATGACTGTGGGGCCTCTGCCACGAGTTTGGAAACACTACCACGAATGCGGAGGTCTCCGCCACGAGTGCGTAGATGCCATCATGACTGCGCGGCCTCTGCCACGAGTGCGGAGACGCCCACATGAATGTTGGCCCTCTGCCATGAGTGCACAGACGCCACCACAACTGCGGGGCCTCCGCCATGATTGCTGAGACTCCACCACATGTCTCCCTGTTTTTCCCACTTTGCATGTGTGCTACACTGTACAGCACACATACAAAGAGGAAAACACTTTCAGGAATAGTTTTATATTAGAAGGGACTCCTTCCACATCAAAACCTATGCTTCTCACAACGCAGACACCCTTGCACCACAGTGCAAGGTGTCTGCATTGGAACATGGCAGCCAAAAGAGCACCAGCACAAGGAGAGCAGAACAGCATCAAATCATGGTATATACGGCACGGTTCTGCCCTGTCCATACACGCAAGAGAGTGAATCAACTTTATTTGCTGTCCAGTGTTGCATGACTTCTTGATAAATCTGGCCATAATTTATGACAGCCAAGGCCAGAACACTGAGGAGCATATTTACAATGGAAGTGGTGAATCACGGCGTTAGCATCCTTGGCTTGACGCCTCGCTCCGCCACTTCTGAAACACGGGTCGGAATCATATTTACGACAATATGGTGCAGCCCTGCGTTTCCCCCTGCACTGGCGCTAATTTATCTGTCTAGCACCAATGCAGGAAAACTTGAATCATTGTGAAAGGGTGCCTTCGGGGAATGATTGTTTATGACAACACATAAACAATCTGAAAATGGAATGTAGTAACTGGTATGTGCGCTGCTTTCTGCAGCACACATAGAAGTTGCAAAACTTAGGGGGATATGTACAAGGAAGTGGCGAAGCGTGTCGTTAGCCTCCTTGGCTTAACGACATGCTCTGCTGCTTCTGAAACGCAAGGCTGCACCATATTTACAAGAATGTGGTGTAGCCTTGTGTTTCCCCCTGTGATGGTGCTTAGTTTAACAACTTAGCGCCAACACAGGCACCCTTGCACCATAGTGCAAGGGTCTATGTGTGCAGGGCAGGATTGTTTATGTGTAGGAAGGTAAAACAATCCTAAAATGCAATGTTGTCACTTTCATGCTTGCTGATTCATGCAGCACACATGTAAGTGACAAAATGGCATTTTTTTAATGTTTGTTTATGTGCAGGAGGGGACACTTTCCTACTCATAAACAAACATTGGCATTTTCTTTTTTCATGTGTGCTTCACAAGGCAGCACTCATGGAAAAAGGAAAAACAAGGAGAAATAAAGCATTTCTCCTCGTTTTGCCATATTAAGACCAGTTTTTTCCTTAATTTTGGTGCTGCTTCCTGTGCTGCTTCCTGTGTACGCCACCCTTGTACATAGGGGGCAGCGTCGAGAAGAATGGGTGTTGTGGTGGAACAACCGCTGCCCACCTCTTTCACGCTAACCATAGATTTAAAGGGGACCTTATGTACAAGGCAATGTTAAGCCACGTTAAGTGACTTAACGCTGCCTTGTACATATGGCAAGCCCCCAATCGACACTACAACGCATGTAAAAGTGATGTTGTGGTGGCGATAGGGGCTTTTACAAATGCCCCTTAATTTTTTTAATGGTTGTTTATGTGCAGGAAAAGACACCTTCCTGCGCATAAACAATCATTCGTTTTGCTCTTTCTGTGTGTTCTGCACAATGCAGCACACATGGAAACAGCAAAAACGAGGAGAAATAAATAATTTTTCCTCGTTTCGCTATGTTAAGACAAGGATTTTCTTGGTCTTAATTTTAGAGCGTCCTCCGATTTGCGCCTCCCTTGTAAATAGGGGGCAGCATCAAAATCAATGTGTGTTGCGGTGGAACGCCTACCACAACACCCATTGCCCACCCCTTATTTATTTATTTATTTATTTATGCGACTTTTAAAGCTCGCAACTACCCGTGGGTGTCTCGGCGCTATAGATCAAAAGTAGTCAGACAGAAAGTGGTTGAACAGAAAGGGCAATTTACTGAGTGAAAAGCCACGTTTTCAGCTGTCTCCTGAAGGTCATGAGGGTGGGGCTGATTTTGATGTAAGTGGTGAGAGAATTCCAAAGTTTGGCAGTGGCTATGACAAAGCATCTATCTCCCCAGTTAACTCTTCGGGTACGAGGAATGTTAACACAATGATAGGAAGAGGAGCGCAGGGTTCTAGGGTTGTTTTTAGGTTTAAAGGCCTCTCTGAGAAAAGCAGGACCTATGTTGTTGATTGCTTTATATGCTATGCAGAGGGACTTAAATCTGGTGCGGTTTTTGATGGAAAGCCAATGAAGGTTTTGCAGGTGGGAGGAGATGGATTGAAATTTGGGAATCTTGAGAAGGACTCTAGCTGCCGCATTCTGCACTAGCTGAAGTTTGTTAGTGATTTTGGCCTGTGCATTCAAAAAAAGAGCATTACAGTAATCTATACGTGAAAAAATCAAGGAGGTGATGAGTGTTTTTGCATGAGTACTGGGGATATAAGGTAGTAACTTTTTTATTTTCCGTAACGTAAAAAATGAAGAGGACACCACATTGTTCGCATGGTGGGTAAATAGCAGTTTGTCATCAAATATTACCCCTAAGTTCCGCACCTTGGTGACCGGGGTAGGGAGGGGGACCTAGCTTGTCAGGCCACCAAACGGGAGACCAGATGGGTTCCAGTTTACCGAAGACCATTATCTCTGTCTTGGAGGAATTCAACTTTAAGCAATTGGCAGCCATCCAGTCGCTTATTGCTAACATGCCTGATTGAAAGTTAGCGGCCACATCAGCACCATCTTGATGGATAGATAAGACGAGCTGTGTGTCGTCGGCGTAGGTTGTAAGGCTGATATTGTGGGCTTTAATTACCCTCGCCAAGTCCGACACGTATATATTAAACAGTGTCGGACTTAGCGAGGATCCTTGAGGGACGCCGC
This sequence comes from Lissotriton vulgaris, assembly GCF_964263255.1. NCBI lineage: Eukaryota > Metazoa > Chordata > Amphibia > Caudata > Salamandridae > Lissotriton > Lissotriton vulgaris. The sequence continues at coordinate 1,021,084 of NW_028252092.1, forward strand.
ATGGAAGTGAGAAAGTAGGCGAACAAAATTGTCCTAGTTTGACTGTTAGGGATCGATTCTCAAGGAATGAAGAGATGAGATTTTTTGCTTTGTGTGTAATCCCCAAGGCAGAGACACGGTCGACCAAGGTGGTGTGGTCGACCGTGTCGAAGGCTGCGGACAAGTCCAATAATATCAGGACCGCCGCTCCCCCTTTGTCCATAGTAGACCTAATCTCATCAGCCGCTTTAATGAGTGCTGTTTCTGTGCCATGTGCCTGTCTGAAACCAAATTGTGTGTCATCTAAAAGGTCGTTGGTTTCAATGAAGTTGGAGAGTTGCGTGTTCATAAGACTCTCAAATATCTTAGACGGAAAGGGTAGGCAGGCAATAGGCCTGTAGCTAGCTGGATCTCCAGGGTCTAGGTTAGGCTTTTTAAGAAGTGGGCGTATGACTGCTTGTTTCCATACTGAGGGGTATATTCCTGTACTGAACATGGTGTTACAGATGTTGGCAATTGCTGGTGTAATAATGTGTGTGATTGAATTAAGGATGGAAGGTGGACATGGGCCAGTGGGGGAGCCGGATTTGATTTTGGTTATAAGGTGTTGGATGCACTCTTGGGAGGTTTCTTGAAAATGAGAAAATGTGACTGAGATGTTTGAAGGGTCAGGCGAAGATGTTGATGCACCAGAATGAGTGGAAGGGGAAAAAGTGCTAAAGATTGACATAACCTTGTCTGTAAAAAACTTGGCAAGCGAGTCACAGAGTTGTTGGGATGTATCCTCCGGGGGTACCGGGGGATTGGAAAGCTGGTTCACTACCTGAAACAATTGTTTAGTGGAGTTTTGTGCGGAGTTAATATGTGACACAAAATAGTTAGTCTTCTGGGTGAAGATCATTTGTTTGTAATTGGTTAAGGCTGATTTATAAATTAATTTGTCGGATGGGTAATAATGCTTGCGCCATCTCCTTTCTAGGTTTCGGCAGTGTTGTTTTTGCCTACGGAGATCCTCTGAGAACCAAGGTGCTGATGGGGTGTGACAATTTCTATTGGAAGTTTTGAGGGGGGCAAAGGTATTGCATGCCTGGGTGAGGTGTGTAAGATAGTTATTGGATGCTATGTCAGGATCAGAGTAGGTGTTTTGCAGTAATTCCGTTAACATTGTGGAAAATTCAGGGATGTTAAGGTTTTTCCAGTTCCTTGATGTCGTATGGGGTGGTGGTTTAGTTGGTACTATAGTCATAGGATTCAGTTTGATGTTAAAATATACCACCGAGTGATCAGTCCATGTAAGAGGTTCTACTCTAGAGACCGTGATGTCATTATTGTTTGTAAATATCGCATCCAAAGTATGTCCTGCAATGTGGGTAGGGACTACAACTAATTGATGGAGGCCAGCCGCTAGGCAATCATTTAGAATAGTAATAGAGTCTGTATCATCTGTTATCTATAGGTGAAAATTTAAGTCACCCAAGATGGTGTAATGCGTCGATCCTATAGAATTTTCCAAGATGGAATGGAAGTTGGCAAGAAATTTAGTACGTGGACCAGGGGGACGATACACTAGTGTCCCAGCGAATGATTGTTTTTTAGACAAGGTACAACTAAAGGCCATGGCTTCACATTCTTTGAGGGATAGGGGTGTGGTATGGAGGCGGACTTCTTCTCTATGTACTATGGCTATTCCACCACCCTTCTGTCCTTTTCTGTCCAATCTACTTACACAATATCCTGAGGGTAGAGCGGCCGTAAAGTCTGGTCCCGATGATAGATCTGCCCAAGTTTCTGTTAAAAATAATAGATCCAGGGATTTGGACGATATGAGCTCTAAAATGTCCCATTTGTGTCTAGGAAGGGAACGGGTATTGAGGAGAGCGGCAATAATAGTGTTATGAGCGGGGGTGGGTGGGTGGGGAGTGCAGGTGTTACAGTTAATCGGCCCACATAAGGTATTGGGATTAAGGAGAGTAGGACAGGAGTGGGGAAGATGTAGAGGTTGCCTAATGGAAAGTAGCTGATCCCTAGAGTATTGGTATATATGTAAAGGATTGGTGTGGGGTACATCAGGGTAACGGATCCGTGGTCCGGCGGTCCCGGCGCGGACGGGCGCAGACGGGCATGACTCTGGCGCGACTCCGGCGCGCAGACGTCGCGCCCGCTGCGCACGTCTGCTGCGCTTGACTGGGAGCATTGGCTTTTATGGCCGGGGTAGGCGAGGCACTAGAGTGCTGACCTGCCGCTAGTGTTGTCAAAACGGAAGTGGGTGTGCAGTACTTCCTTTTAGTGGCGCTAGTCCCCTCCACACAACCAAACATTTGGTGGTGGAGTAGTGAGACTCGCCGTGTGCCTTACAATTAACAGGTAATGTGCAGCAAGTGATTAGTGACAGAGTTTATATTTTAAAACAGTTCATACAATTTTTAAAAGAGCATAATCATCTCATGCTGGCGAAATAAAAATGCAAGCTGGTTTACATTAGTGCTCAACGCTCGCTGGGCGCTTCTTCAGCCGCCATGCACGAGGGAGCAGATAGTGAAAAAAAGTTTAAAATGAGTGCTCTACAACTCGCTGGGCGCTTCTTCAGCCGCCGTGCGCGAGGGAGCCAGTAAACAAGGAGAGCGAGGAGCGCTGAGCGCTTACTAGTAGTTGCAACCTGACGAAGTCCCAAGGTTGTTTGACGCTGGTAAAGTTTCTGTCTGCTTTGAATCTTACACGCTAAGTATAGTGTGGAAGGGGGCCTAATTTACAAGGCAGCGTTAAGCCACATTAAGTGGATTAATGCTGCCTTGTAAATAAGGGGAAGCCCATATCAACACCACAATGTCTTTACAAGTAATGTTGTTGTGGCGATAGGGGCTTGTAAATATGCTCCTGAATTGTCTAAGTTCACAGTGGAGACGGATTGTTGCCTCAAATTATCTTGGCATGTCACAACAAATGTGGCACAATCCCAGCTGGGGTGACATGGTGCACTGCACATTGATTGGATTCAAACATTTATAATTATTATTCTCTGACCAGCTGAATCCCATTTTATGTATTTGTAGTTTTGGACATAGGAGGGTAAGCGATTTGCCCAGAATCACATAATTTTCAATCAACGTCGGTAGCTGTCAAGTACAGCCAACATTTATTTCATGTACTTTTTTTATACAGGATTAAATATTGAGTAATGCAATTTATTGTGTGTTTGTTTAGTCATTACATGTAGATTACAACTCTAGGGACTTAAAATCTCTTACATGGATGCGTTACTTTGTGGGAGTGATGCGAAGCAATGGTATGCTATAATACTATTTAGAACAGCAGTGGGCAGAACTCACAGAGGTTACTTCACGGAATTCCGCGGAGTTACATGAAAACTCAGCAGCATTCCAAAGAGTTTCGCGAACGGGCCAAAATCGCCCCGTCACGCTGCGCGCACAGATGTTTAGCACCGGGAGCTTGATCCGCATTGAAAAATCATCACCAATGGCGCCACGCAGAGCACCAGAGGGTGCCGCATCTCAAGCTGTTTTTTGTTGCTTATCGGTTAGATCTACTTCTCAAACAGCAGCTTCCTCACCTTGAATGGTTGCGACCTCCCGCGTCAGGAAAATCTCTCCTGGTGCTCTCCGACCGCCCGAAAATCATGCTAGGGGACGCCAATTCTCGATCGCACTCTCCAACTGACCATTGGCACACCAGAAATCAAAATTGCGGATGCCTGAGTTTGGCAGGAACTCCATGCTACATGCGAACGCAGAGTGACCAAAACTGCGCCAACTCTGCCGGAAGAGCAGAATTAATCGCTATCCCTAGTTTAAAGTACAGATAGATACTTGAAAAAGGGAAACCTAGTAAGAGACCTTTATGCGCACAGTTGTTCAGGGAAGTAATTTCATATTTTTGCAGTGACACATTTAAATCGCCCCTATTGAGTTTTTATAGAAGCCAGGGACTGGAAACAGATTGTGCGAAGGGGAATGGGGGACCCTTCCTAGTAGAAATGTCTGCAGGCAGCTTTTAAGGAAGGCTAATGCATCACCCCATAGTGCCTCTTATGTGATTCAGAGGATTTCAAAATGTTTAATTGAAATTCTTTAGTTTTTAGGGAATTTACCTAATACGGGCTGTCCCTGTTGGGAAAACTGAGCTAAGATCCTTAAATTAGTGCAGAATTGGATCTGAACTTTAAATCTGTCAATGCTGCTTTGTGAGCGTGCACTGTTACAAGAAGCACTGCCTCAAATACATACCTGTCATAGTATTGATTGAGGAGAGGGGGCATAGTTAGCATTGGTGCATCAGGAACAGTGGCACCTGGGCCCATGGTGGTAAGAGACCACCTGCACTCCATATGTGGCTATCTTTAATTACTCAACAAGGGACAGATGAGCCTCTTTCTGTTGTTTTAGTTCATGCCTATTTCATCCAGGCTCTTCCATTATCTAAGATGTGGACCATCTAGTTTTAAACTGCTGTAAACAAGGAACAGTCCTTAATGCAATAGCATTTATTTATTAGAATGGCGTTTGGATCAGAAGCCACCTGGGGACAAATACACAAAGTTGTTTGCTGGTTGCAAACACTGTGATTCACTTAACCACCGGGTTGTGACTAGTAAATATCTTTCTGAAATGTACTAAATCCATTTAGTGACTCTGGAAAATATTTCAGAATCACTAACTGGGTTTATAAATGGATAAAGGTTTTTTATTTGCAAGGGTAGTCGGTATCAATGGCCCTTAAATATGGTTGCAAACCATTGAAACAATACCAACCCCCAAGTTGGGCTGGTAAAAGATTCACCAAGGGGGCCTCACTCACTCCCAAACTTATGGCTGATTATGATCTTGGTGGATGGGATACTCCTCCACAAACGTGACAGATATCGTGTCCCTCAAATTCCAAGAGGCAGATTTACCATCCCCTTGCGCCTCTTTTGCGCCGCCTTTGCATCACTTTTGTGGGAAATGCGTCACGTTGTAAAGCCCTGCGCCTTAAGGAGGCGTTCTGGTGCAGGGGGGGGGGGGGGCGTTCCGGCGCAGGAACGCCTCCTAAAAGTGGCTGAGTGAAATCTACAAGATTTCACTCAGTCACTTTTAGGCCAATGCTACGTCAAAACCCTGCGCCTGCCTGAAGCAGGCGTAAGGCTTGACGCAGCATTAGTAGAACGGGCCCCCCCAGAGCATTGCTGGAGCTGCGTTGAGCTTGCAACGCAACTCCAGCAATGCAACACCTTTACAGCACAGATGCGTGACGCATCTGTGCCGTTTTTGCCCCATGGTGCGCCGCATTGTATATGCGGCGCATCATGGGTGGCGAAGGCATGGTGCACAATTACTGGCGCATCCCTGCTGATATGCAGGGATGAGCCAGTAATTGTGAATATGCCCCCAAGTTCCGTAGGATATAATGGAATTGCATCATGTTTGTGGTAGAGTAACTCTGTCCACCAAGATCATCATCGGGCCCTTACCGTGTAGGTAATTTTTAGATGCAGAAGTGCTATGGTATACTGAGGGTTCCCCGTGAGTGCCATAAGAAGCAGGGAAATGCAGTAGGAATCAGGAATAATGCATCCAGTTCCAGAAGCAATTGCCCATTTTAACTACTTTCCCCAACCTAACAATTCAGAATTAATTTCTAGGTAAATAATCTGGAGTGGATTACCCCTGCATCTCCGGTAAATTACAATTTGGCCATGCAATAAAAGATTTTGCAGGGTTCAAGAGACAGAGCCTGGCTGGAGAAACCCTGTTGAAGTTAGAAGTTTGGAGAGCCACACCACCCATGGATACCGAGGTACCCGAGTTACCTATCCCAGGGAAGCCGGGTGCATAGGCCTGAAGTGGCCTCGGAAACTGCCGTCAAAACCCAATGGAGGACTTCAAAGAAGTGCCGCTGCCAGAAGGAAGAAAAGTGTCTGTTGGAATCCAAAGGTGGATTATTGTCCAAGAGTTCCTGAAAGCAGAGGGGACATAGTCTGGGGGACCAGGGTCTAAGTAGGCGAGTGCCCACCGATGTTGGGTGCTTCAGGTGCATTGAGGGAGTCCTTGACTCTGCAGCTACGGGGACCAGGAGACATCGGGGAGAATCAAGAGCTGGATACCAGCTGTCCTATAGGATGTCAAGTACTGAGCTGTCGGGGTCCAGCTGGAGCACAACCAAGCCTTGGCAACGGCAACCCACCCAGAAGGTCAAAGATAGATACGGTTCAGACCAGCAAGGTCCAGGAGACTCACCACAGCAAGGGGAGTTAGGGCAGGCCGGGAGCAATTAGGGGAGCCCAAGAACAACAAAGTTGACCCCAAGTGGACCCATTAATTAATTTAATTAATGTTTGAGCTTGTAAAGCGCACTGCTACCCTTAGGTTTCCTGGCGCTGTATAATGCTGGGGAACCCGTCCTGGCTTTCCCTGTGGGATGGTCCCTGCTGGGAGTCCCCAAGGTGGAGCCAGGCATCCCCGGCGTTGGTGGGGCCGTTGTGGAGATTAGGCAAGCTAATGCCCAGAGTTGCCGAGTGGGACCCCTGATTAGAGTAGGCACCGAAGCGAGAATTATCGAGTCTGCTGACCCAAGTCCATGACCCTGCCGCGTCGGGAATTGAACTCTGGTCCCGGCCAATTTCTGCTCCCGGGTCTGCCGCCTCTAACCAGTGAGCCACACCTCTCCACATAGCCTGGAGGTACAGGAGTCGCAAGAGGACCTTGAGCAATTTCAACAAACAGAAGCCCACGGAGCACTCGGTTCGAGGAGGTCGGAGTTCTTGGCAGGAAATGGTGCCAGAGGTTGTAGCGACTCAAAGCTCAATGCACTTGTTTGGGAAGCACAACGAGCATATGCACTTGAACATGTACACGGTGCACGGGGGTTAGGGTACTGCAGCCCCCACAAGGGATTCCGACCTCAAACTAGGTGAGAGGGCAGCTTGGACCTCGAGGGAGATAGAAACCCACCACTGTGTTGCTGATGCCTTCAGAGTCCATAGGAGCGCAGGGTCAGCAGATAAGACAACAGTGTTGCTGTGCCTATGAATGCAAGGGAGTGACTCCTTCACTCCAAGGGAGATATCTTTGGTTGTCCTTGATGCTCCACAGGTCTTGCACGGATCCTATATAGTGCACGGGCACAGACGATGCTTCAGACTGAAAGGGAGACGAAGTCTGGCCCAAACAAAGTCCAGCGAATTCCAGAGTGTCCAGATGGTCCAAGTTCAGGGGTTTCTGGTTCAGAATCTTGTCCACGTTGAACCAAAGGTCCTACAGCCTGTAGCCTGTTTGTACCCACCGTAGAGGGTTGGACAGATTCAGCGGACCCTCCCAAAGGAGGGTCTGGACAGTGGGGAGGTTACTCCCATGTTGTTTGTCCAGTTTCAAACCAGAGTGGGAGCTAACAGCTCACAGGACTGGCTTGAACTGGACTATGCACAGGGACACCAAATGTGCCCCTCATGCAGACTTTCGGTTGTTGGCAAGCGCACTCACCCAGCCCTTATACACTAAATCCTGTCTGGAAGGTGTCTATTGTTCTGCCTTCCCCTGCTCAAGCTTGCCTCAGCAGCAGGAGGGCAGTAATGTGTCTCTGGTTGGCAGCAACCATTTTGTGCTATTCCGGACTAGAAGGCTGGTACCAGGATCACCAGGGACCCAACGAAGCTCGCTTCTGGGGAGTGGAATCATATTTCCCACACAAGTTATGGGTGTGGGGGTATGATTCCAACATGTTTGACACCAAACACAACAGGGTTAGTTTCAGCCGTTTTAGAGTTGGTCATCACACAGTCGTATAATGGCGCTCTGTATGTCGTTAATGGCTGCCTCACTGACAATCTGGGAGAATGGACTCCATAGGCTGCAGGGGTGTTCTTCTCATGCCTCTCACTTAGAACCAAGAAGCCTGCCTTCAGGATTGTTAAGGCCTGCTATTGGGGTGACTTATAGGTTTTAAGTGCAGTGATCCTTAGATATAGTAAACCGATTTCTTAAGTAAGTGGTGCATGCACCACCTTACACAGGCTGCTATGGCAGGCCTGTAGTTCCATTTTGCATGGCCTCTCATGGGTGGCATAATACATGCCTCAGCCCATGGGAGGCCTCTAGGGTACCTATACCCTGGGTAACTTAGTACCAATTACTAGAGACTGTCAAGGGTTCCTCAGTATCCAATCTAGAGTGTACCTAAGGAGATAACATAAGAGTTTAAGGAGAAAGCAGATTAGCAGGATCCCAGTCAGACTAGTCAGAAAACAGTATCACTTTTAGCAAAAAGTGGGGGTAACCATGAGAAGCAGATCCTACTTTCCAACACATGACCACCTCAAGGATGTCCCACGTGGCATGGCTGGTTCTTTGAGGGGGTACTATTATGTCATGGCCTCCTCAAAGATGTCCACACATGGCATGGCTGGTTCTTTGGGGGGTATTACTATATCATGGCCACCTCAAAGATGTACACAAGTGACATGGCTCCTTCTTGGGTGGGGGTTCGTCTATGTCATGGCCACCTCAAGGATGCCCACACAAGGTATGGCTGCTTCTCGGGGGTTACTTCAATGTCATGGCCACCTCAAAGATTTCCACATGAGCTATGGCTGCTACTTTGGGTTTGGGGTACTTCTATGTCATGGCCACATCAAGGACGCCCACATGTGGCATGGCTGCTTCTTGGAGGGGGGCACTGCTAAGTCATGGCCACCTCAAGGATGTCCACACGTGGCATGGCTGCTTCTTGAAGGAGGGGTACTGCTAAGTCATGGCCACCTCAAGGATGTCCACACGCGGCATGGCTGCTTCTTGAAGGGGGGTACTGCTAAGTCATGGCCACCTCAATGATGTCCACACGTGGCATGGCTGCTTCTTGTGGGTATGTCTGTGTCATGACCACCTCAAGCATGTCCACACATGGCATGGCTGCTTTTTGGGGGGGTTACTTCTATATAATGGTTACCTCAAGGATGTCTACAAGTGGTATGGCTGCTTCGTGGGTGGGGGTGCGTCTGTGTCATGGCCAGCTCAATGATGTCCACACACGGCATGGCTGCTACTTGGAGGGGGGTACTGCTATGTCATGGCCGCTTCAAGGATGTCCACACGTAGCATGAGTGCTTCTTGGGGGTGCTTACCTCTATATCATGGCCACCTCAAGGCCGTTCACACGTGGTATGGTTGCTTCTAGAGGGGTATGTCTATGTCATGGCCACATCAAGGATATCCCACGTGGTATGGCTGCCCCTTGGGTGGGGGAACTTCTATGTCATGTCCACATCTAGGATGCCCACATATAGTATGTCTTCTACTCGCCCAAATTGTAAAGGAAACCAGTTGCTGGACATTTGTCAAGCAGCCACTTGAGCCGATGCCTCCGTCTTTGTTTCCCACAACATGTTGACTGTAGGGGATCAGCTATCCTTGGAGTATGTGAATGCATGTTCAGAACATGCATTCACATAGAAAGAACAGCCATTCAGTGCCACAGCGCGAATGCTCCCTATTGTAAATTAATTGGTATAATCCTAATTGACCCAAGGAACATGATAGGAAAGTTGAATTTAGTATGCCTGAGCTCCAAAGATTAAGTTGCATCTTTTAGTGAAGATTATTGTTTTATTCTGTGTTTGAAAATACCACTTCTAGGAAGTAGGTATTTTCTTGCCCATGCCTTCCAGTGTGCTCTGCTGTTATGTGTAATGGCTGTCTGGTTTTGGATGGTCAGGGCAGGCTGAGCCCGACCTGGATTGAATAGAGATATCTGCAGTTGGAGTATGGAGAGGGATGACCCTTTGATATGACCAGGGCTATGCCTGGCAAGGTGAATGATGAATCCACCTCCCACTGTGCGTCTGATGGCAGACCCCCTCTTCCTGAAAGGCAGGATGCAGCCTTGTAAACAAAGTGCCCCAGGACGAAACCAAACTGGATCTGGCTGGGTTCAGTGATTTTGTGACTTTTTGAGAACAAAGACTTTTGGGGTATAAAGACCTGTGCTAAAACCCCTACGGGGTGTGCTACTTCTGGATGTCAAGACAAACCTCTGTACGTGTAACTAGATGGAAAGGACTTTAAACTTTCATCCATCTTGCTGAAGCAACTAGCCAAGGGCCTGATTTGAGCTTGCCTCCTGTTGAAGTCTCAGGGACATTAGACTTCACCCATCAGCCGTCCGGATTCCTATTTGAGGGAAATTATACTCGCAGGTGAGGCCTCTGTTGAGAATTCCAGAGCCTCTGGTTCTATTGTAGGGAATGCTGGCTGAAAGTCATTGTTTTCGCTATTGTGGGCCGCTGCAGCTTTTGCCTGTGTAACCAAAAGCATCGCTATCGCTATTGTGGGCCGCTGCAGCGGAGGACCTGTGCCGTTGAGTGCCTGCATTTACTGTCCAACGAGAATCATCGCTATCGCTATTGTGGGCCGCTGCAGCTGAGGAGCTGTGCCGCTGAGTGCTCGCATTTGCCATCCTACGAGAATCATCACAATCGCTATTCTGGTCCGCTGCAGCTGAGGAGCTGTGCCGCTGAGTGCCCGCATTTGCCATTCTACAAGAATCATCGCAATCACTATTACGGGCCCCTGCAGCTGAGGAACTGTGCCGCTGAGTACCCGCACTAGGCACCACTTTGAGGAACTTGTTATCACCTGCGTGTGCCACTGGGTGCCCACCTTTAAGCCCCGTCCCTCATTATCGTGAGTGCACACCGCGACCGCTAAAGCTGGGAGATATGGCGGCTGTGAATCCACCTGTCATCACTGCGGCTTCCTTGTGAGGCTGCTGTGCCCCTTTAAATCTCAGGTACATTGTGCATCACCGGGTCGCGTGGACCCCAGCCTCGAACTAAGGGCCATGCTCTGGTGTTAACCTGGGCTGCTATGGGAATTTACAAGGGCCTATTATCAAGCCCATTATCGCCGCTTTACCGGGAGTTTCCTGCCGATAAAGCGGCGATAATTTTATCACCTGTTCTTGATAATATGGCCCTAAGTTTGTTCCACACGCTTTTTGATTGCCTTTATTGCTTTTGAAGTGAATCTGTAATTATGTGCATTGTGGCTGCTTGAGCGCTTTTAAGCCTCGTGTTCTGTCTATATAAAGATAATAATGTTTCTATAACACCTTGTGGTGTCCGTTTGTAGCGTCTTCCCTGCGTTATTGTGTATGGTCATAAATTCTTCACACACTGTCTCTAGAAAGGCCTGTCTGCTTGTACTACGTTACCACAGGGTTGAGCAGGGGTTATCAAAGGGTGTAGCCCCCCTACTCTGACTTAGGAAGAGGGATCTCTATGTGGACCTCAGCACCAGCCGCTGCCAACTAGAGATCCCCATTTCTAACATGTGGCATTTCTTTAGACAGTTGTGTTACAAATGAGCTGCTTTGTGTGTCTTCAAAGCTTGAAGGACTGAGGCGAGGGCAGTCCTGAGGAGGTAATGCTTTGATTGCCAACATCTGACATCCCTCCCAAAGTTCATATCCACTATCCAGCAGCTGGTGACAAAAGGACACAACATGAAAGTTCTTTTCATGGGCATAAATGAGTGGGTGGATTCTGAGTGGGAGAGCATGTGTAGAGAAGCGTAGTGGTGTCGTTTCTTCATTCGGTTAGGACAGGTGATGCCTGGGTGAATTTGAAAACTCCTCAGACTTGTAAGTACTAGGGAATCAGAGTAATGAAGTAATCTGCGAAATTTACTTTATTTGTTGAAGTGACTGCTGAGAGAAGAACTTCTTAGTTATTCATATGTTCACAGAGAAAAATTAATTCGAAAAGTTAATCTCCACTTAGCCTCGAGAAACCAAAGGGACTCATCCCACTTGCCTAGAATTCCAGGACAGCATTATATGTCTGAATACAAATAGGGATGCTTGACTTTGTGCTGATGGAGTTGAACAAACTCAGATAAGTTGCAATGTTTGCACAAGTATTTACCTTTCCCTACCTGGTAAACAGAGCATGAGAAGGAGTTAAGGAAGTGGAAAGGTGAGTTTATTCTGGGGTCATTAAATGCGGATTACACACAAAGGAACAGAGATATGGGTTGAACATGTGATGCCGATGAGGTCTGGTGTTTGTGGACACACGAGGAGCAGGTTTGAGTTTTAGGGGCCCCTGAACAAAGCAGTTGTAGTCTAAAGGGCCTTGCTAGCTAGGGACCTTGAGAGGGCACCTGAAGGCATAGATGGAAACAAATGCCTAAGAATATGGTTTTCTTTCGGTGTTTAGACATGTGGCCTTGGGACAGAGCGTAAGATACACATAAGGGTGAACCATGTTCAAATGGGATCTATTGAATTGAAGAAAAAATTATAATAATGTCTGAGTCCTCGACATGTCAGGCGGTAGCATGGCTGACTTTTAAAAGTGTGACAAGGTCCCAGGAGCACTGAACGCTGCTGGGACAATGTTGCAAAGTCATCCCTGTGCCCAGGAATCCCAGATTTCTTTGCTGACTGGCACTTGTTGTAACTGACCTTAACTGTCCCTGGGCTCTGCCTAACCAGGCCCAGGGCCAGTGCTATGCTGAAAACACACTTAGAATACAGTGAAAACACCTACATACACTAAGATACACTACAGGTTAGACTACCCCTTTGATTGGCATGACTTCCCCTGTGCGGCCTTAGTACATAATAGGGCTAAGGGGAAAACTACCTTTAAGTCCCTAGTATATAACAGGGCATGGCAGTTTAGAGGCCATCAGCCCTTTCTGCACTTGCATGGGGGCACTGCTGGAGCCTGAGATCAGTTTAAAAGCTGCCCTGTGTTGCAGGACTGCCTTTAAAATGCAAATTGTGTCCAAACTTGACATTGGGGCAGTTAGAAATTATTAAGCTGCATATTCAGTACCAGAGGGGTCTCCCCCAGTGCTCCCAGTGGTGGGGGGTCAGGTATTTATAAGGAAGGACCGTATAAAATAGGCTTTACATGCCCTGGGTTTAGTGAAAGTGCACATTTCACTTTGCTCATTGTAGTAAAGTGCTTCTCTAAATCAACTTTTATGCTAGGAGCACTGTGGAGTGAGGATCTGCAATATTTTGACATATTAAGAACACCTAAAGTCTGCCCTAGGTCCATTGGTGGGAGTCCTGTAGTTATAGGCAGGGTCCTTATAAAATATGTTTTGTAAGCCCTGGTGTTAGAGAAAACGCCCAATTCATTATCCCAATGGCAGATCCCCAGCCACATAGGGTAACATGTCAACGAGTTATTAACTAATACTTCCATCCAGGAAAATCATACAAATATAATTCAAGGACTTACTGGAAAGGTATTCATAAATCCAGCAATATGCTATTGTCAAATGTATCCTAAAATGTACAGACAAGAAGTTATGAGACCTCCTTGTCTGTAAGTCAAAATGCAGCCTTCCAGAGATCTGCCCTGATTGGTCAGAGTTAAATGGATTATCCAGGCTGCTTTGATGAGTTTATGAGTAGCCCCTGGGGTGAAGGATCCATTCTGGGAGGACAGGGTTCTGTTACATGGGAATGGCAGAGCCAGGGGAGGGGTCGTAAACAATAATCTTCAATACAAGGAGAAAACAGGTAGGAGAAACCAGTTCCATTTACACCCCTACTCTTTGAACCCAACCAGATGGCAGGCTGAAGGAACGAATGTGCAGATACCAGAGGGAGGGAGAATATGCAGATGAGCTATCCTGAAGGTTGGTTTAGTTTGTTTTTGCCTCTCTGCTGTGACTTCAGCTATATTGAAATTTGGAGAAATAGTGCTTTCGGTGAGACAATTGTGTCACAATTTGGAGGAAATGGTCCTGCTCTGGGGTGTTGCCCTGCACCTCATTTGAAAGGAGTGCCCTCATGTGTGACCCCAGAGAACACTGAATAAGTATCTGAGAGCGGCAGTGCCTTTCCTATCTCCTGCTCGATCTCTTGCTTGAAACAAGAGGAAGAAGAAAGGTCCACGCTGATAAGTTTGATTTGCACCAACTTGGCCCGGCACTCTGAGTAACTGCGCCTGCTGCACAATCTGGAAATACAGCCCTGTGGACCTAACTTGCTTTAAAAGGACTAAAGAGTGGACACACTCGAAGCTACATGTTAATTGAGCTCATCTGGACTAAGTATGGGTGAAATTTGCGAATTTGCGTTCCGCGCGAAATCGAATTCGCAATCCGCAAAATCCGCGAATTTGTGCGAATTTGCAGATTTTTGTTTTTTTGCTGGCCGCGGGGTTTTTTGTTTTTTGAGTGTTTGCGGGGTTTTTTGCGTGTTCGCGGGGCTTTTTGCGTGTTCGCGGGCCGCTTACATGGAGAAGTTACCCATGCGGTCGTGTATGGGCTCAGCACCCTCTGGTTCACCACTGCCACCCTCTGGTTCATCACTGCCACCCTCTGGTTCACCCCTGCCACCCTCTGGTTCACCCCTGCCACCCTCTGGTTCACCACTGCCACCCTCTGGTTCAGCACTGCCACTCTCTGGTTCACCCCGGCCACCTTCTGGTTCAGCACTGTCACCCTCTGGATCACCACTGCCACCCTCTGGTTCACGACTGCCACCCTCTGGTTCATCACAGAACCTCTCGTTCACCACTGCTACCCTCTGGTTCACCACTGCCACCCTCTGGTTTATCACAGCACCCTCTGGTTCAACCCTGCCACTCTCTGGTATAGCACTGTCACCTTCTGGTTCACCACTGCCACCCTCTGGTTCACCACTGCCACACTCTGGTTCATCACAGCACCTCTGCTTCACCCCTGCCACCCTCTGGTACAGCACTGTCACCCTCTGGTTCACCACTGCCACCCTCTGGTTCATGACTGCCACCCTCTGGTTCATCACAGCACCTCTGGTTCACCACTGCCACCCTCTGGTTAACCACTGTCACCCTCTGGTTCAGCACTGCCACCCTCTGGTTCACCACTGTCACCCTCTGGTTCACCCCTGCCAACCTCTGGTTCACCACTGCCACACTCTGGTTCACCCCTGCCACCATCTGGTTCATCACTGCCACCCTCTGGTTCACCCCTGCTACCCTCTGGTACATCACTGTCACCATCTGGTTCACCACTGCCACCATCTGGTTCATAACTGCCACCCTCTAGTTCATCACAGCACCTCTGGTTCACCACTGACACCCTCTGGTTAACCACTGTCACCCTCTGGTTCAGCACTGCCACCTTCTGGTTCACCACTGCAACTCTCTGGTTCACCACTGCCATCCTCCGGTTCACCCATGCCACCCTCTGGTTCACCACTGCCACCCTCTGGTTCACCCCTGCCACCATCTGGTTCATCACTGCCACCCTCTGGTTCACCCCTGCCACCCTCTGGTTCAGCACTGCCACCCTCTGGTTTTGCACTGTCACCCTCTGGTTCACCCCTGCCACCCTCTGGTTCACCCCTGCCACCCTCTGGTTCATCACTGTCACCCTCTGGTTCATCACTTCCACCCTCTGGTTCACCACTCCAACCCTTTACCGAGAGCTTTTGTGATGCAGTGGCAGCACAAAAGATGCTCCATGGTGCTGCGTATTAACAGCGTGACACATCTGAGAGATGCATCAAAAGCAGAACGGGTACCTGCCCTATGGATTTGGACAGAAAGGCCTAGGAGAGGTCCAAGTGTATTAATATAGAGACACCTGAGCCCAGGCAAATTACACCACACAGACAGATTTATTAGTTTTGTATCAAAATTTATTTTTCAGGAGTAAATTTATTTTGGAGACTGTCTTTTTTGACTGATACATAAATATGTTTCGTGGGTTAACCTACACCGTAATAAATAGACACAATAAAAAATAAGTATAAATAGTGGTTCAGATTCCGCTCTAGCATATCATCAACATTCATACAGCATTCATTCTCAGGTCAAACAGCACCAAGCGATGATGGTTGTGGATAACATGGGGACCGATGGTTCGAGGTCCAGGTAGGTTCTGAGGGTTCCTGGATAGGAACAAGCGCCTACGCGCGTTTCGGTGTATGGTCCCGTCCGGGACTACACCTTCATCAGGGCACAGTGGGAGGGCGGAAGGGGAACCACAAACAGGTAAGGATTCTGTGAAATAAACATTAAAAACAGTGGTTAGGTGTATATACATTTTTGCGAGGGTTTAGGTGTGAACTAAAAGGCTCACATCTACATTATGACTACGGACATCCAGTTTGTAGGCGGTCGGGACTAGGCTTGCAGAACACATTCATAGCGTCATAGAGGTATTTATTTACAAGGAAGGGGAACCATGAAATTACAGTTTAAAGGCTATACTTTACTGGGGCTGCTAATAGGCAAGAATAACAAAAGTGAGGGGTCTGACTGGGAGCTGCACATTAATTTAATAGAAGTGCTAAAAATAAGGATGTAAAGATTAGGAGGAGTTTACCTGGTTTATCACGGGGGGGGGGGGTTTTGTCTAGCTTGAAGAGGCACTATAGTTATCCGCTTATGATGAGAATATGTCGAAGTTCACCGGGAAGTTTTCTGCGGGAATTTAACTAGTTAACTTCTCATGGAAGACCTAATTACTTCTAAGCATTTTTAGAGTCTCTCAGTGGTTAGCGGTCTGGCAAGAACATCAGATAAATTTAGCGATTTAGGCATACCTGATGGGCAGGGCAAAGAGTCTACTCCCGGGAATGTGCTCAGGCCGGATGAGGCTGATGACGTTCTAGAGCAAGTTGAAGGCACGGGGACCCTGTTAAAGAACAGTGCATGCTCATGAAAGTGCACAGTGCCGGTGATAAGAGCATGGAGCGCTTGGTTTAAACAATCACGCAAGATAGAAAAGCACCTGTGCGCAATTACCAGTGATGGCAGGAGAAGCTCTCCTCGGTGGATTCTCATGGAGTCTGCCCCCGAGAATGTGCTCAGGCAGGGCGAGGCTGGTGGGGTCCTAGAGCCAGTTGAGTGCGTGGAGACCCTGTTAAAGAACAGTGCATGCTCATAAAAAAGCGCAATGTCGGTGGATATGAGCATGGAGCGCTTGGTTTAAACAATCACGCAAGATAGAAAAGCACACGGGCACAATTACCTGACATGGCAGGGGATGCTCTCCTCGGTGGATTCTCAATGAAGGGGAAGCGCGCCGCCGACCAGTACAAAGTTAAATAGAAACCTATACAGGGAATATATACACAAAAGAGGTGGTTGGTTTAAAGAAAGGATTCCGCAGCATGTATACTCTAGCGCCTGGAGTGGAACTGCATGAGCGGGGGACGCGGGCTGGAAATCTTACCCGAAGGGTGTCAGAGAAGGTAATGAGGTCCCTCTGCTGTTTAGACAGTTAAGGTCCGTCCTGGCATTCTCATGGCTACGGGGATCAGCAGAGACGCTAGAGAGATAAAGAATGAAGATCACCGAGTGATTTTTGAGTGAGATACTTAGTAATAGGGTCTACAGTTCTAGCGGGCGAGAGCATGGGGGCATAGCAGACTGTAAGATATCAACTTACTTAAGGTCGCATCAAGTCGAGTGTCCCGGTCGGCGGACTCCACAGGTGTAGGAAACGGCTGGTCTCGGAGCAGGGCCACGCTACTCAGGGCGCCTGTATATATAGTGGGCTTAATGCTGTAACAGCAGTCAGCTGCGAAAGCACGCAACCTCAAAGAGAGCGATGAAATAAATGACGGTTTGAGATGGCCCCGTAATGGAAGGGAACTGAGGTGGCCATCTTAGAGTGGCGAAAGAGGTCGGGTTCCGGGATTGAACGGCCTCATATAGCATGATGGGGGGCGCAGAAAGGTGATGGGGCGCTACAGAAGATCGGGGAGGTGAAAAATACTAAAGATAAAGGATATTCGAGCAGGAAGCTTAGAGAACATAGAGGAAATTTGGAGCAAATAATGCTTCCAAGTAGATCACATACAGTGTTATTGGTGAGAAATTATGCGTGGTGTCTGTCAGTGGGCAGGGTGACCTCAGCAAGAGCTGTTTAATACTAGGTTCCTGCATGAGAATGATAGGCCATAATGGGGGACTCAGATTCCAGAAGGCCCTTGTCTGCAAGGTACTGCTCAGAGAAAAGCGAGGTTAAGGTTTACAGTAATGCATTGGCCCACGGGCATTCCTCGTTAAGACCCTTTTCCAAACTGTTAAGAAAAAAGATCCAAAAGACCTCTCGTTTTTTTCTCCACAGTGTGGGGTCAATGCCCGCCGGTGTTTGCATCTTTTCCAATATAGACCACCTAAGGTCGGTTTCAGAATGTTCGAGGGACATCCAGTGTTCGACAAGGGGGGGCTCCCCTTTTGCCGATACGTATGTTGGATTTATGCTCCCCGATGCGGAATCTCATCTCCCTGCTCGTTTCGCCAACGTATGGCATTTCACACGGGCATAAGATAATATAGACACAATTGGTCGTCCGACAATTGGTCATGGTGGAGAGATTTATACTGCGGGTGGGCGTGGGGATCACATTTCCTCCTATGGCGTTCGGACATGCTTGGCATCTGCCACATTTGTGGTTGCCAGTGATAGGGTCAGGACCAACAATGGACCTTTGGATCAATGGTTTCGAATCACGCATTTTGCCTCTTACTAGATGGTTTCTAAGATTTTTGTTGCGCTTAAATGCAAAAATAGGTTTGGGTAGAGCATTTTGGTCCTGATTTAAATTCAAAAGGAACCAGCTGGAATTAATGGCCTGTCTAAGTTGGTTGTTGGCCGTAGAGTGTCGCGTGATACAAACAATCGATTCCTTAGGGGTAGAGTTCCTGGGTTCGAACATGGAATCACGGTTGTAGTATCTGGCCCGTTTAAAGCTCTCCTTGACCAGCCGGTAAGGGTAGCCCCGTTGTAATAACTTCTCCTTAAGCATATCCCCTTCAGTTAAGAAGTCCCTAATATCTGTACAATTCCTCCTAATTCGGAGAAATTGACTGAACGGGATGTTATCTCGTTGACAGCGGGGATGGTAACTGCCATATTGAAGAATGGTATTACGGGCAGTGGGTTTAGTGAAAAGGGATACCGTAATGACCTGGTTATGATGTCCGACCCATAGGTCCAGGAATTCAATTTTGTCTTGGCTGAAATGGCTGGTGAACCTAAGATTAGGGTCAGCAAGATTGAGCCAAGCAATGAATTCAATCAGGGTGGTGTCATCCCCCTCCCAAATAAAAAACACGTCGTCAATGAAACGAGACCAGGCGCGCACATTTTCGAAGAATGGGGCCATCTCGTTGTATATATGGGTTCGTTCAAATTCTCCCATGTACAGGCAGGCAATGCTGGGTGCACACGCAGCTCCCATGCTGACTCCACCTGTTTGGTGGTAAAAATTGTTATTAAACTCAAAATAATTTTCCTTTAAAACTGTTTTTAGACATTCCATGATGAAGCTGGCATTCTCAATTTGGGGGTTAGATGTTAAGATCTTCTGTACAACGGTCAGAGCTCCTATCTGGGGGATGTTGGAGTAAAGAGACTCCACATCCAGGGTGACCAGGAGTTGCCGGTTGTGATGATAAGTAATTCCTTCCACCTTGGAAATAAAGTGGCCTGTATCCTTGATGTAGGATTCCAGGGTTCCCACTAGGGGCTGGAGGAATCGGTCGATGTATTTGGATAATGGCTCTAAGGCGGATCCAATCATAGACACGATGGGCCTGAGAGGGGGGTCATGTAGATTCTTATGGGTCTTCGGGACCCCATAAATGATCGGCATTCTGGTAAATGTGGGAGTGAGGAATTCAGCTTCCTTATCACAAATGTGACCATTGTGGACTCCTCTCTCAATTATCTGTAGGATACGGCGCTTGAGGGCAGGTTCCGGGTTCCTAGTTATTTTTTTGTAGTATTCAGTGGCAGACAAGAGGGTATTCATTTTTTCAATGTATGTGGGGGTGTCGAAAATGACGATACCCCCACCCTTGTCACATGGTTTTATAGTGAGAGTGTCATTAGTTTTCAAGGACTTGAGAGTTTCTTCCTCGGTATTAGTGAGGTTGCGGGATCCCTTGGGTATGGATTTAAACATCCTATTAATTTTGAGGATGACTGTTTTTTCGAAGGTCCCGACCTCATGGCCTATGTCCTCCAGGTTGGGGGTAAAATTAGACGGAGGTTTGAGGCCCGACTTGTTTTCATTTTCCTCCGGGGAGGAATGAGTCAGGAAGAATTTCTTCAGGCGTATTTTTCTGAAAAATGCATGAAGATCACTCAG
The DNA here is from genome assembly GCF_964263255.1 of Lissotriton vulgaris. Lineage (NCBI taxonomy): Eukaryota > Metazoa > Chordata > Amphibia > Caudata > Salamandridae > Lissotriton > Lissotriton vulgaris. The sequence goes on from NW_028252092.1 coordinate 1,041,169, forward strand.
GAACTCAAATTTATTGAACCGTGTGGTGGGCACAAAGGATAGACCCCTCGATAACAGACCCACCGTGTCCGGGGTCATGTCATTGGTGGACAGGTTAAAGACCGGAATTGGTCTTACCTTGTCCAGTATTGCTGATGTCGAGTCTGGACATATGGTTGAGGAGGACCCTGATGGTAGTTGCCTCTGTGCGGGTTCCGATTCCTTGGTTTGTAATTCCCCCGGCGGTTCCCTAAAAAACGATTGGATCGAAGGGGTCTATCAGTGTTATCCGGTCTACCCGGAGGGGGATAATTACTGTCATAATGGGTATCAAAATTTGAATTGTGGTTATCTTCGCCGCCGGAATCAGTGGTGTCTGAAAAAGTGGTTACGCGTCGATTACCCCAATTTTGGTGGCCGCTCTGTTGGTCCACACTGTTAGAAGCACTATAGAAATTACTGGCAAGGTAAGGATATGCCTTCTCTTGCGTGAAGAGGCGGATATCCTTGCGAAACTTTTCCGTTTTCCTCTTAAGTAAGTACTCGGAGAAAGAGTCTAATTCCGCCTCAATCTCATCGAGTTTCTTTTTAGCAAGGTCTAGGGCATCTTCTGATTTTAGTTTTTCTTCAAGCGTCTCGATTTCTTTAGCGAGCATATCTAAGATCTCACGGGCCGTCTCAATTATGAGCATCATCCAGTCCCTGGAGCATCTATTGGAGATGAGAGCCCATTTCTCCAGGAACTGTCTAATCTCTATGAAGAGGCCCGGGATGTTTCTAACTCGAAGGCCTATCGGTATGGTTCCCGCCTTCAGATAATCGAGAATAAACTTGGCATGTGATTCTGTGCGCTTTGATTTTTTGCGCAGATTAAGAAGTTTGGACCATTCGCCCTGTAATCCTTTAGGGGGAAGAAAGGCGGGATTGTCACTAGATGTAGCGCCAACCATCTTGGCGTAGTCATCATCGGAGAAGCCGAAGGTTTTAATGCTCTCCATGCGATGATCTCAAAGGGGGGATGATCAGCTCCGGGAAGGCTAAGCGTCAGGGGGGATGGCAAAAAAATTTTTTTTTTACCAATCAACCAGAAGGTTCAAGAGTTCAAACAAGTCTAGTCGGGGACCAGGTACAGTACTGGAGTCCAGAGGAAAGAATCAGGTGCACTGACCCCCGCAGCACCGGGCTGCGAAGAAACTTCAATTCAGAGGGGGACCCCACATCAATCTAAGGCAGGTAGACGGGGAAAGAAACATCAAAAGCAGAACGGGTACCTGCCCTATGGATTTGGACAGAAAGGCCTAGGAGAGGTCCAAGTGTATTAATATAGAGACACCTGAGCCCAGGCAAATTACACCACACAGACAGATTTATTAGTTTTGTATCAAAATTTATTTTTCAGGAGTAAATTTATTTTTGAGAGATGCGTCACGTTGTAAAGCCCTGAGCCATCAGGAGGCGCTCCGGCGCAGGGGAGGGCGTTCCTGCACAGGAACGCCTCCTAAAAGTGGCTGAGTGAAATCTACAAGAATTCACTACGTCACTTTTAGGCCAATGCTGCGTCAAAACCCTGCGCCTGCTTGAAGCAAGCGCAAGGCTTGATGCAGCATTGGGGAGATGGGGCCCCCCAGGGCATTGCTGGAGATGCGTCGCAAGCTCGACGCAGCTCCAGCAATGCGCTGCTTTTACGGCACAGATGCGTGACGCATCTGTGCCGTTTTTGCCACATGGTGCACCGCATTTAAATGCGGCGCACCATGGGTGGCGGAGCTGCGGCGCACAATAACTGGCGCATCACTGGGGATGCACCAGTTATTGTAAATCTGCCCCTATACATTTAGCCAACGAGGGAGCACTTACTGATTAGACAGTAGAAAGTTCTCCAGCTGAGTAGAGGTATTGCACAAAAAGCAAAAAGGTGGCATCTTCGTGGACAAACACGCAGGGTGGGATTCATTCTGCCCCTGTTAGACTTGTTTTTTGTGCCCTTCTGCCCTCTGTTAGACTCGTTATTCCCTTATTTTTCTGCCCTTCTGCCCCCTGATAGACTCGTTTTTTGTGCCCTTCTGCCCTCTGTTAGACTATTTTTTCCCTTGTTTTTCTGCCCTTCTGCCCTCTGTTAGACTCGTTTTTTGTGCCCTTCTGCCCTCTGTTATTCCCTTGTTTTTGTGCCCTTCTGCCCTCTGTTAGACTCCTTTTTGTGCCTTTCTTCCCCATTAGACTAGTTTTTTGTGCCCTTCTGCCCTCTGTTAGACTCGTTTTCCCCTTGTTTTTCTGCCCTTCTGTCCTCTGTTAGACTGTTTTTTGTGCCCTTCTGCCCTCTGTTAGACTCGTTTTTCCCTTGTTTTTCTGCCCTTTGTTAGACTGCTTTTTGTGCCTTTCTGCCCTCTGCATCACCACATCATCACTCAACGCTACCCCAGCATCACTCAGCACCACCACATTATCACTCAGCACCACCACATTATCACTCAGCACCACCACAGCACCACTCAGCGCCACTACAGCATCACTCAGTGCCACCACAGCATCACTCAGTGCCACCACATTATCACTCAGCACCACCACAGCACCACTCAGCACCACCACAGCATCACTCAGCACCACCACAGCACCAATGAGCACCACCACAGCACCACTCAGTGTCACCACAGCATCACTCAGCACCACCACAGCATCACTCAGCACCACCACATTATCACTCAGCACCACCACAGCACCACTCAGCACCACCACAGCATCACTCAGCACCAACACAGCATCACTCAGCACCACCACAGCACCACTACGCACCACCCCAACATCACTCAGCACCATCTCAGTATCACTCAGCACCACCACAGCACCACTCAGCATCACCACAGCACCACTCAGCACCACCACAGCACCACTCAGCGCCACCCGAGCATCAATCTGCGCAACCATTCAACAACAACTGGAGCAAATATGTTCTCTCAATGTTTCAAACTTTATTACAAATGTCACAAAAAGATGTTAATATTTCACTCCTGTTCTTGGATTTTCGTCACAATAAAATACACTGACCATAATCTGCACAAAAGTTATTTACAAAAGTTTAAGCTATTGCCATTAGAAATTAAAATCACTTTTATTTAAGTATTAATTATTTAAAAAAATTAAAAGCCATTGTAATTTGTAATATCAATACAGCTAAGTCACGTAAATACAAAACATGTTGCATTACAAATGCTATAGGTGTCACATTTGCAAAAGTTATAACTATTGGCATTGTAAATGACAAAGCTATTAATTTAGCTATTTTCAAAACCAACACATAAATAAAAAAAATTGTCATTTACAAGACCAATAGCTCAAACTTTCCTAATGCGAGACGTATTGCATTGGAAATGCTTGTTTTTATATCTGTCAGTGCTTCCTGTTGAGGTTTAATTTTCGTGACAGGCGCCTCATTGCCTACTTGTAACTATTCTCTGACCCTGCTTCAAGGGTCAGAGTAGGGTCAGAGAATAGTTGCAAGTAGGCAACGAGGCGCCAGGAAGCACTTACAGGCTTACAGCAGCAGGTGCCCAAGTTGAAGTTAATTTCTTTGTAACCCTTTTGTAAAAGGTTACAAAAAATTTGCTACAACTTTTGCACCTGCTGCTGTAACCCTGTAAGTGCTTGGCTGAAAATTCTTCCCCGCTGATTCGCGGATTTTACAGCGATTTCCCGAGATTCGGGGATCGCGAAATCGCGCAAAATCCGCAAATTCCGCGAGCAGAACAAATTTTCAGCCTATGCTTAATCTGGATAATCACCAGCAAGAATCCCCAGCCTGGAGCACTTTCAGTGGATTTTTAACAGTTTATCAAAGTGAATTGTGGGAATTGAAGTCCCACATTTTGAAGGACCATCTTGGAGCTTCCAGACCCTTGGAGTAAGTTTTGGGCAATTTGGGGCACTCAAAGGAACTTCAGGAAGTAGCTACAGAAGTTTGGAGAAGTTTGGAGCAACTTTGTAAAAAAGCTCCATAAGTTCACCGACTCTGCCTGGCCAGCCAAGTGCAATCCTCAACCGCAAGACGGCCTGCCCTTCAGGTTTTTGTCGATGAAAATCTCTGGAGATCCAACTTCCAGAGATTGACGGGGAGCTTGTAAGTACTCAAGCAAGCGAACTCTCACCAAATCCGTAAAGTGAAGAACATTGAGGGACACCGGGAGAAAAAGCTCCGTAACATAGAACCGCAAGAATCAAGCTGTCCACCTTCAACCACGAGCAGGCCTGGATCTCTGGTCCATCCTGCTGAAAAGCTTGGGAGGTTGGACTTCAATACATTTGATTAGGAGCTCAATTATTTTTTCAAATTCACATTTCAAAGCTTTATTCGGTTTAAAAAACAAAAACCACAAAAGCATACTTCATCGATGCGTTTTAAATTCATAAAATTCACATTAAAAATTTCCGATCTGATTACTAGCTAAAAATACCATTGATAGTTCATATTAATTACGCAATATATGCATTTTCTCATTTTTAGTATAGTACTATATAGGAGGGTATGTTTAAAGTAAACAGTTTTTTACATTTTCCATAGTTCAGTAACTATGAAAAGGAGAGAAAGTGCAATGTGCTATAGCTGCCTTTTCCAGTGGGAATTTAACTTTTTAAAATGCACTGCAAAGAATCAGAAGTCAAAGATGTGAAAAAAACAACAAAAAAAACAGAGCATATATTCTTAAAGTAACAGCATTTTGTATCCAATTTACTAATGTTTTCTCACATGACATCAGGCTAATGCATTTAATCAGATTCTCTGCTTTTTCTTTTCCTAGATTATTGTATATCATTTGGTGACCGAGGGTCCTCATATAACAAGGCCTACAAATGAGAATTATTATGACTTATTTTAATTGCCTCCTGGATAAAAGCCACTACTTCACTACATATTTTTTAATTTGCTAATCCAGATATGTATTCGAAGGCAGGTTTATATGAAAATAGTCTCTCACTTCGAAATAGAGGCCGTAGTATTCTTTCCTGATCCTTCTATAAAAATCACAAAAAAAGGATAAAGTGCACCGTTGTTTGATTTGATATACCGTCACATGGGCACATTGGCAAAGTGCAATTCCACTTTCCCATTTTTGGATAAGCTATTAAAAATTGGGCCAAATCCATACGTAGTCTTCTGAGATAAAATCTATGTGATATATTTGTGACCAGAATCAGGTAATTTTGTACCCCTATTCCTAAGGTTCTATCACAATACTCCTTTATCATCAGTTTCGTGTTAGCATCGACTTCCTTCAACCATGTACGTTAATTGATAAAATTACTCTTCAGCGTTTTTTTCTCATAATCGTGTATGTGGGAAGGGTTATCTAAATTCGTATTTGCCATACATTCATTTAGTATACTTTTCATATATATTAGCCAAGGCATTTTCTTACCATAGTCTGAAGCCATAGAGTTTTGATGACATCCTGAGTCAATTTCATGCTCTCTTTAATCCATATCCCGTGCCAAGTGTTTATACTTGTGGTGCTTATAGAATCATATATTTATATGCGCCCCCTAATTCCCTATGAATACTATAGGTAGGGTGTTGTAAATGAAGAGATGACTCCACAAGCAGGTAAGTGAAGTAATAGCTTTAATGCAGCACAGGTATAGGTAGGTCAGCCCCTCGTCCAACCAGAGCTCCAACTGCCAACAGGGCGAAGGAGGACTCCAGAACCCAGAACACAGAGAGAGATCTAGAGTGCTGCCCCAAGGAAGAAGCAAAGCACTGTACAACATATCTCCCCCCTTTGCAAGGACAGAAAACACAGGAAAAGGAAAGGAAACGTTAATGCACATAGTCATTCAAGTACATGGGTGGACGACGGGAGCGAGAGCTCCTCAAGCTGACATCAACCAAAGAAGAGGAAGGAGAAACAGGAGCACGAGATACAGAAGCAGGAACAAGAGAGACAGGAGCAGAATCAATCAAAGAACCACTGTGATGTGTACATAAAGATGTGGAGGCATCACCACCACCCACCTCCCCCCGTCCAGTTGGCAAGGGGATGGGAGAAGAAGGACCACCAGAGGACAGTAAATAACCATTACAACCATCAAGCCCAGTAGAAAACAGGTCATCAGAAGAAGAATCTTTACACTTCTGGTAGAGTGCTACTCTCCGATAATTCCAACTTTCGCCATTAGCCAAGACAATGAAGTGTGGAAAAACCTTCTTGACTCTGTAGGGACCCCTAAACTTGCTAAGACCTCTAGCAAGTCTCCCCGGCTTAACTTTAACAAGGTCACCCACAGAGATGGGCAAGGGGGTACTGTCATGAATTAAAGGCACATCGCCACCAGAGCCCTTCAACCAAGCAGGGGTCAATTTAGTTACTGGTGTGCGTCCACGCATTAGTTCAAAAGGAGACTTTTCACCACTCTTATGTGGTGTGGAGCGGTAAGCCCAGACCAGTTCCTGGACACGTTCATCTGAAAAGCAACCAGTCTCTACAAACATCTGAATCACACCCTTCACAAGGCGATTCACTCTTTCACAAAGGCCATTATTCTGTGGGTTGTAAAGACTAGTCTTCTGATGCCTGATGCCACATTCATTAACAAAAGAAGTCATTTTCGAGGACGTGAGTTGAGTCCCATTATCTGAAATGAGGACAGAAGGATAACCCTCGTTAATAAAGATCCCCTTCAAAAACTTAATGGTGGTATCAGTATTGATCTCTTTTACAAATTGTACACACAGCCATTTCGAAAAACAATCGATTAGAACAATTGCAAAACGGTGATCAGTAGGTAGTTCACACATGGGGCCTATGAAGTCTATGCAGACACTATGCCAGGGAGCATTCTCAAAAACAATCTTATGTGTAGACTGAGAGCCCAAAACTTTGAGACGCTTCTCGCCTTCTTTGCAGAAACTACACTTCAAAACACAATCAACTGCATCATTATCAATAGAGGGCCACCAAAAGTTCTGTTTGACACGACGTTGAGTGAGACTTTGACCCAAGTGTCCCTCATGGGCTAAGTCTAGAATCCTCCTTCTTAATTGGTTAGGAGGGACAAAGCGATCACCTCGCATCAAAACATCTTTCCCCTCTAAAGAAAGCTCATCCAAAATTTTCAGGAAGGGTCTGACTAAAGGACTAACTGTACTTTCCCTTCTTGTACCTTTAGAAACAAGACTGATAACAGCCTTCAAAGTCAGATCCTCCTCCATGCCTTTGGACCACTCATCATGAGAAAATGAACCACCTCCCACCAACAAAACATCCTCCATCACAGCAACAGCAAGGTCATCAGACGTGATCTCAGAACCACAACAAGTGGAAGGAATGGGAAGCCTAGACATACAATCCGCCTGGATATTCTTCCACCCATGAACAAATTCGATCTCACACTGATAGTCCTGTAAGCGAGAGGCCAGTCTCGCCAACCTTGGAGAACCCTTTCCAGACCCACCAGGAGCTAGGACATTTAAAAGAGGTTTGTGGTCTGTACGCAAAACGAACTTGTAACCCCACAAGTAGGTTCGAAAGTAACTTGTGCCCCAGACTGCGGCAAGAGCTTCACGCTCTATTACAGAGTAGTTAGACTCTGAGGTGGATAGAGGCCTAGACGCAAATGCTATGGTTTTCTCAACACTCCCATGTTTTTGTTAGAGAACTGCACCAAGGCCAATGGCACTGGCGTCAACCATCAGAATGGAGGACCGAGCAGTGTCAAAGGGGTGAGGACATTTCCAGATTTAAGTTCCCCTTTGATCAACTTAAAGCAGGACTCGTGCTCAGTAGTCCAACAAAACTTAACACCCTTTTTAAGCAAGGATCTCAGGGAAGCAGTCTTAGATGAAAAATCCCTTACAAATTTCGAGTAAAACTCGATCAAGCCCATAAAGGACCGAAGTTGATCCTTATCAACCGGGGAAGGTGCTAGCTCAATGGCTTCAAGTAAGTTTTTCTTAGGTTTAATGCCTTCTTCAGACAAACAAAATCCTAAATACTCTATCTCTTTCAATAGAAAGGCACACTTCTCTTTTCTCAACGTTAAACCAGCCTCATCTACCCTAAGTAAAACATCCTGTAAAATTTTATTGTGTTCTTGTAAAGAATCGCCATATATCAAGATATCGTCTTGAAAATACAGCACCTTATCAAGACCCTTGAAAACCTCAGAGACAAGTCTCTGGAATACGCTAGCGGCTGAGACTAGCCCAAAGGGTAGCCTAGTGAATTGGAATGTGCCTTCGCTGGTGCTAAAAGCAGTTAAGTGCTTGGAGCTATCATCTAGGCAAATTTTATGGTATGCATGTTTAAGGTCCAACTTACTGAAGAACCTTGCCCCTTTAAGAGTCGATACCAATTCACCAATGTTTGGTAGAGGGAACACATCAGCTACAACACACTTATTTAGGGAACGAAGATCTACACAGAATCTGATCTTGTTATCCGGTTTCTGTGAGATCACTACGGGCGAAACCCAAGGAGATGCTTCAATGGGTTCAATAATTCCCCCTTAGAGCATTTCCTCCAGGGTAGCCTTAACCTCATTCCGTAAAGCAAAGGGCACCCTCCTCACCTTGTGTTGAACAGGTGAACTGCCCTCTTTGAGAATTATGCGATGTGAGTAGCCTATAAGTTCACCTAACTGGTCCCTAAAAACGTTTCTATATTTGGCCAATATGTCTTCCAAGGATGAGGTCTCAACAATAGAAATCGGATTATCAGATCTAGGATCAACGACAATGTGCAGATCATATTGATGGTGACGACCTAAGATTGCTGGTCCATCCGTTGATATATATATTTTACCATAAGCTGATCTGCCTTTGAAGTCAATTTTAGCTTCAAAGAAACCTAGCATATCAATTTTCTCACCTTGGTAACCAGACGGGAAGATGTCACACGTCTTCAGTGCCCTTTCACCCCACACACTCTTCATTAAAGAAGTAGGAATTATGGTCCATTTGGAACCCGTGTCAACCATGAGAGAAATGATTTTCCCATCAATAACAAAGTCATCCTTAAATGGATTACCTCTCTGGTTCTAACACGAGCATACAGTGTCAGTCAGGACCAAAATTTTGTTGACATCACGTCTCAAATCATCACATTCATTAATGACTGTAATTCTTGAATTATTCTTATTTCTACACATTTTTGCGAAGTGTCCTGCCTTACCACAACGTAGACACTCTTTGTTATTCGCAAGGCAAAATTTCCCATCAGAAGAATGAGAAAAACTACCACACCTAGAACACATCTTTTGACTATTTTTGCTAAAAGATGATTGTTGCACATTCTTTTTCTGAAGGACATATCCTTTTTTCCTAACAATTGCAATGGCTGCAGCTTCATCATCGCTGTTTTCGCTAAGAGTATTCTTATTGGAGACTTCTGCCACTTTAGTCTCTAGGCCACTTTTCTGTAGTTCCTTCATACACTTTTCACTTTCTTCCACGACTTTAGCTAGTTCTATGGCATCTTTCAATGTTGGATTCTTCGCCACCCACAAACGTTCTTGGACTTTTCTATTGTTGGCTTGAACAACTAGCTGGTCTCTAATTAATTCGTCCGCCATCTGGCCGAAGTTACACTTAATCGATAATTCACGCAGTCTTGCTACAAACTCATCAATGCTTTCATCAGCCAATTGCTTATTTTTATAAAATTTATATCTTTGAAGGTTAAGATTCTCTTCTTTGCCAAATCGAGTTTCTAATCTTGTTACTGCCTCTTTAAACTCATCTAAGTCAGCTTGTGACCCTGCAGGTAGTACTTGTGGTAAATATCTGAAAAGGCGCTGTCCCTCTTTACCCAAAGTGGTCATTAATAGCGCTTTTTTACGTTTGGGTGAATAATCCTCTCCATCTAGGGCTTCAATATAGTTATTGAACATGACTATCCAGTCCTCCCATGCTATAGGTGGATTGCCTGGTTCTGACAGGAATTGAGGAGGAAGGGCAACATTAATCAAATGAGCCATGGGTAGAGAAAAACCTTTAAAGATCACAAATGGGGTAAAGAGTAAAATAAAGTTCACCAAACAGTAAGTAAATGATACGTTTTTAAAATGTGTGCTTACTCCAACAAGTAGTGAAGATCCGATGGCAGGTAACAATGTTATGCGCTTCGCGCTGAGCGTATCCTTGGAAACTGTCAACACTAGAGAGAAATACTTTTAAAATGGCCGATTACGTCCTGCGTGTAATTGACTACACGTCAGACGTTCCAGGCAGCGAGAGTCTACGCGCAAGAAAGCTGCGCTCCAGAGACGCTACTCACGTTGCTACGCGCTTCTGTGACGCTAGTCGTGTTGGAGCGGGATTGGTGACGCTGGTGACGCTGCCGCCTGAGTTGATGATGACGCTGCCGCCTGTGTTGTTTATGCGGTAGCGCGCTCGCATTAGTAGGCAACTCACCAAGGTTCTCAGACGTTGAAGTGCATGACGTCAATCACCGCTTCGAAGAGAAAGTCCTTTGAAACTGGAAACTCCACGAAAGGCTATTTTTGGACAAAATAGTCACCGCCAACACTGAAGACGATGTCTGCGTCCTCGCTGTTTACCACACGGGGTTCTTGAGGGGGTGAAGCTCTACCGCACTGTGTAGGTTTCTTTGGCTGCAGCAACACATGGAGAAACAATGGTCGGACGCTTCACCAGTCCAAGTCGCCAAATGTTGTAAATGAAGAGATGACTCCACAAGCAGGTAAGTGAAGTAATAGCTTTAATGCAGCACAGGTATAGGTAGGTCAGCCCCTCGTCCAACCAGAGCTCCAACTGCCAACAGGGCGAAGGAGGACTCCAGAACCCAGAACACAGAGAGAGATCTAGAGTGCTGCCCCAAGGAAGAAGCAAAGCACTGTACAACATAGGGGTTGAGTTAGGTACCGCTAACAGCCTTCGGAAAAAGGAATTTTCTTGTGTTTGAAGGCTTGCACAATTTGCCGCCCCCCATAGTGCTGCACCATAGCATGCACCTCTATGCACTTACTCTTGTATAATGTCATAATTTCTCTGACTGGTTTGTTGCCCATAGTTTTGGAAAATCTAAAAAGTGCCTCAGTTGTTCTGGCGAGTTTATGTTTACATTGCTCAATGTGGGCTCTCCAGCATCCGCTTTTTGTTAAAAGTAAACCTAGGAATACAAATGTGTTTGTTGGTTCGATAGGGACATTATTTACATGGTGAATCCTTGTTTTTGCTCTTCCTTGGCCACATACCATTGTAAATGTTTTTTTCAAATTTAACATCAAGTCTTTTCCAGACATAAAATCTGCAAATTTTTCTATGAGGAGTTGGAGCCTATTTGCAGTTCTTGATAGTAGAACCGCGTGATCCGCATAGAGTAAGATTTGGACATGGCGTTTACCAACTTTTGGGGCATAGGTAATTAGTTTTAACTCCTATTGACCCCATTTATGTACAGTGAAAAAAGAAGAGGGGCGAGAACACAACCCTGTCTTATGCCCCTGGGTTACCCTAAAGCTAGTGATACACTCTCCGTCCAACCCATAGCGAACTCTAGCGCTCAAGCAGCTATAGATTTGTGCGAGGTACACAACAATTACATTTGGAGCACCCATTTGGGTTAGTGTTTGCCACAGCTTACAGTGATTAACAAAATCAAAAGCACGTGTTAGGTCAAGGAAACAGAGATGTAAATGGCCCTTTTTTGTGATCGTATATTTACCAATCAATACATGTAAGTTAATGCATTGTTCCACGGTTCCTATTTCCCTGCGAAATACATTTTGTGTTTCAGCAAGAATGTTTTGTTCCTCTACCCACAACTTCCACCTTTGCAGTAGGATCCTGCCCATTAACTTTGAAGTTGTATCCAGGAGAGAGATTGGGCATTAACATTCCGCATCACTCCTGTTACCCTTCTTAAAAATAAGGACTATGATACTTTTAGTCCATGATATTGGTATCAAGTCATCAGCAATAGTAGTAAATATTTTATGTAATATGGGAGCCCAAAAACATATCCTTGATTTAAAAATATCTATAGGGACCCCATCAACTCTGGGTGCTTTTCGATTTGCACTTTTTTCCAGGGCCAAGGTGACTTCCTCGAGACTAATTGGGTTCATATTCGGAGTATCAATGGTTCTAAATTTCTCATTTATGTTTATTGACTCTAAAATGTCATTTATGGAATTATTTAATGTTAAAACGTAGGATATATTATCTGGATTAAAAACCTTTGTGAAGTGACTTATCCAGCCTTGGGTTTGCACTAAACTTTCAATCTTAACAGCACGATTTTCTTTAAAATAAGGGTGATTTATTGTTATCCACAATAGTGATGACTCCCTTGTATCTGCAGCCTGCATCAATTTTTTCCCATGCCTCATTCTGGATCTCCCTTTTCCTCTTATCAATAGTCTGTTTATATATTATCCTACGGTTTTTAACATGTTCCCTATCTCTGGGTTACATTTTGAGAGCATTTCTTAATTGCTGGTTAGCTTCCCTACATTCTGAATCAAACCAGCTAACTATTTTTTTTGTTGTGTTTTTGCTCTTCTTTTTTAGTCCCTGGGAAATTGCAGACGTAATGTCGCAGAAAGCCCTGATGATCTGTTGGTTTGATGACTCCTCCCTGTTACATACTTCTATATCATTTTTGCAGTCAGTCAGCAATCTCTCCACGAATACATTTTGATTCACCCCAGACCATTTAATTGAGATGCAATTGTCTCCCTGTGTTATTATAGTAGGTGCTAGGCATGCCCCTATCTGAGATATTTCATACAGTCTGATAGTTAAAATCAATGGATGATGGTCACTTAGGCAACTTTTTTTTACCTCCATTGCCACTATTTGTTTTTGGCCATGAGCCGAAATTAATATTTGATCAATAATTGAACACTGACCATGTCCTACAAAGGTTGGTAGCTCTTGAATTTCCTCTGGAAGCGATTGGTCCACCACTTCTAAGTCGTATTTATTAGGTGTCCTATTAATTTCTTCAAAGTGTGCGTTATGTACAAAGTGTACCTGGGGGTGCCCAGGAGTGGACGCCTCACCCTGGGGGTGCCCAGGAGTGGACACCTCACAGGGAAAGCCAGGATGGGTTCCACAGCGGTATTCGTACAAGCACCTTGAGACCCTTACGGGTGAGTAGTGCGCTATACAAGTATCAATTTACAAAGTGTGTGTAACTTCCACCCTCCCTGATCCCATGTCCACATAGTTTCCCATCTACGTCACTACATCTCCTGATATTAAAATCTCCAGCCCAAATAAAAAAAATTGTCAATCTTTCTTAACCTGATTCACGAAGATATTGAGTTGCTTCACTAAAGATGTAATTACTTGGACTCTTGTGTTATCAAAGACATTATTATAAAAATGGATTTCCACAAAAGACTGGTAATCTTTAGAGTACAGCAGCAATAATTGGAAATAGGGTGAGTTTGTATATACTTTCTTTAATGTTAACGGACATGTAACCGAAAGTAGAACTGCTAAACCACCCTTTGCTCTTCCATTCCGTGAAGGTGTTGCTTGCATATCGACTTTTGAGAAGCCATCAATATAGAAGCGTTCAGTGTGCCAAGTTTCCTGTAAACAATGATTTGTGAATGTTTTAGAAATCGTGGCTATACATGAATATTTAATCCAGTATTTACTCCAGCTATGTTCCAGGACACATTGTTCAAGTTGTTTGGTATCACAGTATTCAATAAATCAGGTTCAGAGCTGAGTCAATCACAAGCATCTAGTGGTGTCAGGGACTAACTCAAGATCAGAACAAAGGGACAAATGTGTCTCCGCGGGCCATATCCACGAGTATTCCAGCGCTTTGCTTCTGGTACACGGTTAGTAGCCGTATTCTTTAATGATTGACCTGGTGACATAACAGTGTTTTCTGGGCCGTTTTTAATATTTGCCAGGAGGTTTTGCCCCATAAAATGGGGTTTATAAAAGAAGCCTTGGGGTAGGGCCATAATTGATTTTTTTGGGCATATGGTAAGTTATCAGAGATTGAAAACAAGATCCTTTCTACACCCAATTTACCATTCACACCATATTTATATATCTTTCTGCCCTTCTACCAAGTTCCGTATTACATGTTAACCAATGTAGTACCATGTTTTTCAATTGGGTGTAGTCCTCCCTCCCATCCTGGGGGAGAGTTGGCACATTCCCTAATACCACCATAAATAGTGTGGACTCTGGTGGTAAATGGATAGTAGGCAAACCATGCATAGAATACTTTAGGACATCCTTTTTCACTTGTGAATTTTGGTTCCCATTTATATTTTTCCCTTGTTGGTTTGCTACGCCCGTGCTTTCATCTGGTCCTACAGTTGTACAAGAGAGTGCTTTATTACACTTGGGCCTTGGTAGGGGTGGTGGATTATCTTTAGTGATTGTAGATGGAATTCCTAAACTTGAACTATCCCGTGTCCAGGGGACCATTTGGGGATTTATTTCCGCCACACTTGATATACTATTTTTAAATATAATGATATTCCTTTCAATCAAGGTCAACCGCTTGATAATTGGGCCTAACTTTATATCCATAATATCTTTAAGTGTATTCTGCATGGATTCAAGGAATAGCATCATATCTTCATTAGTCAGCTCCTGTGTTACAGATCTATTCTTTGGGATTGATTCCACCCTTGACCATTTTGCTTCCCTCCAGGTAGCTGGCCTTTCCTTTTCACACCCAGCCCATAATTTACACTCTCTACCCCTCCTAGCCTTCCATGTGTGACTGGTCCACTGGTAGGTGAATTTAGTGAGGGACCAGAATTTTCACCCCCCACAGCCGGTAGACAGTCAAAATATCAAGTTGTTAATGTCGATGTACCATATTATCGAGTCCAAAATATCGATGGTAAGAAATTTCGAAAACAAAAATATCGTCGTAGAAAATATCGATTCATGTGTGTGTCAAAAATATCGAAGACATGAATTTCGAAAGCAGTAATATCGATGCTGAAAATATCGATTGACAAAAATATCGATATGTAAAAGTGATGTTTTAAAGTATGTTAAGTAATGATCTAGTTAAATGTTGTTTATGTATAAGGTAATTTTTACATTTAATTTTATTTTTTTTAGTTAGAAGCCTAGGAGCGGGATGTAGAGTTTATAGGGGATAAGGGTGGGTAGTGTATTAAAAAAGTATAGTGTAAATATGGAATAATAAATTTCACATTTGAAGTTAAATTTTAAATTTGCGAAATTTAATTCAAATTTTTAAAAAAAGCGAAATTTTATATAAAATTCTTGAGTATTGTTAAATGTTTTGTTCTTTGCTTTTGGATATATATTATTAAATTGTGTAAATATATCTAAAGTTTTCATTTTTTATTAAATAATTGTATATTAATGTTAGGAGCGGGATGTAGAGTTTATAGGGGATAAGGGTGGGTAGTGTTTTAAAAAAGTATAGTGAAATTGAAAAATATTAAATTTCGCATTTCCTTTAGATTTTAAAATTTCGATATTTTACAAAAATTTTTTTGTAGTAGTCGAAATTTGATAGAAATTTAGGGAGTACATTAAATATTAAGATTAATTTTTGTGTATGTACAAAAAAATATTATTAATATTAAAATATTACATTATATTTTTATAATATTTGTACAATAAATTTAGGAGCGGGATGTAGAGTTTATAGGGGATAAGGGTGGGTAGTGTTTTAAAAATATGTAGGGTAATTATATAAATTAAAATTTCGCAATTTTATTTAAATGTGCGAAATTTATAAAATTTAAATTAATATTTCGAATTATGCGAAATAATATCGATTTATTTTGAATATAGGGCTACATTAGGATGGCGGGCGGATTTGCTCCGCCAGGGTGGCGGTGCCACCGCCACCCTGGCGGAGCAAATCCGCCCGACATCCTAATGGAGCCTATGTTACTAGTTTTTTGCCCGGCCGCAAGGCCACCGGGCGGAAAACATGCTTGCGGTGTTTTGCACCGCCGCGGTCTCCTCCGCTATACTAATATGGCGGGGGGAATTGGGCTGTGGATGTCGGGCGGATTTGCTCCGCCAGGGTGGCGGTGGCACCGCCACCCTGGCGGAGCAAATCCGCCCGACATCCTAATGGAGCCTATGTTACTAGTTTTTTGCCCCGGCCGCAAGGCCACCGGGCGGAAAACATGCGGCCGGTGTTTTGCACCGCCGCGGTCTCCTCCGCTATACTAATATGGCGGGGGGGAATTGGGCTGTGGATGTCGGGCGGATTTGCTCCGCCAGGGTGGCGGTGGCACCGCCACCCTGGCGGAGCAAATCCGCCCGACATCCTAATGGAGCCTATGTTACTAGTTTTTTGCCCCGGCCGCAAGGCCACCGGGCGGAAAACATGCGGCTGGTGTTTTGCACCGCCGCGGTCTTCTCCGCTATACTAATATGGCGGGGGGGAATTGGGCTGTGGATGTCGGGCGGATTTGCTCCGCCAGGGTGGCGGTGGCACCGCCACCCTGGCGGAGCAAATCCGCCCGACATCCTAATGGAGCCCATAGTATTTATTTTTAAAGTTTGCTGTTGTGTATGTACTAAAATAGATGTGTCATTATACTATTTTTATATATTTACTAAAAATATTTTTCACATTATTTTATGAGTGGAATGTATACTTTCAAGGGGATAAGGGTGGGTAGTGTATAAATAAAGTATACTCTAATCATAGAAGTAAAAATTTCGCATTGTATTTAATTTTAGTTTCGATTCGAAAATTTATATAAATATTATTTAAATACGAATTTATGAACACCATTATGTTGTTGTTGTAAATTGAGGTATTTTGTGTATGTTTTAAAAAGAATTACAAATATAGAATGTAGTAGATATTAAATAAATAAATGTATCATATTTTTAGGAGTGGGATGTAGACTTTATAGTGGATCAGGGTGGGTAGTTTTATCAAAGGTACATTTTGTGCGTTTAGGGTCTGTTTTTTGTCTATGTGCGAAGGGGTATTTTAGGTGTTCAGGGTCAGTTTTTAGTTTGTGGGTAAAGGAGTTTTGTGAGATTTCAGAGTCAGTTTTCAGTTTGTGGGTTAAGGGGTATTTTTAGGTTTCTGGGTCAGTTTTTAGTTTGTTGGTGAAGGGGTTTTGTCAGGTTTCAGGGTCAGTTTTTAGTTTGTGGGTAAAGGAGTTTTGTGAGGTTTCAGAGTCAGTTTTCAGTTTGTGGGTAAAGGGGTATTTTTAGGCTTCTGGGTCAGTTTTTAGTTTGTTGGTGAAGGTGTTTTGTCAGGTTTCAGGGTCAGTTTTTAGTTTGTGGGTAAAGGAGTTTTGTGAGGTTTCAGAGTCAGTTTTCAGTTTGTGGGTAAAGGGGTATTTTTAGGCTTCTGGGTCAGTTTTTAGTTTGTTGGTGAAGGGGTTTTGTCAGGTTTCAGGGTCAGTTTTTAGTTTGTGGGTAAAGGAGTTTTGTGAGGTTTCAGAGTCAGTTTTCAGTTTGTGGGTAAAGGGGTATTTTTAGGCTTCTGGGTCAGTTTTTAGTTTGTTGGTGAAGGGGTTTTGTCAGGTTTCAGGGTCAGTTTTTAGTTTGTGGGTAAAGGAGTTTTGTGAGGTTTCAGAGTCAGTTTTCAGTTTGTGGGTAAAGGGGTATTTTTAGGCTTCTGGGTCAGTTTTTAGTTTGTTGGTGAAGGGGTTTTGTCAGGTTTCAGGGTCAGTTTTTAGTTTGTGGGTAAAGGAGTTTTGTGAGGTTTCAGAGTCAGTTTTCAGTTTGTGGGTAAAGGGGTATTTTTAGGCTTCTGGGTCAGTTTTTAGTTTGTTGGTGAAGGGGTTTTGTCAGGTTTCAGGGTCAGTTTTTAGTTTGTGGGTAAAGGAGTTTTGTGAGGTTTCAGAGTCAGTTTTCAGTTTGTGGGTAAAGGGGTATTTTTATGTTTCTGGGTCAGTTTTTAGTTTGTGGGTAAAGGAGTTTTGTGAGATTTCAGAGTCAGTTTTCAGTTTGTGGGTAAAGGGGTATTTTTAGGTTTCTGGGTCAGTTTTTAGTTTGTTGGTGAAGGGGTTTTGTCAGGTTTCAGGGTCAGTTTTTAGTTTGTGGGTGAAGGGGTATTTTTTAGGTTTCAGGGTCAGTTTTTAGTTATAGGGGTACAGGGAAAACATAAATTAAGATTCTATTTAAATTACATTTATTATATTAAATTAAATTTAATGGTATTACATTATTCTTTTTTTAACATTTAATTCTTTATAGTAATTAATTATTATTTAATGTCCTGCTGTTACTTAAATTAATTGTTAATTGGAGTTGGAAGAGTAAATTTAATATGTTCTGTGTCCTGCACTTACTCTAATTAAATGGTGTTTGCATTTCGAATTGTAAATTAATCACGGTTTTTGAGAAGCAATTACCTAAAGTAAATTGTTATTGGAGTCCGAATATTTAAACATTTAATTATGTGTCTTTCAAATATTGATATTATATGTATATGGGTGTATGAATAATTATTGTTAGAACTTCAGTGTATAGTATGTTATTTATTTACATGTGGTATATAGAAATAGATAGAACATTACAGTTATAATACATTAGCAAAAATATATAAAAATTATTTTGTTATAGGTAATACAAAATAATGACACCAGTTTTCTTTCCTGTAAATTGTTTTATTCAACACTTGAAATATATGAACATATATACATTTTATTAAGCTATATTTGGTATACATATAAACAAAAATGGAGGACAATGTTCTTTTAATAATCACATTTTACAGTAATTTTCTTGACAAGTACTTTTAATTTGTAGAGAAAAAATGGTTAGTTTACATAATGCAATGTATGATATTATACATACATAATACTATTATTGTTTCTTAATAAAACATCAAACATGTGTAATAAAAAACATAAGTCACAAATTTTTAATACATATAGTGATATACTGATGATGATATTAATTTATGAACACTTTTAAATTTATAATATAATATAAGTATCCAAATTAGAACATGTACATCATCATCAATGATTCTTTTAACATTACAATATTTTTATGTATGATTATTATTATTAATAAATACATTTTAATAATAACAATTTTCACATATTAGTCATATTGTAAACAATTAAATCTGATAAACAAATACATTATTACACATTTAGTTATATAATAATTTTAATAAATATTACATTAAATATTTTTATATTTTCATACTTAATGTAATAAATATTAAAAGTATGTAATATATAATTAATATACAGGCAAAAACATTTTTTATTCTCAATATACTATACAATTTTTTTTACATTACACATAATTCCGAGCCATATATATAACAATTATGGACATATATAGTAGTACTTTTCACAGTAAATATAATTTGGATCGTTTATTTTGTAACCACTCTTTGTCTTTTTGCGTTATTTTGGTAAAGGGAAAGTCGCGGTTGGAAGCAGGTTCACTTTTGAGTAGGTACGAATCTACTTTTATATTTTTAAAGTATTGTAAATTAAAAATAAAGGTTATATTTTGTTATTTTGGGGTTGGTAATTAAAGTATGATTATTTACATATAATGGAGTGGAATCAATACGTATTTTCGTTCACGACTTTTTGAGCCATTTAAAATATTTGGAGTTAATGAGTATGTGGTATAATTTAATTAAATTAAAAATAAATAGGAATGTTATGTTTATATATTCTAGGATATTCGTTACCGTTATGTCAGTGGGATTGTTTAGCTGTTTTTTTTTCTCGTATTTTGAAACAGCTATTTCCGTTTCCGATAATTTTTTTTTTTGGGAAAGGAAGTGTGTTTCAGTTGTTAGAACGGAGATGATTTACATTCTTCCTTTATATTTTGCGTTCTGTGAAATATTTTTCACACTTTAAGATAACAGTCGTTATTTTAAATGGCATTTAAATAGTCGTTTAATTTGGATGATGGATAGTTTTTGCTGAGTTAAAGAAAACATAATTAATGATTTGTTGGATTTAGTCTTTGATATTTACACATTGTTTTGTCGGTAAAGGATTATCTTTATGATGTTCTATTTAAAGGTAAGTTCTAATTTTATGTTATTTTATTTGGATGGAAGCAGTTTTTAAAAACAAATATTGTGATATAATAATATATTTATTTAGTCTTTTTAGAATAGTATTAAAAAATAAATTAGACTAAATAAATATTTTTTTATTATATTAAAATATATGTTTTTTTAGATTAAGGATATTGTTTGATCTCTATCAATTAATTTAGTTCTAGAAATTAGTTCAATGTTTTGGCTATCATTTTTAAATAATCAAGTCCTCTTGTTGTAGGATATAGTTGCACTTGCTGTTGAAGATATAAATACATTTGAGCAGTTTGTCTAGAGAGTTTTGGCTTCAGTTGTATGACTGATTGCTCCATGCGTAGTTCCTGAAAGCTTTGCTCTTTTTGTATAGCTGTGACTAGCTTGTATAATGTGGGTGTTGTACGTCCAGTAGAAGAGAGGAAGGCATTGTGCCAACCTTCAACAGCATTGTTCGTTTTTGCCTCTTGGTTGAGTGTTGGTAGATAGACATTCCACCAGGGAATTGCAAATTTTGGCTGGCGTCTGTGGCCTGACCTTTGTAGTCTTCCTACCCAGTTGTCCTCAAAGTAATCTAAAAGTGGGGCGAGTCTTTGCTCATTTTGGGTGTAGAAAGGACTTTCAATTAACAAATTGTAATGTTCGGCCACATCAGTTACTGGTACATATGCCAGAGCAATGAGATGTTTGATTTGATATGCAAAACTTAGATTTGTTGCATACTCAACACTAAGGGCAGATTTTTGTAAATGTCTCCAGAGACATTGATTGAAATGAAAATAACATCCTTGAATGGATGTGTGTGGGTAAGTTTTCAAAATAGAATTAATCATAGCTTGCTCGAAGTCTATGATGATTTTCATTGGGAAGTAGTCAGAAGTTTGTTCCTTTATTTTTTGTAAGATTTCTGAGTAAGTTGTGGCTTGTTTATTTGGTAATAAACAATATATGAAGGGGATACAGGTATTATGATATTGCCAATGAATTGTGTATAACTGGTAGAAAGGTTTTGGGCATATAGAAAAAGTACCATCCATCATCCAAGTAGTACTTTCAGTTAATTTTTTATATTGGTATTAGTTGCAAACATGATTATTCTTTTGTCCTTGCTATGATTATCATAAAATATAAATGGCTCGTCATTATGAGTAATTACAAGCTCTGGCGGAATTATTACTTCTTCAAAAGTTTTAGGAGTTGGTATATTGGGTCTATTTGCTTTTTTTGTTCTTGCTATTGTTCTTTTCATGGTAGCAATAGATGGTAGCTGACCTCTTGCTTCTTTGGGAACTTTAGGTAGTAATTCTTTTAGAATTACGTTGGTAGGTAGTTCTGATCTGGTACTTAATTCCTTTATATTTTCTAGTGTGGATCTTACTTCTATTTCCGAGATGTTTGGTGGGTGATTATGTTCAGTGGTATTTATAACACTAGTTTCCCTTGTTGTAGCACGGCCATAGCATTTATTGGAGTAATATTTTGTACACTTCCAATTCACTTTAAGGTCTTTTTGTTTCTCCTGAGTATAAATGTAGCCCATATAGCATATCAAAAATTTGCCTTTCTGAGATGTAATAAATCTTGCATCATCAGTCATTCTTGATTTCTGGTATCTAGAAAAGTTAATATACAAATATTAATATAATCTGAAATGTATAAAAGATTTTAAATAAAGCTAGTATTCTTCTAGTAATTTACTTACCACCAGTAATGTTCTATTTATCGAAAGTAGATGCTTTTTCAGTTAGATGTTGTTCTTCTATTGCCACGGGCTGTTGAGAAATAATTAAGTATGTTATAGGAAAAGTTACAATTTGTTTTTTGGTAACTTTTGTTTTACGTTATAACGTCTCTAAAAATAGTTTTGTTTATTTGAATTTAAAAAGAGAAATTTCCAAGATTATACTAACAGATGCATAAAAAGAGTCATTTTTATTTCTAGTACATTGTATAGAGTTTATAAAGACTAGTTGTGTTTTATTTATGAACTTACAAAGAGAATTATAGTAGTAGCAGAATGTTTGTTCTTTGATGTGAATTATCTGTTTTCTGTACCTTTGAGTTCTGTTTAGAGAGAAAGTTGATGAAAATTACTAATGCGTTTATATGTGATATAAATAATACACATTTGTTATAAAGCATTGTTACTTAATTGCTAAAAAGAACCGGGGATGATACATGTATTATGAGTAAAAGCACAAAAAAACATATTTAAGAACAGGAAGATTATACTAACAGATGCATAAAAAGAGGCATTTTATTTCTAGTACATTCCATAGAGTTTATAAAGACTAGTTATGTTTTATTTATGATCTTACCAAGAGAATTATAGTAGTGGCAGAATGTTTCTTCTTTGAGGTGAATTATCTCTTTTCTGTACTTTTGAGTTCTGTTTAGAGAGAAAGGTGATGAAAATTACTAATGTGTTTATATGTGATATAAATAATACACATTTGTTATAAAGCATTGTTACTTAATTGCTAAAAAGAACCGGGGATGATACATGTATTATGAGTAAAAGCACAAAAAAACATATTTAAGAACAGGAAGATTATACTAACAGATGCATAAAAAGAGGCATTTTATTTCTAGTACATTCCATAGAGTTTATAAAGACTAGTTATGTTTTATTTATGATCTTACCAAGAGAATTATAGTAGTGGCAGAATGTTTCTTCTTTGAGGTGAATTATCTCTTTTCTGTACTTTTGAGTTCTGTTTAGAGAGAAAGGTGATGAAAATTACTAATGTGTTTATATGTTCTATAAATAATACACATTTGTTATAAAGCATTGTTACTTAATTGTTAAAAAGAACCGAGGATGACACATGTATTATGATTAAAAGCACATAAAAACATATTTAAGAAGAGGAAGAAAACATTATTTACACAGCATTGTAACATTTTTTGCTCAATAAATTCTGGCTTCACACTATGTATTAAGATTTACAGGCTAAGAAACAAAGTGTAGAGTTTTAAATTAGGCCACTAATTGGCAAAGAACGTTAAGTAAATGTTAAACATATGTAGATACCTTTTTTAAATTTAAAGTGTCCTGTATCTTGAAGTTGAAGTATAATTTGATTTGTTTGTAGAGTCTGTTTAAAGGTAAAGTACATAAAGAAATAACAAATTAGGTTACAAATCTGGGTGTATAATTAATAGACAAAAAATATTAGCATTTATTAACAGAGCTATATGATTACTTACTTGTAGTTTCAGGACGAATTTTCTTGAAGAGAAGAATATAGATGTTGCTCCCAAAATTGGCAGTATGTGGTCACGAAGAATATTTACTGCAACTTGTATGGCTGTTTGTGATTGGTTTATATAGTCTATGTGTAATTAAGTTTGCCATCTGATTGGTCAGATATGTAAAGACGAGTTACTATTGGTTAGTTTGAATTTTTTTAAGTAAAACATTTAAGATATATCTTACTATATAGTTTATGTTGAGGAATTGAAATGATATATTTATTAAAAAAAACGCTTGTAATAAATAAAGATTATGTAAAATGAGTACTAAGTATTAAATAAGTATGTTTACAAAGAGTTTATATACAAATTTCGTCAGTTTGCGAAAACACAATTTAGTACACTAAATGTTACTTAATAATTTGAAAATACATTAGTGAAGTCATTAGAAATGTGTGTGTTACTTAGAGAATAGATTTATTGTTGTTATATATAAATAATGGAGTATAATTTAGCTATCGATATTTTGATATAGACGAAAATAGTGCTATCGAAATTTTTGTATTCGATATTATTGTAGTGTGTTATATGTAGTATTGAGTGTCGATATTATGGTATTCGATAATAATGCTAACGATATTTCTGTAGACGATATTTTTGTGCATCGATATAGTTTGCTCGATATTATTGTAGTTTTCATGTTAAGTATAGGGTGTCGATATTAGTGCTATCGATATTAGAGACACGATGTTATGGTAGGTCGATTTTTTGGGAATCGATAATCTGTCAGTGATTCCCCACAGCCATATTTGATGAATTTGCATTTACCCCTCTGGAGGTGATTTTTATAATAGTGGGACTGAGAGGTGTCTGCTGTCATTCACGAGAAAGACTGGGAGCACTGTCCTGAGAAACTAGATCCAAAACCGGTAGTCCCAGAATCTCAGATGGATCGGCATTATTTTCCATAGAGCAGGTGATAGCTGGGGGGTTGGAGAGATGTGGGATTATGGGTGATCTTGATAAACATCTATTCACTAGTTCTATCTCTTTATCCAGCACAGATGCCGCCTGCTTTATAAAAAGAGTACATGGTTGCTACGGAACCAGCAGGACCAGCTGTCTTACGCCTCCCCATTCGTTAAGGTGGGTTTCTGTAGCACACTGTTCCTCCATGCCTCTTTATTACTATTCAGCCCTACTGCAACCACAAGAACAATTGAAGCAACAATTGAAACAATTGAAAGCAAACATATATATCAAGAAAACCAAAAATCCCAAATTTACCTGGTGTTTGCACAGTTTGCACAGGTGTCTTTACTATTCAGAAGCCTTCCCATCCTCTAACGAATAGAAGAGAAAGCGAATACCAGCAACAATGTTTGACAACAAAAAGGGGGATAGTTACATTCAAAGGAATATTAGCCAAATAATATTTAGGAAAATCCTCAAAAACATCCAAGGGTCCATGTAATGTAATTGTGTTAACCAGTATTAATGAGGTTTGAGTAATTGTCCCAAAGGCAAGTCTTAAACTCCCTTTACCTTTACCCTACTGCCACAGATTATGCGAGCTGCACAGTGTAGTTCCCCGGCTCCGTACAAAGTGGCAATAGTGTATCGCAGGAGTATCAAGGATCAAGGGATTCAGGCTCTCCCGGGTCCGTACAACTCAGACAGGCTGACACAAGTAACAAAAGTAGCTGGGTAAGGTCCTTTTCCCAGGTATTTGCACCCTGAATCCTTTTGAACTGTACCAGGGAACAGGTTTGAGCTGGATTAAGTGGGCCCCTTTCATGTTCCTGCAAGCCCTTTGACCTTCACAGCCGCTTCTGGTGCAGCAAAGCATTTTTCATTCATGCGCTCTGTCAGGGAGCAGGGGAGCAATAGGGAGTGGGGAGCTTTCCAGCTCACGTTACTCAAGTTACTCATTTTACTCGCATGGCCTAGCTCCAACTCTGGCTCCACCTTCTCAGCCAGCGCAAATGGCTCCTGCCTTGACTGCCTTGGCTGTACCGTGGGAGCTCATTGCAAGGGAACCTAAAAACCCTCATTGGATCCAGACTGGCTGAGAGCTTCGAGGGGCCCCGGTAAGAAAAGCTCTAGGAAAGTTTCTAAGTCAGATGGTAAAAACCTTTGACCAAGACTTACCACGAGGGGTGGCGGTTCAAGGCTCCATCAAGGTCGGCCTAAAACTTTGACTTTTTCCTTGTCTAGCGGGACTAAATGTCCCAATACGTGCTATATGTTTCTATGTGCTATATAGTGCTAGATATTTAAAAAATCATATCTCCAGTTCCCTACTTTGGATTCTTTTCATTTTGGTGTCATTTTAAAGACAAACATATTTCCTATTTTTATAAATTGGTTTTGGATTTTTATTGTGTGTTGTGTCTTAATTATTTACTGAATTGGTGTTTTTAAATGCTTTACATACCTATCTTTCAAATTAAGCTTACCTGCTTACAGCCAAACTACCAAGGGTTGAGCATGAGAATAATTTTCTTAGACCTATACTGAGGCTTAGACCACGTTAGTGGCCTTATTGCCAGTGGTAAATATACATTTACTACTAATAGGTCACTTTCCAACAGACAGCAAGGCCTGGACATGTCGGGCAGTGGCACAGTTGAATCTAGGAAGAGTGGGAAGGTGTCAGGAACCTTGTAGGTCACTGGGACAATCAAGCCATTGACATGCCAGGCAGTAGCATGGCTGACTCTTAGAAGTGTGAGAAGGTATCATAAGCCTTGATGGCCCATGTGACAACAGTGAGATTCATTTCCTCAATCCTTTCAGCTTATCACAATATTCTAGAAAATTATACCTAGGCGAGCATTATGTGAAACCTGTGCACATTTTGGGAGCTGAGGGCTGATCACTACAACTTGCGTGTTATAGGCTTTGAGATCTGGTGTGTCTTGAAACAAGTGAAATATCTTAAACTCAGTCAATGTCCATACATTCCCTATCATGTTCCAAAATATAATTATTCTATCAACTGCTGCTTCATAAATGCATTGATTTAGTTTCTACTTTATTCTCACTCGCCGCTGTCACAGCTGTTCTTTGCTGTTTTTGATTTCTGTTGAATAAAATGTAAATTATATTAATTCTCAATTAAAATGGTTTCTTTTTCTTTCCATCTTAAATTTAAATCTCATCTAGCTGCAATACTAAGGCACCAGACTGCTCCAGCCGCCACCGCAAATCCACCGGGGATTGGTCCCAGGTGATCATTATGCTGCTGTATCTGGTCCAAGCCACAAGGCACAATACGATAGGAGTTGCAGTAGTGACGGCGTGCTCCCGGCTGTGCAGGCTTCCAAAGTTACACTATGCTGAGGTCTGTGCTGGCCCCAGCCTGTTGCAGGGATTCTGCCCAAAAACAGAACTATGTGCAGGATTATAGGATCTTGGTGTATAGGGACTGAGTCATCCTACCACCTTAGTACCCATACACCCAGGACCGACTAGCTATAGTGTCTCACTTGCTCTCCCTCTCACTCACAGAGAAACAAATGATTAGACACCCCAGAACACAACACTCCCAGATCTCTCAGGAATCGCGGTAACAAGGCACAACATTTCACTCGCACTCTTATACTGGTCCACAATAAGATCTGACAGAGAAACGCAATAGTTTAAAATATTTAGTTTAACTAACGTTCCCTAGCATGCAGTATACGTGCCACAAAAAGCAGGAAAATGCGCAGTACAAATACAGTCAGCATAGCAGCGAGTCCCTAAATCCTGAAGGGAAACGTCATCTTGGAAAGACAATAGAGCCTAACCTCCCTCCCCTTGCTAGGAATCATTATTCTTATACATTAGAAGATCTCTGGACTTTGTCAGCAGACTCCATACCTTAGCCTGTAGATTGAGAATCTACATCATAGGTGCTGCCTCGCTCTTCTCCCTGGAAAGGACCCTCTCCAAGTGTGTGCTACCTATTTGTGTAGTCTAATAAAACCAAAGCACGTTTATCTAAAAAATAGCTGCATTGGTATGTTTTGTCTAAGGGCTAAGGCCTGACCATAAACAAAATAACAAGGGACATTGTTGTTTGACCTCGCACATAATGTTCATTCATAATCCCAGGAACATGCAGAGAGCAAAGACAGCGATGAGTTCTCATGTGAAAACAGTCATTGAAATTATTGTAAAAATAAAGACGTGTGGTAACGTGTTGATGGGAACGTAGTGTGGACGACAATGTCCCTATAGGCCACGTGACATGCCTATATGTGTGGGCCTCACAGTGTGCCCTGGAAGGCTGCCTCTGCAGCACCTGTTGGGCGATGATGCTCATGGCGTTCTGAGTGAATCATTGTAGACAGCTGAGCAAGCGGATCCTTCCCCAACCCTTGCCGCAAGCACGCACAGATGCGCTGCTGCCTACTAATAGCGTTACTCTGTCAGTGTGGTGTAATTTGCAGAGCTCGCTTTGGGCGTGCCGAGGAGGCGCTATAAATGCATTACAATGCATTTTAGTGTAGTGATACGGACCACCACCCTGAAATGCGTTAGCCTAAGGGCTGGTGCGTGGTACCTGGCAGGGTTGTATCGCATCTATAGCCAGGCTTCATAACTTACACTATTGACTTTCACTTTGGTCTCACCAAAAGTGCTGACACACCTGCAGTGGTAAACGTGAACTCTAGCTAAGCATTGCACCTGTTTTACGTCTATGACTAGTCATGCCGCAGAAACACCTTTTTCTGCCCTTTCTAAGGTGTTTCTTGTGTCGGCGTCTGCAATGGTGTGAGGATCTTAACCCCTGTGGTCTCTCCTCTCACTTGGCTCCACAGAGCGGCCTATTCTGAGAGTTTCTGCCCTTGCAGATTTTCCTCTGCTATTCTTTCCATTTCAGCTCTGCAAAGTATGCACACATTTTAAGACCTCTTATTGTTATCAGTTGTTGATGTAGCTGCCAAGGTGAACATACCTGCAAACTGAGCATCTAATCTGCAGTGCTTTGACCTGGGCCTGTGTCTTATCTTAAATGGTGGGAGGGTAAATAGTTGATTTTGGCTTTGCTCTTTTGTATTATATCAACTTTGATAGGAAACAGAGAAAATCAGATGCCTATTGTCTTGAGTGAAAGGTAAACCTCATTTTGAAAGATCAATGGCCGGGTTGTTTACAGGGGAACGCATGTGGCCCCTTAAGCAGTGGCGGCTGCTGAGCTTTGAAAGGGGTGAGGCGCCTGAGATGTAGCGATTGAGCGAAGTGAGGGAAATGGGATCAAAAAGCACACTTTAAAGCTAAATCCTCACTTACCTTTGCTAAAAAAAAGACATAGGGTCTGAAAAGACACTCATTAAATATTTACGTATTTTGTGGTGTACTAAACCAATGAAACGTGCCGCTCTCCATTAATAAAAAACAAAAAACACAGTTGATGGACAGAATGTAGAACAATGTCATACATTCACCCCAGTACAAGGATCTGGGCCTAAATCCATCGTTTTTTTGCACTCCACACCACCCTGGGTTAGACACTGGCTATATGCAAATCAGCTCTGACCCTGTGCCTCATAGGAACAGTCCAGTCCGAACTACCAAGCCATGTCTTTCCCAGACCGGAATCAAGCATCCAAGGACCGGTTTCTGGCTATCAGCCTTCATCAGCCTGGATAGCTTGACTCCAGAGGTGTGGAGAGCCTGGGACTCACGTCTGAGCATACCCAGCACACTCGGGGTGAAAATTGCAAAAAACACAGTTGATGGACAGAATGTAGAACAATGTCATACATTCACCCCAGTACAAGGATCTGGGCCTAAATCCATCGTTTCTTGCACTCCACACCACCCTGGGTTAGAAACTGGCTATATGCAAATCAGCTCTGACCCTGTGCCTCATGGGAACAGTCCAGTCCGAACTACCAAGCCATGTCTTTCCCAGACCGGAATCAAGCATCCAAGGACCAGTTTCTGGCTATCAGCCTTCATCAGCCTGGATAGCTTGACTCCAGTGGTGTGGAGAGCCTGGGACTCACGTCTGAGCATCCCCAGCACACTCGGGGTGAAAATTGCAAAAAAACACCGTTGATGTACAGAATGTAGAACAATGTCATACATTCACCCCAGTACAAGGATCTGGGCCTAAATCCATCGTTTTTTTGCACTCCACACCACCCTGGGTTAGACACTGGCTATATGCAAATCAGCTCTGACCCTGTGCCTCATGGGAACAGTTCAGTCCGAACTACCAAGCCATGTCTTTCCGAGACCGGAATGAAGCATCCAAGGACCGGTTTCTGGCTATCAGCCTTCATCAGCCTGGATAGCTTGACTCCAGTGGTGTGGAGAGCCTGGGACTCACGTCTGAGCATCCCCAGCACACTCGGGGTGAAAATTGCAAAAAACACAGTTGATGGACAGAATGTAGAACAATGTCATACATTCACCCCAGTACAAGGATCTGGGCCTAAATCCATCGTTTTTTTGCACTCCACACCACCCTGGGTTAGACACTGGCTATATGCAAATCAGCTCTGACCCTGTGCCTCATAGGAACAGTCCAGTCCGAACTACCAAGCCATGTCTTTCCCAGACCGGAATCAAGCATCCAAGGACCGGTTTCTGGCTATCAGCCTTCATCAGCCTGGATAGCTTGACTCCAGAGGTGTGGAGAGCCTGGGACTCACGTCTGAGCATACCCAGCACACTCGGGGTGAAAATTGCAAAAAACACAGTTGATGGACAGAATGTAGAACAATGTCATACATTCACCCCAGTACAAGGATCTGGGCCTAAATCCATCGTTTCTTGCACTCCACACCACCCTGGGTTAGAAACTGGCTATATGCAAATCAGCTCTGACCCTGTGCCTCATGGGAACAGTCCAGTCCGAACTACCAAGCCATGTCTTTCCCAGACCGGAATCAAGCATCCAAGGACCGGTTTCTGGCTATCAGCCTTCATCAGCCTGGATAGCTTGACTCCAGTGGTGTGGAGAGCCTGGGACTCACGTCTGAGCATCCCCAGCACACTCGGGGTGAAAATTGCAAAAAAACACCGTTGATGTACAGAATGTAGAACAATGTCATACATTCACCCCAGTACAAGGATCTGGGCCTAAATCCATCGTTTTTTTGCACTCCACACCACCCTGGGTTAGACACTGGCTATATGCAAATCAGCTCTGACCCTGTGCCTCATGGGAACAGTTCAGTCTGAACTACCAAGCCATGTCTTTCCGAGACCGGAATGAAGCATCCAAGGACCGGTTTCTGGCTATCAGCCTTCATCAGCCTGGATAGCTTGACTCCAGTGGTGTGGAGAGCCTGGGACTCACGTCTGAGCATCCCCAGCACACTCGGGGTGAAAGTTGCAAAAAACACAGTTGATGGACAGAATGTAGAACAATGTCATACATTCACCCCAGTACAAGGATCTGGGCCTAAATCCATCGTTTTTTTGCACTCCACACCACCCTGGGTTAGACACTGGCTATATGCAAATCAGCTCTGACCCTGTGCCTCATGGGAACAGTCCAGTCCGAACTACCAAGCCATGTCTTTCCCAGACCGGAATCAAGCATCCAAGGACCGGTTTCTGGCTATCAGCCTTCATCAGCCTGGATAGCTTGACTCCAGTGGTGTGGAGAGCCTGGGACTCACGTCTGAGCATCCCCAGCACACTCGGGGTGAAAATTGCAAAAAACACAGTTGATGGACAGAATGTAGAACAATGTCATACATTCACCCCAGTACAAGGATCTGGGCCTAAATCCATCGTTTTTTTGCACTCCACACCACCCTGGGTTAGACACTGGCTATATGCAAATCAGCTCCGACCCTGTGCCTCATGGGAACAGTCCAGTCCGAACTACCAAGCCATGTCTTTCCCAGACCGGAATCAGGCTTCCAAGGACCGGTTTCTGGCTATCAGCCTTCATCAGCCAGGATAGCTTGACTCCAGTGGTGTGGAGAGCCTGGGACTCACGTCTGAGCATCCCCAGCACACTCGGGGTGAAAATTGCAAAAAACACAGTTGATGGACAGAATGTAGAACAATGTCATACATTCACCCCAGTGGAGTGCAAAAAAACGATGGAGTTAGGCCCAGATCCTTGTACTGGGGTGAATGTATGACATTGTTCTACATTCTGTCCATCAACTGTGTTTTTTGCAATTTTCACCCTGGGTGGGCTGGGTATGCTCAGACGTGAGTCCCAGGCTCTCCATATCTTGTTTCTGGTCAGTGAAGATCTGGCTTGACAGTTTCGGCTGGACTGTTCCCATGAGGCACAGGGTCAAGACTGATTTGCATATAGCTGGGTCTGAACTGGGGTGGCGAAGAGAGCTAAAGAACAATGATGGATTCAACTCTGATCTGTGACTGGGGGTGAGTGTCAGAAAAGTATCAGCACTCTGTCCATCATCACCTTGTGTTTGCTTTGTTCACCCTAAGTTAGCAAGTTATGCAAAGACGTGGGTCCTTTGCTCACCTTTCCACAGGATTCAAGCTGGCCTGACCGATGAGGGGTTTACCCCGAAAACAGTCCCAGGATGCTTGTTTCCGGTCCAGTGAAGACCTGGCTTAGCAGTTTGGGATAGACTGTTCCCATAAGGCACAGGATCAAAACTGATTTGCATATAGCTGGGTCTGAACAGGAGTGACGTAGGGAGCCATAGAACAATGATGGATTCGACCCAGATCTGTGACTGGGGGTGAGTGTCTGAAAAGTTACAGTGCTCCCTCCATCATCTCCTTGTGTTTGCTTTGTTCACCCTAAGTTGGCAGGGTCTGCCCAGACCTGGGTCACTTCCTCACTTTGCCACTGGAATCAAGCTATCCTGGCTGATGAGGGGTGTTACCCTGACACCGAACCCAGGATGCTTGTTTCCGGTCCAGGGAATACCTGACTTTGAATTTCAGGCTGGACTGTTCAAATAAGGCACAGGGTAAAGACTGATTTTCTGTATGACAGGTGTGGACTCTAGCATGCTAGTGACACTATTTTACTATGAGTGCACTGTATGCCAGGTGTTGACCCTAAAAGGCCAGTGCCAGTATTTAATTATATTAGCCTTTTAAGCCAGGTATTGACCATAGTATGTCAGTGCGAGTATTTTGCTATGGGTGCCCTTTATGCCATGTGTTGACCCTAGTATGCCAGTGGCAGTAACTTTCTATGGTGCCCATTATGCCAGGTCTTGCCTCTAGTATGTCAGTGGCAGTATATGACTATGGGTGCACTATAGGTGCACTTTCTGCCATGTGTTGACATTAGTATGCTAGTGCCAGTATTTTACTATTGGTGCCCTTTATGCCAGGTGTCGCTTCTACTATGCCAATGCTAGTATTTTATGCCAAGTGTTGATCCTAGTATGCCAATGCAGGATTTTTCTATGGGTGCCCTTTATGCCGCCTGTTGACCCTAATATGCCAGTGCCAGTATTTTACTATGAGTGCCTTTTCTGCCAGGTGTTTCCTCTAGTAAGCCAGTGCCGTTATTTTATGCCCTGTGTTGACCCTAGTATGTCAGATTCAGTATTTTACTATGGATTCTCTATATGCCATGGTTTGCCTAGTATGTCAATGCCAGCATTTTAGTATGGGTTCCCTTCATGCCATATGTTGACCCTAGTATGCCAGTTCCAGTATTTTAGTATGGGTGCCCTGTATGCCAGGTGTTGACCCTAGTATGCCAGTGGCAGCATTTTACTATGAGTGCACTTTGTAGCAGGTGTCTACCCTAGTATTCTGTCAATACGGAGCTGTAGAGGAAACAAAAAGAACAGGTCTCCCTCCTCTCAATTTGTCAAATACACACAAGACCTGTTCCCTCAGGCTTTTCAATTTACAAATGTGGACGTGGAATTTTTATATTTATCTACTTCGGTCATTCCTCACTTTTTACAAGGTAGTGTCCCGCCAAAGTCAGTCGTACCAGCTCTCCTTATTATTAGAGGAACTCCAGCCGTAAGATCCTCCTCTCATGGGCACTTCCCACCTCTACTTCTCTTTCTCTATCCCCCTACTTCTCTTTCTCTATCCCCCAGGGGGATAGAGAAAGAGAAGTAGAGGCAGGAAGTTATCGGCCTATAAGAAGTTGGGTGTGAAGTACACAGTGTGTGGAAAGGATTTGAAGTACAAGGGAATGGTGTATAAAGATGTATGCATTCATTCATGTATTTCTCCTATATCCAGAAACCTAATTTAGGATATGCCCATGAGAGGAGGATCTTACGGCTGGAGTTCCTCTAATAATAAGGAGTCCTGGTACGACTGACTTTGGCTCCCTTATGGGGATGAAATGCCCTACAGTGATGTGTGTATGTTTGCTTTTTAAAAAAAAAAAGTGGAGAGAAAAGATGTGTTATAGTAACCAGGCCGATGTATTGTTTTGTCATTTGACAGTCATTTTAAGAAAATTGCACCAGTGTCCGATAGAAGCGACGAATGACCCTGGCGATATTGCCTGAAAGATTAAATGGCAATGAAACATGTCGGCTACGAAAAAAAGTGGTCTGCGTATATGCAGCCTGTTTTACATTTCTGAATAAGCGCACAAGAAAAGAATAAAATTGGGAATCTGTGCGTTTTATTTCAGTTTTATACTGTACTGGGTCTTGTTTTGTTTTGGTAGTCGCAAAGCACATAGGGTGTGTTTTTTTTAATCATTTGATCACTTTTTTGAGACACTTATAAGTTTCAGCAAAATTGTTACCGATGATGGTAAAAGTGAGCATAGCGGGTGAGTACCAGTCAGCAATCTCGACTGGTGGTGCACATGTGAGGTGACATTTTGCTTTTTTCACAATTTTGGGAAAAATTAAACACATTTATTGGTGTGTTTTTTGGGGTATATATACCATGGTTACCCATCTTTAATATTTGATGGGGCATGACTGTCATTTGATAAAAACACCATACTATAAAAACAAGGCAAATAGAGTGGTGGGACATTACCTGAATGTGAGGAGTGACCAACGTCGATAAATATAAAAATTCCACGTCCACATTTGTAAAATGAAAAGCCTGAGGGAGAAGGTCTTGTGTGTATTGGTTGACCCTAGTATACCAGTGCCAGTATTTTATGTCATGTGTTGACCCTATTATCCCAGTGCCAGTATTTTACCATGGGTGACCTTTATGCCAGGTATCGCCTCTAGTATGCCAGTGCTAGTATTTTATGCCATGTGTTGACCTTAGTATGTCAATGCCAGTATTTTACTGTGGGTGCCCTTTATGCCAGGCGTTGACTTAGTATGCCATTGCCTGTATTTTACTATGAGTGCCTTTTCTGCCAGGTGTCGCCTATAGTATGCCAGTGCCATTATTTTATGTCATGTGTTGACCCTAGTGTGCTAGATTCAGGATTTTTCTATGGGTGCCATGTGTCGCCTTTAGTATGACAGCACCAGTATTGTACAATGGGTGTCCTTTATGCCAAGTGTTGACCACTAGTATTGTCATTGTCAGTATTTTACTATAGGTGCCCTCTGTCCCAGGTGCTGGGCCTAGTATGCCAGTGGCAGTATTATACTATGGGTGCCCTTTATGCCAAGTGTTGACCCTAGTATGCCAGTTGAAGTATTTTAGTATGGGTACCATGTTTGCAAGGTGTTGACCCTAGTATGGCAGTTCCAGTATTTTACTATGGGTACCATGTATGCCAGGTGTTGACCCTAGTATGTCCATGCCAGTATTTCACTATGGGTGCACTTTGTGGCAGGTGTCACCTCTAGTATGCCAGTGCTGGTATTTTATGTCATGCGTTGACCCTATTATCCCAGTGCCAGTATTTTACCATGGGTGACCTTCATGCCATGATTCACCTCTAGTATGCCAGTGCTAGTATCGTATGCCATGTGTTGACCCGAGTATGACAATTCTAGTATTTTTCTATGTGTGACCTTTATACCATGTGTTGCCCCTAGTATGTCAGTGGCAGTATTTTACTATGGGTGCCCTTTGTGCCAGGTCTCCCCTCTGGTATACCAGCACCAGAATGTGATGCCATGTGTTGCCCCTAGTATGTCAGTGACAGTATTTTACTATGGTGCCCTGTATGCCTGCTGTTGACCCCAGTATGTCAGTGCCAGTATCTTACTGTGGGTGCCCTTTATGCCAGGTGTTGACCATAGTATGCTAGCGCAATTACCTTACTATGGGTGCTCTGTATACCAGGTGATTACCCTAGTATGCCAGTGCCAGTATTTTTCTATGGTTGCCCTTTATGCCAGGCATTGGCCCTCGAATGCCAGTGCCATTATTGTATACCATGTGTTGACCCTAGATCATTCACAACGTGGAAATTATCTCGCTGCTAGTTTCTGTGAGAAAGAGGGGGAAAGGGTCCCCTGTAGAACTAATCATGTACATTGTACAAACCCAGCAGAGAAGCTCCAGTTTATATCCTGAGTCTCTCCAGTCCCCATTCATCCAGCCATTTATAACCAACAGTTGCGAGGCCCAGTAATACAGGTGGAAGTTAACCATGCCTGGATAAAGGTTGATTGCCAACATTTGTTTCATGCAATGCAACGGGGAGTGTCCCACCAAGAGCAAGGATCTGATAATTGCTATCAAATCCCAGGACCTTGCCACTAGGATATAATATGGAAAGCTTTGCAGAACATAACAAAATCTCAGCAAAATCCTTTAAATAGCACTATTCCGCCAAGAACCAGGAGGAGGAGGTGCTAAAGAGACATTTCATTCTGGTCAGAAGTCGGGGGAGATTAAGGGACCAGGTGAGGGCGGGTTCCACTGAGGCACGCTTACCAAGATAGAGAAAGCTAAAACGTTTCACAGGGATTAAGAGTGACTTGGCCCTGTTAGTGTGTAATCCTGAGACCTACCTGTAAAGGAACAACATTCTCTTCACTCCCAGAGGCGAGTCCTGTGGGATCATCAAATTAAGGAGAATATCATCCCCGTAAGGCACTATTCTGTCCTCCTCCCCCCACACTAGCGCCAGCCCTATATATGTGAATCACATTTAACAAGCCTCACTAGGGGCATGATGATAAGGGTGAAGAGCAACAATGATTATGGGCAGCGCTGTCGAGTTCCTATGGAGATGGGGAAGAGGGTCTAATAGACCCCCATTGTCTTGCACCTGTGGAGAGGAGGAAGAGTATAGGAGTTTAACTTATCGTGTGAACCGAAGCCCAAAGTCTATGCATGGCAGTTCTTGGTATAAAACCCCCAGTCATCAGAATCAAAGGCCTTCTCAAAATTGATAAGCAAGAGGTTGTGCAACTCTTTGATCTCGGTGTTTCGGTCCAGCGTCATATACAGCTGTATATAGCAATGCCTCATTCTGCACTGATCAGGATGGATCAGGTCCATGATAACTCATAGGAGTCTGCGGGCAAGCACCTTTGAGAACCTTTTATAATCGTTATTGATAATATATATCAGCCTATAGGAGGTACAGTGTTCTGGAGGACACCCAGGTTTGTGTAAAACTACTATGATGGTGGGATCCGATTCCTGAGGGAACCCGTCCATGTCCTCTAACTCCAAATAGAGATCTAACAACCGAGGCATGAGGACATCTCAATATTTATGATAAAATTCCACGGGGTAGCTATCTGGGCCCAGGGTCTTATCAGGATTCAGCTAGACCAGAGCTTCTCCTAACTCCTCCAGCACCAGAGTGGTGACCAATACCGCTCATTGGAGCAGAGACATCCATGGCAGGGGGATAGCCACCAACATTGAGGCAGCCGTTGGGACTGCAGTTGGTAAGCACAGTGCTTAATTTGAGCAGGAGCTTTCCGGTGCTGAACACCTGCACATAATTGGTTTCCAGTGCTCGCCACCGGCACTTAAATGTCAACACCACACTTAGGGCAGTGAGCCGCGAGGTGGCTCTGCTCATGTAATTTAAAGATGAGCAGTATAACAGTTGTTTAGGATAACAATATAGATGAAAACATTACTAATACCTGCCACCCCAGCCATTCCTTTAGCTTTGGGGACCTGGAATAGTCTGAACTGTTGCATTTACATGCGAGAGAGATGGCTAGTAGTTGTTTTGGCAGTGATGACAGGGGCAATGGGTGGTGCAAGCTGCAGTGGCTTCCTGGTCAGAGCACGGGCACTTAATATTTTACAAATTAAGCACTGGGTAAACATGATGGTGATCTGCAAAGGCCTCTGCAATGACTGCTGTGGTGTTGTGCTTCTCACTCCATTGCCCATGACTGTGGGCACTTTCCTAGAGGGCATATCACGAGTGGCAAGCCAATAAAGTAATTTACTGGACATATCTACAAACTCATAGACCTGAAAGAGGGTGGTCCCCCAACATTGGTGGGCCTGTACCAAAACAAGGTGTTGAACAAAATACCTGGCTACCTCCAGCTGTCGAGAGTAGGAGGAGTGGGGGCTTGCTGTTCATCATTTCACAAGTTGTAGAACTTGTATTGCTAGACCTATTATTTGGCAAATTTTTGCATGTTCCTGATTACGGATCAGAGATATTACCCACCCCATATTGCGACTTTGCCCAAACCTCATAGTTTGCATGTGCAGGAGATTGAACCCTGGTTGGATACAAAATGTGTCTAACTTTATCCCAAGGCAGTCAGAGTAATGGTTATCAGCTATAAACTAGGCTTTAGCTGCTAACTTGGTGTTCGGGTTACTGATGGGCTGCCTATATGAATATGGACCTGGGAATGATCAGATATACCTCGCGGAAAAATCTCCATCACAGTGGGAAGAACTGCTGGAA
Source organism: Lissotriton vulgaris (assembly GCF_964263255.1). Lineage (NCBI taxonomy): Eukaryota > Metazoa > Chordata > Amphibia > Caudata > Salamandridae > Lissotriton > Lissotriton vulgaris. Next base: position 1,079,029 of record NW_028252092.1, read on the forward strand.
GCAGCACCAGATCAATGTAAGTGAGGGTTTTGTCAGTTTTCTATCACATGGATGCCACACCCTCCACACATCACAGAGGCTTAATATGGTTATACAGGACTCCAATAAATTGGAGCCACTTATCCGGTGCACCGGCAAGCTGGTGGTGGAATCGTGCTCAGGATTAAGAACCACGATAAAGTCACCCCTGATGATAGTCACTCAAGTTGAAACCCCAGGAGCAGTGCACGGCAGCCATCCAATGCTCTCTTGGAAGCATGTGGTGGGATATAAACACTGAGGAGAATATAGTGTGATCATTCCAGAAACCTCTCCAGTCCCAGAAATCTACCCTGTTGGTCTTTGTGTATTTTTTATGTGATTCATAAAAAAGGATCTGGGTAAGATTAAGGGCACACCCCTTGTAATCCTGGGAAAGCCTGCATGGAATACACAGTGGCACCCAAAACGATGTAAGAAGGGGCACTGAGTGGTCAAAGTAAGTCTCCTCTAGCATGAGAATAGACGGGAGCCACCTCTTGGAATTTCAGAGCATGGCTGCCCATTTTATATGGTGCAGGATATCATTCACATTCTAACAGAGTATGGAAAATTTAGCCATAAGGCCTGTAGGTGCAGTGGTCATGGAGATAGATTGGACACTGATTGAATGATTGGAACTATGAGGCATGCTTTAAATGTCAGAAAGAAATCTCCAGTGTGTGACCTACAAGGTTGGAAACACTGGTGTGGGTCTGGGTATCAATAACTGCACACAAACCAAATGTTATGAACAACAGCTTAATCAATATTTCCCACCCCATACATCCTCCCTAGAAGCATCCGTCACCTGTAAACCACCCTGACAACCCAACATGAATTCCAGCACTTGGGAGACTCAGTGGAGAATCTCCAATCATCTCCCGACCTAAGGTCTCATCAGCGCCTCCTGGCTTAGGACCAAGCTCAGTGTGCCAGATGTACGACCCGTTTTTTGCATGCACAAACGGGTTCGCAATTTATTTGCGACTCGGTAAATAGGTTTTACAACTTGCTATTTGAAAGGGGCATTCCTTTCCAAATAGTGAGTCTCAAAACCATGTACTTATGTTTTGCGCCTGCAATTGTGGTCGTAAAACACTCGCAATTACGACCTACTTCAATTAGGTGGTAATGCATTGGCAAATAGGAAGAGTTCCCCAGGGGACTCCTTCCTCTTTGCAAATGTATGCGAAAATATATTTTAGGGCATGCAGTGTTCCCAGGGACCACTTCCTGCCCGTAAAAAATGAAACAAAATCGTTTCATTTTAGTTTTTTTTAAATGCATCCCTTTTTCCGTTAAGGAAAACGGACTTCATTAAAAAAAACTGCTTTATTTCAAAGGAGTCCCAGACTTGGTGGTCTGCTGAGCCCAGCAGGCCACAATCCCTGGGAGGACCTCTCATTCCCAATGGGCTCGCAAATTGTGAGAGGCTTATTAATAGTAATGATCCTTGCAATTTGCGACCCCATTGGGAATTGCAAACAGTGTTAAACACACTGTTGTGCATTTAATTTTGCGCCTCGCAATTTGCAACTTGCAATTAGTCACAAATTGCGTGGCACAAAATAAAATGGTCGTACATCTGGCCCAGTAAGTAGAGGATCACCTGGCAGCTCCTGGTCAAGCGGGACATAGTACCAGGAGGTGACACTATTGCTTGTCTACCACAATGCACCCGGGCCACTCACAGCAGATCTTGTGCATCTATAGGCAATCTCATAAGCCTCAAACGGTTTGTCAATATCGTCTCCCACAACAGTCAGGCACCAGAACATTAGGAATATGGAAATTACCACACACAATTCAATACTAATGGCCTTGCACACAAAAAACACAAATAACCCATATATGAAAGAAATTATTGTCCATATTCCAAAGCAATTCAAACTGTATTTCGATAACTTCCCAAGCTCAAAGACGAAAGAAAGCGTATTTTTGATTGTAGAAGATGATGTCTTTAATCTTTTATTCCATTAATTTTTTCTTTAAAATACAGACGCACAATCGACAAAACTGCCAACACGTTTGGTCCCTCATGGGACTTCTTCAGGGCTAAAAAAAAACATACCAAAAGAGACTATTTACAAATTGCTCACAATAAAAACATACTATACAGAAGAACCAGACAATTCATGGTTCTAGTTTTCAAGTGAGTTCATATTCAGATTACATCATCTTGAATACTCATTATACATTATTATGGGAAGATCATCCTATAGCAAAACAGAGCAATGTGTGTGTATTGTTTAGGGCTCTGAGAAAAAAGAGGCACACGTCCTTTGCACGTCTTTTTGACAGTGTATACTAACAATAGAGTGTACATTCAATAATCAGGTCACCCAAAACTTATAAAAAGACCCAGGACTAGTTTGATGTCACGGAACAATGCGCGGGAAAGAACATGAAAACATGTTTGAAGCCAGAATTACCACAATAACATCCCACTGGGTCTCATTGTGATTTCCAGTTCTTAAACCATGCCTTAAAAAGTTAGTTATTTTCTATAGTCTACATTTCATATGTACAGGATCCAATCAGCGAGGAAGTAAGTAGATGTGTAAGTAAACACAGTGAAAGTACTCACTTAACTGTGGTCTAAAACTACAAAGCTCCATAAACAGTTCTATAATATTTATTTTTCAATTTATTAGTTGCCCTTTTTAACTAGCAGGTTCAATCTTTCAATGATGAATATGGCCTGGGATCGCTAGATCACCAGGACTCTAGTGCGCACTACGAATAAAGCTTTATGCATAATGAATCATTTTCAATACATATTTCTCACATATTGCTTTATCATGATTTCAGTGAAAATTATTTACATAGAATCAATTTGTACATAGTCAATGAACAGTCAATTTGAATTGCTTATACATATATCATAAATCAATCAATACACAACACAGTTATTTCTACAACCCAATGCATTTCGGGGATTACACCCCTTCGTCGGGGGTCTAAAAAAAGAGAGAAGAAAGAAAGGAACACCTAATTAATCTCGATGCTTGTGAAGGTGTAAACTAAACTATCAATAATATTGCAAAATACTCTTACCTAGATAACTGTTTGTTGTATGGTTGCGTAATTTGTGAAGTTATTGGAGGTATCTAAACAAATTCATAAATGAATCAGTAACATGATTCAAACATCTGAAAGCACTGAAGGCTCTGTTAGAGCTTTTAAAAAAATGTACCTTGATTCCATATAAAGGAAAACCTATCTGGGAATAATTGAAAAAATAGAAAAAAATAAGTACCATTAACCGGTCTTGTAATGCATGTGAATAGTCAACAGCGTTATGAGGGTATATTGATTATCTTTGTATTGTGAGTCAACTCAAGCACTAGTCTCACCTGCAGTTCTTTTCAATTTAACTGCAATATTCTGGGATCTGGTGGGATAGAACAATAATGATTGTTGTTTATTGCCGCTTTTAGATGGTTACATTTATAAACATAGTTGTAGATATGATAATCAGGGAAAAAAGTTTACCTGCGAGCCTTTGGTCAATGTTTCGTGGTCTCGCTATAAACCGGCGTGTTCCCATGCTAGGGTGAACAAGCAAACAGGTTTCGAGTTTAGTGTTTAGTTGCCTTAGCAAGCAATATGCCTATTGCTGAACATTAACGAAACTAATCTTACCGGGAATGCGTGTAAAGCGGCGCTGTAACGGCGTCTTCCCCTGGTGCATGCACCAATGCTATTGTGGTATTATAAGTCCCTTCTCTAATTTAGTTAGTGAAACCTGACATTAAGAACGGACTATGTCGCAATCTAATAGCGGCCATGTTTAAATGGGATAGTATTTCTAATTTCGAGTTTGATATTCGATTGCCTTAGCAAGCAATTTACATATTACTGAGGCATTTCTAACACTAATCTTACCGGGAATGCGTGTAAAGCGGCGCTGTAACGGCGTCTTCCCCTGGTATATGTACCGATGCTATTGTGGTATTATGAGTCCCTTCTCTAATTTAGGTAATGAAACCTGACATTAAAAACGGACTGCGTCACTAACTGATAGCGGCCATGTTTAAATGGGATAATGTTTCTGGTTATTAGGTGTGAACTACATCAAAAGTATTGTTGCTCATGATATTTAATAAACGCTCCATCTATGTGTGAATAGAAATCGTGATTCTTAATTGAGAAAAAAAGGGGATGAAGAAGCGTTATAATTTTATGCAAACATTATAGAACGTTCTGGATACCATGACTAATCAATACACATAATAGCATAATTGTTGACTTTTCTGAATTAACAAAAGACAAAAGGATTTCATAAATCTAAAGATTAGAAACAGTATGGTGTAAAATATACGGTAATCAGTGTCTTTTCATTCGCAACCTATTGTTAACAGTGCCATGTTAGTTTTCGCCTTATGAGGAATTGGCTGCTTGTTGTGAAATTCAAACTAGCATTTACAGAAAGCATATCATTTCAAGTTTGTCATTTAACCCGTCTGGGATCAAAGTTTGTAATCTGCGTATCCAAAAAGTTTCTCGCCTAAGGAGAATTTTAGCATTATCAACGCCCAATCGTTGTGGGATCTGTTCAATGATTTGGAATCGAATTTGTGCAATGGTGTGTCCCATTTCAACCCAATGTCTTGCCAGTGGTGATGTCATATTTTTGTTTCAGATCCTGCTTTTATGTTCGGCCAAACGTATTCTCAATTTCCTGTCTGTTTTGCGGACATATAATAATCCACATGGGCATTTTATGGAGTATACCACATGTTCTGCATTACAGTTTGCTGAGTGCCTCAAACTTATGCTTTCTCCTGTTCTAGGATGAGATAACGTATTGCCAAGGATTGCGTTATTACAGTTCTTACAATTATAGCACTTAGTTGTGCCCTTGAGAGTAGATATGTTTAATTCCATGTCGTCAGATCTATTCAATATTTCTTTGAGGTTTCTTGACCTCAAGTATGCAAAAAGAGGTTTTTGCTCATACAAACATCCAAAATCACTTTCCATTTGTAGGATTTCCCATCTTCTAGTTATAGTTCTTTTGATTTCTCTTGTTGCTGTTGAATACTTTGAGACAAATACCATTCTTCTATTCACTACTTTGGTCTTTTTTTGTAGAAGTTCTGTCCGTGGTATTGTTTTGACCCTTTCCATTTGCATGTCAATGAGTTTTTCGGGATATCCTCTACTGAGATAACTTTGTTTTTGTTGTTCGAGACTTCTGTTGCACTGGTCCTCATTAGATGATATCCTTTTAATTCTCATAAATTGTGAGACTGGAAGGTTGTCTTTCAAAGTGGTTGGATGGAAGCTACCATATTGAAGTGAAGTGTTTTTATCCGTGGGTTTTTTGTATAATTGCGTGACAATTGTGTTATCTTCAATTGTGACTTGAACATCCAAGAATGGTAAAGTAACGGTGCTCATTTGACTTGTGAATTTAATCCTGGGGTTCACTTTGTTCAAGCTGTCAATGTTCTGCTGCAGATCTGCTCTTGATTTCTTCCAAATTAAAAAGATATCATCAATGTACCTTTTATAGTATAAGATGCCAGTTTGCCAAGTGATGTCTTCTAGTATGTACTCAAGTTCAAATTTGGCCATAAAGATGTTTGCGTAGATGCATGCGCCAGGAAAACCCATGGCCGTACCGCTCAACTGAGTGTAGTATGCATTTTGCCAAGAAAAGTAGCTATTGTTCAAACAAAATTCCAATAACTGCAGGATTAGATATTTTGTCTCTGTAGGTTTGTCCGTTCTCAATAATGCCCATTCCATGGCCTCAAGGCCTAGTTTGTGAGGGATCGATGTGTATAATGACACAACGTCAATCGTGCAAAGTATTAAGTTTTCCTCTGATTCCAAATTAAGAGAATTCACGCTTCTCAGAAAATGTGAGGTATCCTCCAGATAAGTAGGCCAGTCTTGTATGAAAGCTTGCATATGGGAATCGATGAATATGCCCAAGGTCTCAAATATTGAAGAACATCCTGATACTATTGGCCTGATGGGAGGATTTCGCAAACATTTATGAATTTTAGGCAAGAAGTATATTTTGGGTCTCCTCGGGTACATTTGTCTTAGATATCTTTTTGTTGTGAGAGTAATCCATCCTAACTCTTCAGCTCTGTCTAGAATTTGGTCCAGGTTGTGGGATATCTCATTTGTGGGGTCTTGTGGGAGTTTGAGGTAAACTTCTCCATCTAGAACATGTTCATTGCCTTTCTTAGTGTAAAATTCAGAATCCATGATAACGAGGCCTCCCCCTTTGTCAGCCTTTTGGATGACTATATCTTTGTTGTTACGCAGGGTGCGCAATGCACTCTGCTCTGCTCGTGTCAAATTTTGCAGTTTGCTTTTGTATTGTATCTTGGCCATGTCTGCCTTGACTAGAGTCTCAAATAAATCCAGGCTTTTGTGTGACACAGGAGCCATATAGTTGCTTTTAGGCTTAAATTGGCTGGTAACATTATCCGGTGACTCTATTGGGTTCAAAATGGTGAAAAAGTATTTCAAGCGTAATATACGCATAAATTTGAAAAAGGCCACTTCGGTCTCGAGCTCGTTTGTTCGGTAAGTACTTACGAAAGTCGGTCCTTTATTCATTAACTGCATTTCAAATTTAGATGGTGAATATTTGGAGATGTTAATGACTATGTTCTGCTCTGACTCCGTAGTCCCGGTTTTTTCGCTTGTTCTTTCTCCTTTTCTTTCTCTTTTGCCTTGTCCTCTTCTTGTCTTTTGTCGCCAACCTGTGGTGTTATCTGATCCGGTGGTTTGCCTAGGTTTGAACCCTTCTCTAAAAAAGGATCAGTAGTTGAAGTAGATGCCAAGTCTATCGTTACCGTCTTGTCAGAATCTTTCTTGCGTAGTTGTTCGTGCGGTAAAGGTTGCCTGGAGGTGCTTGTTTCACTATCAGAGACTATGCTCTCTTGGGATGAAGTTGTTTGTTGTTTCTTTCCTGTAAAACGTCTTTTGGCGTATACTTCTGCCCAAGTATAGGCCTCATTCAATTTATAATCTATTGTATCACGCTTAAATTTGCGTAATTTTGTCTCTTGCAGTTCTTTACCATATTTATCAAGTTTGGCATCAATCTCCTCCAAATATTTACTCCAAGGGTCTTCATCAATCCTTTCTGATAGTTCCCTTTTCAAATTGTAAATTTCCTCCTCTAGGTCTTTAATTGTTTTGGCAAGTTCTTCAACAAGTAACAGTATTAGGTCCAAGGAGCATTTATTCAAGATCTCGAACCATTTTTCCATAAACTTCGGGTTACTATTTAGTCGATATAGCATTGGTCTAATTGCCAGCCTCAATCCTCGTGGGATCCTTCTAACACGGTGGTATTGTATGAGAGTAGTTGCATGTAGACGTTGATTGAGTTCACGTTTTGAAAGGTATTCTAGTTGTTTGAGTTGTTGTACAACTGAGCCTCCCTGTGCATCAAAAGATTTGGTCTCCTTTATTAGCTTGTATATTTGTGTTGCTTCATCAGGCGTATATACTTTAGTGTTAGCTCGGTTGTCTGTTATTGCTGCTATAGATTCAAAAGACATTTTTTTACGTGGTGCTAATTCCTCGTGGTGCAGTAGTGAATTAATGAATAAATGGTTGGAAAAGGGGGAGGCCTCGTTATCATGGATTCTGAATTTTACACTAAGAAAGGGAATGAACATGTTCTAGATGGAGAAGTTTACCTCAAACTCCCACAAGACCCCACAAATGAGATATCCCACAACCTGGACCAAATTCTAGACAGAGCTGAAGAGTTAGGATGGATTACTCTCACAACAAAAAGATATCTAAGACAAATGTACCCGAGGAGACCCAAAATATACTTCTTGCCTAAAATTCATAAATGTTTGCGAAATCCTCCCATCAGGCCAATAGTATCAGGATGTTCTTCAATATTTGAGACCTTGGGCATATTCATCGATTCCCATATGCAAGCTTTCATACAAGACTGGCCTACTTATCTGGAGGATACCTCACATTTTCTGAGAAGCGTGAATTCTCTTAATTTGGAATCAGAGGAAATCTTAATACTTTGCACGATTGACGTTGTGTCATTATACACATCGATCCCTCACAAACTAGGCCTTGAGGCCATGGAATGGGCATTATTGAGAACGGACAAACCTACAGAGACAAAATATCTAATCCTGCAGTTATTGGAATTTTGTTTGAACAATAGCTACTTTTCTTGGCAAAATGCATACTACACTCAGTTGAGCGGTACGGCCATGGGTTTTCCTGGCGCATGCATCTACGCAAACATCTTTATGGCCAAATTTGAACTTGAGTACATACTAGAAAACATCACTTGGCAAACTGGCATCTTATACTATAAAAGGTACATTGATGATATCTTTTTAATTTGGAAGAAATCAAGAGCAGATCTGCAGCAGAACATTGACAGCTTGAACAAAGTGAACCCCAGGATTAAATTCACAAGTCAAATGAGCACCGTTACTTTACCATTCTTGGATGTTCAAGTCACAATTGAAGATAACACAATTGTCACGCAATTATACAAAAAACCCACGGATAAAAACACTTCACTTCAATATTGTAGCTTCCATCCAACCACTTTGAAAGACAACCTTCCAGTCTCACAATTTATGAGAATTAAAAGGATATCATCTAATGAGGACCAGTGCAACAGAAGTCTCGAACATCAAAAACAAAGTTATCTCAGTAAAGGATATCCCGAAAAACTCATTGACATGCAAATGGAAAGGGTCAAAACAATACCACGGACAGAACTTCTACAAAAAAAGACCAAAGTAGTGAATAGAAGAATGGTATTTGTCTCAAAGTATTCAACAGCAACAAGAGAAATCAAAAGAACTATAACTAGAAGATGGGAAATCCTACAAATGGAAAGTGATTTTGGATGTTTGTATGAGCAAAAACCTCTTTTTGCATACTTGAGGTCAAGAAACCTCAAAGAAATATTGAATAGATCTGACGACATGGAATTAAACATATCTACTCTCAAGGGCACAACTAAGTGCTATAATTGTAAGAACTGTAATAACGCAATCCTTGGCAATACGTTATCTCATCCTAGAACAGGAGAAAGCATAAGTTTGAGGCACTCAGCAAACTGTAATGCAGAACATGTGGTATACTCCATAAAATGCCCATGTGGATTATTATATGTCGGCAAAACAGACAGGAAATTGAGAATACGTTTGGCCGAACATAAAAGCAGGATCCGAAACAAAAATATGACATCACCACTGGCAAGACATTGGGTTGAAATGGGACACACCATTGCACAAATTCGATTCCAAATCATTGAACAGATCCCACAACGATTGGGCGTTGATAATGCTAAAATTCTCCTTAGGCGAATAACTTTTTGGATACGCAGATTACAAACTTTGATCCCAGACGGGTTAAATGACAAACTTGAAATGATATGCTTTCTGTAAATGCTAGTTTGAATTCCACAACAAGCAGCCAATTCCTCATAAGGCGAAAACTAACATGGCACTGTTAACAATAAGTTGCGAATGAAAAGACACTGATTACCGTATATTTTACACCATACTGTTTCTAATCTTTAGATTTATGAAATCCTTTTGTCTTTTGTTAATTCAGAAAAGTCAACAATTATGCTATTATGTGTATTGATTAGTCATGGTATCCAGAACGTTCTATAATGTTTGCATAAAATTATAACGCTTCTTCATCCCCTTTTTTTTCTCAATTAAGAATCACGATTTCTATTCACACATAGATGGAGCGTTTATTAAATATCATGAGCAACAATACTTTTGATGTAGTTCACACCTAATAACCAGAAACATTATCCCATTTAAACATGGCCGCTATCAGTTAGTGACGCAGTCCGTTTTTAATGTCAGGTTTCATTACCTAAATTAGAGAAGGGACTCATAATACCACAATAGCATCGGTACATATACCAGGGGAAGACGCCGTTACAGCGCCGCTTTACACGCATTCCCGGTAAGATTAGTGTTAGAAATGCCTCAGTAATATGTAAATTGCTTGCTAAGGCAATCGAATATCAAACTCGAAATTAGAAATACTATCCCATTTAAACATGGCCGCTATTAGATTGCGACATAGTCCGTTCTTAATGTCAGGTTTCACTAACTAAATTAGAGAAGGGACTTATAATACCACAATAGCATTGGTGCATGCACCAGGGGAAGACGCCGTTACAGCGCCGCTTTACACGCATTCCCGGTAAGATTAGTTTAGTTAATGTTCCAGCAATAGGCATATTGCTTGCTAAGGCAACTAAACACTAAACTCGAAACCTGTTTGCTTGTTCACCCTAGCATGGGAACACGCCGGTTTATAGCGAGACCACGAAACATTGACCAAAGGCTCGCAGGTAAACTTTTTTCCCTGATTATCATATCTACAACTATGTTTATAAATGTAACCATCTAAAAGCGGCAATAAACAACAATCATTATTGTTCTATCCCACCAGATCCCAGAATATTGCAGTTAAATTGAAAAGAACTGCAGGTGAGACTAGTGCTTGAGTTGACTCACAATACAAAGATAATCAATATACCCTCATAACTCTGTTGACTATTCACATGCATTACAAGACCGGTTAATGGTACTTATTTTTTTCTATTTTTTCAATTATTCCCAGATAGGTTTTCCTTTATATGGAATCAAGGTAAATTTTTTTAAAAGCTCTAACAGAGCCTTCAGTGCTTTCAGATGTTTGAATCATGTTACTGATTCATTTATGAATTTGTTTAGATACCTCCAATAACTTCACAAATTACGCAACCATACAACAAACAGTTATCTAGGTAAGAGTATTGTGCAATATTATTGATAGTTTAGTTTACACCTTCACAAGCATCGAGATTAATTAGGTGTTCCTTTCTTTCTTCTCTCTTTTTTTAGACCCCCGACGAAGGGGTGTAATCCCCGAAATGCATTGGGTTGTAGAAATAACTGTGTTGTGTATTGATTGATTTATGATATATGTATAAGCAATTCAAATTGACTGTTCATTGACTATGTACAAATTGATTCTATGTAAATAATTTTCACTGAAATCATGATAAAGCAATATGTGAGAAATATGTATTGAAAATGATTCATTATGCATGAAGCTTTATTCGTAGTGCGCACTAGAGTCCTGGTGATCTAGCGATCCCAGGCCATATTCATTATTCTATAGGAGTTCTGCAGGCACTAATCTAGTGCAGCACACATACCGTACAAACAATTTAGGTTGAACAACTGAGTGCAATTCCTCCAACCATTTATTCATTAATTCACTACTGCACCACGAGGAATTAGCACCACGTAAAAAAATGTCTTTTGAATCTATAGCAGCAATAACAGACAACCGAGCTAACACTAAAGTATATACGCCTGATGAAGCAACACAAATATACAAGCTAATAAAGGAGACCAAATCTTTTGATGCACAGGGAGGCTCAGTTGTACAACAACTCAAACAACTAGAATACCTTTCAAAACGTGAACTCAATCAACGTCTACATGCAACTACTCTCATACAATACCACCGTGTTAGAAGGATCCCACGAGGATTGAGGCTGGCAATTAGACCAATGCTATATCGACTAAATAGTAACCCGAAGTTTATGGAAAAATGGTTCGAGATCTTGAATAAATGCTCCTTGGACCTAATACTGTTACTTGTTGAAGAACTTGCCAAAACAATTAAAGACCTAGAGGAGGAAATTTACAATTTGAAAAGGGAACTATCAGAAAGGATTGATGAAGACCCTTGGAGTAAATATTTGGAGGAGATTGATGCCAAACTTGATAAATATGGTAAAGAACTGCAAGAGACAAAATTACGCAAATTTAAGCGTGATACAATAGATTATAAATTGAATGAGGCCTATATTTGGGCAGAAGTATACGCCAAAAGACGTTTTACAGGAAAGAAACAACAAACAACTTCATCCCAAGAGGGCATAGTCTCTGATAGTGAAACAAGCACCTCCAGGCAACCTTTACCGCATGAAAAACTACGCAAGAAAGATTCTGACAAGACGGTAACGATAGACTTGGCATCTACTTCAACTAATGATCCTTTTTTAGAGAAGGGTTCAAACCTAGGCAAACCACCGGATCAGATAACACCACAGGTTGGCGACAAAAGACAAGAAGAGGACAAGGCAAAAGAGAAAGAAAAGGAGAAAGAACAAGCGAAAAAACCGGGACTACGGAGTCAGAGCAGAACATAGTCATTAACATCTCCAAATATTCACCATCTAAATTTGAAATGCAGTTAATGAATAAAGGACCGACTTTCGTAAGTACTTACCGAACAAACGAGCTCGAGACCGAAGTGGCCTTTTTCAAATTTATGCGTATATTACGCTTGAAATACTTTTTCACCATTTTGAACCCAATAGAGTCACCGGATAATGTTACCAGCCAATTTAAGCCTAAAAGCAACTATATGGCTCCTGTGTCACACAAAAGCCTGGATTTATTTGAGACTCTAGTCAAGGCAGACATGGCCAAGATACAATACAAAAGCAAACTGCAAAATTTGACACGAGCAGAGCAGAGTGCATTGCGCACCCTGCGTAACAACAAAGATATAGTCATCCAAAAGGCTGACAAAGGGGGAGGCCTCGTTATCATGGATTCTGAATTTTACACTAAGAAAGGCAATGAACATGTTCTAGATGGAGAAGTTTACCTCAAACTCCCACAAGACCCCACAAATGAGATATCCCACAACCTGGACCAAATTCTAGACAGAGCTGAAGAGTTAGGATGGATTACTCTCACAACAAAAAGATATCTAAGACAAATGTACCCGAGGAGACCCAAAATATACTTCTTGCCTAAAATTCATAAATGTTTGCGAAATCCTCCCATCAGGCCAATAGTATCAGGATGTTCTTCAATATTTGAGACCTTGGGCATATTCATCGATTCCCATATGCAAGCTTTCATACAAGACTGGCCTACTTCTCTGGAGGATACCTCACATTTTCTGAGAAGCGTGAATTCTCTTAATTTGGAATCAGAGGAAAACTTAATACTTTGCACGATTGACGTTGTGTCATTATACACATCGATCCCTCACAAACTAGGCCTTGAGGCCATGGAATGGGCATTATTGAGAACGGACAAACCTACAGAGACAAAATATCTAATCCTGCAGTTATTGGAATTTTGTTTGAACAATAGCTACTTTTCTTGGCAAAATGCATACTACACTCAGTTGAGCGGTACGGCCATGGGTTTTCCTGGCGCATGCATCTACGCAAACATCTTTATGGCCAAATTTGAACTTGAGTACATACTAGAAGACATCACTTGGCAAACTGGCATCTTATACTATAAAAGGTACATTGATGATATCTTTTTAATTTGGAAGAAATCAAGAGCAGATCTGCAGCAGAACATTGACAGCTTGAACAAAGTGAACCCCAGGATTAAATTCACAAGTCAAATGAGCACCGTTACTTTACCATTCTTGGATGTTCAAGTCACAATTGAAGATAACACAATTGTCACGCAATTATACAAAAAACCCACGGATAAAAACACTTCACTTCAATATGGTAGCTTCCATCCAACCACTTTGAAAGACAACCTTCCAGTCTCACAATTTATGAGAATTAAAAGGATATCATCTAATGAGGACCAGTGCAACAGAAGTCTCGAACAACAAAAACAAAGTTATCTCAGTAGAGGATATCCCGAAAAACTCATTGACATGCAAATGGAAAGGGTCAAAACAATACCACGGACAGAACTTCTACAAAAAAAGACCAAAGTAGTGAATAGAAGAATGGTATTTGTCTCAAAGTATTCAACAGCAACAAGAGAAATCAAAAGAACTATAACTAGAAGATGGGAAATCCTACAAATGGAAAGTGATTTTGGATGTTTGTATGAGCAAAAACCTCTTTTTGCATACTTGAGGTCAAGAAACCTCAAAGAAATATTGAATAGATCTGACGACATGGAATTAAACATATCTACTCTCAAGGGCACAACTAAGTGCTATAATTGTAAGAACTGTAATAACGCAATCCTTGGCAATACGTTATCTCATCCTAGAACAGGAGAAAGCATAAGTTTGAGGCACTCAGCAAACTGTAATGCAGAACATGTGGTATACTCCATAAAATGCCCATGTGGATTATTATATGTCGGCAAAACAGACAGGAAATTGAGAATACGTTTGGCCGAACATAAAAGCAGGATCCGAAACAAAAATATGACATCACCACTGGCAAGACATTGGGTTGAAATGGGACACACCATTGCACAAATTCGATTCCAAATCATTGAACAGATCCCACAACGATTGGGCGTTGATAATGCTAAAATTCTCCTTAGGCGAGAAACTTTTTGGATACGCAGATTACAAACTTTGATCCCAGACGGGTTAAATGACAAACTTGAAATGATATGCTTTCTGTAAATGCTAGTTTGAATTCCACAACAAGCAGCCAATTCCTCATAAGGCGAAAACTAACATGGCACTGTTAACAATAGGTTGCGAATGAAAAGACACTGATTACCGTATATTTTACACCATACTGTTTCTAATCTTTAGATTTATGAAATCCTTTTGTCTTTTGTTAATTCAGAAAAGTCAACAATTATGCTATTATGTGTATTGATTAGTCATGGTATCCAGAACGTTCTATAATGTTTGCATAAAATTATAACGCTTCTTCATCGCCTTTTTTTTCTCAATTAAGAATCACGATTTCTATTCACACATAGATGGAGCGTTTATTAAATATCATGAGCAACAATACTTTTGATGTAGTTCACACCTAATAACCAGAAACATTATCCCATTTAAACATGGCCGCTATCAGTTAGTGACGCAGTCCGTTTTTAATGTCAGGTTTCATTACCTAAATTAGAGAAGGGACTCATAATACCACAATAGCATCGGTACATATACCAGGGGAAGACGCCGTTACAGCGCCGCTTTACACGCATCTCCGGTAAGATTAGTGTTAGAAATGCCTCAGTAATATGTAAATTGCTTGCTAAGGCAATCGAATATCAAACTCGAAATTAGAAATACTATCCCATTTAAACATGGCCGCTATTAGATTGCGACATAGTCCGTTCTTAATGTCAGGTTTCACTAACTAAATTAGAGAAGGGACTTATAATACCACAATAGCATTGGTGCATGCACCAGGGGAAGACGCTGTTACAGCGCCGCTTTACACGCATTCCCGGTAAGATTAGTTTCGTTAATGTTCCAGCAATAGGCATATTGCTTGCTAAGGCAACTAAACACTAAACTCGAAACCTGTTTGCTTGTTCACCCTAGCATGGGAACACGCCGGTTTATAGCGAGACCACGAAACATTGACCAAAGGCTCGCAGGTAAACTTTTTTCCCTGATTATCATATCTACAACTATGTTTATAAATGTAACCATCTAAAAGCGGCAATAAACAACAATCATTATTGTTCTATCCCACCAGATCCCAGAATATTGCAGTTAAATTGAAAAGAACTGCAGGTGAGACTAGTGCTTGAGTTGACTCACAATACAAAGATAATCAATATACCCTCATAACTCTGTTGACTATTCACATGCATTACAAGACCGGTTAATGGTACTTATTTTTTTCTATTTTTTCAATTATTCCCAGATAGGTTTTCCTTTATATGGAATCAAGGTAAATTTTTTTAAAAGCTCTAACAGAGCCTTCAGTGCTTTCAGATGTTTGAATCATGTTACTGATTCATTTATGAATTTGTTTAGATACCTCCAATAACTTCACAAATTACGCAACCATACAACAAACAGTTATCTAGGTAAGAGTATTGTGCAATATTATTGATAGTTTAGTTTACACCTTCACAAGCATCGAGATTAATTAGGTGTTCCTTTCTTTCTTCTCTCTTTTTTTAGACCCCCGACGAAGGGGTGTAATCCCCGAAATGCATTGGGTTGTAGAAATAACTGTGTTGTGTATTGATTGATTTATGATATATGTATAAGCAATTCAAATTGACTGTTCATTGACTATGTACAAATTGATTCTATGTAAATAATTTTCACTGAAATCATGATAAAGCAATATGTGAGAAATATGTATTGAAAATGATTCATTATGCATAAAGCTTTATTCGTAGTGCGCACTAGAGTCCTGGTGATCTAGCGATCCCAGGCCATATTCATTATTCTATAGGAGTTCTGCAGGCACTAATCTAGTGCAGCACACATACCGTACAAACAATTTAGGTTGAACAACTGAGTGCAATTCCTCCAACCATTTATTCATCAATCTTTCAATGGCCACTGTTGCACAGAGTCTGCAGAATCAAACGAGTTCACTGACAGTTTCTCATAGATGGTAACATTGTATTTTAATCTCACAAAGTTTGAGAATACCATCATTAAACACTCTCTTGATAATGTTCGGAAATGTTGTAACTATCATTCAATTATAAGGTCTATTTTTATATCATACATATGAACACTAGAGTATTGTTTACGTCTTTCATCTCATTTGACATATTATTTTCCATCTATGGAGAAACATCCTTATGTTGCGTATAAGCAGAATTGGGCTACATAAGCACGTTATTATTGCAGACCCAATTGTAGTTGCCAATCAATTAAAAAAAAACGGTCACGGTATTCTCCTAAAGTGACATGACAAATTAATCCCAAAAAGAAGCATGTATTTTTGAAAGCTCTTACAATGTGTCTCCTATTCAAAATCATGTGTCTGGAACGAGACAGAGAGCCAAGCATCGCCAAGACGCACTGTTCACGGCTCCTCAAGTGTGCAGTTATCTGTAATGAGAGACGCAATCAGCGCCATAAAGCGAAGGTATAACAAATGAAGAGCTACACTGGCTTTCGTCTCATTGCACCAGCACCAGATGTTATAGCATGTGCAAAATGAAGGAGTGCATTTTATTAATCAGGAATATTTCTAGAAATGTGAGCATCTGTTAAATGCATGTTATTTTCATATATGTCCTCCACCAATGCACTCATTTCCCAGGATAAACCTTTCCTGTCAAAGACAATCCGGTCTACCAAACTTGAGGGACGAACAGGTGTTGTTAAAACGCGTCTGATGCACAAACGCCTCAAACAAAAGCTGTAAGCGCGCGATAAAGTATGGAGCTGGCTTATATTCGTTGTCCACTATTGCTACGTAATTTAGAAATAAAAACGAGAGCCCGCTGTAGTATTTTAAGTGAATCAATTTAGAGAGACCGTAGAAAGCGTCCCTTGTTAAGAAGGCGCGTGCGGGTCACAAGTATCGCTATTGAAACAACCACCGCCATATTGAAGTGGTATACTGAGCATGATGTAAAGCTAACTTCAGTCTGTTATACCCAATATTACCGCATAGCTCACATAGAATTATAATGACCATGCTTTCGTATTTAGATGTTAAAAGATTGTTGAATACTGTAATGTGCGTAATGACGCACTGTTGTCTCCTGGGGGCATTGGAGTTATGCTGCCACCATCATGGTCAGGTCATATAGGTTGTGTTGATTTAGCTCCAGCTCTCGCATGCTCTTTTCCTGTCCCAACATTAGCTTTTTTCTCAGTCAAGGCCCTCTCAGCTTCACCTCTCTTTTCCTCCTTTTCCAGCTTTAATTTGGCCTGCTCTAACTTAACCCCTTTGCTGCGGGGTGTTTTCCCCCCGCTGGGCTGGGGAAAGGGGGGCCACGCGTGGCGCCGCTGTGCTTGTGACGAGCTCGGCTCGTCATGAGGCACAGTGCAGCTGCACTACAGCCACACCCGTTTTGGAACGTTCAGCAAAGCGGGGAAATTATCCCCGCGTGTGAACGTTCCAACGTGCAGCTCAACCGTGCCTCATGACGAGCTGAGCTCGTTATGAGCATGGAAGAGGATAAGCTTCCTTTCCTTCCTCCTGTACTCCAACTCCTCTGCGGTCAGGCCCCTGGAAGACACACTACGCCTGGCACCAGGAGGGATTTCCAATCCTGGGAGCAGGTTACCCCCTTCTCAACAGGCTGCATTCCAACACCCTCCTGTAGGTCCTGCTCTGAACCTTCCTCATCCTCCTCTCCCTCCTCATCATCTGTTTGTGACTGGTTGTCTTCTCCCGGTGCCCTCAAGGCCTTTTGGAGCTCTGCCTTCTTGGTGCTCATTTTAGCGGGCAGCCCGCTCTCCTGGCAAAACTCCTTGAGCTGAGCCATCGTGTAGCTCTCTACGATGACAAGATTTAATGCCATCTTTGCAGGTGAGGTCACAGGCACAACTGTCAGGTAGAGTGGGATTGAATTTGGAAACAAAATGACCAATCAGGAAGATTTTAGAAATTAAATTCGTCTTAGATATGGAATGGTATATGTTAGAAACTAGGTTTCTAGTTGGCAGAGGTATGCAGCCTGTCGAAGCAGGAACCACAATCCTAGGCAGGGTAAATCACAATACACCCTAAATGATCCTGTGCTCACCCTCTGGTAGCTTGGTACAGAGCAGTCAGGCCTAACTGAAGAGGAAATGTGTAAAATACACTCACAGTAACACAATAAAAACACCACAAAGTAACTCCACACCAGGTTAGGGAAACAGATACCAAACCAAAATAACAAAAATCAAACAAGTAGAAATTGAGATATGAATTTTTGAAGAATAGCGCTTAGAAGCAAAAATCGCTTAAATGGGTTATATGGTCATGCTGAACTGGGGTAAAGTTAAAAGGTTAGTCTGAACGCAATGCAGTGCAGGCTGAATACACGGACCCACTCCAGCCTGCTCAACCAAAGTACCTTGATCTGGGTCATCCTAGATGAAGATGTGAGCTGCGGCCAAAGAGATGCCTCAGTGTCGAGACACGCAGTGGTCGAGATGCGTTGATTTTCTCCATGTAACTCCGTGATGCATCTGTTTCGAGTGTGAGGCGCTGGTCCTGAATGTGATGCATGGCTGCTCCCCCAGTAGGTGATGCGTCGCTTCTGAAGACGAAGTGCTGATTCTGAGTGTGATGCCGCAGGTCTGCTGCATGCAACAAAGAGGATGCGCTGGTTCCGACTCACGCAAAGGTGAAGATGCGCCTGTTCCAATCTGGATGCATGGGTTCTGGTTGAAACAGCACTTTATACCCACTTTCAAGGGCATAAGACTGAGTTGGCACCACTTGGTAGAACACGACTTACAGAAACCAACATCTAGGTGCACCAGCAGGACAAGTTGAAGTCTTTGATGTACCTGAGACGTTTAAGAGGCGGTATGCCAGCAAGCCTTTGGAGGCACTCTGAGTTCAAGGGATGCATGCTCAGTCCTTCTTACCCAAACAGGAGAAGAGCAGGCAGCAGGGCAACTCAGCAAGGCAAGAGTCCAGCAAAGCGGCAGTCCTTCCAGTAGCCCAGAAGTTCCTATTACTGTCAGAATGTTCACAGGTCCAGAACTGTGCAGAAGTCACGATGTCAGAGGTCCATTACTTATACCCAGTTGTGCCTTTGAAGTGGGGGAGATTTCAAAGAAAGCTTTGAGGTGCACAGGGATTCTCCCTTCCTGCCCTGGATCAAGACTCACTGCAGGGAGGTATGCAGTCCAGTGTGTGGACAGGGCATGACCTATGCAGGTGTAACATCAACACAGTCTTGTCAGCCTGCTTCCTCACCCTTCGCATGATCCAAAAGATCTTCAGATGGATCCCCGTCTGCACCAGGAAAACGGTCACTAAAGCTCTGATCACCAGCTGGCTGGACTAATGAAATGTGCTGTACAATGGAATCATCACTCAACTTGTCACAGGCCCCAAACTATATAGAATGCAGCAACCAGAATCATACTAAACCTCTTCACATGGACTCACATCACCCCCACCTCAGGGACCTCCCTGGCTCCCACTCCAAAAGAGATGCAAGTTCAAGATGCTGACACACGCCTACAAGACACTCCACAACCAGGGTCCAGCCTACATCAACCACAACCTGAACTTCCACCAGCCAGACACATGGGCTCTGACTCCCTTGACCTCGCACATACTCCCCTCATCCGCCGAAGATACAGTGGAGGTTGTTCCTCCTCTTACTTTGGTGCCAAGTCCTTGAACGACCTGCAACTACGAACATCTCTCTATCTTACGGAATTCAGAAGGGAACCCAAGACCTGGCTATTCAATTGATCCCACCAAGGTTACAGCGCCTGGATACCCATGGGGGTGCTTAGCAGTACTGTTTGATTGATTGATTGATGTTTTGATAAGTGTGAGGCTGTGCCCAGCTCCTCCTTCCCATCACCCAGGATGGCACATCAACCCACACCTACGCTTCCTTTGTGTGTGGCTGTCTAGAGCAGGGGTCTCCAAACCGGTCCTGGAGGGCCGGATCCATGCCAGATTTTTTGGATATCCCCATTGAGATACATGTAGTTATTTTAAAAATCTGGCATGGATCCGGCCCTCCAGGACCGGTTTGGGGACCCCTGGTCTAGAGGGAGTACACCAAGCCATCTGTCACCCATTCCATACTGAACAGAAACAGGCAGCAGGCACCAAATGGCTAAAATAAGTAAATGCCAACTTTCTAAAATTGGCATTTGCTAAACTGTAATTTATAATCCAACTTCACCATAAAATGTGACTTTAAATATCAGTCTTGTGACACCAAACTTAAAAAGTCTATCTCTTCACAATAGTGAATTACACTTACAAGATGTAATAAGGTAATCACAATGTTATCCTATAGTAGAGATAGCCCTTGCATAGTGAAAAAATGAATTTGGAGGCATGTAAAACTTAAACATACATGTCCAGCATTTAATTTACAGTCCCTGGGTACATGTAGTGCATTCTCCTAGGGACTTATAAGTAAAATAAATATGTAAATTTGGATTAAGTCAATGTTACCATGCTTAGGGGAGAGAGCACGAGCGCTTCAGCACTGGACATCTGTGGTAAAGTGTGCAGAGTGCTAAAAGCAGCAACAATAAGGTCAGAAAAAGGAGGGAGGCCGGCAAAACTTTGGGGGAAGACCACCCTAGGCTGTCTGGTCTAACAGTAGTGTACACCACTGTATGGTACTGCACAAATGCAAGTCCTATCCTCACCGCTGATCACCAATGTTAGGAATTGGGTTACTGATTGACTGGGGTGTGAGTCCTGGTAAAGCAGAAACCAAAATCTTAGTCAGGGTAAGGCACAAGCAAACACATAATTAACCTGTGCTCAACCTCCTGGTAGCTAGGAACAGAGGAGTTAGGCTTAACTCAGTGGTAGTGTGTAAAGTATTTGTGCAACACTTCAAAAAGTAAAACAGTTAGAAAAATAGAGCTGACTTTGATACATAAAACAAGAACAGAATGACAATCAGTAGAACCAGAGTTATGTTTTTCTTACGAATAAACTGTAAAATGTGCCCAAAACAATAAAACACCAACCACAGTTATCTGATTGCATGGATCAAAGTCAAGAGTCCGGCAGAAGGTTGACTGTTGAATTTTTGTAACAAGCATTTACAATGCAATGGTTTCGCCTTTGGTAAAGTTAGAGCTATTGGCATTGTAAATGACAACATTTGTATTTATGTGTTGGTTTTGAAAACAAATAAATAAATGGCATTGTCATTTACATTGCCATTAGCTTCTGGATAGGAGCAGACCAGAGTGCCCCACAAGTTTTGAAAATTTCACGAAGATTCATCAATCAGCGCAAAAGACATTGGGAATAGAATGTTGCGGATTTCCTATGGAAAATAGGTCCCAACTATAACTACCTACTGGCGACCGGCAATAGGTAATTCATATATATATTTTTCCTTAAAGCCACACCACAGGTTTCTAGGCTCCCGAAAGGTGGTCGCCTAACTTGTGTTCTGATGTCTTTCACAGGTACAGGAGGCTCAGTTAGTATTCTGTTCCTGTAGCTGGATTTGATTTTGGCCAAGTTAGATGTAGACTTGCACTCTGATGCGCAATACGAGAAATCGTCTGTTAGTAAAAGTGACTGAGATGAAGAGAGTAGAGCAAAGAGTATAGATCGAGGGAGAAGGACTTGCACTCCTGTGGCGTTCAAAAAGCTTAAATGTCAGAGAAAGACATAAGAAGAAAAATAGATCTCAATGCGGGCAGTTGGAGGACACTCAACCAATCGGCGGGAACGGCCACAATCAAAAGCACTCACCTGGACCTGGACTTCCTCTGGCGGTGGTCGGCCGCGGAATGACCAAAAGAAACATGGACGACCAAAAAAATAAACCCCGCCCACCGCCGCACTGACGTCCTATAAGAGGCTAGATGAGAAAAAATCTCAGGAACGCCCACGAGTCGTCTCGCAGAATGACGGACGCCTCTCTCTTCTAATGGCTAGCCTCCATTTATGGAGCTAGCCAATGGAAGACAGAGGCGGGAATAAGCCACATACTTGTAAACAAAAGTTTTCGCCTGCGCAAAACGCTGCTTGCGCAGCTGTTCGCCAGGCGAAACCTAAACAGCATCATTTCATATTGAACAGAGCATCAAATATCAGTCCTCCTATCAGAACTTTGAATCAAGTATAATGGTTTGAATTCTTAATCCCCTTCACAAAACATTCACTTCATGGAAGTCTGTTCTGCTTTGTTGGTAGGGGTTGGGAAATATCATAAATAAGGGGCCTTCACTAGAAGCGGGCTCTGTGGATAGTCCATCAAGAGCAGCAGGAGGAGGGATCCTTTGCTAGCTCAGATTTTTCTCGCTTATGCTGTTCACTGTGTTTTTATATTGTACTTTTTGTTGTTGGTAGGGGTTGGGAAATATCATAAATAAGGGGCCTTCACTAGAAGCGGGCTCTGTGGATAGTCCATCAAGAGCAGCAGGAGGAGGGATCCTTTGCTAGCTCTGATTTTTCTCGCTTATGCTGTTCACTGTGTTTTTATATTGTACTTTTTGACGACTTTCATCTTTCAAATTGAACGTTGTAGGCCATTTTACGGTTATTGTCTTCAACTTTCTAAGGGTAATTTCATGTTTCTTGCTACAATTGAGAGTAGCAGGTTTTCACCCGGGTTAGGTTTGAGTTTTTACAATATTTAGTACTATTCAGGAAGGTAATGTGTTAAGAGTTTGCTTTATTGCTACACTTAACAAAGATGTCTTATTTTGGGTATGCATTTCACAACCATACCTATTATTATGTGCATTGTTGATGGAGGCATTTAAGTAGCATATGCGTTAGAATGTTGGTATTACGTTAACTAACCTCGTGTCAAGGTACATTTTTCAACTTGTAATTATTCATAAGACTTAACTACTTTTCATTTTAAATTATCGAACCACACTGGTAATTTGCTGCGCCGTTATTTGCACCCTGTTTACTGCCACAATGTTTTTCTTACGCGACGTTAAAGCACGCCTCTTGCCCCCAATGTTGGTATTTTTGCCAGAAGCCATGTGGCAGGGGATGATTGGTTTGTTGCCCTCCAGCCCGCTGATGAGCCACCTGTCTGGTCCCGCTTGTCCTTTGAGCCATCAACAACACGCGAATGTTCGAACCTCCACAGAGAGCGCGGTAACAACACGCAACAACTGCCTCACGCGGCTGGCAGCGAGTCCGGCTCCCAGCTGCCCGAAGGGTGAAGCTATTTGGCAAAAGTTGTGGGAGACAGCATTCCACGTCTCAACCCCCCCACCCCCCCTCCCTCCGACACTTGTAAACATGGGCAGCCGGTGCTCAACCGTAAGGGTGAATTAAAGATAGAGAATGGAACGCTGAGCCCTGGTCGGACCACGCTGCTTACAGGAAAGGGGGGTTACTCCTATCCAATTCAAACACACCCTGCAGCTCCCCTACCCCTCGCATTAACTTCTACTCGCCGAAAGCAAAACAAAAACATATTTCCTGCGTGGTCTGGGCAGGGCACGGCGGGTTTCCTGAAAAAAGGCCAGAATAGGAGCAGCCAAGGAAAGCCTCCCCTCCCTTCCATGCACGATAGTTTAGGAGAGATTAGTTAGATTCCTGTCCACTGAGCACTCCGTGATGGCTTCTTCCAAAGCACCCGCCTTGCACTCGTTTTCAGTAAGGCGCCCCCAGTGAAGCCAAGACATTGACACGGGAGGGTGGGGGTATTTTATACAAAACACGCACTAAAAGGACAACTTCCTCTGCAGCAGTTTCTTCTACATGTACTAGTTCATTTTACTCACTATTCTCAAAAGACAGAGTGCAACTCTCGGATTTGAGGAAAGGGGAATGTATTATAATTTATGGGAATGTTCTACCCACAGTAGGCTTCAACATTTTGACAGACGGGTTTCTAACTCTTAACCATGAAGGCACACTCGTTTTCTTCCATTACATAAACAGTAGGCTCCTAGACGGATTAGTACGCATCTATTAGGCAGCTCCTTTATAAGTATAAGTTAAACTGTTTACATGGTGTATTTGCCACTTTCAAAAACTCATTTCAGCATTGGTCGGAAGTAAGGCTCGGGAAGATTATGTGCTCTTCAGAGGATAACACTGTTAATCAAGTGAGAGAACCGGAATTATAACTTGGGCCTCTGGTTCCACACTGAGACGAAAATCATTAGACCAGAAAAGCACCCACTTCGTGCATGGCAGGACTGTCACTGTAGGCCATGACAAGCTTGTCTAAGTTTCACTGGCAAGATGTTATTTTCGCAGTAATGAATAAAAACATTTAAACCTGGAGCCTGATTTTATTTGTCCCGGGCCAGCAGCCAATCACAGCGCGGCCCGGGGAATGACGTCAGGGGGGTGTCCCGGGCCGGCAGCCAATCACAGCGTGGCCCGGGACACACGGCAACAAGGGGCGGGACTTAAAAAAAGAGTCAGAAACGCCCCCAATTCGCGTTCTGACCGGGAAAAAGTGACTGACAACGATGTCTTCCAATGGCTAGCCTCCATTTATGGAGCTAGCCAATGGAAGACAGAGGCGGGAGTGAGCCCTATACTGTAGGACATAAGATTTCGCCCTGGGTGGAGCACCTGCTTCGCAGTGCTACAGCCAGGGCGAAACCTAACAAGAGTCCAGTTCATCTTGAAGAGAGTCGCCGGAAGCAAAGAGTGTTGTGGGTAGTGAATGGCGTTGCACGAAGAGCAGGCTTGGCATTATAGATGGGCAGCTGGAGCTTTGCGTATGAGAGCCCCCAAGGGCTGTCGATGCTGCTGTGTGAAGAGATGGGCTGGCAGCGGCTCAAGTTGAAGTTCAAGTTCAGGAATTTGTATAGCGCACTACTCACCCAGAGGGTCTCAAGGCGCTTGAGGGGGGTGGGTGCAATTATTTATCGAATAGCCAGGTTTTTAGCTGCTTTCTGAAGGAGAGGTGGTTTTGTGTAAGGCGGAGGTGAGTGGGGAGAGAGTTCCAGGTCTTGGCCGCTAGGTATGAGAAGGATCTTCCTCCCATGGTGGATCTATGGATGCGCGGAATTGCGGCGAGGGCTTGGTTGGAGGATCGTAGTTGGCGGGTGGGTGTGTAGAAGGACAGTCGTGTGTTGAGGCATTCGGGTCCTAGGTCGTAGAGGACCTTGTGAGCGTGGGTGAGGAGACGGAACGTTATTCTCATGTTGACGGGGAGCCAGTGGAGGCCTTTCAGGTGACCGGAGATGTGAGCTTGACGGGGGATGTCCAGTATGAGTCTGGCTGAGGCGTTTTGGATGCGTTGGAGTTTTTTCTGTAGTTTGGCTGTGGTTTCGGCTTAAAGGGTATTTCCATAATCCAGTCGGCTAGTGACCAGTGCTTGGGTGACTGTCTTTCTTGTTTCGGTGGGGATCCAGCGGAAGATTTTTTTGAGCATGCGTAGGATGTTGAAGCATGAAGATGAGACGGCGTTGGCTTGTCTGGTCATCGAGAGGGAGGAGTCTAGGATGAAGCCCAGGTTACGTGCGTGATCTGTAGGTATGGGTGCTGTACCCAGGGCCGGTGGCCACCATGAGTTGTCCCAGGCGGAGGCAGATGATCCTAATATGAGGACTTCCGTTTTGTCCGAGTTGAGTTTTAAACGGCTGTTCTTCATCCATTCGGCTACTTCTTTCATTCCTTCGTGTAGATTGGTTTTGGCGGTGTTCGGGTCATTGGTGAGGGAGAGGATCAGCTGGGTGTCGTCTGCGTAGGAGATGATGTTGAGGTTGTGTTGTCGCGCGATGGATGCTAGGGGACTCATGTAAACGTTGAAGAGGGTGGGACTGAGTGATGATCCTTGTGGTACGCCGCAGATGACTTCGGTGGCCTCTGATTTGAATGGGGGGAGGCGGACTCTCTGGGTTCTTCCAGCGAGGAACGAGATGATCCAGTCCAAAGCTTTTCCTTGTATTCCGACGTTGCTGAGGCGTTGTATGAGGGTGCTATGACAGCCTGTGTCGAAGGCGGCGGAGAGGTAAAGTAGGATGAGGGCAACTGTTTCTCCGTTGTCCAGTAGTGTTCGGATGTCGTCTGTAGCAGCGATGAGGGCGGTTTCGGTGCTGTGTTTGGCTCGGAAGCCGGACTGTGAGGGGTCGAGGGAATTGTTGGATTCAAGGAAGGCGACGAGCTGACTGTTGACGGCTTTCTCGATGACTTTGGCAGGGAATGGGAGGAGTGAGATGGGGCGGTAGTTCTTAAGTTCAGAGGGGTCTGCTGAGGGTTTCTTCAGAAGGGCGCTGAGTTCGGCATGTTTCCACATTTCCGGGAAGGTAGCAGAGTTGAAGGAACAGTTGATGACATTGCGGAGATGGGGTGAGATGATTGAGTCTGCTTTGTTGAAGATGTGGTGGGGACATGGGTCGGTTGGTGAGCCTGAGTGGATGGAGTTCATCAGGCGGATGGTGTCTTCAGTAGTGATTGTGTTCCAGGCGCAAAGGTTGTGAGAGTGCTGTTTTGGTTCGGGGGTGGGTGGAGTGGACTGTTCTTCGGACTGGTTATCAAAGCTGTTATGTATGTCAGCGATTTTGTTGTGGAAGAAGGAGGATAAAGAGTTGCAGAGGTCTTGGGAGGGAGTGATGTCGTTGGTGCCGGCGGTGGGGTTGGTGAATTCTTTGACGATGTTGAATAGTTCCTTGCTGTTGTGGGCATTGTTGTCGAGTCGATCCTTGAATGCTGATTTCTTGGTGGATCGGATCAGTTGGTGGTGTTTGCGGGTGGCGTCCTTGAAGGTGGTCAGGTTGTCAGTGGTTGGGTTTTTTCTCCATGTTTTCTCGAGGGTGCAACATAACTTCTTGGATTTCTTAAGGTCATCGTTGAACCAGGGGGCCTTTTTATTACCTTGTTTGATCTGGTGGTTTTTCAAGGGTGCTAATTCATCAGCGCTGTGGGTGATCCATTGTGTGAGTTTGGTGGCAGCTTGGTTTGGGTCCGATGATATGGTAGGAGGGTTTTGGTTAAGCGATGTGAAGAGTTGGTCGGTGGTGATTTTGTTCCAGTTTCTTCGAGGAATAGGTTGTGGGGGGTTGTGGATCGTGGTCTTATTGTAGCTGAAGTGAACGCAGCTGTGGTCCGTCCAATGGAGGGCTGTGGTGTGATCGAAGGAGATGTGTTTGCTGGAGGTGAAGATAGGGTCGAGTGTGTGTCCGGCTAAGTGGGTGGGGGTGTCAACAAGTTCTTTGAGTCCGAGACTGGCCAGGTTGTCTAGAAGGGTGGTGGTGTTGCTATCGTTTTTCTTTTCCAAGTGGAAGTTGAGGCCTCCCAGTAGAATGTAGTTCTCGGAGGTGAGGGCATGTGGACTGATGAAGCCAGTGATGTCTTTGTTGAATTGTGTGCGGGTTCCGCGTGGTCTGTAGATGAGGGTGCCTCTAAGTGTGGTTCTGGGGTCAGTGTGGATCTGGAAGTGAAGGTGTTCGGCGGTCGCGAGGTTATCGTCGGAGCTGGTCGTGATTCGGATGGTGTTCTTATGGATGATGGCGATGCCACCTCCAGTTTG
Source organism: Lissotriton vulgaris (assembly GCF_964263255.1). Lineage (NCBI taxonomy): Eukaryota > Metazoa > Chordata > Amphibia > Caudata > Salamandridae > Lissotriton > Lissotriton vulgaris. Next base: position 1,106,859 of record NW_028252092.1, read on the forward strand.
GTTGATGCGGTCCTTTCGGATGATCTTGTAAGCGTCCGGGATGGCTATGGCGATGTGGTTTCTGTGAGGAAGGCGACGTCCGGCGAAGCAGTGTCAAGTAGGTCGCAGAGTTCAGTGGCGTGTCGGTGGACCGAGCAGGTGTTCAGCAGGATGCACTTCAGGTGGTTAGAGTCGGAGCTATGGTTAGAGGAAGAGGATTTGGTGTGGGTCCTGATGCAGGCGAACTTGCAGGAGTGGCAGGCGAATGGTCCATGGGTGTGTCCTGGGGCAGCTTCGCAGCATTGTGGTGTAGGTCCGGGGTTAGGGGCAATGAGGGTAGCGGCGTCATACGATATGCGGTTGGAGTGGGGTTGGCAGGGGCCAAGGGGTCTGGCGCTGGGCGCAGTCCAGGCGTAGACGGGCTTACCTTTGGCGCACCTTCGGCGCGCATGGGGCGCGTCCGCTGCGCGCTAATGCAGCTGACATATGTGGATAGTGGAGGGGGCGGGGCGAGGGAGGGTCAGCTGGGAGGCGGGAGCGGGGTGGAGGGGCGGGCTGGAAGGCACAACAAAAAATGGCAGCAAAACGAAACGAAACAGGACGAGATTGGGGTGGGCAGAGGCGCAGGCACAATCAGGCACAGATAAGCAGAGAATACAATGTGAGCCTGCAAAAGCACTACGATGGCACACCAGCGCTACAGTATGCAACACACTTTGATTAGCACGATGTGGGCTGTTCAAAAATAGCGTTACGCTAAATTAGGCAATGCGGCAATATTAAGTGATCAGTCACTAAAGGGCGCAATGTTAAGGCACAAGACAATGATTGCAGTGAGAGCGCTACGATACCAGCTGCTGGAGCCAGGGAGCGAGGGGAGCGACCGCTTCTGACGGAGTGTGAATTTCGGTGCGGGTGCCTGGTCTCAGTGAGAATGAGCCCAAAAGCTTGTTGAAAGAAACAATTAACCATATCAAGCATACAGGAACTGAGAGGCACCACTTGGGGGCAGGATCTTACTGAAGACGTGTCCTGAGCTGCTGGTGGTCTTTGATGTCCCTGACACTCAAATCACGAGGCCAACATACTAGTCATGTAAGTCACTCTAAGGTCCTGGGTTCAAGATGGAGTTGCCGGTCTAGTTCTTCCCCAGGCAAGAGGGCAGCAGGAAGCAGGTCAGCATAGCAAGGCAGCAGTCCCTTTAGAGCTCCAGTCCAGCAGAGTGGCAATCCTTTCAGCCGCACAGCAGTCCTTCTTCCTGGCAGAGTGTCCAAAACAGTACGGAAGATTTGGTGTCTGAGGGCCTTCTTTTATTAACATGTGTGCCTTTCAAGTGGGAAAAACTTCTAGAGGTATGCCCTTGAAGTGCACAGATGCGATACATTCCTGGCTTTGGAACCAGACTGACTACAAGTGGTATACAGACCTTTGTGTGGAGACAGGACACAGCCTATTCAAGTATAGGTGAGGCTGTGACCAGCTCCTCTCCCCCATCCTGCCAGTGAAGGCCAATCTAGACACATCTAAGCTCCCTATTGTGTGTGACTGTCTAGGAGGAATATACAAAGCCCAACTGTCAATCACACCTATCCATGTGACCCAGAGACAGACTGTTGGCACCAAATGGCTACAGCAATAAAATGGCAACTTTTTAAAGGTGGCATTTTTTGAATTGTAATTTAAAATCTGATTTCACCATAAGGTAGGATTTTATATTAGTATTCCAGAGACACCAAGCTTGAGCTGAATATCTCTTTCCATTTGGAAATTACACTGATAAGATGTAATAAGTCAACTCCAATGTTATCGTACGGGAGAAATAGGCCTTGCACTAGTGAACAACTAATTTAAGAGTTTTTCACTACCAGGACATGTAAAACTGAAAAGCACATGTCCTAATTTTTAAATATATTGTACCCTGTCCTCTGGGCTGCTCAGGACTATCCTAGGGGTGGCTTAAATATATTAAAAAGGAAGGTTTGAGCCTGGCAAATTATTTATATTTTTTAGGTCAAAATGGCAGTTTAAAAGGCTACTTTAGTGAGTGGACAATCAATGCTGCAGGCCACTAGTTGCATTTCATTTACACATCCTGGGCACATTTAGAGACACTTTACTAGGGACTAATATGTCAATTACACTGTCAGAAAGCCTTTTGGCCCACTTGGAAGGGAGTAGAGTGTCGTCAGGTCCCAGTGCCCCTCCAAGACTTTCCCGCCGCCAAGATTTATACTTGCACGAAAAGATACCCTCAGGGGGGAAAGGGGTTTGGGACAGAGAAGAGACTGCCAAGTATTCACTAGTTTTTCTCCTTCTTCGGACTCATTTGGTGGATCTGTAACACTTGCATTAGATATACATTACTCTTACTATGTCTGTTCTATATTATCTTGCTTCTCTATATTATTTATTACCTACTTAGCTTTCACTTGGCCTCAGCTTCTCTTCTTAAGGAATTTGCATATTTTCAACTTAAAACTTCTATGTGTTTAATTTTTCTCTGCAAATAGAAAAAAGGTTATGTAAACATATCTCTGTTAACCTCTTTGTGTTTTGATTCGATTTTACTTCCAGGCTCCCATTCTTACCTCTTGTTTCACCTTCTAGTAACATTCGTAAATACCATGTATAAATACCCTTTTATATGGTGAATTCTTACTTCTAATGTTTGGTATGTTTTTTCTTTCAGGAATACTGACACTCGTGCTGCTCTCAATTTCAGGATTCAACTAAGCTACTGGTAAGTATTCTTGAAATAACTATAACGTGTAACTAATACATTCTGTCAGTAAACCTTTAACCTCTTAGTCTGTTATACTTGCTAATAACTGCAATGTGTACCTACACTACTTTTACAACCATATTCTGTAAGGGAAGAACAAACTTATACCACTGGTAACTCGATACTAACTCCCTAGTGAATTCACTGTTTCGTCACAATATATGACTTATAAGTATTCCTGTTCAAATTAACTTCACACGAAAGCTCGGTAAACCAAGCACATCAAAACAAGACGTGCTATTTCACCCTCACGTGTAATACAATGTAGCCACACAAGTTTTCCTTTGTGCATAATCCTTTTTTCGCCCTCATGTGCTCTCTCAGAACTCGCAGACGCAACTCGGTAAAAACAAAAGGAACAGTCTTATATTAGTCAGAAGACCTCTCAAGAACTCAAAGTACTGGAATTTCACTCAACGCAACAATTCTGAAAACGACGAAGCTGCGATGCCTATAACCAACTGCCTTTCACGCCACTTCAAGAAATGCTGCCTAATCCCCTGGAATCTCAGGTGAAGTGCGAGATTCCAGAGGCAACGTTCTGGGACATTCTGATGGGTGCACCTGGGGACGGGGAGATACACTAAACTGCTGACCTTTTTTTTGGGGAATTTCTTTTAGCACTAGCTCACCCCATACGTCTTACAATGTGAGTTTGTTTTTGGATAAAAACATTCATTGACTTCTTGTTCAAAACTGAATTACAGCAGGTTCTAACATGCACATGCCAATTGGGTACAAGCCAAAGTTACCATGTTTTAGGGAAAGAGTACAAGCATGATAGCCCTGGTTAGCTTTAGCAAAGTATGAAGAGTCATAAAGCAAGCAAAAAAGAAGTCAGCAAAAGCAGGATGTCTGAATGTAAAAGTTAGGGGTAAACCACGCCAAGGATGCCAAGGATGCCAAGTCTATCACTTCTTAACTGAAAATTAACGAGAATCACAATTAGGAAATTGCTGTTCTAATGTTAGTACATCTAGCCTTAGGTCTATTGGCCACTTCACCTCTGGATAAATAGTTAGGGTAGGTGATTTGTACCATGATTATTTGCAAGGCCTCCTTTAAGTAGGTTTTAAATTGTTCTTTCTACTGTCATTTTGTTTACTGTTTGGAGTAATTTTTTGCTAACTGTATTTTTTTATATTTGTGATTCCCTTCCCCTTTGTGAATATAAAATAAGAAACTTAGTTTAAGAGTAGGAAGTTGTCCACAAGTGTTGGACCTCACATCTTTAGGATGGTCTTTCCCTCAACTTTTTGCCTTTTACTTCTCATTTTCTGTTGGCCATATGACTTTGAGCACTTTACCACTGCTGATCAGTGCTAAAGTGCCTGTGCTTCTCCCCTAAAAATGGTAACATTGGTGTATACACAATTGGCATATTTACTTTACTTGTATGTCCCTTCTAAAGTGGTATGCCATATAACCAGGGACTGTAAATTAAATGCTAATAGTAGGCCTGGGTCACTGATTGTACCATCCACGCAAGTAGCACCCTGAAACATGTCTCAGTCCTGTCATTGCAAGGCCTGTGTGTACAGTTTCTGCCACTTAGACTTGGCATTTAACACCTATTACAACAAAAACAATACAGTGGTTTGAAGTTCTAAGCGAGTGTTTTAAGACCAGCACATAAATATATTCCCCATACACAACCTATTGCCAAGCCTTACAACTCCTATTTTACTTCACACAGATCACCCCTAAGGTGGGCCCTACGAGGCTCTAGGGCAGGGTGTTGTGTAACTAGAAGGCAGGACATATACTTTTGAGTTTTACATATCCTAGCAGGGACAAAGTGCTAAATTCGTTTTTCACTGCTAGGAGGTCTACTCATTCCATAGGCTAGAATTGAGGATTCATTAAATACCTTTAAGCTGTAATTCCTGTTTGGAAAGAAGTAGCTACTTCATGTTTATTATCTTTTGACTGGTGCACAAAGAGTGGGAGTAGTTCAAAGTTACATCTGAATAGGTTGTATCCTGCCTTCACACAAATGGCTGATTTACCCACTACTGGTAGCCTGTAGCCAGGGCTGAGCTAAAAGGGATATTTATGCACGTCAGAGGGTTCCTTCGAAGTCACCCCATACAACATAGGCACTTTTGAGTATAAGTTCTAAGGCTCTGGCCCTATCAAATCAGTATACTACTGGACCTGGAAATTAACTCTGCTGGAGTTAAAGCTGCTGTGCTGAAAGATTGCCACTTTGCTGTGCCTGACTGTTCTGTGGAACTACTTCCCTGATTTGTTGAGCTTCCCTGTTGCCTGTTGACCTCTGCCCTGCTCAAGAACCAAGAACTAACCGCCAGAGTGACTTCAGGGCTTGCTGACCTGCCCCTTTTCTGAAATCTCAGGGCATCAAAGATTCCAAGGACACAGCACTACCATGGGACTCTGTCACTTGTGAGTATGGTAGCACTACACCCTGGCCAAGTACCATTATTGAGTGCTCCTTGATTTGTACTCTTTGACCCAGTGCAAATTGAGTGATCTCTCTTTTCACCAACGTAAAGGTGTGTGCCCCAGCACTGCACTTACCGAAGCAAAATCGCCGCACCTGTGTTGCCGTAGCAACCCTGTTCCCTTCTACCACATGGGAGACAGTTCTGAAGGCTGCAGAGAGGTTGAGGAGGATGAGAACCGTAGTTTCCTCCTGGTCGAGGAGGTGTCTGATGTTGTCCGTAGCTGCAATCAGGGTTGTCTCTGTGCTGTGTCGTGGCCTGGAAGCCTGATTGGAGGCGTTGAGAAGGTTGTTCTGTTCAAGGTATGCTGTGATCTGGCACTTGATGGCTTTTTCCAAAACTTTGGTTGGGAAGGGGAGTAACTAGATGGATCAGAAATTCTTTAGTTAACTGGGGTCAGTGGAGGGTTTTTTCAGCAGAGGCTTGACCTCCACATGCGTTCATGCGGTGAAGACGGTGGCTGATGTGATGGATGTGTTGAGGATCTCTGTGAGGTTGAAGCTGATTTCTTCTCTCCCTAGGTTGCAAAAGTAGTGAGGGTAGGGGTCCGAGGATGCGCCAGAGTGGATTGAGTTCATGATGGTTGTGATGTCTTGGATCGAGAGCTGTTTCCAGAAGGATAGTCAGTTGATGTCAGTGGTGTTGATGTGTGAGTGGAGGCAGTTGAGGTTGGTTGGTTTCGGGGCGAAGCTCCGGTAGATGTCAGTGATCTTTTGTTGTAAGTAGTGTGCAAGGTGTCGCAGAGAGCTTGAGAGGGGTGAATCGTGGTTTAGGTGGAAACTGGGCAGGAGAACTCCCTGGTGAGGGAGAAGAGCTCTTTGGTGTGGTTGGTGCTTTCCTCGATTTGGATGGAGAGGGCGTCCTTCTTGGCTTCCCTGAGGTGGAGGTGGTAATTGTTGAGGGCTGATCTAAAATAGCTTAGGTCAGAAGGATTCTTTCTAGAGCACTAATATCTCTCTAGTTCCTTCCAGTATAAGTAGGGTATGTAGCTCGGACGTAAACCAGCTGCACATTTTGTGGTTCTGATGCCGGGGGGACATCCATAGGGGCAATGTTATCTGCTGCTGTGGTGATCCACTTAGAGAAGTTCAAGGTTGTTGGAGGGGTCAAGCCTGGTTCTTTGGGGGCAGACTTCCAGAGGCGCTCTGTGATTCCATTCCATTTTCAGGGAGGGTCAGGTGGGTGGTCTGGTTGGAGGTTCTGGGAAGCAAGTGAGGGTAAAGTGGATGATGCTGTGGTCAGTCCAGGTCATTTTCACTGTGTGAGAGAACTTGATTCTGTTGCTGGAGAAGAAGACAGCGTCCAGTGTATGTCCTGTGAGAGGCTGAGGTCACTCATGCTTTCCAGGAGGATGGTGGAGTTGGTGTTGATGGGATCTTCGGGGTGGAAATTCAGGTCCTTCCGTGGCATGCTTATCCTATGATCGAACGTTGAGTAGCTTGCAGTGGAGATTCCGGTGTCAGCAGGATAGGCATTATTGGAAAGTTAGTATTGCAGATGAAGTGGCAGTTCTGGCAGGTGAAGGGGCCTTCTGTGGTTCTGGTCACTGTGATGCAGCAGTTGGTGTCTCTGATGTGGATGAGGGACTGAAGTGCATTCAAAGTGTACCGGAGGGGGGACCACGGGTCCTGGTGTTGGGCGCACTACAGGCGTGGATGGGCACAGACAGGTTTGCCTTTGGCGCTCTGGTAGTGCACCTGCTACGCGGCCACAATGTGGCCTCCATTAAGTAGTTACTGGGGGGAGGGGTGCCGGGATGCAGCAATGGGGGGTAGGAAACAGCAGAAGAATGGGTGGCACAGCTAGAAACACTAACTAAGCAGGAACAACAAGGCTGACTAGCAGGGGAAGCAGGGGGCCAACTAAACTATACAGAAAAATTGAGCTGACTAGCCGGGATCGAGGGCACACAACTATACTAAAATAGGCTTCTTAGCAGGGTGATGGGGGTACACAAACTAAACAAAGTAAGGCAGACTAGGTGGAGGGGGACACTCGCACACAGGGCAACAGAACGCAGAACAAGGCAGCAGGCAGGGAGCTGCAATAGTGTCATGAGGGGTATCTGGCACAGTTGAAAGGGAACAAGTGATCTACAGCAGAGGGTGTTCGGCTGTGAAATCTCTCTTTGCGGTTATCTTTGTTTTAATCTACAGGCAAAGTTATTCCAGAATCCTCAGCAATCTTTGATTGCACAGCAATGAAGGAGCAGCCTACTCCTTCAGAGATGCTAATGGACTCTCAAGCTGTGCCTCAGGGAAACTGCCCAGGCCACTTTCTGCAGACTCCACCTGTCCCCAGTGGAGTCTCTAGTGGATTCATAGTTGAAAGCTCCAAGGGCTCTTGGTACTCTCAGATGCACAAGAGGAATAAAAGAAACATAATAGCCTTGGTGAAGACAACAAACTGAGCATCGTCAGCCCCAGGAGATGCAAACACTAGGTAGAAAGCAGGAGGCCAGCTGGTCATCTCACCTCGTGCCAGAAAGAGCTCAGCCTTCCACTCCTTCATGTTATTGGCGTGCATGAAGCTGCACTTCTCACTTGATCCTGAGTTATGTTTGGGTACCAGAGGCAGGTACCTACCTCTTCTAGTGCTGTCCAACGTTCGGCATTGCTAGCTCATCCAATCCTTTTTTTCACTTTGCATTCTACCGCTTGTAGTCTACTTGTTATAATGTGGTGGAATACCTGTTATGCAATGGCAATAATCCCCATGACTGGATAAGCTACTCATGAATTACATGGCAAAACCTGGGAGCACTGTTCAATCCTCTCCCACACTATTCAAAGTACATTTTCTAACGAGAACAACATTTGAGTTCATTCATTTCTGTACCTGTCATGGGGAACTGGTATGATCATGTTAGTGTATAATACGTGTGACTCAATATGAATATTACCTGCAACTGAGAGTGAGTTAAAATGCACCTTTCACAATCAATTTGACGTGGCAGAACCTACTGACTTTGATAGGTCACACTATGTGATTGCTTTCACACTGAGTTTTTGCATGCCTTCGATGCATGCAGCCCTGGCTGCTGTGCCCAGAGAACCTTTATTGCCAGACACAAAAGAAAGAAAATTAGAGGGAACGATCCTGACCCACTGTGAATCAGTATTATGTGAACCAACTTCATAATGCATAAATCGATTTGCAAAATGCCAATGGATGCAGTAGAAATTGGTGACCAAACTACAACCACTTCCACAGAATCAATGTTTGTACATTACAAACTGTAAAAATTATACTTTGCAGTTTCCAATTTTCAAAATGAAATCTTTGTACATGAAGGCCCTGGCCCTTTCTCTGGTTTGGTTGCCCCTACTCTGCACTTTGGAAGGTGTCATGTGTATGCACACAGAATGTGCAGGATTCCTAAACCTGGTGTTGACACCGCTCACTTGCCTCCACAGAGTACACCCTTTCTGAGTGCTTCTGGCCTCGTGGATTTCCCTCTGCTTTTCTTTCCATTTTATCTCTACAAAGTAAGCAGAATATTTTGAACCACTTATCATTATCAGTTGTTAATGCAGCTGCCAAGGTGAACATACCTGCAAGTTGAGTCGCTATTCTGAAGTTCTTTGGCCTTTCCCTGTGTTTTATCTGTAAGTGGTATCAGAGTTTTAATAGTTTATTATGACTTTGCTGTGTTATATTTTATTACAAGTTGATAAGAAATACACTTGGGGCCTTATTTGTGAAAACAGCGATGCAGCAGTGTTCACTGCATCCGCCTTGCTACATGATTGAAGCGTCATATTTACTGTATGATGCATCATGTCGCAAGGAATGACAGATATTGACGCAATGCCGTCCTAGAAGTGGGACAGTGCAATCTCATAGATTTCAATGCGCCACTTCTACAGGGCTTTTTGTGGGGGAACGACCACACTGCATACATTATACCTGGCGTAGGTATAATGGGATGTATGACATTACAACGCATGCTTTTACATCGCATGCCTTTACAACGCGGTTTTTACAACGCAAACCTTTACAACGCATAGCGCTTTGGGGTGCTGGATAGTGAATAGTTTAATTTACTATTCCAACTCCAGTCCCCGTGGACACTAGGGAAGGTGTTGGACAGTAAATTAAACGTATTCCCTATCCTAGAGCGCCCCCCAGCGCGATGCGTTGTAATGGTTTGCGTTGTAAAAGTTGCATCGTAAAGGCACTGCGTGGTAAAAGTTGCGTTGTTAAGGATGTTTCCTGTTATAATGTGGCGTAGAGGTTTTCAAATTGACGCATCTGCCTAGATGCGTCACTTTGCAAATTGGGTTCAATGTGGCACATTTTTTTATGCCGCCGGTGTCTCTTAAAAAGTGATGCACCGGCGGTGCAAAAGTGTCGCAAGGCCTCATAAATAAGGCCCTTGATTTTGAAAGATCCGTGGTAGGATTATTTACAGGGGAAAGAAAGTGGTCCCTTTTGAGAGGCCAATGATACACCTGAGGACCAACCAGGGGCAAAGATGACCTTTGTCTCCTTAAGGGATACAGCAAAGAACCAACACACTCCCTCTGACATTAGGGGTGGGCGGAATGTTTCATTTCACCCGCAGAAGTGGTGGAATTTGGTGACTCCGCGTTAGCCTTGTAACGCAGAGTTCTGTCAAAATCGGTGTGTGGCTGTATTTCTTCCCTCCAGGTTCCAGAAATGCAAGTGATTTTTGTAAAGCGGACAGTTGCAAGCGATCACAGCAAGAGGGCTGCTTCTGGAGTAGATTTGCTGCTTCTGGAGTAGATTTGCTGCCACTCAAGTAGATTTTCTACTTGAGTGGTAGCAAAATCAGCTCAAATGGCCGGGTGCTCTTGCGCACTTCATGGTGCCAATCATGCAGATTTTCTAACTGCTGCTCAGGTTACTGGACTAAATTGCAGTGTCAATGTAGCAATGTGTCAATGTAGCATTCCCCCCAAGGGGAATGTCCTCAAGGCGCTAAATTGGATCCTAACCCAAGGATTAAATACTTTTTAGAATCCTTTTGTAGAAAAAAGACAGTAAACCAATTTGAATTCATCCATTCGGTGTATTAATTATAGTGTTGTTACGTGAATTGACTTAATTCATGTAGTTTACAGGTTCCAGAATGCATTGAATGTATTACTTTGATCAATCATATTATCCGCATTCTTGGTCTTCCCTTAAACTTACCAATGCATTTCGGGCACAATGTCCTTCATCAGGGGGTAAAGTTTGTGAACCTCCGTGCAAGTCGCTTCGGTTCCTTTGAAGAAACCTGAATGCTTCATGGATGTCCGTAACATTCTGGTCCGGAGAACAATACCCCAGGAGCACCTTTCATCTTATATCAAGAAGAAGAGTACTCTGAACCTTTGTAAACCAGTTGTGCATGGGCTACTACTACCTTTTAAGTAAATTGCAGCGTGACATGCATAATTCTGCCCATTTGCAGAGTTCTACAGAATATTGCAAAGTTTTTATGTAACTCAACAGAATTCCGAAGAGTGGAACTCCACAAGTTCAGCCCACTCATATTTGACATAAGAAAAATATTGTTTTAAAGAAGCTAGGGTAGAAATAAGTAACAACAATAGAAAGATGCACAATTTGTGAATTGTGTATAACATGAAGTATACTAATAAGGTGCTGTTTCCTTTAGCATGAATTTTTCCCAATTATTTTTAGACGTGGATGACTGAATTGAGCAGAAGATATCTCACTGGGTAGATTTTCTCCTTGCACGAATTTCAGATATGAAGTATGCCCTCATGTTCAACTTTTATGAGAGGTAACGGCCAATGATATTTTACACAAAGCTTTCATATATTTTGTACAAAACTTTGCAAACTTCGCAGACACCTACATGGGATCTTACAATGTACAATTCACAATTTTGAGCTTTTAAAGCTATATGTGCACTAAAATGCACACGCCACAAACGTGCTAGTTATGTTATATGTTATGTTATATATGGATTTGTATCGCGCACTGCTACTCAAGAGTGTCCTGGCGTGTTGGGGAAAGCAGTGACAAAGCAGACCGGGGTGGTTATACCATTTGTTTAAACAGATAAGTTTTCAGAAGTTTTTTGAAGGTGGTTAGTTCTTTTGTTTGTCTTAGCGCATCCGGCAGGGCATTCCACATGGTGGATGCTCTAACCGCCAGGGACTGACCTCCCAGGGGGGCTCTTTTAAACCTAGGGATTACCAGCCGCCTTTGCGCAGCAGAGCGCAGATTACAGGTTGGGAGGTAAAACGCAAACCTAGCACTCCGGTAGGAGGGGCAGGGGCCATGAAGAGCTTTATGTGCCAGGACCAGGGCTTTAAAGCGTATTCGCTGAACAACCGGGAGCCAGTGAAGATTGCTCAGTTGCTTGCAGACACTTAGTCTCCTCGGGATGTCAAAGAGGAGCCTGACCACCGCATTCTGCACAACCTGTAATTTCCCCAAGAGATATCCATGAGTGCCGATGTAAAGGGCATTAGCATAGTCCAGGAGCGAGAGCATGAGCGCCCTGGCTACAGCCTCCTTTGCAACGCGAGGAAGAAGGGGGAAGAACTTCCTGAGGGCTTTCAGGGTACCAAAGCAGGCTCCTGAGAGTCTCATGATCTGTTCGCGGAAGCTCAGATCGGCTCCGAACCAGAACCCCAGGTTCTTGGCTACCCCACAGTCCCCTTTGGGACAGGGAAATCCCTTGGGCCAAAGGGATTCCCTGAATGCCATCGGAAATTGACCATAAAGGAGCACTTCTGATTTGTCCTCGTTGCACTTCAGGCTAGCCTGGGCCAGCCAGGCAAAAAACCGAGGAAAGACCACGCTGGACCTCAACCGTCTGGAGGTCGTCACCCTTCGAGGTGAAGAGGAGTTGGGTGTCATCGGCGTAAGCCCTAATTTTGGCCCCCATTCTCTCCGCCAGATAAATGAGGGGGGTCAGATAAATGTTGAATAGCAAGGGACTCAGTGTTGACCCTTGCGGGACCCCTGTGGCCACTTTACTGTCAGTTGAGTTAAAGGGGGGCATCCATACTTGTTGAGACCGATCTTCCAAGAATGCCTTGACCCAGGCAAGGGCCCTGCCCGTAATACCAATATCTGACAGCCTGGCGAGGAGCTGGAGGTGGGGTACTGTGTCAAACGTGGCAGAGAGATCCAGCAGGATCAATGCCGCTCTGCCGCCCCCATCCAGACATTCTCTGATGGCTTCAGTAACCTCCACCAACGCTGTCTCGGTGCTGAAGGATCTTTGGAAGCCTGATTGAGCAGGGTGCAAAGCACCCGAAGATTCCACAAATTTTTCGAACTGTCTGAAAGCTACCTTTTCACACTCTTTGGCCAGGGCAGGAAGAAGGGAAATGGGTCGGTAGTTGGATAGTAGGAGCGGATCTGCCGTAGGTTTTTTGATAAGGGGCAGGAGTTTGGCGTGTTTCCATTGAGGGGGCAGCATGCCTGATTGAAGTGACTCATTAATCAGGGCCCCCACCACAGGTGCAATTATTTCCGCCACCCCGCTCAGAATCCTCGCAGGGCAAGGGTCTGCTGGTGACCCCGATTTTAGGGATTTCAAAATGGACAGAACGTCCTTATCTTCGGCCCGGTCAAAATGCGTGAAGGGCTGACTCGGCATGTTATTCTGTGGTGACAACAAAGTAGGGAGGTGTTGAGCTGGGGTAGTGAGCCATAGGCTTGCCTGAATTGTTTGAATTTTATCAATAAAGAAGGTAGACAGCTCCTCGCACCACTCAGCAGAGATGGGGGCAGAAGATGATTCAGCCACCGGTGACATAAAGCTGCGAACAACAGCAAAGATCTCTTTACTGTTATTGTTGGCTCTGGAAATTCTCTCAGCAAAATAATTACTTTTGATTACGTTAATGGCGGCATAGTATTCTCTTTGTGCGGTGCGAAGAGAAACCTTAGCTCGGGGACAGTATTCCCGACGACAAGCCCGTTCCAATTTTTTGCATCCTAGCTTCGATGTTTTTAAGTGGTCGGTGAACCATGGTCTCTATGGAGGGTCCCGTATGCAACCACTCACAGAAGGTTGCGGGAGAGAATTGATGGCCCTGCTAATCCATTCCGAGAATCTCTCTACTGCACCCTCTAAATTGGAGGCTTTGACAGGTGATGTCAGAGCCAAGGCTGTGGCCAGAGCTTGGATGTTAATCTTTTTTGGAGGAGGGCCAGGGGTTTTCTTGCCCGGCAGGGAGGGACTGCTGATATCCCACGAAAAACTGACCAAGTAGAGGTCCGACCACGTTACTGGCCATGGATCCCCCAAATCAAGACTAAAGGTAGAGCAGACTAAGTCTAAAATGTGGCCACAAGTGTGGGTGGGGTGGCACACATGCTGGGTAAGGTGGGTGAGTTCACATAGGTCAGACATATCCCTTGTCCCCGGGGCCAGGGGGTTCTCAAAATGAATGTTAAAGTCGCCTAGCAGCAAGAACCTTGAGAATCTAATCACCCCTCAGGTAATGACTTCCTCTAGGGATTTAATAAAGGTGCCTGACGAGCCAGGGGGGCGGTAGATCAGAACTCCACCCAAAGTGAAATGCGGGGATAGGGCTAGAGAGAACTCCAGCGCTTCCCCTTGAAGAATTTCTCCTGTGCCTTGCTTTAACAATGTCCACCTGTCCCTGAAGATCACGGCAATGCCGCCTCCTTCACCCAACTTGCGGTCAAGTCTGGTGATCTTAAACCCCCGTCGAGTTGCAAGTTCAATCGCTGGTGCACAAAAGTCATGTAACCATGTTTCCATAATAAAGAGGAGATCTAGCTCCTCGTCCACAATCAGCTCATGTACATCTTCTGTATGTTTAACCAGCGAGCGTGCATTGATAAGAGCTGCTCGAATATTGGCCTTGTGTTTAATGCGAGCGGGAGAGGGTGAGGCAGAAGGTGATGTCTTGAAGTGAAAGTGGCAAAAGGGGCAGGTCCGTGACATAGAATGCAATACATCCCAGCGCTTATTGGTGGTGCATGAGTTGTTATTATACATAAGCAACAACTCACGGCTGTAGCCTAATATGTTGCCCCCAGCCCCTGGCTCATTATATCCAGCGTTTCTGGCTCTGTGCGCTGTCGGTGCGCGGACGGGCGCAGACGGGCTTACCTTAGGCGCACCTTCGGCGCGCCATCGTCGCGCCCATTGCGCGCGTCCGCTGTGCGCACGGGGACACATGTGCTTTGTATGGTGTGCTCCCCCGATAAGCTAGACCGCTAACTCCGGCCCAACCTAGCTTCGGGACACAACCCAAAATGGCACCTCGCCCTCCACACAATCGGCACAATCAGCCGCGGTGGAACGGGGTGAGGGAAGCCGCAGGAAGGTAGAAAGTGCTCTGGCAGTGATGTGCTCAAAAACGATATTAAAATTGGTATGTGACAAGTTTTAAAAATACATCGGCGCCAGCATCTAAATCATGCTAGCGCTGTCAGCGTGACGTAGAACAGGCACACAAATGGTCTGTTAAAATAACCCACTTCTTAGACCACACTACGCACCCACATCTGCATTGTACATGAAATGCTGAATACTTTTCACCTGTTAAATTATGGGATATTTGACCTGCCAAAATGTAACGAAAGGTGATATATTTTACTCATGCATTAATTACTGGGAATGTTAAATAACACTCAACTCGTGATTGCGACCCCTGTGCAAAGAAACAGGCTGGATCCTTACTGAGTGACCTCTTGGTGCACAGTATGTCCATCAAGTAACTAACATGTAAAATAAAGAAAATTGGGGGGGACTGATGTTAATATCCATTTGCCAGGCCTCATGCTCTCAAAATAATATGTGTCGATCTGAGGCCAAGAGTGTCCTTTGTTATGTAATTTTCCAAGACTCACCACTATAGAAGAGCACTCACAGCAGAGGGGTCACCTACACACAAGCATTGGCAAAGGGAGATATGCTATTCATCCCACTAGTTCACTTCTGCCAACCAGGGGCTCTGCTCTTTAGGTTCGGTCTTTCAGAAATCTAACAGCTGGGACTCAACTAGCTCAACCTAAGGATTACCTTGGAAAGTACTGTAAATTGCCACACTTTCTGTGGTACTTTGGCCACTGATGTGCTTCTTGGACCTTAAGTTATTGATTGTCACTTGAAGATTTCCAAACCAAACCCCAGATCCCAGGGTCACATCAGTTCATGTTCTAAATAGTAATGCAGCTATAGCATCTTTGAAGCTACGTGCGAAGGTAACTGTTTCGGTCCTTTCTCAGTTATGACCTTCTGAGTTTCATTAACAACTACAACTGTTAACACAGTTTTATGTGTTCGACAAGCATTTCACTGACAGGACTTTCCATTATTACTGGTTCCAATTGGTTGTCATAGTCTATCTGGACCCAAAGCATTACCCTTCCTAGAGTCAGCCTTGGCGCCTCGACTGCTTTACCAGTGGAGACTCAAATGTACGAAGAAGCCTTGGCAAATTATTCAGAACAGGAGTTCACATGTATGTGAAACATGATTGGAAAACAAATACACCAACCAAGGAAATTGCCCAGTGACCAAAGCTGCTTCAAAACCTTGAGGACAGTCCTGATATGGGGCCTGAAGCACAAAGCATTTTTGAGGTCATTAATTACCCAATATGCTTTTTGTTCTATACAAACATGAACAATGAATGGGTCGTTTCCAGGTGCTCTATCAGTCTTCCTTTCTATGTTATATGTATGTTTTTGGACTGATGTGTAGAAATACATTGTTCAATATTTATTCACAAATCTTTGGCCTGTGGGGGTTTGCACTTTTGGTAAGGTGTGTCTGTTAGTGTGTAGGTAGCTAGGTATTTTACAACAAGGATTTATCTATTAATTGTAATTAGCGTACTCCTTTGTTGTTTATTAGGATTCTAACTTTACATTGTAGAACATTCATTCTACTGGTTTGTTTACACCCTCTCGGGTGATTGGTGCACTATGCACATTAACATAACATATCATAGCTTATTTTAGGTTTAATGTGGGTTACTGATTGTCCGGTTCTTACTTATTGTTTGCTTTGTTCTTTTTGCAGGGCTTCTCTGAATTTGCGTGTAGGGTGGGTTCTCCTGTGTGTGGCTTGGAAGGGATTCCTCCATTTATCTACTGTGTTGTTGCTTTTTACTTTTTGAGCTATGGTGCTGTCATAGACTTACCACCATGGCATTTGGAATTTGGGTTGTCGACTGTGTCCAGAGCGGTGCAGTCTGCCGACCCAAGATTGTGTATATTAGTCCAATAGGTGGCTTAGTTTGTGTTCCATCAGTGGACTTCTTATAAGAATGTTGTAGTGAATAGCTACCTTTGTTAGAGGGACATAGGCTAGTGTAAACTGACTGTTTGTTGCATATACTAGACTTGATGCATATTGCTGGAGATGTCTCTAAATGCTTTGATTAAAAGGGTGGTAACCGCCTTGATTGGCTGTGTGGGTAAAGTTTAAGTATTGTTTGTACTATAGCTTGTTCGAAGTCTATTCATATTTTATAATATTGTATGTGGGGAGTAGTTGTTTCTTTTCATTTTCATGTGGTTTAGTAGTTTGTAATAAGTCTCACTTTGTTTAATAGGTAGCAAGGCGTATATGAGGGGTATATTAGTGTTTTGATATTTAGGATGCATGATTTAGATCAGAATGGTTTTGGACATATTTTGAAGGTTATGTCCAAAATCTATGTTTTGATATTGGCTTACGCTTAATAAGGTATTTGCTGTAGCAAATATAATAATGCATTTGTCATTATTTAGATTCTCATGTGGAGTGAAGGGTTTATCATTATGTGCGGTCATTAAGCAGGACAGCAGGAGTGTCACTGGTGTTTTTTTTATCTATTAAGCATTTTAAAGTGGATATGTCTGGTAGCTCTCTTGAGATTTGTGCAGATGCTTTAGGAATATTTTTGGAGGTGTATCTTTTAGTATTTTGGTTGTGGGCTCTTGGGGACTAGTGCTCTCCTGTTTTAAATCTTTAAACACATACATACTTCACTTTGGGTGACATTTGGGTGTGGTTGTGTTCTCTCATGTTAATAACATCCTTTTTTGTTGTAGCTCTCCCATAACATGAATTACAGTCGTTTTTGTACAATTCCAGTTAACATTTTCGGTGCTTGTGCTCGCTTGGCTGAATATGTAGCCCATTTCTTTTTTGGTGTGGCAAGTGTTGAACTGTTCTGCGACTCTTATATTGTATTCTAATTGAGGGTCCGGTTATGATGGCGGATGGACTTGAGTCTGTCTTCCATCGTCACGGGAATTGAGACAGTCGCCTAAATGGCGGTGGTCCTGCCCATGGAATCACAACTCAACCGTCACAGTGGTGGTCGCAATGGTAAAAATGCAGGGTTTGCATTTCACTGCACTATGTGGCAGGAACCATGCAGTGCCTGCCACATAGGTGCCCCCCAAGTGCAGGAAGAAAGTGCCCATGCTAAAGGGTGGCCCGCTACAGGCCCCCAAAGCCAATATCGGCCCGCCTTTCAATGGCGGGTGAACCGCCATTCAAGGCTGGCGGAGCTGAAGCACCCTAATATGGTCGGAGGGTGCCTGTTAGGCACCACCACCATTCTAGGTATGTTTTACAGGTCGCCAGGCAATCAGAATTATATCCTGTGGTGGACCCGTGGCGGACGGACTTCCCATCCACCAGCAAACCATTTGCCATCATAATTTGGCAGGCAGAGAATGGCCGCAACATAGAGGTGAATCCACTACCGGCAGACATCACCGCTATTGTAATGAGCCCCTATGTTTCTATTTTTATTGGCTAGCTTGCTTTTTTTTTGCCTCGTTTATTATCTTTTATGGTGGATGCTAATTAGTGTTCATGGTGAAGGCTAACTAATATTTCTGTGATCTTGTGGATGCATTGTTTTGTTTAATTTTGTTAATTAATGTTTATGCTTTATATTACATTAATTGGTGTAAGTATTTTTTGTTTGCTAATTATTTGATCATTTGAAATGTATTTAAAGTACTTTTTATATGTATTTAGAGGCTATTTTATTGTTATGACATTTAAATAATGTAGCTAGATGATTTATTGATTTATGTACTCTTTAATTTTTGTGTTGTTTTAATTAACATAGTTATTATATTATTTTGTAATATTGTATTTATTTTGTGCGCTATTAGTGTAGACGTTGTTGTGTGTTTTGATATTTTTGAATATTCATGTATAGGTAAGAATATTTTTGTTAAGGATATTTGTGGTTTTGATATTAGTAGAAAGTGATATTTTTAGCTGCAATATATTAGTCATCTATATATTTGTTGTTGGTAATTAAGTATAGGAAGGCAATATTTGTGTAAATTGTATATTTGTTCAGATATTTTTGTGAATCGATATTGTTTTCAACCATTTTGTCATTGATCCCAAATTTGTCACCTACCTCATTGTAAGTTTCTAAGTAGTTCCTTATAATAGTATGCAAGGTGCCTTAGTTCTGACACTGTGATATAATATAAACACGTTCTATAGGAAATGTGCATTTATGTGTTGATAGATTAGCCTGCCCTTGAAAGTAGGTTCGCATTCTTCCTAAACTTTATCTGACCTATGCTACTGACAAAAGTGTGCTTGCGTCACTAACATTACTTAAAGTTACAGAGATTAGAAGTGTTGGAAATGGTCTCTTATCTGGGCTTTTGATAAGATTTGTATCTCATATCTCACTCAAACCTTCTTATCAGGCTGTGAAGGTTGTGTGAGGGGCACCCACAGCAGTATATTAGGGACCCTCTTGACTTTGCCCTTCACAGCTGAAAACCTGAGTCTTAGGTTCATTCTGATACTTTGGACAGAAGTGAGAGCCATGAAGTGGCTGCTGCTCCTGGGGCTGGTGGCCCTCTCTGAGTGTGTAGTCAGGTGAGTAGTTACCAAAAAGCTTATTTCAGCAGAGGGTTCTGAAGGAGAAAGATTGAGGTATTCAGTTCCAAAGTACAGACTGAAAACTGTGTCACAGAGACTGGAGGACTGACATAGAAGGGGTCCTCAGAAGTTGTTCAACTAAGGGCACATTGAAATGGAGTTTGGCTGAGACTGTGCTGTGACATTTCCATATTGCTGATCAGATATCCATGAAATATGTAAGGTGTGACTACTTATGTTGTATACATGAAAAACTTTCTGTATAACAATTCAGAACTTACTTTTTTGCTAATTCTAAGCAGATTCAGTAGCAAATGCTACTATTTCATTTTAATTGTTGTCATATGATGATTGATCATACTTTGAAGAACAAGTGGCATAGTTGGTCCTTTGCATTCAACACACAGGGCTCAGATTTACAAAAAAATCATGCAACGTGGCACAGCAAGTAAAGTTCCTGGACTGCGATGCGCTAACAGTCAACAGGAGAGCTGTTCCATATCTACCAAGATGTGGTGCTGCTCTGCTTTCGCTCTGCGCTGGTCCACTTTTAGCTGCCATGTGCAGATACAGACACCCTTGCACCAGAGTGCAATGGTGCATGTGTTGTGGTAAGCATAGATTTTGTACAGGAAGGGATCCCTTCCAGCACAATGAAAAGTGGGAAAAAAGATACATGAACACATTTCTCCTTGTTAAACCTGCCCCTAGGGAGAACAGGATATTGGCACAAACCTCTGTCTGCAATGTTTTTAACATGAGGATGTGTCAGCACCCATGGTTGGTTGCATGGCAACACTCATGCACCCCCCATGGAATGCCATCTTGACCCAAACTACTTCAAGGAAGTGAAAGGCTCAGCTTTGCGTTACTTTTGATGATTTTCCAATACAAATCACAATTTGTGTGGAATTGTAAATCCCACACTACACTTTGTGGCAGGTTTGTTTTTAAAAAATAGCACAAACTCGAAGCAGTGCTGTGATATACAGAGTTGGTTGGTTGGCAGAAACACTTGCCACCCAGAGCCCGACAGCGGAGATAGAGTGTACTTACCAGGCAGCAATTCATATTGTAGAATATCATTAATGAAAAATGTATATGAATGAAACCTTTCCATTTCTGAAACGTGCCCTAACTAGTGAGTTTGGGAATAGTGATTATTAGTACAGCTCTGGATTTGGGGTTACCCATATTATCATTATTCTAAACCTGGGCCGATATGTCGGCCACATGCATGTGTCCCACTGGGTCATCTTGCCAGCCCATGATTTATCTGGCACAGAGAGCACCCATTGTGAAATGTGGTGCAATACTGCAAATGTAGGACTAATGCTTCCCAAAATATAGAGCAAAGAGATCTTGTTTACTTTATATTTACACACTTGTGGAGGTCAGTGCGTTATCAGCTGTCCCAGGCAGGGTGTTTAGCAACAAGCCAGACCCAGAGTGACTTAAAAGAGGTCTGCTTTGATGGACACCATTGCTGCAAGGCTTGTCTTGCTGACCCTTAAGGAGAACCTTTCAAAGGACTCATATCCCATTAAACACTGGACCGGTGAGTGTAGTGGGAGCTCCAGATACCCTCTGTAGCACTGAGTGCCTGTTTTTATTTCTGAGGCCACTTCCTCCTTCAAGGACCTGATGGTCAGATATTTAGGTACAGGTCTTCATCTCCTGGTTCACATAGTCAGAGGAGGCAGCATCCTCGGCTCCGAGCAGGCACCTCTCCATTGCTGAAGGCTCATGGTTGTGAGGGAGGGGGGCGTGAACCTGGCCATGCTAAAGGCTTGGATCATCAATAAATCAATCAATCCGGATTTGTAGAGTGCAGCAAATCACCCGTGAGGGTCTGCAGGCACTCCAATGCTGGCTGCTTCGTGGGGATCTGTTCATTCGAACAGCCAGGTCTTGAGTCCTTTCTTGAATTGCTGGAGCGTAGGGGAGGGGCAGGGGAAGGTTGTTGCAGAGATTGGAGCCCAGGTGTGAGAAGGAGCGTCCTCCGCTGTTGGCTCGATGTATCTGGGGATGAAGCGTCCTCCGCTGTTGGCTCGATGTATCTGGGGACGAAGCGTCCTCCGCTGTTGGCTCGATATATCCGGGGACGAAGCGTCCTCCGCTGTTGGCTCGTTGTATCTGGGGACGAAGCGTCCTCCGCTGTTGGCTCGATGTATCCGGAGACGAAGAGTCCTGCTTTGTTCGCTAGGTGAATCTGGGGAGTATCTATGAGGAAGATGGAGGCGGAACGTATGTGTCTGTTTATGTGCTTTGGTCCCTCGTTGTGCACGGCCTTGTATGCGTGGATCAGCATCTTAAACCTACACACATCTATATACTTGCTAATGCCCACGAACATACTGTTCCAACTATGGAAACACTTGTGAATTTAAAACTAATAAAGACAGAGGGAGGGTGTGTAGGGAGCCCCCCCATATTTCATGTGATGTGGGGACAGACAGCATCACAAGGGGAAACATTCCGGCTCTTCAGAAACCTTGCACCTGTGTGAAGGCATAAACTACAGGACTTTACAGGGACCAGGAGGAGAGTTCCTTGAACCCAAGTCTGACTGACAGTCCCAGGGGTACTCAGAGGGTGTTTAAAAATCACCAACCCCCTAAAGTCTATTCTGGATGTAGGAAGAGAGCTACATGAGTAGACTGGAATTCTTCAGCAGGACTTTAAAACAAAGGGACTGGTTTACAAAGAAGACACTGTTGAAATACTTTGTGTGGCCCATCGCCACTGTACCCGTGCACTGCTGATCTGAGCACAGGAAGGTTCTTTGTGTGGCCCATTGCCCCAGTGCTTCTGCATGGCTGATCTGAGCTGAGGCAAGGGTTTTGTGTGGCCCCTCGGCCCCTGTACCCCTGCACTGCTGAGCTGAGATGAAGTGCTTGGTGTCCCCATTGCCCCTGTACCCCTGCACCGCTGATCTGAGCAGAGGAAGGTGCTTTGTGTGGCCATCACCCCTGTACCCGCTGATCTGAGCTGAGGAAGCTGCTCTGTATGGCCCATACACTGCATGAAAATATCTTTGGGTATTTGTCAATGACATGGATTTTTCCACCTCGTGGTTCAAAGTGATACTATCATGAACCCTCACCTCACTCTTGACCCCTATCTAATGTCACTTGAAACCCTTGATGGAAAACAATCATGCTATTAACAGAGATCCTTGCACCTATATATGCCCATCATTTCATAAATACAATTGAGTCCTTCCTCAGGTTGAAGTTCAATGCCTCTTCTGCTCCTGCCCGCTCTGTCTTCCTCTTACTGTGTCTTCCTTCCCCACAGGATCCCTCTGACAAAAGTAAAATCCCTCCGTGATCATCTGAGAGAAGAGGGCAAGCTGAGCGATTACGTGAAGACGTACGAAGAAGTAGTGGCCAGTAAATTCTCCCAGACCGAGGACGCTGTAGTCACATATGAGTCAATGAGGAATTATTTGGATGTGAGTAAAAGAGCCCTTTTCAGCCACAAAAACCCTTCCTTATGAGGACTGTCTGCAACATGCCATGATTGCATGCATGTTTTTTTTTCTTGTGGACCCTATGAGCTATAGTGTCTGCCCATGGACAATCAAAGGCCCAGAGGGGTCTAAGAACATTGGGGAAGAGATGAGGGTAGAGGTGATTTACTTGTCTGCCCATTGTACCCTTGTATTTATAGGAGGCTTTAAAGATAATCACAAGGACTAGGTGGGTGTGTGGTGGGTCTGTCTTTGGTGGGGGTGAGTGTGTTGTGGGTGTGTGTGTGTGGGTGTTAATTGGGTACGTGGTGAGTGTGTGGTGTGTGTGTGTGTGTGTGGTGGGGTGTGTCTGTGTGTGATGGGTGTGTGGTGGATGTGTGGTGGAATGTGGTGGGAGTGTAGTGCGGGTGTGTCTGTGTGTGGTGGGTTGGTGTGGTGGGTGTGTGGGGAGTACGTGGTGGGTGTGTGGTGGGTGGTCAATGAAGGTCAGGCTACACTTCTAACACATCTGCATGAAAAGTGACATTACCTCCATGTGTGGCTGTTCAGCTATCCATTGGAACACTTTTGGATCATAAGACTCTACTTTTATGAATGTAGGGTACCTCTCTGGTATTTTAGCTGATAGGCTTAGAGCACAGAGGTTGAAAAGAGATGTGATGCAAAAAAAGATGTAAAAAAAGAGATGGGTAGCATTGTTCACATACCCTCCTCCTCTTTACTTATCAGGTCTTCCATTGAAACCAAACTGTGAAATAGGCTTTAAGGAAGAGCTTGTGCATGGTATGTTATTTTCTCAAGAGCATACAATGCTGCCATAGGCGGACCGTGGTGTCGTCAGGCTTCAGTACACTCTATACACAGATGAAGGGGCTCATTTATGGGGAAGTCAACCAGTGAAGTGCAACAAATGACCTTTCTACACTGCCTGACAGGGACTGGGCAGAAATATTCTGTATTTAAGGCAATGCTGCACATTCCTGTCCTTTCCCTTCTGCTTGCACCCTTTTGGCAGTCTAGTGCCAACGCAGGTCCCCGTGCACCATAGTGCCATGGTGCCTGCATTACATGCAGGATTGTTTCTGGGCAGAAAGGGTCACTTTGCTGCCTAAAAACAATCCTTCGAGGCAAATTCACGTTTCTATGTGTGCTGCAAAATGCAGCACAAATAGAAAGAGGAAGAAACTGGAAGAAACAGAGATATATTTCCGTGGTATGGCTGCCCTGGAAAGATGTGAGAGTTTTGCACATCCCAATGTTTACAAGTTCTTGTAAAACCTAGAAATTCGTTAAAATAAATGGGATATGTGTGGGAACACACGCAACACTCACGGAACACCTCCTCAAGGTGGAGTAATCAAATGCAGCGATTTACGATGTGTTGCACTACTCCAGATTTTGGCAGCCACTCAAAGCCACACAAAGTGGCTGTGCATGCCTTCAAAAATCTGTCTTAAATTTTGCATCGCTCCTGCACCACATTACATGGTGTAAGAGCGATGCAAACAGGTTCATAAATAGGCCCTGTGTATTCATTTTATTTGCTGTTTTTGTAAAGAGCAACTGCCTGGCCTCAATTTGAATGCACACATTGCATGTATGTCCTTCATGTTGTCTCTTCTCCGTTTTCAGCAGCCGCCTCAAACAAAATGTAGTGGGCGGTGGGTGGAGCGCGGGGAGGTAGGGAAGAACTAACCCATGTACCCAAACGGGGCCAGGATTATCTTGATTTTATTACATTGAGCATCAGACCCTACCTTTTAAAGTACTTTATGATGGTCTCACCATCCTCGCTGGTGCGGTTATATACAACCCCCCTGGATAACAAGTTAGTCTTAGTGCCAAACTACTAAATCAACTTCTGCCACTCTGTCTAAAACATAAAAACTATCTAATTGTTGCCGACTTCAATATGAGAAAAAGGATGCGCCAGGTGCTTCCCAGTTGGAATATGATATGGGGATCCTCAATCTCAAGCAGTGGGTAGTGGGCCCCACTCATATAGCCGGTCATACACTAGATCTACTATTTACTAATATCGAATCCACCAACATAAGAGAGGTCTACCCCTTATCTTGGTCGGACCACTCCCTCATATCTTTCTCATTTGACCTCCCCGATAAATCTCTGAAATCTAAGGTAGTCCCTCAGATTTCCAAACGAGCCTGGAGGCTAATCAACGAATCCAACTTTGAGAAACATTTCCAAGAGGCTAATGTTAAACTACTGGATGGCTCCCCTGTCTGCAATGACGTTGCTCTGCTAAATACTGGAATACTGCAAACATTAAACAATCTAGCCCGATGCGGGAATCCAGGAAAAAATCTATAACAGAAAAATGGTATACTCCTCACTTAAAAACTCTTAAAAGGGAATGTCAAAAATTTGAACATTTCCGGAGACAGTCTAAAGACAGTGAAGCCAGATTAGTCCATGTCCATAAACAGAGGCAGTATATTTTGGCCATCAAAAAGGCAAAGAAGCACTATTTTGCTCAACGCATTCAGGAAAACAGTAACTCAGCGAAGGAACTGTTTAAAATAGTGAAGGAGTTGAGTAAACCATCTAGCACTTCACAAACACTCACCCCTTCGGCTGAGGCCTATGAACGCATTAACACCTTTTTCTCTGAAAAAATCAAGGGAATCTACTCCACCTTCACTCCCCGAATTACTCAAAACAACTCCGACCATCTATCCAAGACTGTGATCCTTCCTGATGTCCTCACTGCTCCACCTGACCTAGGAAATGTACCCACGTTTAACCAGCTTCGACCTACTCTCCGAAGATGAGGTCCCATCAGCCCTGACCACAGTGAAAGCTGGCTCCCCCCTGGACCCTTGCCCCCACTTTGTGTTCTCAAGAGTTGCGTCCACGCTCTGCCCCTTGATAACACAACTTTTTAATAAATCTTTAAGCACTGCCATCTTCCCGGATGCCTGGAAACACGCCTCTGTAACCCCCCTTCTGAAGAAGGCGGGATCTGATATTCTCAACACAGAGAATTACAGACCGATCTCCCAGCTTCCCTACCTCTCTAAAGTCTTAGAGAAACTGGTGAATATGCAGCTGACCAGGTACCTAGAAAGTAACTCCCTTCTGGATTCTACCCAGACTGGCTTTCGAGCCAATAACAGTTCTGAGGCAACGCTGCTGGCAGTGTCGGACAGTATCAGATCCTCCACCGATCAAGGTGGAGCGGTGGCGCTGATACTGCTTGACCTGTCAGCGGCATTTGACACAGTATCCCACAACTGACTGTTGAACATACTTCGGAGCAAAGGCGTTCAATCTACGGCACTGAACTGGCTACAGTCTTTCCTGAGCAACCGCACTCAGGCAGTACATATGGGTCAGTTTCACTCCAGGCCCAACCCCATCAGCTGCGGGGTCCCCCAGGGCGCCTCACTGAGCCCCACTCTTTTCAATGTCTATATGTCATCTCTTGCCGACATTGGAAGGAAGTGGGGCATCGGCATCTGCTCTTATGCGGATGATACGCAGCTGATGGTGACCATGGATGAAGGGCCTGATGTAACCAAGACCAAGCAACATGACTGCCTTTCTGAAATGGCTCAGTGGATGCATGCCCATTGCCTAAAGATGAACGCAGGCAAATCAGAGATTTTACTGTTTGGTGGTGCCAAACGTGTATGGGATGCCACATGGTGGCCACCTTCACTGGGTTTGGCCCCCACTCCAAAGCAACATGCCAGGAACCTGGGAATTATCATGGACCATGACTTGTCCATGAAGGATCATGTACGATCCCTTTGTGGCAAGGGCTTTGCCATTTTAAAACTCCTAGCCAAGAGTTTCCCTTGGATACCCCAGGATTGCAGACGCTCAGTCACACAGGCCCTACTGGTCAGTCGCCTGGACTATGGCAATGCACTATTTGTGGGGATGAATGAACATCTGTTCTCTCGCCTGCAGGTTTTGCAAAATCTGGCAGCCAAACTTATTTGCAATAAGGGCAAACTAGACTTGGCATCGGAATGCCTAAAGACACTCCATTGGCTACCGATGCGTCAGAGGGCTGCCTTTAAATTGCTTAGCCATGCCCACAGGGCTTTATATAAAACTGGCCCCACAATTCTTCAAGGGAAGATAGAATTTTATGTTCCCACTAGGAACCTTCGCTCTTGTCAATCTGCTTTGGCCAAGACGAAACGCATCTACAAAGTTAGAACAGGTGGTCACTCTTTTTCCTACTTGGCAGCAACAAGGTGGAATGAGCTCCCCACCGACCTGAGACACACCATAAACTATCTCCAGTTTCGGAAAAAACTGAAAACCCACCTCTTCTCCAAACTCTAGCTTCTAGCATCCGCCATCAGTAGTTGCTATCTGGTATAAGCGCCGTGATATCCCGTGGGATGAGTGTTGCGCTCTATAAAAACCGCAAATAAATAAATAAATAATTACGGGTCAATAATAAATGTTTTTAAGTATCCTACTTAAGCTCCTGCTGCCCTCTTCCTGGGTCCCAGCAGCCCCTGGGGCAGACTCCCAGCCAATCCCTGTGCTGCACAGCAGTGCAGGGATTGGCCAGAGTGGGCTGAAAAGACACCCTGCTCACACCAGGGAGTATGCAGGACTTTTTCTAGCCTGGTTGCAGAATGCAGCCAGGTTGGAGAAACCTAAGTGCGCATGTGTGTTTTGGTTGGCCTGAGACGGCCAGCCAAACACACATGAGCACTTCGGGAGTGCTTCAGCACTCCTCCTCCACCCTCCCATGTCCCTCCCCTCCATGCACATGCTGGTGAACCAAAAATAAAACCATGCTAGAATATTGTTTTAAGGTTTCATTTGCTGGCTCTGCGCCAGGCAGTGGGGCGACGCTGCAAGGCCATTGCGGAGGAGCCGCCACTGCTCTTCTCTGCAGTAACCCTCCCTAATGATCCTTAGAGCATCTGTATCAAATATAATTCTCTTTGTGATGGGGCTATTACTCAAAGATGTATTAAAACATCATTTAAGCCTGAGTGATAACATCACCTCTAGTCATAGTTCAGACTCAGATCTGTGGACATGCCAGCCTGCAGAGGAAACTTACCTCAATAGTACATCTTGCAATATTAAGTTTGGGTTTAGAGCGAGGACACTAAACGTTCCAAGGAAAAGGGCAATCTATGCCTTCGGGACCTGAGTAAACCCCCAGTCATTGGTCACTCTCAGGGGGTGCAGACGGGTACAGAGGGCCTCCACCAGAGAAATAGGAAGCATTTAGATGCACTAATACCTGTTTGCGCTGACCTCACACCTGCAGATTGTCCGCCGCGGAATATGAGGCACAGGGATATCCGCTGGAAATGCACTATCTGCCAGTATTATATGAATGGTGATGGGGATGTTGTGAGCCTCAGAATGTGGAGACTTTACTTAACCCCTTCCCTGCTGATGACGAGGCCACACACTGTTCGTGTCCTGATGACGAGCTCAGCTCGTCATCACGCCCACCCCTGGAAATCCCTCTGGTGTGGGCACCAGAGGGATTCCCTCTTGGTACAGAGCAGGAATATCGCCGCAAAAATATCGCCTAACATAAATATCGCCGCAAAAATATCTACAGGAAGAAATATCGATGACAAAAATATCGTCTGACCAAAATATCGACAGACAGGTAAGTAATATCGTTAACATTAATATAGTTGTAATAAATATCGTTTACAAAAACATAGTTTACAATAATATCGTTTTTTAAATAATTATAAGTAATGTAGTGTTTTTAATGATTATTTTTAGTCAAAGTACTATTTTTAGTAGTATATTATTATTTAATAATGTATTTTCAGTTGAATTTAGTATTAATAGTTCCGTAGCGGGTTGTGGGTTTATAGGGGAGTAGGGTGGGAAGTAATTTAAATATAATGAAATAATACATTAATTAATGTTTTAAATGAATATAAATAGTGTAATAAATAATAGTTAATTAATTTCAATTAGTTAATTGAATAATAATTATGTAAATAATTATGTTAATTTTTTAATTATTTTTAGGTGTGTGTACAGGATTTTTTTAGTGAAAATGTTTTTGGGTAAAGGGGTATTTTTAGGGTTCAGGGTCAGTTTTCAGTTTTTGGGTAAAGGGGTATTTTTAGGGTTCAGGGTCAGTTTTCAGTTTTTGGGTAAAGGGGTATTTTTAGGGTTCAGGGTCAGTTTTCAGTTTTTGGGTAAAGGGGTATTTTTAGAGTTCAGGGTCAGTTTTTAGTTTTTGGGTAAAGGGGTATTTTTAGGGTTCAGGGTCAGTTTTTAGTTTTTGGGTAAAGGGGTATTTTTAGGGTTCAGGGTCAGTTTTCAGTTTTTGGGTAAAGGGGTATTTTTAGGGTTCAGGGTCAGTTTTCAGTTTTTGGGTAAAGGGGTATTTTTTGGGTTCAGGGTCAGTTTTCAGTTTTTGGGTAAAGGGGTATTTTTAGGGTTCAGGGTCAGTTTTCAGTTTTTGGGTAAAGGGGTATTTTTAGGGTTCAGGGTCAGTTTTCAGTTTTTGGGTAAAGGGGTATTTTTAGGGTTCAGGGTCAGTTTTTAGTTTTTGGGTAAAGGGGTATTTTTTGGGTTCAGGGTCAGTTTTCAGTTTTTGGGTAAAGGGGTTTTTAAATATAATGAAATAATAGATTAATTAATGTTTTAAATAAATATAAATAGTGTAATAAATAATAGTTAATTAATTTTAATTAGTTAATTGAATAATAATTATGTCATTAATTATGTAAATTTTTTAATTCATTTTAGGTGTGTGTACAGGATTTTTTTAGTGAAAATGTTTTTGGGTAAAGGGGTATTTTTAGGGTTCAGGGTCAGTTTTGGGTTTTTGGGTAAAGGGGTATTTTAATTATATATATGTATTATTGTTGTTATATAAAGTAATGTGTAAAATTAATTTATATGTCCACATTTATTAAGTTTATAATTAAAAAGTGTAGTAAATTTGTTTGAAATAGTTAAAAAATAAAAGTAATGTAATGTATTTTGTTAATAGTACTTATATTTATTTATTATGTAATGTAATTTTAATTATTTTAAAAAGTCGATATTTTTTACATCTATATTAATTACAACGATATTTTGGAGTCGATATTTATGTACTTACCTGTTTAAGTATAGGGTGTCGATATTTTTGTAAACGATATTTTTGCAACGATATTTATGTCAGCTATATTTTTGTTATCGATATTTTAACACCCTACCTCCCTCTTCTCCCCCAAAGCCTCGGGAGCTGGGGAAGAGCTTCCCCAACTCCCGAGCCCCCCCTGTGGTTTCCCTGAAATGACTATCAGCGTGCACATCGCGCTGACATCATTTCAGTGGAACCGAAACTGAAATGAGCCAAGAGGCTAATTTCAGTTTCCCTTTCTTCGTGCTCAGGGGGCTATCTCAGCCCCTGAGCACGTAGAAAGACAGGAGAGGTATCATTGGAAAGGGGAGAATCCCCCCTTTCCAATTGTACCCCTGCCCAATGGATCCCTGCTTGGGGATCGCCACAGGAGGGCGATCCCCAAGCAGGGATCCACCCACTAGACCCCAGGGAGGGGGGAGCGGCCCCTTGGGCAAGGGCCTTTGCTCCCCCCAATTTCTTTTTGGCAATGTTGTGTCTTTTTGCCCCCCCTGGGGGGCAGATGGGGGCATAAGCCCCCAATATGCCCCCCGGGGGGGGGCAAAAAGCCCACTCGACACCGGGGATTTTACAATAAAATTAAAATAAGGGAGGGGGCTGCCCAAAACGGGCATGCCCATGCCCCACCCCCCCACAATTGTTACAGTCGTTCTGCCCCCCCGGGGGCAGATGGGGTATTGGCCCCTAATCTGCCCCTTCGGGGGCGGAAAGCCCACTAGACACCAGGGTTTTCTTAGATAGTAAAAGTAAGGGTGGGGGCTGCCCAAAATGTGCATGCCCATGCCCACCCCACGGAATCATTACAGTCTTTCTTCCCCTCAGGGGGCAGATGGGGCATTGGCCCCTGATCTGCCCCTTTGGGGGCGCAAAAAGCCCACTAAAAACCAGGGATTTGTTATTTTACTTTTTTAGGGAGGGGGCTGCCCGAAACGGGCACGCCAATGCCAAACACCCACCCACCACCATTACAGCCTTTTTGCCCCCCCCGGATAGTAGATGGGGGCAGTAGTCTCCAATCTGCCACCCCCGGGGGGCAAAAAGCTCACTAGACACCAGTGATTTCTAATTAATATTTTCCCAAAAAACTCCCTGGCATCTAGTGGACTTTCTGACCCCCCTAGGGAGCAGATGGGGGCATTACCCCCCAATCTGCCCAGCCGGGGTGGCAAAAAGCCCACTAGATGCCAGGGATTTTTTTGGGGCAAATTTGAAATAAGGTGGGGCTGCCCAAAATGGGCATACCCATGCCCCCACCCCCTCTTCGACACAATTACAGCCTTCCTGCCCCCCTGGGGGGCAGATGGGGCAGTAGCCCCTAATCTACCCCCCCCGGGGAGGGCAAAAAGCCCACTAGACACCAGGAAGCAGAACAGGCTAAAAATGTATTTTTAAAAAATTGTAGCGTTTGGTATTCACAAGAAAGCACCGAGAATTATACTGTTTTGGGGTCATCCTAGTCACAGGCCTTTGGCCCACCCACACAAGTGAGGTATCATTTTACTCGGGAGAACAAGGGGAACGCTGGGTGGTAGGACATTTGTGCCGGCAGGGAGATCCCACACAAAAATGTATGGAAAAGTGTTTTTTTACCTAATTTTAAGGTTTGCAGGGAATTCTGGCATACCTCGCTGGACTCCCCCGGGTGTCTAGTTTTCAGAATTGTTTAGGTTTGGTAGTTTCACAAGATGGACGCCGAGCCCGGGGCAAAAAACTCTGGTGACCCCCACAAAATAAGGTAGTTTTGCTGTAGGTAATTTTTAAGTCTTCACCGTAAGATTTGGGCCTTTTCCAGTTGCAGCCACTAAGCCTACCCACGCAAGTGAGGTACCATTTTTATCAGGAGACCTGGGGGAATGCTGGGTTGGGGTATATTTGAGGATCCACGCAGATTCCACAACTTTACCACACAGAAATGTGAGAAAAAAGCAATTGTTTTTGCAAAATTTGAGGTTTGCAGTGGATTCTGGGTAGGAGGATGATGGGGGACCCACGCAAGCCATACCTCGCTGGACTCCCCTGGGTGTCTAGTTTCCAGAAATGTATGGTTTAGGTAGGTTTCCCTACATGGCCGCCGAGCCCGGGCCAAAAACTCATCGGAAATGCCTTGCAAAACCAGGTTGGTTTGTGATAGGTCATTTTGATGTCGCCTCATTAGGTTTTGGTCCCTTGCCTGTTGCGGGTCCTTGAGCCACCCACGCAAGTGAGGTACCATTTTTCTCAGAAGACTTAGAAGAACGCGGGGTGAGAGGAAAGTTGTTGATCCACGCAGATTCCAGAACTTTCCACCACAGAAATGTGCGGAACATGCGTTTTTTAGTACATTTTTTAGGTTTGCAAGGAATTCTGGGTAACAGAACCTGGTGTGAGGCAGTCAAGTCACCCCATCCTGAATTTCCCTGGGTGTCTAGTTTTCAAAAATGTATAGGTTTGCTAGGTTTCCTTAGGTGCCGGCAGAGCTAGGGTTAAAAAACGACAGGTAGGTAATTTGCCAAAAAAAGCCCAATTTTCACTGCGAAATTGAGGTGCAACCACGTTGTGTTTTTCGCCATTTGCTAACGCAGGCTCTAGGCAGACCCACGCAAGTGAGGTACCATTTTTCTCAGAAGACATTGGGGAAGGCCGGGTGGGTGGAAATATGTTGATCCACGTAGATTCCAGAACTTTCCACCACAGAAATGTGAGGAAAATGCATTTTTTTTTGTCAATTGCTTAGATTTGCAAGGGATTCTGGGTAGAAGTACCTGGTGGGAGGCAGTCAAGTCACCCCATCCTGAATTCCTCTTGGTGTCTAGTTTTCAAAAATGTATAGGTTTGCTAGGTTTCCCTAGGTGCCGGTAGAGCTAGGGTGCAAAAACTACAGGTAGGCACTTTGCAAAAAAGGGTCAATTTTTAACTGTGAAATTGAGGTATGACCACGTTGCATTTTGCCCCGTTTCCTGTCGCAGGCACAAGGCCGACCCACACAAGTGAGGTACCGTTTTTATCGGGGGACTTAGGGTAATTCAGATTTGTAAATCAACTGTTATTACCTTTTTGAGTTTTCCTTGATTTTATCCCTTCCCAATGAAAAACATTTTGTAAAAAAATATATTTTTGTAAAATGACCAATAATTCTCAGGCTAGTATGAGTATTCCCAACTTTGAAAATGTGCAAATATGTACTGTTTCTAATCTCTATAATTTGTACCCAATTCATAAATACATAGGTGTCTTTCATACCGATTTTTCCATGTATACATTTTCCCAGAATATTTGCTCTATACCCTGTACATATTAAAATACCATTGCTAGTTACTGCTCAGTTTTTGGCTCTGGGTTGGTTGGGATCTTAGCGAAACTACAAGTCCTGTATATCCCCACAACCAGGAAGGTCTAACGGATGTAACGGTATACTTTTTTTAAAGAGCAGTCAAAATTACAAGAAGTTACAGGTGAAAACCATAAGACAAAAGGCTGTTATTTTCAACTAATTTTCAATTTTTCCAATATTTAACTGTTAGTTTCTATAAAGAAACCTTCATGGATTTAGACAAACGACCCCTTTCTGAATTCAGAATTTTGTCTACTTTTCTAAAATGTATAGCTTTCCAGGATCCATTATTGCTTTTGAACTCATTTCTACCGTTAACCGGAAGGAGGTTGAAAGCACTAAAAATAGCAAAAATAGGCTATGTCCCAGAAAAATGCCAAAACTGTGTTAAAAATGTTGGTATTCTGACAAAAGACTGTCATTCCCTAAAATTTTAGAAAATTCTGATTTCAGCCCCAGATACCCTTTTTTGATAACATTTGCAGGGAAAAACCCAGAGGCTTTCATTTGCAACCCTTTTTCCACATTTTTCTGAAAAAAAAAACATTTTACTGTATTTTGCCTAATTTCTAGGACCCCTCCAAGGGAATCCACAAACCCTGGGCACCTTTAGAATCCACATGATGTTGGAAGAAAAGGACGCAGATTTGGCGTGGATACATTATGTGGTCAAAAAGTTACAGGGGCCTAAGCGCGCACTACCCCAAATCGCCAAAAAAGGCTTAGCACAGGAGGGGAAAAGGCCTAGCAGTGAAGGGATTAAGGAGCGAGGAAATCTTATTTGAGTATATTAAAAACTTTTACAACTAAGTGTGCATTGCGGGTGTGAGTGAAGAATATGAAGGAGTCACAGTTCTGCAAATTGTAATTTATTTTCCCTTCATTGTCCTTCAGGTGTGCTATTATGGCACAATCTCCATTGGGACCCCACCTCAGGCCTTTAGGGTGATGTTTGACACGGGCTCCTCCAATCTCTGGGTACCGTCCATCCACTGCAACAGCCCTGCCTGCAGTAAGTATGTGTATGAGCATGGAACAGTCAAGAGTCATACCTTCAATCCCTCATTTTATGTCACTCTTTATCAATGCAACTTCTTGAACTGCAGACACAACCACACATGCACACCAGCACATGCCCACACATACACACAATCACACACACAGCCACACACACACTCACACATGGACACACACATGCACACACACATACACATATAAGTGCAAACACACAGAAGCACACACATACACACACCAACACATGCACACACACCCACATATGCATGCACACATACACACACAAGTTCACACACACATGCACACACATGCATACACGCACACCCCCCCACATGCATACACACACAAACACACACACATGAACATATATTTCATGCAACAGAATTAAAAACAAGTTACGCTGTGGTGCGTGCTTTCTTCTGCCTGGCAGCTGGCCCAACAATGAAACATACACACATGCATGCATGCACACATGCATACACAGAAACACACACATACATTATATGTAACAAAATGAAAACCAATTTAAGCTTTATTGTGTGCTTTCTTCTACCCAGCATCAGGCTTAACAATACGATGCAACACGCATACACACACACGCACACATGCATGCATACACACACACACTCGCGCAGGCATTCTATGCAACAGAATAAAACACAATTCATACTAGCAGATCAATGGGGAGGAAAAATACCATTTAGCAATTACACAAGAATTGTTGTTCAATAGGGGTCCACTAGAAGGTAAGCGTGCATCAACAAGATTCACTTGAAGGCCTTGGAGCGAAGGGCGCTTACGGAGCCTGGTGGGGATGGAGTCAGGTCTGTTACCTTGAAGGGTGAACGCTCTACTAAGTTTTTCCAGTTGCATTAGCAATACTAGCTAGCTGATGTTTGATGTGTAATCACAAGAATGTTCTCACAAACAAAATATGGGGACAGAACTCACATTCAAACAATTTTCAAAGGGTTTAAGGGTCAGACAGGGATTCTGCCACAACCCAACCTGTATTTAGAACTGTACATGAATAACTTAGTAGTCTCTTTAGAAGAACCAGCATCCTCAGGAGTGCTACTAGAGAATGCATTGATTAGTACCTGCTCAACACAGATGGTCTTTCCCACTCACATAAAGCTCTTAAAAAGAGATGCCTGTTACACAGAGCTGGAGCACGAAGCGCTGAAAATAAGTAAAACTATCACCAATCCAAAGCAATGGTCTTTAGAAAAATCCGAGGTCAAAGAACAACCAAAACCAGTTTCTGCTAAAGGAGGACATCTGACCAATTAAACCTGGGGTCAGATTTATCAAGGTTTTGTGTCAAACTAGTGCCATGCAGGGGGGCTCAAGGGCGCTGCGAAACCTAAGTGAGATGTAGCATGCCACTGAAGCCCACTTTGTGTGGCCCTGCACGGCTGGATACATCTGGAGTAACACAACATACCTCGCTCCCTTGCATTACTCTGCCCCAGGGAGACATGCCATGGATCGAGCGTGGGTGTTCACACGCATCCACCCATGGATTTTGCTGCATTCACAGATTTATAATTAGTGGTAGACCTGCGATTGCATCAACATTTGACACCTCCCCAGGTAAGGCAATGTGAGGAGAAACATCTTTATTTCTCCTTGTGTCTTCCTCTTTTTTTTTCTTATTTAATAGCCACAAATCGAAATGCATTACAGGAGCAAAAGAATTCATAAACAACAAACCAATAATAAGAATAGGCAGAACACAGAGGGGCATAAACAGAAAAGACATAACAACATTTTTGTAATTATCCAATACAGATACCGTTGTGATAAATGGAAACAATTGTATAGTGTAGAGGATTAGGAATGACGGAAAGAAAAATACTTTGAATTCTCAATCCCATTGGAGGCAAGACCTTGTCCTTTTAAATTTAAGCCAAGAGCTGGGGCCTCTAACTTTAGCTAATGCCATCTCCATTTCATAAATTTCCCTTAATAAGGCCCAAAATTCATTAATACTTGGACTCCTACTCCGGATCCAAGAACGAGTGATACATACACGAGCACAGGTCTATATATTAGAAGCCAAGGATTTATTAAAACAGCCTAGCTCTGAGAATATTATCAAAGCCAGCTCTTTGTCAGTGACCGGATTATCGTACTGCCCAGACTGCGAGGACGAGGGTAATGCTAGACCCAAAATTCGTGGGACATGTAAAAAACAAATGACGTAAGTCAGCGGCAAATTCCTGAAATTTCCGACAGTATGATTTTGTTTAAACTTAAATTAGTAGTCCATTTAGAAATTCACTCCGGAGTATAATAAAGCATAAATGTTAATCTAATTTGCTGAAGCTTCAAATTGACTGATGTTACCGCTGAATCAAATGTTTCTAAAGATTCATTCATCTCCTCCTCAGTTACATTGTAATTAAAGATCTGACTTAGTTTAGCTGCTATCTGTACACCATCATCAGTAACCCTCCCGATGAGTTTCTGCCTATAACTCCTCGTCTAGTAATGCCAAAGAATGCAGACAGAACCTCAGAGGGGCTAGGTAACTCTGTCAAACCTCGCCCCCGAATAAAATAATCCCTGACTTGCAAGTACTTATAGAAATAAGTTTGTAGCAGGCTGAATTCTTCTTTCAGAGACTGAAAGGATCGGAAATCCTGTCCGTCATATACATGACCCAGCTGTATCACACCCTTACGTTTCATTTATTTTCCAGCATGGTCGTGGAATATACTAGGCAATAAAGGATTCCCTCATAATGTAGTGTATACATGTAAGTCAGGAAATACATATGTCTTAGAAATTTCGCGCCATATATTAGTTATGTCCCTAACTATTTTGAATCGTACCCACTTGTAGTAATTCGGGTCAGATGATTAAATACACAGAACCGAATCCACAAATCAAGTGGTATGAAAGCCTGCTAGCACCAATTTCAGGTCCTTTGACTAAGCTCTGTATTCGCCCGGCAAATGCAGCCCAAAAATATAATTTAAAGTCTGGAAGTTTGAAACCACCCTGGGAAAGAACCAAATAGCTGTTCTTCAAAAGTTATAGCGGTCAAAGCGTTTACCAACATACTTGAAAAAGCAGCAATATCGTCCGCGTATGTGGTTAGTTTGAGATCCATCCCATTTAAAGTAACCGGGGTTATATCAGCACTGGATAATAAATCCTTAATAAATGGCTCAATTTAAATGGCGAACAGTAAAGGGGACAGCAGACAGCCCTTTGGACTACAAAACAAGCAGATGATTGGCCGTTTAGTTTGATGGCAGCTGTTGGGCTCCTATATAGCTTTCGTGCTGCCGAGATGAACCCTTGACCGAGACCTCTAAAAGACATTGTTGCCCATAAAGCTCCCCAACTTACTCAGTCAAAGGCCTTCTCGGCGTCCAGCATCAACATCCCCAACTGCTGGCCTAGTTGTCCCGAGACATTGAATGCCGCAATCGAATTATTAATATGTGCAGCTGTGTCTCTTCCAGGAACAAAACCATGTTGCTGCTCTGAGATTAACCGTTAGCCGCAGCCGTTTTTTGCGGCAGTGTGGCAGTTTGAAAGAGTGGGTGGGCTGCGTCAGCTGTTGGACGTTCGCAGCACCAGCAAATTAGTGCTTGCGACGTCCAACGTCCGACGGCAGCAGGGAAGGGGTTAATAAATGAATAATGGGGGGCAAAACTGTAGCAAGAATTTTAGAACAAGTTTTGCATCTGCATTTATCAGTGCTATTGGCCGGTAAGAGCTCATATCATCTTCAGGCTTCCCTTTTTTAGGAAAAACAACAAAATTCGTAACGTTTCATGAAGGGGGAACTTCCTCACCTTGCATAACTGCATTACATATCTCGATGAAGGTTGGGGTTAATGTACTTTTGAAAACATTATAAAATTCCAGCGGGATCTTATCCTCACTGACTGCCTTGCCAGTGGGCAAAGCATTAATTGCTTCCTCGACCTCCCTCACCCAACATCTTTTTGCAGAGGCTCGGATTGGAGAGAGTCTAAAACTGGCATTGCATCCTCCTGTATGTAAGCTGAAGCAATTTGTTGATCAAAGCAAGCAAAATCACTGAACAAGTCAGCATAAAATAGCCTAAATTGTTCTACATAATTCGTAGATCTAGTGTAAACCTAACCGTCCACCACTTTGATTGATTTGACACATAATTTAGCTCTATGATCTGCTATTTGATTAGCCAACAGGCGACCCACTCTTTCGCCGTATCCATACTGTTTAGTTCTAAATTTGAAGTATCTATTTGCAACATTATCCCTTCGCCTTCTCTTTATCTTGGCTCTGGCGTCAATAACCTGCTGATAGATCAGTTATTAAGTGACATCTTTTAAAGCAATAGCTGTAGCGTGTTGACGCTCCAGTTCTAAACAGCGCTTTTGTTCTTGCTCCAGCTGAAAGAAGCCCTGTCGATTTTGTTTACAATGTATTGCAACGTAGCGCCTCTTACACAGGTTATTAGACAGTCCCTTACTATTGCAATAGGAGCCGTGCCCCTGATTATTATCAATGTACTCCTCAAGTGTGATTCTCATAAAATCAACATATTCCAAATTACTGAGGAGATGTCCACGAAAAGTAAATTCCCTAATTGGTTCCTGAGCATTAGACTGCAACTGCACTGTTAACATGACTGGATTGTGATCAGATGTAATTTTGGGACATACCGTGACGAATGCATTTTTCCAAAATAGCCCTATTAGCAAATATGTCAATCTTTGAATAGTGTTCGTGCGGTGTGGAGTAAAAAGTATGACCTGGTATGTTTGGAAATAACCTCCTCCATGAATCTTCCAACTGATGTAGATGGAGAAGTTCTAGGACAGCCGCCCTGGTTCTACACATTCTAACACGTGCAGTAGTGTTAGTAGTATCAATCTTTCAATCCAAAATACAATTAAAATCTCCCGTCACAATCTTTTCGCCAGGCCACTCGAGTAGCTCAGAACTTTAATGAAATATAACATCCCGGCAGTCAATATTCGGGCCAAATACCATACATATTGTAAACTTACGACCATAAATCATCATTTGCGAGACAACCATCTCCCGTTGGAGTCAGCAAGTGATTGAAGGACAGCAGCCCTGCATCTCCTGGACTTTAATAAAGCCACCCCTCGAATAGAAATACTTTGCGACGCACAGACAATAACGTCATATCCATTGTTTTAACAGAGCTTTATCCTTGTATGCAATATGCGTTTCCGCCAACCCTAACATATGGGGATTAAATACATGCAGCTCTTTTTTTACTAGCCATCTCTTTCCAGCTTGATTAGGTCCTGCTATGTTCCAGCCCATGCATTTAATTTCCATACCCCAATTACATGCCCCTTTCCCCAGTGCTCTGCCCGTGTGAGATCCATTCAACTGTGGCTTTTTAAATCCCCCCTCCCAAGACCCCCTCCACTTTCCCCTCCCACCCTACCCCTTCCCCATCCCTGTACCTACGAAAAGGAGTCGCCCCCTTCCTTGCTGTCCCATGTTGACAGCATGCAGAAGACATCCTCTCAATCCCCCCACCACGGACCCCGTGACCACACCATACCCGACCCAGCACAGCCTATCAATATTATTATGTTGTGTCTTTTAACAGAATACCCAATTAGAGTATCAATCAATCAATCAATCAATCAATCATTTGTAAAGCGCACTACATACCCGCGAGGGTCTCAAGGCTCTGGGGGTGAGTCGCTATTGATGGAACAGCCAGGTCTTGAGTATCCTCCTGAAGGTCAGCAGGTCTTGGGTCTGTCTTAGGCTCAGTGGGTGGGTGTTCCATGTCTTGGCGCGAGGTGGGATAAGGATCTCCCACCGGTGGTTGTTCTTCAGATGCGCGGGTCAGTGGCGAGTGAGAGGTCGGCGGAGCATAGCTGGCGGTTGGGGATGTAGGAGAGCCGTCTGTTGAGGTAGACTGGGCTGGTCTTGTGGAGTGCCTTGTGTGCATGGGTGAGGAGCTTTAAGGATATCTTCTTGTTGACAGGGAGCCAGTCCAGGTTTCTCAGGTGGGGGGTCATGTGGCCATGGCGTGGTACGTTGAGGATCAGTCATGCAAAGGTGTTTTGGATGCGTTATAGTCTTTTGATGAGTATCATTTTAGAGTCTTAAATCTGCAAAAAAAAATAGGAAAAAGGGGACCTCTCTTATAACACAATGATCACCAAATTAAGACTTGAAATCATTCCCTGCTGGTAACTTGCCATCTTAACAAGGTTTGTTTAGCGTCCTGCTCATTAAAGAAGAAGTGTTGTCGACTGTCTTTTATAATCTTGAGACGAGCCGGTTCTAGCAGGAACACTTGTGAACACACCGCTTTGAGAGATCCATTAATTTGCAAAGTTTCCATTGTTTGTCCATTGTTACCTTACACAGGTCAGACTGTACAAAAATGGACATTGCATTTACCTTGACTGGAGACGATGGGCGCACCGTAAAGTATATAGCTTGGCGTAGCAAAAAATTGCCCAGACACACAAGAATAGGTCTAGCAAAGATTTAGCCTGACGATGGCAATCTGTGGGCCCGTTGAACTTGAGTCCATATCCCATTTTGCAAGATCCGGAAAGACCCCTTGTAGTGTAACCATAAAAGTCTATGGATCGTTGCCTTCATTGCTTTCTGGAATACCGAAAATCCGTAGGTTATGGCGCCTCTGCCGATTTTCAAGATCTTCGACCTTAGATTGCATTAGCATCATTTGGGAATCCTGTGTCTTAACAAGATTGAATGCATATGTGTTGGATTCTTCCACGGTGGCTACTCGCTGCAGTAGATCCGTGACTTCAAAGAAAGCAGACTGACCTTGAATGTTACCTCTGCCAAGGCTTCCTTAATTTCCCTGCTCTCAGTGGGCCTGGACCTCTACCCTCTGAGCATACAGTACTTGCATAGTATTAGATAGCGACAGCTCCTCTCCTGTCTGCTCCTTATTTTTGACTATAGAATGTGGTTCTGACACAGTTAATGGTGATGGTGACACTGCGGAGTTTGATATTGGGGAGAAAACTGAAGAAGTTGGAAGATCGCAGCTAATAGCAGATGCAGATTTTTCTAGGGCGTCTGCCTGGCCAATGTCAACTCTAACTCCCTCTGATAGTTCTGTAGGGTGGTTGCCATACTGCTGGCATTAGATAGCCTAGAAATTATGTTTTTCACTTCACATTTTGAAGATACCCATTTACGCAAGGGACCGACCTCCTTAAGTCACCCCTTTGCATCAATCAGTTGTTGCTTTACTCCCCCGCTGCGGCCTTTACCACCTTTGCCACCTTTGAATGTCTCAGTAGTTTTGGGGCTTTTGACTCTTGCATTTCTCATCCCCCCCCCCTCTGCCAACGGTGCTGTCTTTGTTATTCTCCCAGCTTTGAGCCATGTTAACCCACTCGGTATCGGGTGCCTTGCGAGAGACATTGTAGTACAGCTTGAGCCAACCGCCCCTGCATTGGACACAGTGGCCCACATGCATCAAAGCAAAAAACGGTCACAAACGGGCAGATTCTCAGAATCTGCCCCTTTGTGGCCGGTATTTTTGCATTTGGGATGCATCATCCCAAATGCAAATGGGTTCTAACATTCGCAAAGTGATTAGGCCATCACTTAAAGTGTTAAACATGAAATTGGTTCCATATCGACTGTATGCATCTCCCGCAAAGAATCACAAGGTAATTTCCATTCTTGATAAAAATGTATGCAGCTTGTACGTAATTAATTGCATCTATGTACAGCAACTCCACACTGTATTATAAGACTGGAATTAGGAGTAAAATCTTTAACATCACTCCACTATAGACGCATTGTGAATTACTTCTGCGTATGTACAAAAGCAGACCCAACATCACTAAAACATGTAATATACCAAGAACTGTTAAATCTATATACAAGGATATGGAGTTGCACATCTTACTGGTGGGCTTAGAATCTTATGACCTACCTGATCTACAGACACTGGGGCATATTAATTGATCTGCCACAAAATCCTTCTTCGTGATACCTTTACTGCTGAATAGCTGAAAATAGAAGCATATGGACCCAGTATCCTTTACCTACTTTGTTCAGAGACTAGAATTTTTAGGGTACAATTTTCCCAGCTATGAAAAAAAGACATTTTTCAGGTTTAGTTTGTTTAACATTCCAATTATTGAGTTTATAGGGAAATGGAACCCAGCTTTTAAAGGTAAAACATCCTGTCATCTCTGTGGTTTTGCAACTGATACCCTTTTACATATCAAATGTATTGGTTTTAAATTGATGTATTTAAGGAAAAAATACTTACGCTCCATGTTTATCAAAGAAAAAATAAAGATCAACTGTGGAAGCTGTTAGATATTGATTTAGAGTCAGTGAAGACAATGCAATAATACGATTTTTATTTTTAGATCAGACCTACAAAGCCCTAGCTGTATGATTTTATGATCTATACTGTTGTATTTAAAGATAAAGATTTAAAAGTGTATTATCTATTTGATATCCCTATTTTCCTTCAGCGATAACTTGACTTATTAGCACCATATTGGACCAGGTAAGAAAAGTCAGTAGGCCAAGTAAGATCAAAGGAAGAGGCCAACAATTGTGTGGTGGTCAACAGTAAAAATAGCAAAGCCAGTGCTTCAAA
The DNA here is from genome assembly GCF_964263255.1 of Lissotriton vulgaris. NCBI lineage: Eukaryota > Metazoa > Chordata > Amphibia > Caudata > Salamandridae > Lissotriton > Lissotriton vulgaris. The sequence continues at coordinate 1,149,452 of NW_028252092.1, forward strand.
AGTTCACTCATGCTTCTTTATAAGTCATGAGAGTAAAACGATTATGTATGGATTAAGTTGCATGCAAACTGCTCCTAAAGTTTGAGTATAAATATATGTCTTATAAGGCGAGTGCATTTTAGAAATTGTATTTAAGAAACTAGTTTTTTATGTAAATTTTAGATCAGATGCACTCATTGATTATGATGTAAAGGTAACTTTCATTCTTGAAATTGTATGCCCGCAGTTTAGATGCATTGAAAATGGCTACTTCTATGTCGCTGTTTAGAATCCTATCATTTTAGAACTTAGTTACACCGTGTGTGATGTTTTAGATCTATTATTGTAATCCTTGATTAATACAATAAACTCTACCTACTACTACACTTTGCTTAGTGCAAAATCAGGAGACCCGTTTAACAACTATGGTGAACAAGCTCCATACAAGGTTGTAGGCACAGCCAGGAAAAACGCGTTACCCAGATAGGTTAATTTAAGCCCCATTTGGTGTCTTTCTCAAAGCTGTCCGTTACCCCATGTGCCATCACCAAAGTTTGGAGGGGGTTGGTTTGAGGCTTCATTTTTAGATAAACAATATTGATCAAACAGATGGTATTTCTAAATTCAAATTCAAAAGTAGTCTTTATTCGATAAACATATCATAAAAGACAATACATTAAAAGAAATTGTATCATGCATTATAAAAGAATCTTAAGCAGTTCATCATCAACAGGACAATGCCTCAGAGAAAGTGATTGATAATAAGGTTATCTATACAGTAAGTAATAATCAATTTTAAAATACCAGATAAAAACCTATACAATAAATTAATTTAAAAAAAAGTCTGAGGTCTGAAATCGTTAGCAGCACAAAATTGTGTATATACAGAATGTAAAATAAAAACACCATTTCAATTCTGGCGTAGCTTTCGCCTCCTAATTGCCCACATCCAATGTAAACATTTTGCAATCGCAACTACAATGCATTCTTAAGTATCAGTTTGGAAAATCCTTAATGCCTCCACCCCTGTGGTGATGCCCTTCAGCAGACATACGGGCTTCAACCACTTGTGCCGAGGATGTTTACACACTGGGCAGATGAACAAAATATGAGCTATGCTTTCCGGCTGTAAAGGGCAAAACTGACAAAATATGTTATTCTTAGTTTGCCATTTGCAGGTGAAGCAATTAACAGGGAGGGTACCCACCCTATATTTGTGGTACTGTTTATGGTCTTCAGGAAGAGTAATAAAATCCCAGTAAGCCTCATACGAAACTTCATGTTTGAGCTCTAGGAATTTCCTTGACAAAGATGGGGTGTTGCACATTCTGAAATTTCGCATTGATACCATCAGCCAATATTGCTCCCTGAAATCTTTTCATGTTGGGAAGGGATTAGTTGTGGGATTCTCCCACAATTAAGCATGGGCGGAAAATCCGTTTCGCTCGCGGATTTTGCGGATTTTCGGGAAATTCGCAATCCGCGAGATTCGCGAATCTCCCGCAAAATCCGCAAATCCGCGAGCAGCGGATTTGGCTCGCACTGCTCGCACTGTTCGCGTGAGTTCGCGCCCCGCGAATAAGTGCAAAATTGCAGAAATACGCTCTTAGCAAAACTGAAAGTAACTACTTACCAGGTTCAAAAGTTCAGGCTCATCATTAGTAGCCATTTCCTGTAGTGCATCCTGAGGGGCCCCTCTAGAGTTCAGTTGCCAGTTGCAACTATTATGTGACCCTGCTCTGAACCTCAGAATAGTTACACATATGCCACAAAGGTCCTGAATTACAGCTAAGGGAGACAAGCAGGAGCCAGGCTGGAGGTTCAAATCCATTATTCATCCCCTAATTCATTATTGTCAGTTGGGGCAGGGCAGGTGTTGTAACTAATTTTGCAACAATGAAAGCACTTAGCAAGTTCAACAGATCACTAATCAGGAAGCACTAAGGAAGCAGGTGCCAGCTAAAAAAATATTCTGTGACACATTAATCAGCCCCAAATTAATTCAGGTCACTTGAGGCAGGGAAGGTGTGCTTGTTGCCACAATAACGTACACTGACTGGACAACCAGAGGGTGCTGTGATGAAACAGAGGGTGGCATGGGTGGGCCAGAGGGTGGCATGAGTAGTCAGAGAGTGGCAGTGGTGACAGAGAGTGGCAGTGATGAAAGAAGAGTGTCCCAACCAGGCTGGACAAGTAGAAACAACAAGTTCGCGAAACTTGCGACCCGACAGGTAAGTTCGCAATTTGCGACATTGTACAAAACCCTCGCGAACTCGCAGAAACCCGCGCAAACACACAAAAAAAAAAAATCCGCAAATTCGCGAGAATTCGCGGATTTTGCGGATTTGCGAGTTCGCAAATCCGCAAAATTCGCGAACGCGAGATTCGCAAAATTCGCCCATGCTTACCCACAATGAACCAAACCCATGGCGATGTAAACTGCCTTTGCCTCTCTCAGCCATGTAATACTATTGGCTGTGTCTGCATCATGGACTTCGAGGAGGGCCTGGGCATAATGGGAGAGTTCTGGTTTAACCCAGAGCCTCCTCCAGTAGGCCACAGGTCTATAACGTGCTACATCCTCCACTCGCTGACAGCCCAGGTCGTGGTAGAGGGGCAAGAGTGGCGTAGATGGAGGTAGACCTGCTAAGCCCCTCACAAACTTATTTTGGGAGCTCGTCAGTTGTGCCAATCAATCAATCAATCACAGCATTTATATAGCGCACTACTCACCCAGAGGGTCTCAAGGCGCTAGGGGGGGGTCTGCTACTGCTCGAACAGCCAGGTCTTGAGTTGCTTCCTGAAGGCGAGGTGGTCCTGGGTCAGGCGGAGGTGGGTCGGGAGGTAGCGGAGCGTCGTAATGGGTCTACCGGCATGCTGTTAATATCTTTTATCAACTAACCAGTGATACGAGAGACGGCGGTTGTGAAAAAGCGTAGACACCTGGTATCCAGAGAACGATCTCGATACAGGACCTTCGCAGACAGGACTGAAATTTAAGGCACTTTAAGAATCCAGAGTACCTAAACGAATAGACTGCAAAACCTCACGACCGGAGTAGCAACATTTCCCAGTCTCGGCATTAGAATATAACGTCATACGGAGATTTAGCTGTGCATTAATACAGATCTCTGCTCTCACATCAAGAAAGGCTATCTCCGCCAGAGACGCTTAAAATCTTAGCACCGGCCAGTCAACCACGGTGCATACCTGGGCAGTAAAGATAATGTCTATGTAAAAAAAGAAAATGCTGAATTCCTCAGGAAGGCAATCGGCCGAAACGCGTTGAAGGGAATATATTCTGTATTCAAGAAACAAAATTATGAATTGTTTAAATTAAGATATTTTATGAATTAATCAGTGTAAAGTTACTGTCATGTGTTATATGTATTGAAAAAAAATTGTTGAAAAAAAACAAAAATGTTTTGACAAAATGTATAAATGAAATAAGATATAAGAAAAAAATCTATATACTTTAAAAAATAAAATAGAAACGTTTAACAGAAGCTAGTTGGTGGAAATCAGTCTATTATTAAAAAACAACGTCTTGCTTACTCAGAAGTAAATGTGCACGTAACCCGGTGTGTACGGTTCATTGTTACAAAGGGGTCGGGAGGGAGTTCCATGTCTTGGCGGCGAGGTAGGAGAAGGACCGTCCTCCTGTGGTGGCTCTTCGGATGCGGGGAACAGTGGCGAGGGCGTGGCCGGTCGATCGAAGCTGGCGTTTGGGAGCGTAGAAGTTGAGGCGGCTGTTGAGGTATCCCGGGCCTTGGTTGTGTAGGGCATTGTGTGCGTGGGTGAGGAGTCGGAAGGTGATTCTCTTGTTGACCGGGAGCCAGTGCAGGTCTCTCAGGTGTCCGGAGATGTGGCTGTGATGGAGGATGTCCAGGATAAGACGTGCTGAGGCGTTCTGGATCCACTGGAGTCTCTTCTGGAGCTTGGCGGTGGTTCCGGCGTAGAGGGAGTTGCCGTAGTCCAGACGGCTGGTGACGAGGGCCTGGGTGACCGTCTTCCTGGTCTCGGTGGGGATCCACCGGAAGATCTTACGTAGCATGCGCAGGATGTTGAAGCATGACGAGGAGACGGCATTGACTTGTCTGGTCATGGAGAGGGAGGAGTCCAGGATGAAGCCCAGGTTGCGTGCGTGGTCTGTTGGTTGGGGTGCGCTGCCCAGGGTGGGGGGCCACCAGGAGTCGTCCCAGGCGGAGGGTGAAGATCCCAGGATGAGGACTTCCGTCTTGTCCGAGTTCAGTTTCAGGCGGCTTTTCTTCATCCATTTGGCTACCTCTTTCATCCCCTCGTGTAGGTTGGCTCTGGCGGTGGCGGGGTCGTTGGTGAGGGAGATGATCAGCTGGGTGTCGTCGGCATAGGAGATGATGTTGAGGTTGTGCTGGCGTGCGATGTCTGCGAGGGGGCTCATGTAGACGTTGAAGAGGGTTGGACTGAGCAAGGAGCCTTGAGGAACGCCGCAGATGACTTCGGTGGCTTCAGATCTGAACGGGGGGAGGCGGACTCTCTGTGTCTTTCCGGCGAGGAAGGAGATGATCCACTACAGTGCCTTCTCCTGGACTCCGACGTTGCTGAGGCGCTGTACTAGGGTACGGTGGCAGACAAAGTCGAAGGCCGCGGAGAGGTCTAGGAGGATGAGGGCCGCTGTTTCTCCTTTGTCGAGCAGGGCTCGGATGTCATCTGTGGCTGCGATCAGGGCGGTTTCGGTGCTGTGGTTTGCCCGGAAGCCAGACTGCGAGAGGTCGAGGGATACGTTTGTCTCGAGGAAGGCGGCCAGCTGCTTGTTGACGGTCTTCTCGATGACTTTTGCAGCAAACGGGAGCAGCGAGATGGGGCGGTACTTTTTGAGGTCGGTGGGGTCGGCTGATGGCTTCTTGTGTAGGGCGCTGAGTTCGGCGTGTTAGCAGCTCTCTGGGAAGGTAGCGGTGTCGAAGGAGGTGTTGATGATGTCCCGCAGGTGGGGTGCGATGACTGCATCGGCCTTGTTGAAGACGTGGTGAGGGCAGGGGTCGGTCGGAGATCCGGAGTGGATGGAGTTCATCGTGCGGACTGTGTCCTCGGTGCTGATCGGAGTCCAGGCGCGGAGGGTGGTGGTGGGGGGCGGAGGTTCGGTCGTGGTGTGCGTCGGTTAAGTGCTGAAGCTGTTGTGTATGCCCGCGATCTTGTTGTGGAAGTAGGAGGCAAGGGAGTTGCAGAGGTCTTGCGATGGGGTGATGTCGTTGTTTCCGGCGTTGGGGTTGGAGAGCTCTTTGACGATGTTGAAGAGTTCCTTGCTGTTGTGTGCGTTGTTGTCCAGTCGTTCCTTGAATGCGGTTTTCTTGGTGGCGTGGATGAGTTGGTGGTGCTTTCGAGTGGCGAACTTGAGGGCAGCCATGTTGTCCGAAGTTGGGTCTCTGCGCCAGGTTCTCTCGAGGGCTCGGCAGTTCTTCTTGGAGCTCTTGAGTTCGTCGGTGAACCATGGGGCTTTCTTGCTGTCGGGTCCGCTAGGCGGGGTCCTCAGAGGGGCGAGGTCGTCTGCGCAGTCGCTGATCCACTTGGTGAGGTTGGTGGCCGCCTGGCTTGGGTTCGTTGTGCTGGTGGGAGGGTTCATGCTCAGGGAGGTCGCGAGCTGGTTGGCTGTGATCTTGTTCCAGCTTCTGCGTGCAACCTGTTGCTGGTGGTGGTGGATCGTGGTCCTTCTGAAGCTGAAGTGGACGCAGCTGTGGTCCGTCCAGTGGAGTCCGGTAGCGTGGCTGAAGGCGATGTCCTTGCTGGATGAGAAGACGGGGTAGAGTGTGTGTCCGGCGTAGTGGGTGGGGGTGGTGACCAGCTGCTTGAGTCCCAGGTTTGCGAGGTTGTCCAGCAGGGTGGTGGTGTTGCCATGTTACTAAACCTCCACAGTTAAGCCCCATATAATATAGATGCACTTATTTTAGTTCTATAGATTTTCATTGCTGGGGCAATAGGTTTGGTCGCGGAAAGACGCAGTTCCCTAATCAAAGCGCCCGCTAGCTGAGCATGTTTGGTAGCCAGCTGATTATTGTGCGGTTTACATTCTAGCTTGGAACCCAGTGTTATGCCCAGGTAGGAGAAGAGTTGGGTCTGTTCTAACACTTCATAATTCATAACAACCCTCCCTCTCACCTGCTTGGACTTATGCATCACCATAAACTTAGTCTTAGAAACATTAACGGTGAGGACAAAATCTTTGCAGAACTCTTCAAAGCGCGCAATAGCCTTCTGTAGGCCTTGCTGCGTTTTTAGATATTAAGAGAGTATCATCTGCAAACATTAGCAAGGGGATTGATGATCCATTTAATTTGGGCGCATCGGTTGGCTGGTTCGTAAAATACTCGATAAACTCGTTAATATACAATGAAAACAATGTCGGGGCTAGGACACACCCTTGGCGTACCCCTCTGCATGTGGGGAACCTGTCTGTGACCTTGCCTTGCTGTCCCCTCTGGACTTCCGCAAAATTGGCGTCATGTAGTTTGATTTAAAAGGCAAGTAAATCCAGTGGCATACCTTGTTCTGCTAGGACTCTCCACATCTTAGAATGCGGTACCAGATCGAAAGCCGACTTAAGGTCGACAAATGCCGCATAAAGAGTGCCCCCTCTGAGAATTACCACCCGCCAGTAAATTAAAACAAATCTAAAAACCTGATCTATCGTGCTCATGTGGCTTCGGAACCTGGCCTGGAGAGGTGACAAGAGTTTTTCGTCCTCACACCATGCTTGGATCCTTGACAAGACGAGCCTTGCTATTACTTTCTGAATACAATCTATCAAACGTATTGGCCTGTAGTTGGCTGGATCCGAGCGATCCCCTGTCTTGTAAATCGGGATTATCTCGGCTCCCTTCCAGATGTCTGGTATTGGGGAGCCTTTTGCGATGGCATTTGCAAGGGACTGGATATATGGTGCCCAAACTCCCCTCCCTTGTATAAACAAATCAGCAGGAACACTGTCCAACCCGGGTGCTCTACCCTTTGGGACTAAATTAAGTGTTCTATTTACCTCATTTAGGCTGAAGTGTAATGGAAAAATTTCTTGGGGAATGTTTGGGATATCAAAGCAGACCTCCTTATCGAAGGATGGACAGGCAAACTGGGTCATAAAGTGCGTGACCCACAGATCTGGGGAGACATAGTTTTGTGGCTCTTCCCTGGGGCGCCCCTCCCCCCATTTCACCAAGTCCCAGAACGCGCCCATATTCCTAGCTCTACTGGCATTATACAGCTCTAACCAATACTGTTCGTCCCATGTCCGCTTTGCTTCTTGTTTCAATTTCTTGTACATAGCTCTAGCATAGCGGATCCGGTCCCTATCTTTTGATCTTATTGCTTGGGCCAAAGTTTTATATGCATCCCTACATGTTTTGCCATACCAAGTTTCCACCCTGGGTTTTGGCCTGCACTTCGATTTTTTGACCTACGTAATAAAAAACGCCCTAAGCTTATTAAAAAGATTGGTATGAATTAGAATAACCCTCTGCACCATATCCTGCTCAGTGACGCAGTCCTGAAGCGATAGTGTGGCCTCTACCGCAAGCCCACCCATACCTGCTATATGGTCCTCTTTAAGAATACAGTCTGACCATTTTACCCTCCTGGTATCATTTGACGGATAAATATCAATTGTATTTGGGCTAGATTGTGATATTTTACCACCATACAACTCGGCAGATAGTATTAGTGGATTGTGGTCACTTTCCACATGATTTGATACAACCCTATCCTTAACAGAGGACCAGTACTCTGTGTTAAAAAGAATGTAGTTTATACGACTGCTACCTTTCCCATTATTGAAAGTGGGATCGCCCTGCTTGTCTGACTTGGTTCTTCCATTTACCGCCCTGAGTCCCTGTCAAGACATAAGACTTTAAGCTTTAATGCAGCTTCTGACCACTTTTTAATGGGGGGTATAGACAATTGTTGGATATCCCAAACAAGGTCTTCCTCCACTGTAAGTTCAACATCATTTTTGTCTAGTGGTTCGAAGCAGCAATTCAAATCTCCTGCTACAAGTGTGTTCCCCTTGCCATTATACTTATCGAGATATGGATCTAGCATGGACATGGTCTCTGAGGCTTTCCCCCCTGGCTTCCCCCTAGCATAGATATTAAAAATGTACAGATCTCTGCATTTGGGGCTTTGTATTTTGACAATTAAAATGTCACTACTCTTAGAGTCCATCTCACTTACTTGATAACTATCGTCCTGTCTGATCCAGGTGGTTAGCCCCTAATGGGTCTGCCCCTTAGACTTGGGGTAGCCAGATTATAGAAATTAAGATAACCTAGGTGATACAGGGGTTCCTTTTGCCAGGTTTCCTGGAATAATAGGACATAGTGGTTGTCTGTAAATGATAGCCAGTCTTGAGATGCTAGTTTATTCCTTAACCCTGAAATGTTCCAAGAGACCAATGATTGAACTATAGTGTCGGAACTAAGCTGAGCACCCAACCGGGACCCACTATCTAGGGGGACAGCATTAAAGGTCACTGGGCCTAAGGCTGGGCCTGTAGGCAGGTTTAACGTGAGGAGGGGGCTAATAGTCCCTAAATGGTCTGCTCTATTTTCGTCTGAGCCACTATTGCATTCGTGTAAGCCAGAGGGAAGTGGGGTGGTGACTTCATCTCTATGGGTGAGGATTGTAGTTTCACCGACACCTAACCCTGATGTCAAACCTACTAAATGAGTTCTAGGGTTCATAAGGGTGGGCAGTCATTCGTTGGCGTCTAAAGTGCTCAGCAAATCTAATCGATTAGACACCAAAATTGCCCTATGTTAATCTATTGGCAAGTTACTTACTTGCCTATTACTAAATTGTCGTGGGTGTATATCGGGTCAATAAAAAGAGCCCAACGGGAGAACGATAATAACCACACTGTTAGTTCTAGGGTACACTGTCTGGTCCAATAAAGCCCGAACCAGAGTTGGTGATCTAAAGTTCTGTGATTCAGAAAGTGGAGAGCCTTGTTCTTAAGAGATGAACAATGCTCGTCTTATTGGGGTGGGAGTATCGGTACATTTGCTAAGATGACGGTAAATGGGGTCGCCTCAGGTGGGAGATGTAAAGAACCTCCCAATTGTGGCCGATTACCGCAATCCCTGATGCTCCCTGTTGGGCCCCATGCTCCACCACTGCCGTTGAGGTCTGGCGGTATTGAATGATTTAGTGGCATTGCTTTCGATTTAGGGGGAGACTAACCATATCTCTACCTGGGAGCTACATGGTAATCGTGATTCCCTGGCCTTAGGCTCCGTAGCTTGTCTAGTGCCTGGGATGACTACCGAATCTTTAAATAGGTGCTTCTCTATTGTGCATAACCTTTGAGCAATTTCATCCAGTTTAGTTATAACAGCGTTAATCAATGCAAAAATCTTTTCTTCTAAAAGTTTCACTACATCCAATGTGATATGTGAACATCCGGCATTCTGCACTGCCGCTGGTAGTCTAGGGCTCTTCTCACCCCCCATTGGGCTATCTAAGGCCATCAAAGACACTACTGACCCACCCTGCACAGGATCTACATTCCTGTTCTTCGCCTGCTTAGCGATTTGGTGATTAATTTTGGGAGCGCTGCACGCTTTTCGCTTCTTTGACTGGTCTTTCCCTTTAAGGGCTTGTGTAGGCTTCGATTGCCTAGTGCAAGTATGTGTTGGAGAAGGAGGTAAGAGTGAGCAGGGAAAGTTAACTGATGTTCCATTTTCAAATATTCCCTGCTGGGAACTTGGTACCATATTTTGTGACACTCTAGGGCTCGTAGCTGCAGCAGGGTTGTGGTCAATCAAAAACACATGTGATGTAGATGGAATGGCTGGTTCTAAAGAGAGCCTCCCTTCTGTTAGCTGTATCTTGTGCATTAGCACAGATTCTGCCCTGGTTAGAAAAGCATCTAGTGTGCCTGCTACTCCTACCCCATTGCCCCCTTTGCATGGAATTTTACTCATTGCCTGACTTTACACAATCACTTCTATGAAGCAACAACACTGGTTAATCAGCAACACCCACCAAATAGCACTTGTTAAAATATAGCAGTTGTATTGAGGAAAGAATCCTCCCACTCGTGCTTATGGGAAAATGAATGTGTTAATAGCCCCTGGCCAGGGTCAAAAAGAGGTAGTTCCGCTTGCTTTCTGTCCTTGTCCAAGTATGGATGAAAGGGGGGTGGCCCAGCCGAGCCTCTAAGAGTCGCTGACAGGCGTGGACGGTCACGCCCTTGACCCGGGCTATGCCTGGGCAGTGCCCGGGTGTGCCCATGCGAGTCCCGCACTGCGGGAGGTGCCGCGTTGTTTTAAGCGCCTCTGGGTGCTTTGTTGTGACGTCCTTGCTGTATGACCCGGGAGTGCTGGAAGGTGTAGTCCTGAGCCCTGCAGCAAAGAAAAGAGTGCTTCCGGGCTGCTTTGCGGATCCTGCGGCGATACAGCGGTGCCCCGACAAACAGGTAAGGGCAGAGAAAAGTGTCCCGCATCGCGGAAGGCGCCGCGTGATTTAAGCGCCTCCGGGCGCTTTGTTGTGACGTCCTAGCTGTGCGACCTGGGCATGCTGGGAGGTGTAGTCCTGAGCCCTGCAGCGAAGAAAAGAGTGCTTCCGGGTAGCTTTGCGGATCCTGCGGCGATACAGCGGTGCCCCAGACAAACAGATAAGGGCAGAGAAAAGTGTCCCAAAAGTTCACTCATGCTTCTTTATAAGTCATGAGAGTAAAACGATTATGTATGGATTACATCGCATGCTAACTGCTCTTAAAGTTTGAGTATAAATATATGTCTTATAAGGCGAGTGCATTTTAGAAATTGTATTTAAGAAACTAGTTTTTTATGTAAATTTTAGATCAGATGCACTAATTGATTATGATGTAACACGCTGCTCCTGAGGCGGAAAGCCGGGAGAGCGCTCGCATTTTTTAAATTGTTTATTGCGTAAATTCTGTGCTTTTAAATACTTGCACTCTTACCCCAAGCCTATGCTACACAGAAGCGGACACTCCGCTGTTGTAAAATCGGCGCGCAAAGCGATTGCCAGCGCCACGGCCGACTGACAGGCCACGCCCCCTTCGGAGGCCACGCCCACCGCCCACAGAACAAAAGCGACGCTGATCACGAGCGTCCCTTACTGTTGACATGCTGCTCCTGAGGCGGAAAGCCGGGAGAGCGCTCGCATTTTTTAAATTGTTTATTGTGTAAATTCTGTGCTTTTAAATACTTGCACTCTTACCCCAAGCCTATGCTACACAGAAGCGGACCCTCCGCTGTTGTAAAATCGGCGCGCAAAGCGATTGCCAGCGCCACGGCCGACTGACAGGCCACGCCCCCTTCGGAGGCCATGCCCACCGCCCACAGAACAAAAGCGACGCTGATAACGAGCGTCTCTTACTGTTGACACGCTGCTCCTGAGGTGGAAAGCCGGGAGAGCGCTCGCATTTTTTAAATTGTTTATTGTGTACATTCTGTGCTTTTAAATACTTGCACTCTTACCCCAAGCCTATGCTACACAGAAGCGGACCCTCCGCTGTTGTAAAATCGGCGCGCAAAGCGATTGCCAGCGCCACGGCCAACTGACAGGCCACGCCCCCTTCGGAGGCCACGCCCACCGCCCACAGAACAAAAGCGACGCTGATCACGAGCGTCCCTTACTGTTGACACGCTGCTCCTGAGGCGGAAAGCCGGGAGAGCGCTCGCATTTTTTAAATTGTTTATTGTGTAAATTCTGTGCTTTTAAATACTTGCACTCTTACCCCAAGCCTATGCTGCACAGAAGCGGACCCTCCACTGTTGTAAAATCGGCGCGCAAAGCGATTGCCAGCGCCACGGCCGACTGACAGGCCACGCCCCCTTCGGAGGCCACGCCCACCGCCCATCTACTTACTATCCTATAAGTATGTGCCTCTACAGGAAACGCAGCGGACGAGCGCAGCGGGCGCGCCTAAAGAAAGCCCGTCTGCGCCCGTCCGCGACCGACCGAGACCCGAGGCCACATACCCTGCTCCCCGCATTCAATACTCCCATTCGCAACTCATTGCTCAGCAAGGTAGGTGGACTCTACCTGCCGCTGCCTTAGCTCGTATTTCTGACCTGGGACTACTAACTGTACACGAGTCAGTCCACCCTAACATCCCGTCCACGCCCCTAAAGACCACTTCCTCGAACCCACCTCAGGACGTCCTCCCCCCTCCAGCAATAACGGCTATGTACCTAAACACACGATCAGCAGTAAAACACCAGCTTGATCTTTTCACTCTACTGGAATCCCATCAACCGGATTTATTATTTCTCACTGAGACCTGGTTCTCAGACAGTTCTCTTCCCTCCCTGCTGGCGATACTCCCCCCCACCTATTATGCCATTCGAGCCGACCGCCCCTCGGCCAGGCCTGGCGGAGGGGTAGCCCTTATCGCACGTAAGGAGCTCACTTTCCACCCCCTGGCCTCCCCCTCCATGAGTACCTCAGACTGTTTAGTGGTTTGATCCCTTTCCTTTTCTCCCCCTCTGAATTGTGTCCTTTTGTACCGACCCCCGTCTTCCCCTCAAACGTTCCTCCCCTGTTTTCAAGACCTAATGGCGACTTTGGTTGTTAACCATTCTTCCATCATTGTACTGGGAGATTTTAATTTCTGGCCCTCCGACCCTGCGGAATGCGCCACGTCTAAGGAATTCTCAGACTCTCTTCAGTCGCTCAACTTTACATCAGTCGTCAATACTCCCACGCACAGGTTGGGTCATATCCTAGACCAAATCTGGCAACGCGACTGCCCGATCAGTTCTCTTTCAATCTCCCCATGTCCATGGTCGGATCACTCACTGATCACCCTATCCCTAGCCCCCGTCCCACCAGCCAAGCCCACTCCTGCGAGGAATGTCTGGGCGCGCTCATGGAATCGTGTCGACATCGAAGCATTATCGACCCTCCTCTCCTCTTCCAGCCCCGACCTGACTGCGCTACCCTCTTCTGGCCAGGTAGACGCCATCACCGACTGGCTACGAGCCGGGTGCGACACTGTCGCCCCTCTAAAACGCATCGCAACCAAGCGCTCTAAAGACGCAAACCGCTGGTTCTCAGACGATCTAAAGAACCTAAAACTCGTTCTCCGCCAAGCCGAACGACAATGGAGACGAAACTACTGCCCCATTGCTAAAACCAGGTATACTGAACTCCTCACTCAGTACAAGAAAGCCATATTAGACACAAAGAAAAACTATTTCTCCTCTAAAATCCAACTAGCGGAGAACAGGCCGAGAGAAATCTTTTCTATCATCCAAGACCTCGCCTTTTCCGACAGAGCTTCACTCAAACCATCACCCTCTCAATCACTATGTGACTCCCTTAATCACTTCTTCTTAGATAAAATCAGGAAAATTAAAATTAAAATTCCCCCCCCATCCCCGATCTTCACTGACCACCGACGTCCTCCAGCCACCGCTAATCTGGACTCAATCCCCCCCCTATCGACCGACTCATTTCTCTCAATTCTTCCGTTGGTCAAGTCCGGCTCCCCGCTGGACCCTTGCCCTGCTTACATCTTAAAGCAGATCTACACCTTCTGCCCCTTACCACCTTTAGCGCTCCTCAATAGCTCACTGGCTCAGGGCGTCGTTACCCCAGCATTTAAATCGGCAGTGATCGTACCGATCCTCAAAAAACCTGGAGCAGACCCTTCCGACCCTGCTAACTTTCGTCCAATCTCCCTCTTGCCTTTCCTGGCAAAGGTATTGGAATGAAACGTGGTCAAAACACTGAGTGACTTCGTGGAAAGTCATGGGGCCTTGGCCCCAAGACAGGCTGGCTTCCGCCCAGCCCACTCAACTGAGTCCGTCATAACATCAGTCCTGGATAACCTCCGACAAGGAATGGACACCGATCAACATCAGGCCCTGATCCTCTTAGACCTTTCCGCCGCATTCGACACCGTGGACCATACCATCTTACTTTCACGGGTCGAGGCGGCGGGAATCCGAGGAACAGCCCTACTATGGCTGTCCTCCTTCTTGAGCGGTCGGACTCAGGCGGTTCGTCTGGGAGAGTTCTCTGCGGAATCGTTACCCATCCAGTGTGGTGTACCCCAGGGTTCCTCACTATCCCCCCTTTTATTTAATCTCTACATCGCCCCCCTTATTTTTGCTTTACAGCAGCTGGAGGTCTCTGTGTACAACTATGCAGATGATCTCCAGCTCATCTTTCACCTTCCCTCTGCCCCAGAGTCCATGTCCAAGGTTCAGTCCATCATGACCTTTATCCAGGACTGGATGAATTTCAACCACCTGAAACTCAACCCCGATAAGACGGAGTTGGTGTTGACAGGTGGTTGCTCCAGTCCCTGGTCCCCCTCCTTCTGGCCCCCATCACTAGGTCCCCCACCCACTCCTGTATCCTCTGTCAAAACCCTTGGTTTCAAAATCAATAACCAACTTTCCTTACACTCCCAAGTCTCTGTCGTGGTGTCATCAGCCTTTCTCTTTTCTCTCAACTATCCGCAGAGTCTCACGATTTTTTGCCCCAGACGCGCTCAAACTAATTCTACTGGCCATGGTGACATCTCGCCTAGATTATGGCAATGTCCTCTACCATGGCATGCCTGACTACCTCATGAGGCGCCTCCAGCTGGTTCAAAACCAGGCAGCTCGGCTGGTTTTTAACCTTTCCAAATCACACCATGTTACCCCTCTTCTTATTTCCCTCCATTGGCTCCCTGTCCGGCAGCGCGTCCTATTCAAGCTCGGCTGCACTATCTTTAAAGCCAGGACAGGATCCGCCCCCTCCTTCATAATCTCAGCTATTCAACCCTATACTCCATCACGAGACCTCCGATCCTCCTCCCACCACCTTCTCGTGGTTCCCCGTTTCAAACGGAAGAAATGGGGTGGTTCCAAATTCGCTACCACGGGCCCAGCTTTTTGGAACTCTCTCCCACTGTCCCTCAGATCCTGCACTCAATACCCCCTTTTCCGCAGAGATCTCAAGACTTTTCTCTTTACCCAAGCCTTCCCATCCTGATCCTTTTTACCGTCCCCCCCTCTTCCGACCGAATGAGTAGCTGTTACCAGTGAGCGCCAAGAAACCGCCAGGTGTACGAGCGCTATACAAAACCCTTCAAATTCAACTTTCATTCTTGAAATTGTACGCCCACAGTTTAGATGCATTGAAACTGGCTACTTCTATGTCGCTGTTTAGAATCCTATCATTTTAGAACTTATTTACACCGTGTGTGATGTTTTACATCTATTATTGTAATCCTTGATTAATATAATAAACTCTACCTACTACTACACTTTGCTTAGTGCAAAATCAGGAGACCCGTTTAACAACAATGGTGAACAAGCTCCATACAAGGTTGTAGGCACAGCCAGGAAAAACGCGTTACCCAGATAGGTTATTTTAAGCCCCATTTGGTGCCTTTCTCAAAGCTGTCCGTTACCCCATGTGCCATCACCAAAGTTTGGAGGGGGTTGGTTTGTGGCTGAAAAGCTCTCTTGACACTTCCTAGTGTATTCAAGATATCCTGCTGCTTCACTTCCTTCTCCATCTAACGCGCCTTGGTTTGTCGGTGGAAACAGAGGGATGCTTCCTCGTGGATTTAGAGCCTGTGGTCACAGCGGGGGCTCTAGAGATGGATGATGCATCCTTTCTTGCTTGATAATTCTATCCATCATCTTTGTCCAGAGCTATCTTAAAGAGATTCATTAACATTTGCAAAGGTCTATTAAGCAACCACCCAAACCAATGGATTGGTCATGTGTGCTGTGGGGAGAACTTCAAACAGGATCTCAATTCCCCAAGTGTCTTCAGTGCTGTCAAGTCCAGCACAAGTGCAGTTCTCTGTCCTAGCAGAGTCTTCTGCCCAAGGTCACAGGCTTCACTTTCAGATAAACAATATTGATAAAACATATGGTATTTCTATGTAGATACCACCATGACTAATGTTTGCCAGTCTCATCTCTTGTTACCAGCACGGTTTCACTAGAGGTAAGGGTTGAGCTTTTCACAATGGAGCACAAGAGCTGGAGAACAAAAACTGATCTCAGCCATCGGTCAAAGTTCTAGATCAGGGACTCACAAGAGACAAATGAGACCACCAATGGGAGGCAGGAGCTGGAGTGAGAGTCTCAGCACATTCCCATGGAAAGAGAGAGTGGCAAATGGTCACGTTGGTATCATTCAAGTGTTCTTAGCTGATACATGATCTTGTCTTCCTTATAGTTAAGCAATAAACACGTGTGTATCCGCAGGAAATCACTGGAGTTTTGATCCTGCCAGTTCTTCAACTTTCAAGTCCAACAATGTAACAAGTGTCCTTGAATACGGCATGGGAAGCGTGTCCGGAGTCCTGGGCAATGACACTGTCCAGGTAAGTGGACTGGAGAATGTGCATGAGTTTTGCAGACTATGACATGAGAAAGAGAACAGAAACCAGGGTATTGCCAGGAGGAGGGGCTGAGCCTATACAATTGTCATAGTACTAAATGTGTAAATATTCACATTACACATAGATAAAAATCAGGAAAAAAGACATGAAATAATTTGCACAGAATAACATGGTTTTACTTCAATAAAACATTTTGGTTTAAAAACCTTGGGGCATATTTACAAGCGCCTTGCACCGCCGGTGCATCACTTTTTGTGACGCACTATCGTCGCAGTGTGATGCTCTATATTTATATATTTCACGCTGACTGAGAGAGACGAGGAGTGATCCCGTCGTTAGCAGAGCATACGAGTGAGATGGTATGCGCATAAATTCTATAGCGGACTTATCCCCGTTTGTACTGTACTACCGTGACAACAGTGTGGGAGGAGTACTTTTGAACTTTAGTGGTCTTCGGGGAGAAGCCTTAATTTGATCTGGAAGGCTTGTCTGATTTATATCCGTTCAATATTATGTGCAACGTATAGTCCTGAGGATGGTCTTAGTGTGAATTGTACGATAAAGACTGAAACGTCAACGCCCTTATACCGTTTGGTTTACAATCACCAACAACAGGATTTGTACAAAGAATTGATTAATCAGCTGACTGACGTTTCAGGAGCACTTTATGTATATATATGTTTGATACATATTGTACCAACGGTATAATGCACTACAAAAAGATGTATTGAATAGGGTAGTGTTGCCTAGTCTTTGTAATAATTTTTGTAATAATTCTTGACATACATTTGTTTAAAGTGTTATATAAAGTTGAACAAAAGATACTGCGTTTCTTATGTTCTTTTCAATCAATGGTACATATATATGACTTGATATAAAATGAGTAATGATATGAAATGATTCCTCAAGGTGCATTTTTCTAATAAACCCATATTTACAAGGACACATAAACTCACCCTGCGTACCTTTTCATGTCCTTGTAAATGTGGCCTCTTTTCGGGCAGCACTTTGCATGAAAGGGGTGTTCCATGGGTGTGCCCACGCAACACCCATGGATTCTGCTGCATTCACAGATTTGCAACGTGTCGTAAACTTGGGAATACGTCAGAATCCTATGTCTCACCAGGGGAGGCGCAAGGAGCCACAGTGAGGAGAAATACTTTTATTTCCCCTCATTTTTTCTTCTTTCTATGCATGCTGCATTCCAAAAACAATCATCGCTGCAACGCAGGCACACTTGCAACATGGTGCAAGGATGCATGCATTGGCGCATAGTATCTATTTGTGCACCAGCGCAGGGGAGAGCTTGGGAATATTTCATATTGCTGTAAAGATGACGTATCTCTTTGCCTGGAAGTAATGCAGTGTGGCACTGCCAAATGGCTTGCAACACTGTGCTGCGTTACTTCCTTGTAAATATGACCCCTAGTCTCTGCTTTAAAGGACACCTCAATGAGAATACATTTATCATTTAAGGTTCTCGAAGGAGACTCCTAATCTCCAAACCTGACACTTTGCATCATCTACCTGAATTCCTTCTTTTGCCCAACCCAAGTAAGCTTTGGAGATGGAAACAAAGATTCCTGTTTTCAATGACTGTGATGCCCCATGGCTGGGGGTTCATCAAGCCGTGTGTTAGAAGGGATGTCCTGTCTGTCTCACTGAGTTACATTTCATGTACCTTCATCTTCTTTTCTTGAATGTCGCTATTCACATATTAAATTACAAAGATAAAGCTGAACTTTTCCTGACCTCTTTCTCCTTTGAGGTTGGAAGTCTTGTGGTCACCAACCAGGCCTTTACTTTGACCTCTGCTGAAGACAACGTCTTCGCCAATTTTCCTTTTGATGGCTTCCTGGGACTGTCATATCCCGATATGGTTAATGATGGGACCACCACCGTGTTCGACAACATGTGGAACCAGGGTTTGATCCCCGATGAACTTTTCTCTATCTACCTGAGCAGGTAGGTGAAATTTCCTATGGTAATAGGAAAATAATGTACAGTGTGAGATGTCAATCAAAAAAAGCATTTCCATTTAGAAATTGAGAAAAGAGTGACATTTTGTGCTTGAAAACTAGAATCCTGTCACTGAAATAAGACTACAAATAGGAAGTATATTACTGTTTAACACTTTGCGGTCACCACATTTTCTGCTATGCGGTGGCCACCAGTATGTTACTAGTGGGGGAAGCAGATACTAGTGCATTTCATTTTCAGAAGCTGAACATGTACTCAGAATACTCTAATTAAAGGCACATAAAAGGTACAAAACAAAAGAAAAGAAGTATAATCAACTGGATAGACTTAAAGCATTGTTACATTTGCTTGGAAACCACATCTCCAGTTTAATAACCCAGAATGCTTCCTGCAATACCCATCTCCTATCTCTTTCACCTCTCCTTGGGCCTGCAGCCACATGCTTAATCTTTATAGATACAAGCTGGCACTTGTCTAAGTTCACCAAAGTGCTACAGAGTCATCACAGCTCCTCACCAATTTGAATATTGTTTTTGGTTTTATGAGCTTGCATTATTACATAGTGTTTTCTTGCCCTGACAAGCAAGTCACATTCCACAAATATGTGTTTAGATAAGCTACCTACTCTCTCCCTTTTTGCCTTCACCCTACTTCAATATTGCAAAGCACCCCATTCCCCTGGCATTCACAGCAAAGGGAAGACACAGACAAGGGCATTGCCTGTTTGAGCTTCATATGGCCTTGGGCCAGAAACCCTGTTCTTCTGAAACATATAAGGTATGATACAATCATGTGTCTTACCCTGGAGCCCATACTGCCAAGCCCCACAATCACACAAATACCAAAAGCACCCAAACACTTATCTAACATTCCCATAAAACAAAGAGCCAAACTCTTCCCTTTCTCCTCTCCTTTTTAATGTATACATTTTCCCTCTCATTTTTGCTTTACAGCAGATGGAGGTCACGGTTTTCAACGATGCGGATGACCTCCAGCTTATTTTTAATCTTTCCCCCTCCCCGGAGTCCATTCACAAATTCCAATTGGTTATGACCTTCATGGATGTGCTGTAACCACCTTAATTAAACCCATATAAAACCAAACTGGTACTCACAGGTGGCGGCTCCAGTCCCTGGAACGCATTGTTTTGGCCCCTTTCCCTGGGTACCCCTCCTTCATCCTCTCCTTCAATCAAGACACTAGGGATAATACTCAATAAACACCTCACTCTTCATTCCTAGATTAGCTCAGTGGTTTCATCTTGTTTTCTGACTCTCCGCACTATTGGCAAGATATCCCGTTTTTTCTCCTTTTCTGCTCTCAAACTGATTCTTTTGGCCATGGTCTTGTCTCGCCTGCACTATGGCAACATTCTGTACAATGGGGTTCCTGCTTATGATCTTCGGCGCCTTCAGCTGGTCCAAAACCAAGCTGCCCGTCTTATTTTCAGTCTTTCTAAATCCCATCATGTCACTCCCCTACTTAAAGCCTAGCATTGACTTCCCATCCGGGAACGCGCCCTCTTCAAGATGGGCTGTACGACCTTCCAGGCTCGCGCCGGAACCGCCCAAGCTTTCATCAATTTTGAAATCAAAATCTACACTTCTAGTAGAGAGCTGCGCTCCTCCACCCAGTCCCTCCTTTCTGTTCCTCGTTTTAGGAAGAAAAAATACGGGGGCGTGGAGTTGTCTGTCCTTGCTCCCACCTTCTGGAACGCCCTCCCCTTCACCATCAGGTCTTCTGCCTCATATTTTGAGTTTCGCAAAGCGTTGAAGACCCTACTTGTTTCACAAGCCTTCCCGCTCTAACGCCTTCCTCCTGCCTTCCTGGGTCTGCATCCCTAGCGCCAAGGAACCGCCGGGTAATCAAGCGCTTAATAAGTACTTTAACTTCAACTTCAACTTCTTACACATCTCACTAACTACGACGCACCCTCAAACTACAGAACACCCACTCCAACTCATGTTTGTTAATGATCCCTCTGCAGTAGTCCATAGACCTCATCACTTCTCACAAGGTTGATACCTTCTTCAGAATCATGGTTCAATCTAACATCCCTGCACACCTTGGGTGTCCTTCTTCCCACAGGCTACATCACCCATCATGTGGACTGCACACTAAAGTAGGGAAGAGTCCATGCTGTAATTTAAGAGTCATCCTAGTTCTTCACCCTAGGCTGTCCAGTGACACTCAAATCCATGGAGTTGCTGCTAAGAAATTTCCCACTATCTGCAACTGCAGACTTCACTTACCGTCTCTCCTAAAGGCCTCCTAAGCAGAACAAGGCCTTCATTGATGAATTCCCACATCTCTTCACCACCACACCCATCCAATATGCACGTACCACCTCCAAGACAACATCAGATCAAAGCAAACAAGAGACACACTCTTCAGACTCATTGACATACTAAATGTGGCACAGCATGTTACACAATCAAGACACTCAAAGACCATATCTTCAACCTTGTCTTCTCAACATCCCCAATTGTCCAATACAAATTGCCCATACCCCTGAGTTTGACCGACAACTTTGCCATGCCTATTTCTATTGTCAGCATTCTACCAACAAACTAAGCTCAATACAAAAGATAAGGCCAAACTGTCTGATCCTTCAAATACATCTCCATAGACAAGCTAATATTTGAACTCATCTCTCACCCTATCAATTCTGCGTCTGGGGCCACCACCCGTCTAAACAACTTAAACACTTTTTTGCGAAAGTGTGTGAACATCCATGCCCCATTTAAAACCTTCAAGTGCAAGCCAGAGCCTTCAGCACCGTGATACTATAAACGCCTTTCTGGCAATAAATAATCCATCTGTCGACAGGAAAGAAAATGGAGGAGAGACAGAATCTCTGATGACCTCATGGTACTAAAGTCTCTCCGTGCACACACAGATGGCTCTTCGCATCAGCCAAAGCATGGTATTATGCCACCACCATCAGTGACGCCACCAACAGAAGCAGAACTCTTTTCAAGACAATCAAGCATTGATAAACCCCCTGCTGGAACCACCTATTCACCACAAAATATCCAACAGCACATCAATGACACCAAGTCTGCTTCAACTCTTATGTCCGGTCCCTCGCACTGGTCAACCTTCAAAGCTCTTTACACTGATATACTCAACCCCTCAGAGCAACTTCTTATGAAAATTATATAATCCCCTCATCCTTCATCAAAGCTGTCTCTGGAGAGGCTCTCTCACCTTTGCTCACCATTGTCGATGCCTCCCTCACTCCAGGCATCTTCGCAGATGCACTCAAGACACATTAAAGAATCCTACACTGGACCCGATGACCCTACCATCTACCAACCCATCACTCACATAGTGTTCATCAGCAAGATCATTGTAAAAACAGTATCAGGCACATGCATCAACCATTTTTGCAAGCGCAAACAGTGCGATTCGCAAAAATCAGCAGTTTGTGCTCGCAAATAGGGCTTCTGCGATGCATTAACCTGTCAGGCTCTTGCAATTTTAAGAAATTGCAAATTATTGAGATTTCTTAATTTGCAATTGCATTTAAGGAATTGCAAACTACGTTTCCTAAAATGCAAGGCATGATGGAATCGAAAATTGTGATTTTTCTAATAGGAGGCGCAAATTACCATCAATTTCTATTTGATGGTAATTTGTAAAAACTTTGAAAAATACACTAACGTGCATTTTTCAAAGTTGTAGGTTACACACACACATGCCCTTGGGGCATGTGTGTGCGCAACATGTGTGCACAGATCAATTTCGGGGGTG
This sequence comes from Lissotriton vulgaris, assembly GCF_964263255.1. Taxonomy (NCBI): domain Eukaryota; kingdom Metazoa; phylum Chordata; class Amphibia; order Caudata; family Salamandridae; genus Lissotriton; species Lissotriton vulgaris. Next base: position 1,171,521 of record NW_028252092.1, read on the forward strand.
CAACAGGGTAACCTTTTGACACCCTTGCACCCTAGAATTTGCATGCGCAATTTCGAGTACCTTTTGGTACTCCCAAATTGCGCTTGCAATCTCCCATTCATTCCTATGGGCCTTCAGGCATCTAAGGAATGAAATGAGAAGGCATTCCTTAATTGCGACTCGCAATTTGAGACTCGCAATTAAGGAATGTTTGGGAATCGCTAATTTTATAGCGATTCCTACATGCATAGGCTTTTGCAATTCCTTAATTGCAATTCCTTAATAATCGCAATGAAGGAATCGCAAAAGCCTGCATTGATGTATTTGCCTGTATATGTTCAACTCCAATATCACATTAATGGTAACAATCTCCTGCAGTGCTGTTGGAAATTACCATAATTTGTACAGTATTTCCTCAGATTTTTGCCATACAAGTTTTTGTTAGCCGTAGAACTCTGTGCACATTACCCCTGCTAACCTGAGGTAAAGTGTTGTGCTCCACTCCGCCCTTAAACATGAAGAAATTGGCATCTCTGATTAGTATATTTAAGTACCTTAGTATATAAAAACAGGGTGCAACCGGGGCTTGTAGGTTAAGTGTCACAATTGGACTGCAGCACCCATTGTGCCATCCACAACAGTGAAAATATATGACCCCCCTTCTACTAGACCATCACTCACATAGTGTTCATCAGCAAGATCCTTGTAAAAACAGTATCAGGCACAAGCATCAACCATTTTTACAAGCGCAAACGGTGCGATTCGCAAAAATCGGCAGTTTGCTCCCGCAAAAAGGGATTCTGCGATGCATTATCCAGTCAGCCCCTCGCAAATTAAGAAATCGCAAATTATTGAGATTTCTTAATTTGTAAATGCATTTAAGGAATTGCAAATTGCGATTCCTTAAATGCAATCATGATGGAATCGGAAATTGTGATTTTGCTAATAGGGGGCGCAAATTACCATCAATTTCTACTTAACAATAATTCGCAAAAACATTGAAAAATGCACTACAGTGCATGTTTCAAAGTTGTAGGTTACACACACTTGCCCTTGGGGCATGTGTATGCACAACATGTGTGCACAGATCAATTTCAGGGGTGCAACAGGGTGTCCTTTTGACACCCCTGCACCCTTGAAATTGCATGCGCAATTTGCGAGTACCTATTGGTACTCGCAAATTACTCATGCAATCTTCGATTAATTCCTATGGGCCTACAGGCCCATAGGAATGAATGGGAAGGCATTCCTTAATTGTGACTCGCAATTTGCGACTTGCAATTAAGGAATGTTTGGGAATCGCTAATTGTAGAGGGGGTTGATAGCAATGGCAGACTTGTGCAGCATAGTGAGATGTCTCCTATGCGTTGCATACGTAGCTGAAATATGAGTTGTGTTTATTAAAGTTGGTGCTGATGTGCTTACAGGGGTGACATACTGGGATGAATCGTGTCGCATGTTTTGAGTGTTGATTAGGTCTCTTTGAAGGAAAAGTGGGACCGGAGGTGCAGTTGTGATGTTTCTTGGTTCTTCGCGTGGCGGTGTGGATGTGCACGACGGAGGTACATCAAAGCACCATGTCTACATGCAAGGTAACTCTGGAAACGTCATCAGTTGATTGTCTTATCGAGCAATGTTCTCTCATTTATCTTCACAGCTATGGAGAAAGTGGAAGTATGGTGACCTTTGGGGCCATTGACCCTTCATACTACTTTGGAAACATCTACTGGGTGCCTGTCTCCAAGGAGGGATACTGGCAGATCACTATGGAAAGGTACTCAAATGAAAGCATGAATGAATGAATGGATGCTTTATCCTGCTGTTAGTTAAGAATACAAAATAAATCAAACGGCAAAAAAGGCATATTTTAAATTATGAAACACAAACAGCGGGATCTCGGGAAAATGTAAACCCAGTACAGCACTGGCCCAACACATTACAGACAACACATTGGGTGTATTAAATTAACTTAAAAAGATTCAAATACTAGTAAATATACCTCCTTCCTGGAAATAGCCCAGAACTGCGCTATTGAACTAAAAAACCTAGGGCCTCATTTATGAGAAATGACGCACCGCCGCGTGAAAGCAGCGATGCGTCACTTCTTAGTGCGCACTCCTTGCGACATGATTGATGCGTCATATTTACAGTATGACGCATCATGTCGCAAGGAGTTACAGATACGTCAATATTTCTGACGTATCTGTAAGCGCAAAAGTGACGCATTGCTGGAGTGTGTCACAAAAGTGACGCAACTCCAGCAATGCGTCCTTTCACATGGGGAAAGCCCCATGTGAAAGGGCTTGCATCAGTCTTACGCCTGCTGTGAGGCAGGCGCAAGATTTTGACGCAACAGCGTCCTAAAAGTGACGCAGCGAAATCTCATAGATTTCACTGCGTCACTATTACGAGGCTTTTTGCGGGGGAACGCCCCCTCTGCATACATTATACCTGACTCCAGGTATAATGTAGCGCAGGGGTTTACAAAGGGACGCATCTGCTTAGATGCGTCACTTTGTAAATAGTGCGCAACAGGAGGCATGTTTTACGCAGCCGGTGCGTCACTTTTTGTGAAGCGCAAAACTGACGCAAGGCCTCATAAATGAGGCCCCTAGACTTTATTAGGAATTGCTCAAAAGCCATTAAAATTGAGAGGAAAGCCTGGGGAAAGTGCCCACCAGAATACGAAATGGTTAGATAGGTAGTGTTGACACTAACAATCAGTTCAGTTGGCAGCTGTGATTGTGACATTAAAGGAAACCACATGTTTGAAAAACAATGGCTTGCTTTCATGGAGTTCGTACTGAAGAAAAACAGAAAAAATCTCTTTGCAGTGCTAAAAACAAAATAGTAAACGATTCATTTCTATATTCACTGTTTCTACAAGACATACAATTAAATGCTTGTTGATTCATCATAATTTTGAGGTATGCTAGTCCTTACACATGGCAATCCAAGGTGTCTAGGGGACGCGGAATGATACACCAAAGCCGGTGATTGTATGTGACCAGAGTAATTCTCTTCTGGTTGTGACCTGATGCTCACTTGCTTGGGTTTTGGCCTTCGGAGGTCTGCAGTAGTCTTGCTAACTGAGAAATTATGATGACAATTCTCCGTGCACAAACTAGAGGCGTGGGTACCAGGTTCAATGTCAGGACATCCTGAAGCTAGAGTGGGGGGTTTCGCCCTAGCTGCATAAGCTACAGCAAGCTCTCATGGGCAGATGAAGAACAAGCATTTGCATGTGCAATATTTCTCGCATTAATAAAGTTTGAGCTATTTGTGTTGCATTATTTAGCAATGTTAATAGCTCAAACTTTAATAATGCGAGAACTATTGCATTGCAAATGCTTGTTTTCTGTGTAAACGCCAAGAGAGGAGAGAAGCTCCTGTCTTGGCTGGGTAAAATTAGTAGTGAATTTAGATACTTAGGAATAACAATAGTAAACAACTTAGAAGATATCCGGAGGACCAATCTTAAGAGGATATCTAAGGAGATCGACCGATTGTTTTTAAGATGGGCAAATCTGCCTCTTACAATATATGGTAGGGTCAATCTAGTAAAAATGGTTATTTTGCCAAAGCTGACCTACCTTTTTAGCACAATTCCCCTCGAGTTTCCACATGAAGATATAAGTAGAATACAAAGCAAAATAGGAAGTTTAATTTGATCTAACAAAACGGCTTGGCTTTCATGGAAAAAATTAAGACGCAAGCTCCAGAAAGGGGGGCTGGCACTTCCTGATATACTTTGGTATTCCTTTGCTTTTCAGTTTAAAAACATTCGGGCATTGCTTTATACGGCAGAGGGATCTAACTGGGGGAGGATTTTAGGTGAGATGGTTGCTTTTGAAGGGGGTGGAGAGAGATTTTGTATAAGCTTGGTGCGCCCAGATTTTTTTGAAAAGGTTTGTTTGAAGGTTTTGACAGCTTCATTGAACCTGTGGTATAGGGTCAGGAAAGCATGGGGATAGGCTACTATTCTGATTTTGCTCCCATTTGGGATTCACCAAATGTATCCGATTGCTTAAAGGATAGCCTAGTACTCCCCATTAGGAAAGTTGGTCTTCGGATCTGGTCTGATCTGGTATCCGTCGATGGGATTCATCCCTGGGAGGTCTTAAGGCTAAAATAGGAGACTCTCTCTCAAGATTTAAATATTTACAACTGGCCTCATGGTTCACTGCAGAAAAATCCAACATAGGTGGACATTGGGAAATCAAGCTTCAATGCCAGAATACTCACCTCATAAAAAAGGAGGTTGGCATCTGGTATAGGAAGATTCTGGAAGCGGATGAAACAGCTGTCCCACTACAACACGCAGTTTGGAACTCGTCCGCCTTGGAGACCATGGCTGCCGAACTGTTTGAACCCTCTCTGCAGATGTCATACAAAAAGTGGTTAAACCTGCATCCTTAAAAAAGAACCACTTTTACTTAATTAATAGGCTATATTACACCCCCAAGAAAATCGCTAAATTTGCTCTTCTTACATCCTCAAAATGCCCTAAATGCGATTCTACCCAAGCCGATGATACATATATTCTTTGAATGTGGGGCTTTAAAAGTGTTTTGGCCGAATGTGGACTGTGCGCTTGATGCTATTTTTAAGGCCAATTTTAAGCTGCATTTATCCATGGTAATATTCGGTGTTGATAACAATCCCCCGACCATATTGTCTGTAGCACAAAAAGGTTTACTAATGTATCTGATTCTTATTGCCCGAAGAGAGATCTGTAGACTATGGAAGGATCCATCCCCCCCACTTTATGAGAATTGCCTGCGGGCTGCTCTGGCTCAGCTGGACTTGGGGCATGGGCGTAACATCTGGGTCCAGCTTCTAGACTGGGGCAAAGAGATGAGGCTGAGTTAAGATCTAAGTCCAATGATTACACCAGGCTTTGTACAAAGAATCTGGCCTGGTCAGGCCTATAGCCAATGCAATAGCAGGAACCCTGGGTGTTTAAGATAGAAGGTCGGTTTCTTGCTTATATTTGCAGATGCTTTATAGTGAGATGAGGACTAAAAAAAAAAAGAAAATTAAAAAGACAGCAGAGAAGCTATTAAATGCCTATTTGTGTGTTACTGAGTGGTAATAATTCATCAGCGTAGAGAATACTTGACAGTTGTTGTCCACCCAACTCGAGCGTGTGCTGCCAGCTCATCTAACTCTGTTGAGAGATCTGCACTATATAAACAAGAGTGGTTCAACACGCAGACTTGCTTTAAGCCCGTTGATGATCGAACTTTCTCTGATACATGAGTACCATCCCAATCTTCATCTTAACCGACATGTCAAGTATATTATATAGTTAGCTGTAGATTTTTGGCCCTAGCTAAGGCATAGTTCTCATCTGGTGTTCTTACCCAGAAGAGCTTGCAAACATCAAACTTTGGCTAAAAACACACATTCTCCTCACATTTCTGGAAGGCAATCTTCTGGCATCTGAGGGGATCCATAAACTTCCTACACTTATCATTCCTCCAAGTCTCCAAATCAAAATGATACATCCCTTGTGTGGCTGGGCTTAGTGCCAATGGCAGGAAAGGGCCCAAAATGTTACATGACTACTTTAAATTTTCCAGTGAAAATTAAAACCAACCCATTTTATTTTACGATTTTAGTGGGTGTAGGTGTTCGGCCCTAGCTCAGCCGGCACCTAGGGAAACCAGCCGAAGCAGTCTGGAAACAAGACACCCATGGAATTCCACCATGGCATGACTTGCGTGGCTCGCACCAGGCTTTCTCACCCAGAAGCCCTTTGGCTAAAAACATATATGTTCCCCATTTTTCCGTAACTGAACGCTCTGGAATCTGTGGGGATTCATACCTTTCCTACCGTCCAGTGTTCCCCCACATCACCCAATATAAAATGTACCTCACTTCTGTGGGTGGGTCTGGCGCCCATATTGGGAACGGGCCCAAAGCACAACTTAGACACCTCACATTTTTCAATGGAAGCCAACCCTCTTTTGCAATCTGGGTAGCTGTGGATTCTGGGAAGTAGTTCAGCCAGTCTTTTCAGGTATAGGAGTTTTCTCCCTAAACCCTATTTCTTTGAAATTATAGTTCTTTTGTTGCCAGCTTTCAAAGCTAATATTTAGTAGAAATACTTTTCAGGACAGTGTCTGCTTGTTACTTCCACGGGCCACTGACAGATATGGTTGACGAAGGGGAACCTTGTGAAATAGAGGCCAAGCTTAAAGACACACATGCGTGTATGATCATACAAGGGTGCTGTGTACACAGATGATCTATTTACAGTAACACGTTAAACTTCCCAGTGAAAACCTAGTGACCCAGCAGAGTTTGTTTCTGTATCTGATTATTAGGGAATGCAGTGTAGGAGGAGGGTTAACATTCTCAAATATGAATTGTAGGCTTGAGCCCTTTTCATCAGATCTCAAACCCTACAGAAGATTAATTGTTTGAGGTTAGGATATAAAACAAATCTGGAGATAGTCTGAGACAGACTGAAATCATTACTAAGTATTACAACTAGAAAACAAAACAGGATATAACAGGTTCTGCCAAGACACCTGTTACTGGATGAGTTGATGGTATATATATATGATACTGTTTGAAATGTGTATGTACATGAGGTGTTTTATTATGTGACTTTATGTCCAGTGAGAAGCCCAGATCAGGTAATGGTGCCTCCCATACGAAGATGAGAAGCTCTGAAGATGGTAGATCTGTTTCTCACAATTGAGACTTGAGAGCACTTGAGTTAGTTTTAAATTTGCCTCTTGAGAGCTTACATTGATATTAGTCTCTTGCTTCCAACCTCAGCGTCTCCGTGAATGGAAACATTATCGCCTGCGATGGAGGATGTCAAGCTATGGTGGACTCGGGAACAACTATGATTGCTGGTCCCAAATCTGGAATTATAAATATCCTCAATGTTATTGGAGCATTCTTGGACTCTAATCGGGAGGTAAGTGACAATAGCTTCCTCTTTCAGGTGTAGAACCAAAGAATTAACAAACTTTTCAGCTGGAAGCAATTGTTTCATACAATGATGGCCAACCCCTAAATTTAAACAGATTAACAATCAATCCGTCAATGAAAAAAGATAAATCAATCAGAAACATCACTATAACATTGATTTTTTAATACAGTTAAACTGACCTGTTAAAAGCCATATTCCATCTATATATACAAAGTTCATTTCTACTGAATTGCAAAGCTGATCCAGTGATTTAGTATTCAACTATATTATTGTAATATAGTCCCTGATGTCCATAAAAGCTAAACGTATATGCAGAAAATGGCATTCGCATCCAGCATTTTGGTAATGAGTGTTCTAGACAGTTTCTAAGTCTAATAATTTCTCAATAAATGTTTCATACTGCAAAACAATCTAGGGCACAACAAATTCACTAGAAATGTCCCACAATTCTAGATCCCAGTAGCTTTATGGAAGAGCACAAACATTTCCAACTTGATATTTAATGCAGTCGGGGAATCACAAAGGTATACCCAATTTATGCCGGCTGAAATTCACAAAAGGATTCCTTACAGGTACAATAACTACAGAGAAATCAGCAGTCTTAAACCCTACTCAAAACATAGGAAGTGAACTTGCCAAAGCATGGTTTGCCTTGGAAGTTGGGGAAAACTCAGCTGCTTGTAGGGCTGTGGAAATTCGCAAATTCTTATACATTACTCTACTATCCAACAAGTGCTTAGAGAATATAGCAGAATAGGGGTTGCTTACTATAGTTACCCCCACTTTTTGCTGGTGTTTCGCTGTTTCTTTACTTTACTTTGGATGTGGCCCTGCTAATCAAGACCCCAGCCTAGCTGCTTACTCTCTAAATATGTACTTTAGGTACACTCCAGATTGGTTACTGGGTTATCCTTTTGAGTACTTAGTATATGGTAACCTAGGTACCAATGGCATAGGTACCCCAGAGGCTTACCAGGGGCTGCAGCATGTATTGTGCCACCCCTGGGAATCCTTCCAACATGACACCACAGGTCTGCTACTGCAGCCTGGGTAAGGTGGTGCATGCACCCCTTACTAAGATATAGGTTACCTATATCTACCTTTAATCACTGACACATATAAATCAGTCACTCCTATGGCAGGCCTTATCAAGTCAAGAAAAACTTTATTCGGTTCATTTCAAAAACCACTAAAGTACAAAAACAAGCAAGACGGTCCACAAGGCACCAGGCAGCATAATGACATAAAAATACAGTATAAAAGGGAGGGAGTGCCTTATCAATCCTCAAGGCAGAGTGCTTGGTTTTGTGTGAGAGGGTGCCCATGCATGAGCAGGAACCCTCTGCAACTTTCTGAATCTTTTCTCTGAGGCTGTTCTGTGATGCTGTCAGACCATATAATCTTAAGTGCATTATAACCTCGCTGTAAATATTTACTTTGGAATGGCTGCATGAAAACATGTCGTGTTTGGTGTCAAACACTTTGGAATCCTACCTCCGCCAGTCCTGGCGGCGGGGGTAGAATTTCACCCTTCAAGAGGGAGAGACATGTACACACTGGCCTGACCAGTAATATTTTAAAAGAACTCTAGCATCACAAAATGGATGCCGCTGCCACAGACACAGGTCTGACCTCCTGCTGCTGGATGAAACTCTGGCAGGGGAGGCCTGGACAATATGTTTCCTGTCACAAGGAGGTGTAGCCACCTTCCAGCTGAGCTGCCCTTCTCTTGAATCCCTCAGACATCAGGCTGCTGCTGAGGCTGCTGGGAATGCTAGTGGCACCCATAACATTTATTGGGATGATGGACTCCTGTATTCAGAGACTAGAGACTCCAAGCCTGGTGCAGCCAGGAGATTGGTTATACCGTTGAAATTCAGGGGCTTCCTATTGACACTAACCCATGATATTCCTCTAGCAGGACACCTGGGCCAAAACAAGACTTGGGACAGAATTGTCCCTCACTTTCATTGGCCCCACATGTCTGAAGACACAAATTAGTTGTGTTGCTCCTGTGTCACCTGTCAAGCCAGTGGCAATGCAGGTAGTACTACAAAGACCCCCCTGATGCCACTACCTCTGGAGGCGGTTTCCTTTGAGAGGGTAGGGATTGGCATTTTTGGTCCCATGGATCCTCAGATAGCATCTGGGCACAGATCTATCCTGGTGGTAGTGGACCATGCCACTAGGTACCCAGAGGCACCTGTAGTGGCAAGAGCCCTCTTTGGAGTGTTCTCAAGAGTGGGTTTCCCTAAGGATGTAGTTTCTGACAGAGGTGCAAAGTTTATGTCTAGTTACTTGACTGCAATGTAGAAGGAGTGTAGAATGAATTACAAATTCACCACACCCTATCACCCACAATGCAATGGTTTAGTTAAGAGGTTCAACAAAACCTTAAAGTGTATGTTCAAGTGTCTCCCAGAAAAGCTTAGGCCGAGATGGGACATCCTACTACCCTGCCTTTTATTTGCATACAGGGAGGTTCCCCAGAAGGGGGTTGGTTACAGCCCTTTTAAACTTTTGTTTGGGCATCCTGTCAGAGGTCCATTGTGTCTGGTGAAGGAACCTCTCAAACCCCCTAAGCAGGACATAGTGGACTATGTACTTGGTCTCCGTTCCAGGATGGCTGAGTATATGAAAAAGGCAACCAAAAACCTTGAGTTTAGCCAGGAATTACAAAAAGTCTGGCGTAACCAAAAGGCTGTACTGTCCGTTTACCAGCCAGGACAGAAAGTGTGGGTGTTGGAGCCTGTGGCCCCAGCAGCTCTCCAAGACAAGTGGGGTGGACCCCACACTATTGCTGAACAGAAGGGAGAGGATACCTATTTGGTAGACCTTGGAACTCCCAGGAGTCCCCATAGGGTGCTTCATGCGCCGGGAAACCTACGGGTAGCTGCACGCTTTATAAACTTAAATATAATATAATATAATGTTAACAGACTCAAACCTTATGTTGATAGGGCAGACATGGGCTTGCTCATCGCTACTGATGAGGGACAGGAGGAAGAGAGTGATCCACACCCAGACCTACTCTCACAGAACCCTGATGATGGGTAAGTTGATGCTGTAGCCTTGAGCCTCACTGATCAGCAACACGCTGATTGTAGACAGGTGCTCAATCAGTATAGGAACATGTTCTCTCTGACTCCAAGTCAGACTACCTGGTGCACTCATGAAGTGGACACTGGGGACAGTCTGCTTGTTAAAAAGAAGATATACAGGGAACCTGATCATGTCAGGGACTGTATCAGGACTGAAGTCCAGAAAATGTTGGATTTGGGAGTTATTCAACCCTCAGATATCCCTTGGGCTAGTTCAGTGGTCTTGGTACCTAAACCTCACACCCAGGGTGGTAAGAGAGAGATGAGGTTTTGTGTTGACTACAGGGGTCTCAATGCAGTCACTAGGACTGATGCCCATCCAATCCCAAGCAGATGAGCTTATAGATTTATTGGCCTCAGCCAAATTTCTGAGCACATTTGATCTTACAGCTGGCTACAGGCAGATCATATTAGCTGCTGATGCAAAAGCCAAGCCAGAATTTTCTACCCCTAGTGGGCACTATAAGTTTGTGGTAATGCCCTTTGATTTGAAGAATGCACCTGCCACTTTTCAAAGGTTGGTGGAAAAAAGTCCTAAGAGACCTGGAAGGCTATAGTGCAGCCTATCAAGATGATATTGCTGTCTTTAGCTCCACCTGGGAGGATCACCTGGTTCACCTGAGAAATGTTTTGGAGGCGCTGTAGAAAGCAGTCCTAACTATCAAGGCTACTAAGTGCTAGATAGGGCAGAGTCAGGTTGTGTACCTCGACAACCTTGTAGGTTGAGGCCAGGCTCAACCATTGCAGAGCAAAATCCAGACCATCATGGACTGGGTTGATCCAACTTCCCAGACTCAGGTCAGAGGTTTCTTGGGCCTGACTGGGTATTAAAGAAGGTTTGTCAAGGGGTATGGTTCCATTGTGACACCCCCTGAATGATTAACCGTCTAAAAGAAGGCCAAAGAAAGTTCAGTGGACAGTTAGCTGTCAAAAGGCATTTGATGTCCTGAAGCAGGCCATGTGCACTGCACCAATTCTGCAAAGTCCTAACTACTCCAAAGAATTCATTGTCCAAGCAGATGCATCTGAGTTGGGGGAAGGAGCTGTGCTGTCACAATTGAATGATGAAGGTCAGGACCAGCCAGTAGCTTTTATGAGCAGAAGGCTGCCCCCTAGAGAGAAACGTTGGTCAGCTATTGAGGGGGAGGACTTTGCTGTGGTTTGGGCTCTGAAGAAGATAAGGCCATACTTGTTTGGCACTCACTTCACTGTTCAAACTGACCATAAGCCCCTCTTATGGCTAAAACAGATGATGGGTGAAAACCCCAAACTTTTGAGGTGGTCCATTTTCCTACAGGGGATGGACTATACAGTGGAACATAGACCTGAGAGTAACCATGCAAATGCAGATAGACTCTCCATATATTTCCACTTAGACAACTGGCCAAGGTTAGTTTAGTGTCCCTGCGTTTGGGGGGGTTGTGTAGGAGAGCAGGATCTGCTTTCTATGGTTACCCCCACTTTTTGCTGGTGTTTCACTGTTTTTTTTACTTTAATCTGACTGGTGCCCTGCTATCCAGGACCCTAGCCTAGCAGCTTCCTCTCTAAATTGATTGCATGTACTTTAGGTACACCCCAGTTTGGTTACTGAGGTACCCTTGTGAGTCCCTAGTATATGGTACACTAGGTACTAATGTGATAGGTACCCCCGAGGCCTACCAGGGGCTGAAGCATGTATTATGCCACCCCTGGGAACCCTTTCAAAATGGCACCAGAGGACTGCTACCGCAGCCAGGGTAAGGTGGTGCATGTACCCCTTAGTAAGGTATAGGTTACCTATATCTTCCTTTAATCACTGACACATATAAATCAGTCACTCCTATGGCAGGCCTTATCAATCCTGAAGGCAGAGTGCTTTGTTTTGTATGAGAGGGTGCCCATGCATGAGCAGGACCCCTCTGCAGCTTTCGGGGATCACTGAAATAATATCGACTGACAAAATATCGACTTGCCAAAATATCGTGGACAAAATATCGACAGTCAAAATATCGAGTTTGTATCTACAAACAGGTAAGTACAAAAATATCGAGTACAAAATATCGTTAACAAAAATATAGATGTAAAAAATATCGACTTTATTAAAAACAGTGTTAAATTAAATTAATATTAAATTTTAATTACTAAAATATACTTAAAACGACTTAAATTAAATTATAATAATAAAATAATAAATGAAAATAATAAAAATAATTTTTTTAAATCTTATTTGTTAACCCTGAACCCTAAAAATACCCCTTTACCCAAAAACACAAAACTGACCCTGAACCCTAAAAATACCCCTTTACCCATGACCTGAAAACTGACCCTGAACCCTAAAAATACCCCTTTACCCATGGCCTGAAAACTGACCCTGAACCCTAAAAATACCCCTTTACCCATGGCCTGAAAACTGACCCTGAACCCTAAAAATACCCCTTTACCCATGACCTGAAAACTGACCCTGAACCCTAAAAATACCCCTTTACCCATGGCCTGAAAACTGACCCTGAACCCTAAAAATACCCCTTTACCCATGGCCTGAAAACTGACCCTGAACCCTAAAAATACCCCTTTACCCATGGCCTGAAAACTGACCCTGAACCCTAAAAATACCCCTTTACCCATGACCTGAAAACTGACCCTGAACCCTAAAAATACCCCTTTACCCATGAACTGAAAACTGACCCTGAACCCTAAAAATACCCCTTTACCCAAAATGTATCAATATTATTTAATTACCAATTAATTATTAATTAACAATAACAATAAAGTAAATATATTAGAACATTAGGTGTAATTATTTTAATAATTAATATTATTTTATAAAAATTAATTACTTAAAAATAACACAAAATTATATATATAAAAAATGTACTCTAATTAATGTAATTAACTAATTACAATTAATTAATTAACAATTATTTACTAATACAAAATATATTCAAAATTATATTAATTAATTAACTAATTAATATTAATTAATTATTAATTAATTATTAATTAAAAATATTAACAAACATATATTAATTAATTATTATTATTAAATTACTTCCCACCCTATTCCCCTATAAACCCACAACCCGCTACAGAATTACATTACGCAATTATTATCAAAACAAAATTCATGTAATAAAATATTTAATAACATTAATACACACTATTCACACATATTATTACATAAAAATAGACTATAAAATATTATATATTATTAAAAAATCGATATTTTTGCTATCTATATTTTATACAGTCGATATTACTTCACTTACCTGAAAAACGATATTTTTGTAGTCGATATTATGTCCAGTCGATATTTTGTCCAGTCTATATTTAAAACTCGATATTATGTCCAGTCGATATTTTGGAGTCGATATTTTGTCTCTATACCAGCTTTCGGATCTATTCTCTGAAGCTGTTTTGTGATTCAGCCAGAATATATTCTCTTAAGTGCATTATAACCTTGCGGTAAATGCTAACTTTGGAATGGCTGCATGGAAACATGTCATGTTTGGTATCAAACACTTTGGAATCCTACCCCCACCAGTCCTAAGGCGGGGGAGGAATTCCACCCTTCTAGAGGGAGAAGATATGTACACACTGGTCTGCCCGGTAATAGTTTAAACAAGCCCCAGCATCACAAAATGGATGTTGCAGCCACAGACACGCGTTTGACCTCGAATACGGATGTACGCACAAGACGGAAAAAAAAGAAATTGTGTATCCACAAGCACTCGAATAAATAAATAGAATTAAAACACCACTCATCCGATCGCCAGGAAACTTTGGGAAGTTGTTGAGTACACTCCCGCGAAGGTTTCTGGCATAATTTTGTATGTAAATATCGGCCCCCCAGGGCCCTCATAATCTTTCGAATACTGATGTACGCACCAGACGGAAAAACAAAAAATCGTGAATCCACAAGCACTCAAAGAAATAAATAGAATTAAAACGAGACTTTTAAATGTTTTCCATATTAAAAAGAATAAGTTTCAATAAAAATGACACAATGTAAATTGAAAGTTATCATGACGAGTTTCCTTGAATTTTCTTTCTTCGGAGATCGCAGCAACGTGCGACTGGTAAGCTAGTATTTAGTATATATACCTGATATGGTTCTCCTCTCATTTGGTCATTCACAGATTATAGACTGGTAAAACAAGCTGCTTTACATTCCTTCAAGACTTAGCCTGAAGGCTGCTCTCCACAGCTATCACTAGAATAGCTTTCTATTAAGGTTGTCTTTAACCTACCATCAATAAGACTCATTTGGACTGGTGCAAGGTGCCCATTAGAATAGTGGACAGCATATGCCAGGCCAAATTCTCACAGCTGGGTCTAAACTGAGGTGGTACCGTGACCAAAATAGCAATGAACTGTGATGAGACAGGGGAAATTACCAGTGGCTGAGATTAATCGGGCATTCTATCCATCTTTATTGCCTATTCATCACTGTGTCGCCCTAAGCAGAACTGGTATGCCCGGGCATTGGTCCTCTGCACACTGCACCACTGGAAGCACTGGGCCTGGACATAATTGTAATTACTAAAGTTGTGCTGTCAGCAGTGTAGACAAATGTTGGCTGCGCACGTATAATAGTTCTCAATCTGTTTGTTACTTTATAATGCCCAACTTTTCGTTACTCCACCGCTTAGAAGTCACAATAAAAGAAAGAGATGTCTCCAAATATTCAAGCAATGAAAAGGAGCACACAATTATACACAATTAGTTTGTGAAATACAATCAATGTATCAAAATCCACAAAATCCCAAAAGTATTGAGCAAGGAGTCTTGAAGTGTCTTTTTTCAATGATTCTTTATTTGCTGTCATATGCGATATGCATACATCAGCCCAGTCAACACGTTTCTTCCAACATGGACTTACTCAGGGTTGGGTATATTTTTCAAAAATAGCTGAAACGATCTCCTTTATAGTCCGATATTAACATACGCTGGGATTCCTCGTAGCATCCAGATCATCATAGGTTTAAAGGATAATTGCTTTCATATCCAATCTTCTGTGTTCTTTATTCAAGTTTGAATGTCGTCTCAGGCTTCTTTATGGTTTAAAACCTTCATTCTTTCAAAGATCCTAACAATATATCCTGAACTGATCTGCATTGTACAGATAGGTCAGTCTCTAAACCTTGCCTGCTGCACCCATACCCCTGCTACCAGCACAGTGCTGTTAAAAGCACCAGTTGCAATTTTTGGCCATGAAGCATAACACAATACAATGCCACGCTCAGTACACAGTGCACTTCTGCACCTCACAAGGTGCTGGATACGTGGAAGATAATAAAGGTAGCTTTACAACACTGGCTTTTTGGTGACTCTAATGTCTTTTTTTGTTTCTAGAGACATTGCCAGTTACCTTGGCCTTTTTTAATCTTTCCAGTTCCTTCCTCTTATTTTCCAACATTATTTATCAATATATAGTTAAAGAAATCATTATATTCCAATTGTACTGAGTTGCAAAGCACAAATTAAACTACACTGGGGGGCTAACAAGCCCCTTGCGCCGCCGGCCGAATCACTTTTTCCCATGTTAAAAGTGACGCGCCGTCAGCGCGAGTGGCTTGTAATTAAGCCCCTGGATCTGTTCTTTTCACTGAACAGTAAACCCTCAGCCAACTATAAATGACTTTTGGGCATATTATCAAGGACCGGTGTTAAAATTATCGCCGTTTTATCGGCAGAAAACTGCAGATAAAGCGGCGATAATGGGCTTGATGATACGCCCTTGTTAATTCCCATAGAAGCCCAGGTTCACATCAAACCATGGGCTTCCATGGGAATTAACAAGGGCCTGTTATCAAGCCCATTATCGCTGTTTTATCAGAAGTTTCCTGCCGATAAAACAGCGATAATTTTAACACCGGTCCTTGATAATAGGCCCCTTTGTTCTCTGCAAATCACACACTTTCGAGAACACTTGACATTCCACAGTAGGCTTTTCTCTGTCTCACGCTAGGAAGACAGCATCATTCTTCGTATCTGGATTCTGGGATATTCCTTTGTCTTTTAGATTTGTGACTTTGCAAAAAATGTGCCACTGACAGGGATCCAGGCGTTCCCATGGGGGACATCACTTGGACTGGTCACAGAGGGATGAAATGGCATCAACTGCTGTCGGTGGTGAAAAGCACTTCGGATTATGAGCTCCTTGATGCTATGATAATTCTCAGAGACTATTGGATGGGGTTAATCTGCCACAGTAATATCTGCTTTGACATGCCTGATACCTGCAGAAGAGGCAAAGTGTATCTGACAGCAGAAGGGAATAGGACTTTTCTAAACAACTTAAAGGAATGTATCCAGTTCTACCACTAAGTGTCAACAATGCACTGTGAACAGGAAGGCTCTTGTCAGAGCCATCTCATTCTAACAAGTATACATCTTACTTTTATTAAAATCGTTCCAAAATGTTTTTGGGGTACAGCGTTACTCTCACAGTACTGTGACACCACGGCAGAGTTTATTTGGCCGTGCACAGCTTGGGTATGGACGTCAGGGCTTGGCTTGCCCAACCCAGCCGTGGGCACCCAACACCCTACTCTGCATAAGGTGAGTACTTATATAAGAGACCCCCATCCAGCTTTACTGATTTTGCGACAATCTGACAGCATGTCAGTTCAGAAGATGTAACCAACTTGCTGTCACTGGTATGGATCCTATTTATGTCTAACAGTTTCCCACTGGTACATATTGATGAATTCAGAAGCCACTACTTTTCCCTCAAGCCAGACAGAGCTCCATGTGTTTTCACCAGTGCCAGACTATACCCAGGGCCTCCAGGGCCCGATGGAACCACCTGATCTCTATAGAAACTGAGTCTGAATCTAGGATTTAAAAGCAAAGAGGCTATTATACTAGAAGCTGACCCTTGTTTCGTGATGGCCAGCACATTTCTCAATTCCATGTTTGATGCCAGCAGTTATATACATTTTAAGTGCATCTGACTTGCCATTTCTAAACAACAATTATTAACTTTACCTTTCTGTTGCCACAAGATATCTATGATATTTGCTTCTTACTTATGATAAAATGTTCTCTCTTCTTCTTAAACTTTAGTATAGTGTTGACTGTTACACTATTAGTGATTTACCAGACTTGTATTTCACTATCAACGGGAAGCCATTCAACGTGCCTGCCAGAGCCTACATCAACCAGGTAGGTGATAGTCAAGCTCTTTCCGTCCTTTGAATCTCCTTACACCACTCTTCTCTCAGACAGGCTGGTCCACAGCTCACATAACATGGCTGCTTTCTCCCAAATCTATCCAAAGTTGTTACCATCTTTGTCTCTTTCCAATGCTCTTTGGTTAATCCCATCACACATTCCTGTTCTTTCTCCTGCCTGCTATTTTCTGTGTCTCCTTTTTCACATATCCTTCTATCTGTGGTGTCTCATCTTACCTCTCTCTTCTGTTTAGTAAATCTGTGTTCTTTGTCATCTTACAACTATGCTGCTTCTCCTCCATCTCTTTCCATGCTGCCCTCTCCCACTCCTTTGTTCTCTGTTAATTCTCCTATCTCACTCTTCTGTTTTGGTTTTTCCCATGTCTTTCTGTGCTGTCCCCTCCAATCTCTGTTTGTGTCTCTCCTTTCTCCTTCTATCTTAATGCTCTATTTTTCCTATATCGATATTCCTTCCTCTAAAATTTCTGTTTTACATCTCCTCCCTCTATTCTTTCTCTACTTTCTCTCTTTTCTGCTGTTTCTATATCTTGGTTTTTGTTTGTTTCCTTCTATATCTCGGTTCTTCCACTCTTCTCATTGCATTATTAGTGAAATCTCTCTGTATCTTGTCCGGATCCTCCTATCTTTTTGGTCTGTCTCTACACATAGCCCTGTTTTCTCTGCTTCATCTCTGTGTTGTCATCACCCTGTGTTCATTATCATCATATCTCTGTGTTTTGTAGTTACCATCTCTGCACTGTCTTCTTCCAATGCTCTCTGTTTTCCCCGTCCTACATCAAAGTTCTTTCTTCTCTTTTATGTCTTCTCTGTCACTGTTTACCTCTGCTCTATCTCAACACTTGTCTCGTCTCATAACTGTGCTGTCTTCTGCCACTGTCCTCTGTTGTGTATGTTTTTATCTTTATTTTATTATTGTTCCCATGTCTGTACTCTGTACTTCCAGTTCTCTTTGCCTGGTCCCCTCATCTATGCTTGTTCATTTTCCTGTCATCTCTATGTTCTGCATTCTGCTATCTCTTGTATGCCTTCTCCCTTCTCTGTCTCATCCATTCTCTCTTCTCTGTGTAATCTCTCTTTCAGCTATATTGTTTTATACCTCTATTTCATCATCTTAAATATCTTTCTGTGCTGCCCCCTTCTGTGCCTTTGTTCTTCCTTCTAGCTCCAAGTTTTGTTCATCCTGACATCACTTCTTCCTCCTACCATAATTCTATAATTTCTTCTAATTCCCTATTCTCTTCCCCATCTCAATTGTTTTCTCAAGTGTCTGTTTTATTTCTCCTCATGTTTCTTCATTGCATCTCTTCCTAAATCTCAATTGTGTTTCCTCTGTTTTGTCTCATTCCATCCCTAATTGGTCACTCAGGGGCATATCAACAAGGCCCGGCATTAAAATTATCGCCGCTTTAGCGTCCGTTTTCGGGCGAATAGCAGCAATAAATTTATCACCCTATCAGCATGAACACGCTAACGCGTGAATCCATGCCTTTGAACCCATTTTCTTTGCCCCTCGCCTAGCATCGCTAATGAGATGCGAGGTAGGCGTTCCCGACTGAAATTCAGCAGAAACAATCGCTAACACAGCTTCTCCTTTCAACAAGGAAATCGCTAACCCGTTTAGCGACATAAAAAGTAGCGCTAACCGGATATATCGCCGATTTCTTACGCGTGCTATTTTCCCAACTTAGACATATGTATCATGGGAGGTGGATCATAATTCTGAGTCCACGTCTCCCTATCTACAATGTTTTCCCTAACGGTTCTTTTTTATCGCTGGTAATCCTGCAATATTGCTGTGATGCGTGTTGTTAATCGTGCGCTGACCGGGCGATAGAATTTGGCGATAAACGCCGTTAGAATTGTACACGCTAAAAGTGGCAAGCGATAAATATCGCTGCCGCTTGATGAAATGCCCCATATATCTTCTTGCTCTTTATCTACTTCCTTTCAGTGTCCTGTCGCCCCCTATTTCTCTGTGACGTCTCTTGCTATCTCTGCTTTTAGGGCTCGCCCCTTTCCTATTCCGCAGGAATAGGAAAAGAGCCCTAATGCAGCCAAACCATACTTTCTGCTAAGGGCTCTCCAGCTGATTTTGAGAAGTGCACGCCTCGTGCACGAGCTTGCCGCCTGCCCCCACATCAAAGCCATCTGTTGCTTTGCGCTCGGCCTCAGGCCGGCTTTTCTCCTCCCCTAATTATTCACTGCATGGCCGGCCGTCACATCAAAGGCTGCTGCTCCCCACGCGTCTCGTCACCCTTCCTCCATTGTTTTCACTTCTTTCACAGCCGCTCTCTGCTTTGTGCTCTGCTTCCAGTTTACTTTCAGTTTTCCTCTCTTGATATATAATGTAATACTGCAGCCTGCCTTTCTCTCACAGACAGACCAGCCTTAGTACGTTCGCTCTCACTCTCCAGCTCCGCTTTAGATTTCCCATTTACTTTCGCTTTCCTTGTTTCAGGACTCTTTCTCTCCTAGCTTTACTCTTTGCTATCTGCCTCAGTGTCACCCGTTGGTATTCATTTCTGCTACCAATACCTCCTCTGCTATTCCTTCTCTGTGAAGTGGCCCTGGGCACTTCTGTTAAACCTTCTGTCTCCAGTTTCTTTCCCAGCTCCTCTCTTGATATAACTTAATACTGCAGCCTACCTTTCTCTCACAGACAGACCAGCCTTAGTGCGTCCGCTCTCACTCTCCAGCTCGGCTTTAGATTTCCACACTTCTTAGTCTGTTTCCTCTGCCCCTTCTCTCATCCGCCTGTAACGCTGTCACTGATATTCAGAGCTGTTAGTGTCACAGGCATGGATTGTATCTGCGTGCACAATGTTATGTTTTTGGATTGTTACTAGTTGTGGCTGCACTCTTTCTGGGCTTAGTCGGTCACACTAGTCTTGCAAATTTCAGTGGTTAGTTTCTGGTATTCCCCCCGTGCATATCGCGCACCACCATTTGTCTGCCTAGCCCTAGGCATCAGTCTTCAAAGGCTGCAGCTCCCCCGCCTCCCCCCCCGCCACAGCAATGCCGAGAGCTTTTTTTTTTTTTTTTAGTTACGAGCAGAAAAGTCCCAGCAATTGCTCTGTTTTTCACCGTACTTGCACCACTGCCGAATACACCATGACTTCCTAGACTTGCATGCAGAAGACAGCATTATACTGGCCTGGGTTCTCATCAAGTATTCTACCAGAAAAGTCCCAGCAATGGCTCAGTTTTTCACCCTACTTGTCTCCTCTGTGCACAACCCTCACCCACACTCAAACACCCTCACTCACCCACACACCCTCACTCACCTCACACCCTCACCCACCCTCACACATCCCACTCTCACACACCCTCACACCCCCTCAACCTCACACCCCCTCAACCTCACACCCCCTCACCCTCACTCACCCTCTCACCCTCACACACCCTCTCACCCTCACACACCCTCTCACCCTCACACCCCCTCACCCTCACAACCCCTCACCCTCACACCCCCTCACCCTCACACCCCCTCACCCTCACACACCCTCTCTTACCCTCACACACCCTCACTTACCCTCAGTCACCATCACACACCATCACACACCCTCTCACCCTCACACCCTCTCACCCTCCCACCCCCTCACCTCACCCTATCACCCTCACACACCCTCACATCCTCACTCACCCTCACACCTCACCCCTCACCCTCACACACCATCACTCACCATCACACCCTCACACCCACATCCTCACACACCCTCAATCACCCTCACACCCTCACCCTCAGTCCCCCTCACACCCCCTCACCCTCACACCCCCTCACCCACACATCCCCACACCCTCACACACCGTCACACCCTCATCCTTACACGCCCTCACTCACCCTCACACCCTCACCCTCACAATACTCAAACTCCACCCTACAACTCAACCCTCCAACTCCACCCTCCAAATACAACATCCAAATACACCCTCCAACTACAACATCCAAATCCACCCTACAAATCCAACCTCCAACTACAACTCCAGCCTCCAAATCCACCCTCCAAATCCACACGCAAGACAACTACAGAACCCAACTCCACCCTCAAAATCAAACTCCACCCTACAACTCCAACATACAACTCCACCCTCCAACTCCACCCTCCCACTCCACCCTCCAACTCCACCCTCCAACTCCACTCTCCAACTCCACCCTCCAACTCCACCAACTCCCTCCAACTCCACCCTCAAACTCCACCCTCCAACTCCATCCTCCAACTCCACCCTCCAACTCCACCCTCCAACTCCACCCTGCAACTCCACCCTCCTACTCCACCCTCCAACTACACATTCCAACTAAACGCTCCAACTAAACGCTCCAACTCAACGCTCCAACTCAACTATCCAACTCAAAGCTCCAACTCCACATTCCAACTCCACATTCAAACTCCACATTCCAACTCCACATTCCAACTCCACATTCCAACTCCACCCTCCAACGCCACCCTCCAACGCCACCCTCCAACTCCACCCTCCAACTCCACCCTCCAACTCCAACCTCCAAATCCACCCCTCAATGCCAATTCACCAATCAATGCCACAACACCACTTAATGCCACAGCACCACTCAATGCCACAGCACCCCACAACACAACAGCACCACTCAACGCCACAGCACCACTCAACGCCACAGCACCACTCAATGCCACAGCACCACCCAACGCAACAGCACCACTCAACACCACAGCACCACTCAACGCCACAGCACCACTGAACGCCACAGCACCACTCAACGCCACAGCACCACTCAACGCCACACCACCACTCAATGCCACAGCTCCACTCAACGCCACAGCAACACTCAACACCACAGCACCACTCAACACCACCGCATCACTCAATGCCACCGCATCACTCAACACCACTCAACGCCACATCAACACTCAACGCCACAGCACCACTCAACGCAACAGCACCACTTAATGCCACAGCATCACTCAGCACCACTGAAGACCACAGCATCACTCAGCACCACTGAAGGCCACAGCATCACTGAACGCCACAGCATCACTCTTTGTTCTAATATGTTTTCTCAATGTTTTAAGCTTTATTAGAAATGTTACAAAATAATGTTAATATTTCACTTCTGTTCTTGGATTTTCATCACAGTAAAATACACTGAACATAATCTTCCCATAAGTTATTTACAAAAGTTTAAGCTACTGCCATTATACATTACAATAACTTTTATTTAAGTATTAATTATTAAAACAAATAAAAGCCATTGTTATTTGGAATATTAATACTTCAAAGTCATGTAAATACAACACATGTTGCATTAGAATGCCATAAGTGTCACGTTTGCAAAAGTTAAAAATATTGGCATTGTAAATGACAAAGCTAGTAATTTCCCTACTTTCAATACCAACACATAAATAAAATATTTGTCATTTGCAATACCAATACCTCCTCCTAATGCGAGACCTATTGCATTGCAAATGCTTGTTTTAATAATCCTCTCTCCCACCTCTCTCTCTCACTCTCTCTCACTCACTCTCTCTCTCTCTCTGCTATCCCTTCCTATATTTCTATTCTTCGCCTATTTTTCTGTTCTATGTTTTCCTGTCTTTTTATGCCTCCCCAACAGTTTCTGTTGTTTGCCCTCCTATCTCTTTGTTTTGTATATTTCTGTCTCTTCTATTTCTGAGTTCTGATTCAATCTCTCCTGTATCTATTTCTCTGATCTGTCTCACCCTATTTCTCTTTCCTATTTTCTCACATCTCTTTGATCTGTTTGCTCCAATCTTTTTGTTCTCTCTTACAATCTTTGTGCTGCTCCCATCCATCTCTCACTTGTTTCTCACCCCTTTCCAGACATCTGTCTGCCCCTAGCTCACTGTTCTGTTTCCAGGCATCTATCTCTGCTTTGTCTTACTACCTCTCTGCGCCTCATCTATGTGTTTTCATCTCTTATCTTTCTATTTTATGCCAACTTTCTCTGTATTCATCGTTTTGCTTCTCTCATTCATTTCTACTCTTTTACCTGTTGTATCTTTTATCTGTGTTCAACCTCTTCAATTCTCTCTTCTCTGGCTCCTCCCAAATCTTTGTTGTGTTTCCTTCTAGCTCTTTGATTTTACCTGCATACATCTGCCTCTCTCTCTCTCTCTCTCTCTCTCTCTCCCTCTCTCTCTCTCCCTTTCTCTTTCTTTCTCTCTCTCTCTCGCACATGAACAAATTCTAAATACACAAGTTTGATTTTGTAAAAGATTTTTTTTTACCTAAGACCTTGAGAGTTTTTCCAAAGAGTAAAAAGCGTACATCAGACTGTAAATGGTGTGAATGTCTCATGTACTTACACAAATGGCCCAAGTCTTTTGGGGCATCAGGGTGAGATTTTAGCCAGCAAAACGAGTGGGGGAACAGCCAGTCCAACATGATCGTCCGCCCACCCTAAATGGAGTGGGCCGGCCATCAGCATGTTGGAGAGATGCTCCTACGTTTGTGGTGGAGTACCCTGTCTGTCAAATTCTAAATAAGACCCACAGTCTGAACCAAACGAGCATTAGAGATACAATTTTGCAGTTTTTTGGGACAATGGTCGCTACATCTTGGCAATATTGTGTACAGAGCACCCTGCTTGAATCAATGTGAAATTGCCCACTTAGGGAGCTCTAAACAAATGCTTGACCCCACACTAACCCATTCATGAAAAGACACAGTGCATGTGGATGGAAAAGTAAATATCACTTGATATCCTGCATGACAGCAACACACATGACAAGGAGTAAATCAGCTGTAAATAATCAATGTATTGAATCATGAAGTCGATCTTGCTAATAGATGACGCTCTTTCTGTCCTCCAATAGAACACCTGCACCGCCAACTTCATCATGACCCCTTCCAACATGCCTGAACTCTGGATCCTTGGAGATGTCTTCATGAGGGGGTACTACACCGTCTTCGACAGAGCTAACAACAATGTTGGCTTTGCCACCGCCGCCTGAATATAGCACCTCGGCACGGCCCTAGACTGTGGAGTAGACAGCATTGTCATTTAAAAAAGTGCGACTGTGAATACTCAATATGATCTCAAATTAATAAACAGTCATTTTGAAGGATAAATTCCTTCTTCATTTGTTGCGTCTGTTGAAAGATGGTGGTTGAACTTAAGCCAGAAATGCACAAAGATGCAGCAATGAAACCCCAGTCTCTACGGTGCTGAAGATGCCCACAATATGACATATTTGATCATCATCAGGCCAGGCCAGCATCATGTCACAAGTGCCTGCAGTATGCCAAAGATGTGCAGGGTTATACTGGGATCAGCTGCAGACGTTCACTGTATGACTACAGATGTCCACAGTATGACTACAGACGTCCACCCTATGACTAAAGACGCCCACAGTAGGACTACAGATTTCTACAGATATCCATAATATGATTACAGATGTCCACAATATGACTACAGACGTCCACCCTATGACTAAAGATGCCCACAGTAGGACTACAGATTTCTACAGATATCCATAATATGATTACAGATGTCCACAATATGACTACAGACGTCCACCCTATGACTAAAGACGCCCACAGTAGGACTACAGATTTCTACAGATATCCATAATATGATTACAGATGTCCACAATATGACTACAGACGTCCACCCATGACTAAAGATGCCCACAGTAGGACTACAGATTTCTACAAATATCCATAGTATGATAACAGAAGTCCACAATATGACTACAGATTACTACGGACATCCACAGTATGACTACAGACATCTACAGCATTACTACAGATGTCCACATTATGACTACAGATGTCCACGTTATCACTACAGATGTCAACAGTATGACTGCTGATGTCCTCAGTATGGCTATAGATTTGTACAGACGTCCACAGTATGACTACAGATGTCAGGAGTATGACTACAGATTTATACAGATGTTCATAGTATGTATGAATACAGAATTCCACAGTATGAGTACAGATCATTACAGATGGCCATAGTATGACCGCAGATTTCTACAGATGTCCACAGTATGACTACGGATGTCCAGAGTATGACTTAAGATTTCTACAGGCATTCAAATTCAAATTCAAAAAGCTTTATTCAGTACATTTCACATGACTATAAAAGCATACTAAAAACATATACAAAAAGAAATATATCCTATTTGCACAGTCACTATTAATTTACAGATACAGTCCATGTTTCCATAAGGATCCGAGAAAACAATTATTTCATTCAAATCTTATGAATTCATAAATCTTAAAAAATCATCTCACATGGTACATAAAGTGAATTCAATTATAAATATCACATGTTATAAATATTGTGCATTATGTTATCCATGTTCAGTTCTCATAATTTTCATAGGTTAAAGCCTCCAGTTGGGAATAAGTCTTTCTTTTCTTGAAAGACATTGGAATGAAATTACAAGCAGCATTCATAATTTTTTCATCCTCCAAGCTACATATAATATTAAAAGCTTGTTTATAATGATAATATGTATCTGCTTTAAAAAGCGGTTTTAAGGCGAGTTTACAAATGTCCCTATAAAAATCACAAAATAGTAAAAAATGCAGCGTGGTTTGGGGAGATTTCCTATCACATGGACAATTTGGTAATACATTGTGCCTTCTCCTGGTCTTTGGGAACACAACTAAGTAATGGAGGGTACCAAGTCTTAATCTGGTCAGAAAGAACCAATGCTGGACATTTCTTACTGAAATAAGGTAGGGTTGTATGCCCATAAAAAGAGCTTTTATGATAAGTGATAATACCTTGTTTTGTACTATGTTCACCCTCCCTTCTAGGTCCATAGCAGTAATAAGCATTGTATTCAGTTCTATCTTGCCATATTCTTGAATAGACATAGGTTCCTTTGGCTCTAGGTTTAGATTGCAGATTTTTAGTAAAGCTTGTATATGATTAAGCCACAAAATGTTCCTACTATAATCTAGGGCCAAGCAATCAAGTATTATACTCTTGGTAAACCTAGCTTCTTCTTGTGCCCAAATCCCATGCCATAATTGTTAACCCAGCTGTTTTTATAAAATCGCTAATATAAGGGACAGACAATTATCTATGAACTAGACAATTTGATGTAGAACTTGGGATTGCTAACACACGTTTTAAAAACGTAGGGGCATATTACCAACAACTAGCGATAATTTTTGTCTCTAACTTGTTTAGAGACAAAAAGTATCGCCGCACATCGGCGATTTTTATCGCAGATAAACCTTGCTATTAGCAAGGTTTATCGCAAATGCGATAAAAAACGGCCGCAGTGCATGAATATCGCTGAAAAGTCAGCGATATTCATGCATTATCGAGCAAATGCTCTTAGCCATGTTATCCACCTCCCATTGGATAACATGGCTAAGAACTGCTCAGGGCAGGTGTTAGCTTTTGGAGATATTCGCGCTTAGAGCGAATATCTCCAAAAGTTGGTAATAGGAGATAGCGATGTTAGGGACTGTTTCCAGTCGCTAACATCTTGGCACGCCCACTTTGCATGTCATTAGTGATAAATATCACTGACTTGCAAAGCGGGGCCCAAGATGGTCGCTATCTCCTATTAGCTGTCACTAACTGGTGTTAGCGACAGCTTGGTAATAGGGAGATAATTTTATCTCCGCTTTCTTGGCTTTTAAAGCCAAAAAAGCGGAGATAAACCCCCTTGATAATATGCCCCGTATTCTCTTGTGTTTGGAGAATTGCAATATTAGCTCTCCCCCATAATGCTGCACAGCAGCATGAAGTAGAATTTGCTTCACTTCTATATAGGATGAGCATTTCCCTCATGGGTTTATTTCCTATTTTGTCTGAGAGTCCTAAAATGCCCTCTATACTTCGTGTGAATTTCAAATTTGATAAGTTAATATGTGAGCCCCATGTACCATTTTCATTAAACAATAAACCCAAATAAGTGAAACTTGAAACTCTCTCAAACATAGTGCCATCCAGATAGTGCTTTTTAATCCTTTTTCTAATTTTGCCAAAAGTCATGACAAAGGTTTTTGCTAAATTCAGTTTTAAATCCTTTTTGGTCATAAAATGAGCACTTTTTCAATCAGGCATTACAAACTGTTTGCTGTCCTTGAAATAAGGACGGCATCGTCTGCATAGAGGAGCACTGGAGTGGGGCGGGGTCCTGCTTTCGGTGCATCAGCTTTAAGATTCTGTAGGCGGCAATCAACATTATTTATATATAGTGGGAATAAAAGGGGTGCTAAAACACACCCCTGTCTTATCCCACGTGTTACCCTAAAATCAGGCGTGCAGTCTTCCTTGAAACCGAATCGGACTCTGGTCAACAAAAAAGTGTAAATCTGGGATAAATAAACAACAATATCCTTGGTGGCACCTATCTAAACCGGTGTTTGCCACAATTTCTCTTGATTTACCAGGTCCAACGCACTGGTGAGGTCCACAAAACAAAAGGTGTAAGGACCCCCCTTTTGCTAGGGTGTATTTACCCACCAAAAGATCCAAGTTTACACATTGTTCTATTGTCCCGATACCTTTCCTAAACCCATACTTGGCCTCTCAGAGAATGTTTTTCTCGGTGGCCCAGGTCTCTAGTCTTCCCAACAAAACTCTCCTCATTAGTTTCGATGTAGAGTCAAGGAGGGATATGGGACAGTAAAACTTAGCATTTCCTCTATCCCCTTTTTTTAAAATGGGGACTATAATACTTTCAACCCAAGATGTAGGCAGTTTTCCATCGAGGGTTGCATTAAAAAAATTCAAGAGGATAGGTGACCAGAATTCAATGTCATACTTAAATACATCAATAGGGACCCCATCAGGGCCAGCGGCTTTACCACTGCCGCTTTTGTTAAGCGCTCCTTTAATTTCTTCTAGAGTTATCAGGGATATCCCTATGTGTTCAACTGTTATACAATTTTTCTCCTCCTTTTGAGGGGTATTTATCCATCCTGGACTAAAAATGCCTCCGAAATGAGTTGTCCAATCCTCCATTGGCACTAGGACATCTATCTTTACCACTGCAGCATCTCTAAAAAAGGATAATTAATTGTTTTCCAAAATGAAGTAGTATCTCGAGTTGCTGCAGCTTGAATAAAATTTGTCCCAGGCATCTTCTCGGATCTCTGTATTCCTGGCATTCAAAGCTAGATTATACTTTCTCCTTAATTCTCCTTTTTCGGAATTATTCCTAGGTTTAATTTTTAAAATGCTTTTCAATTCCCTGATCAGCCTTGAGCATTCCTGATTAAACCATCTGGGTTCTTGGTTATGCACTTTGTTCTTCTGTTTTATTTTTAAGTCATGAGCTATTTCAGTGATGATGTTAAAAAAAACACCAAAATTATCTGAGTTAGTTGATGAGCTATCTAAATAGGGGTCAATGTCATGTTGTTTTTTCCCTGTAAGATTTTCCATAAACAGAGGGATTCACTCCTGACCATTTAAATGAGACTCCATTGTTACCTTGGGACCCAATATGTTCATCAGCAACCTTCCCTCTTTTAGCCCTCAATGTATTTATCTTTAGAGTCAGGACTAAAGGGTTGTGATCTCTAAATAAGCTTGCAGAACCTATAAGGGAGCCCACTAAATCCTTATGTTGTTCTGTAACAATGAAATGGTCGATGGTTGAAGACGATCTAGCGCCTACAAATGTATAGGTGGGCGATTGCTTATCTACATCCTATGATTCCAAGATTACTAAATCATATTTATGGATGGCAGAATTTATAGCTTCTCCATAATTATCATGGGGAAAATGCAAGATTTGATCTCCATGATCACTTAAGTGTCCACATTGTTCCCCAACTATGACTCCGCATTTTTCAATGTTAAAGTCTCCGGCCCATATAAGCATTCAATCACCCCCTGTCCCTGTCAGAAAACCATCAAGATCCTTTTCTAGAGAATTGATTACATTGGATCTTGTGTTATCGAAAAAGTTGTTATAGAAATTTATTACAACAATGGACTGTTTCCCTTTGACTTTAAAATAAAATAATTGATAAAATTGCGATACAGGAAATGATTTTGTTTAAACGAGGGAGGAAGATAGCGAAACTGCGACTGCAAGGCCATCTTTTGCACGTCCCATTCTAGTTGGTGTGGCATTAGTGCATATAGTTTGGTAGCAATTTCTAAAAATTGATTCAGTGTTCCACGATTCTTGAAACATAATTAGAGCACAGTTCTCAAATCTTTTTAGCCATTCTTCATCGTTTAATTTAGTTTTTACCCCTCCCACATTCATTGACATTATATTTAAGTTGTCTTGCAAAAGTTGACATACACCAACCGCTTGTCTAGTACTCGTCACTTCCCTTTCACAAGCTAATGACCATTGTTCCCGGGGTATCTTTCCTACACAATCGTCTTTGGTGGACAACCTACTCTATTGTTCATGAAGTGTCTTTTTATGCTTAAAATTGGCTTCTTGGTCATCAGATTTCATTCAGACTTTTATTTCTTGTCAATCTATATCACTACAGAGACTTAGTGGCATAAATCTGTTTGGTGTGGGGTAATCCCTCTTACTACAGACATTCCTAAATTGTTGATTTCACTATGGCAATGTTCATTTTTTGGCCTTGAAAAATATCCAAGATGGACGGCGGTAATACAATCGCCTGAACATATAAAGGGTTCTGCTATATCATTGTAAAACAAATTTAACAAGTTACCAACCAAATCCCTGCTACAAATGTTCAATACCTTCCAGTCTCCTTGACAAGTTTTCCTTGAATTCCCTACCCAGCTTACTCTTCTCAGCATTATTATGTGTTGCTGTAGTAGGTTAGTATTAAATTTAGACTTATTAGAGATCCAGTGCACCACCTGGGTTTTTAGTGTATCATATGATTCTTTCTTAGCCCCCTCACTTTGGGAACATTTTTCAAATTTATCACATAGGGGGTTGCCTGTGGGGGTAAATGTAATACTTCAGCTGAGTTATTAGTTTATGGTTTTTCCCATCTGTCATTTCCGAATTATTTACTGTGGTTTTGAAGCTATCTTTGTCCATTCTTGATCTTTGACCTAGTGGAATGTTGTTTTGATATGGTGGTACTTGAGCTATAGATCTGATTTTTACTCCCTGCAATTTGAGTCCCAGGTTGTATCCCAGAGCAGTCTTTCCGTGTCTCAGCAGATGGCTTTGTTGTCAATGTTTTTTCCAATATATTTGGCAACAACAAATCTGAGACCAGTTCCAGGAGATGCCTAACATTCTTACTCACTATTTCTGACGTCGGCATTCAATACTGTCCATTTTCCCATGGAGTTTTTTGAAGAGGTTTTCTGAATTTAATTATTTTTTTTGCGTAATTATCATTTAGTATACACCCTTCTTTTTTTGCTCCTTTATTGACTTTTGATTTAGACTTGACATTTTTTTGCTGATTTGATGTCAATATTTATTTTGCTCTAGAGGGTTGTTGTTTCAGTTTTTTGGCCGGTGGAGAGACCATTTCCAAGGAGTCGGACAGTACAGAAATTTCTAGTGGCGTTGTCATAATGCAGGCATTTGCCATACCTCTAGTGTTCACTATAGAACTTTCACAATGGCTAGAGGATATAGATTCAGCCACGCAAACCTTTTTGATTCCCTGATCAACATCCTTTGACGCAGTGGGTGGTGAGACATGTTGCGTTCTTTCTGCCTCTAGGTACGACTTTTTCATTACTGCATTTAGGGCATCTGTTGTGGCTGCAAGTTCTTCTTCAACCTGGCTTATTTCATTATTAATTATCCCCACAGCACTTTTCAAAAAGTTTGTTATAGGGACGTTTTTAGTACTAGTCTTCCCTTTATTTGGCACTAATTTTCTCTTGCCCATGATCTGATATTTTACTTTGCAGTTATTATAAACGGCGACTTCTTACCGGTAAGGTTTTACTCCTAGGGCCAAGTGGGGTGGCCCAGCCCAGCCTTGGCCTGCCACGGAAGGGCGCAGACGGGCCCGCCCTTGGCCTGGGCTTTGCCCCGGCGCACCCTGGCGCGTCCCGCACTGTCGGAGCCCTTGCCCCTTTTTCAACGCCTCCTGGCGCTCAAGGCAGCGGTGCGCGGAGAGCGGCGTGGGCGCCGCAAGGGATGCCGGGAGATGGAGTTCCCTGGTGGTGGAAGTCAATGGCGGGAATCGGGCATCTACACAGCCCTGCAGCGGCGTCCCAAGAGTGATGGCAGCAGCAAACACTTGGCCTTTAAGAGATACGTTTGTATGACTACAGATGTCCACAATATGACTAGAGATCACTACAGATGTCCACAGTGTGAGTACACAAGACCACCATATTACTACAGATCACTACAGATTTCCACAGTATGACAGCAGAAGTCCACAGTGTGACTACAGATGTCCACAGTATGACTACAGATGCCCACAGTATAACTACAGATGTCCACAGTATGACTACAGATGTCCACAGTATGAGTAGAGACTAGTACCGACGTCCACAGTATGACTATAGATGTCCACAGTATGACTACAGATGTCCACAGTATGACTACAGATGTCCACAGTATGACTACAGATGTCCACAGTATGAGTAGAGACTAGTACGGACGTCCACAGTATGACTACAGATGTCCACAGTATGGCTACAGATGTCCACAGCACGACTACAGATGTCCAGAGTATGACTTAAGATTTCTACAGACATCCATAGTTTGTATGACTACAGATGTCCACAACATGACTACATATCACTACAGACATCCAAAGTATGACTACACACGTTCACAGTATGACTACAGACGTCCACAGTATGACTACAGGTGCCCACAGTACAACTACAGATGTCCAGAGTTTGCCTTAAGATTTCTACAGACATCCATAGTTTGTATGACTACAGATGTCCACAATAGGACTAGAGATCACTACAGATGTCCACAGTGTGAGTACAGAAGACCACAATATTACTACAGATCACTACAGGTGCCCCAGTATGACTACAGATGTCCACAGTAAGACTACAGATGTCTACAAACGTTGATGGTATGGTTACAGAAGTCCAGAGTATGACTACATATTACTACAGCTGTCTAAAGTATGACTTGATATGTCCACAGGATTACTACAGTTGTCCACAGTATCACTACAGACATCCACAGTATGAGTACAGACTTCCACAGTAGGACTACAGATATCCACATTATTAGTACAGAAGACCACAGCCACAGTATGACTACAGATGCCCGAAGTATCACTACAGACGTCCACGGTATCACTACAGACAACCTAACCATGACTTCAGATGTCCACAGTATGACTACAGATGTCCACAGTATGACTACAGATATCCACAGAATGACTACAGATGTCCACGGTGTAACTACAGACATCCTAACCATGAGTACAGATGTCCACAGTATGACCACAGATTTCCAAGGACATCCATAGTATGACTGCAGAAGTCCACGGTATGACTACAGATGTCCACAGTATGACTATAGATTTCTACAGACATCCATGGTATGACTACATAAGTCCACAGTATGGCCACAGATCACTACTGATGTGCACAGTATGGCTACAGATGTCCACAGTGTGAATACAGATTTCTACATACATTCACAGTATGAATACAGATGTCCACAGTATGACTACAGATGTCCACAGTATAACTACAAATTTCTACAGCTGTTCACAGTATTTCCCTACATATTTCCACAGTGGTTCTACAGACATCCACTGTTTGACTACAGATGTCCACAGAATGACTATAGATGTCCACAGAATGACTACACATGTCCACAGTATGACTACAGATCACTATAGTCTCCCACAGTATGACTATAGAAGTCCACAGTCCTTTTGCTCACTGACAATGTGCAAGACAATGTGTGGAAACTTCCATGCACTGCATATCTTCAGCCAACACAGCTTTGAATCAAAGCCCAGCTCTTTTCAAATTGATAGGAGATTTGTGTTAAACCTAATACCATTGGTACAAGTGAGAAACTGATCAAACTGATTTGAAATGTGCCCAAAATTATTCCATATCCTACATTTTGCATGCATGGAAGTGCTGTTGAGTTGAAAACCGTATCACAGCTAATAGTTCAACCATGTCTGAGCTCAATAGATTTGAGTCCAGGAGCAATCTTAGTAAATATCTGATTCTCCATAATGTTGGACTTAAATCCGGAACACAAACCCAACAGCAGCCCTGTCACAGATCAATGCAAGACCAAGAACCCTCTGGGATTCACAAACGTTGCCTATAACTCTGCACAGTTTGACATAGACTTGACTCATCCCATACGACAGCACATGCAGCAACAACAGACCTGCCATACTTTTCTCTATCTCTCTGCATCTCTAAATCTATAGTATAATTTATGTCACCATATAAAAGTTGAGCAAAGACATACCTTTTTTGTCAACTCAGAGAACCTGGGGGCATATCATCAAGGCCATGCGATAATTATGGCTCAGCCCTCTTAGCACAAGGATAATTATCACCGGCCAACTCTGAATTTTATCGTAGAGATAGCATGCTATCAGCAACGCTTATCTCCAAAGCGATAAAATTCAGAGCGCAAGCTGCTAATTGTGCGATTATCTCTGGAAATACAGCGATTATCGCACAAGGTTTGGCGAAAGCTTGCTGATTGGGCCAGACATACTTAGCCATGATATCCACCTTACATAGGATATCATGGCTAAGTCAGTTTTGAAGCAGGCGTAAGTAAAGTAGTGATAACAGAGGCTATCGCTACTTTGCTTGTCACTCTGCAAGTTAGCGTGCCCATTGATAATTGGAGAAATGTCGCTTAGCGACATTTCTGCAGTTATATCAGGGCAGGAAAGCTCACTTTGCATCTCATTAGAGAAGCAAAGATGGACATTGAGGGAAAGGACGATAATGCAAGGATTCACGCGTGACCTTGCTGATTAGGCGATAAAGTTATTGCCACTTTCCGTCCGAAAACGGACGCTAAAGCAGCGATAATTTTATCTCCGGGGGTTAATGATATGCCCCTTAACTAGGTAAAACCTCACTAACTTAACATATCATGAGAAGACTCCCCATCTTCGGCACTTCATAGCTTTGACATGCATCCCCCATCACATATACGAAACCAGTATAAGACACATTATGCAAATATATAACTTTTTGAAAAAAGTCTCAGAATCTTGTACAAAAAAATACAAAGTGTCTTGATACCCAGAAATACAGCACAGCTCTCCAATCCTAGGCTCTACTCTAACCTGTGTGTAGCCGGGGGCCAGACCCAGAAAACGATGTTGGCATGAATTTTAACTTTTTTACCATACTATCCAACGTTGAGGATTCAAGCTGGAAAAATGAAAGGAGGAATTTGTGACTAGGGACTGCAATTCAACAAGGGGCCCTTCGGTGTGATTGTACCATTTAGGGTATGCCCCCAAATCAGGAATGGAATGGGCATTCATTTTTTAGATGTAGCCAATCCAAAGCAAGTGGTTTATGAAAATGTAGAATTCAATAACAACATGCGGTTCGGGATGAGATATGCACGATGCAAAGCTTCAGTGCCTTGTACCTGCCAGCTTTTGGAACCCGAAACAGATTTAAGATCAATTGTATCTTTCCACAGCTCATAACCCCCTAAAGCTAATTGATCCATAAAGGACTTTGAATTCAATAATTTAGTGTGGGTGAGTCTAACTTTGGAAGAGGACTTTGCAGTCATTTTGAAATAAAAGGCTTCAGGATTTGATCGATTAAAATCAGTAAAATACGTACATGTTTTCAAAAAAGTTTTCGAACTGCCTTCAATGGGAGCCGAGCAATGTTCCCATTGTGTATAATTAACCACATTTCTAAACGTAATTGCTTTATGCAGGAAATGAGTGCCATAGTGCTGATAGCAGAATAAGTCTGCATAATTAGCAGAGTCTAAGTACAAATCTTGAGCATCAAATACAGCATAATATTTCAAATCAGAAAAAAGAGCCTCCACGGCTTGGACATCCCAATCATCAGCTTATATTTTGTTTAACCACATCCCCCATTGAATCACGAAGTACATTGGGTACATTAATAACCTCTGTAGGGCCATGAATTTGAAATTTTACAGCATCCCAAACAAGCCCATCCAATACAGACCAGTCAGTGATGTTAACAAAAGTCTGGTCCCTCTTCATTCTCTGTGAATAGGAGTGGGGTGCTAAAGTTCCATCAATTCATCTAATTGTAGATCTTTCTTTAAGATAATGTCCATTCACAAGATGAAAAAACATAATTACAAATCCAATCAACATGAACAAAAAAATGGAGAAGAGCACCAACCAAAAGTCCAAGGGGGAATTAAAAAGTGTCTTTTAAACCAAACTGAAAAAATAGAAATTTGCGATATGGCTCTTGATGTTGTAGAGTCAGATTCAAATGAACTGCACACCAGGCAATGACACATCCGTGGGATAGGTATACTCACTATCTTTAATTGGGATCACTATAGGAGAGTAGGATCTGCTTACTATGGTTGCCCCCACTTTTTTCTGGTGTTTCACTGTTTCTCTACTTTAGTCTAGCTGTTTCCTCTCTAAATTGATTGCCTGTACATTAGGTACACTCCAGATTGGTTATTGGGCTACCCTTGTGAGTCCCTGTATATGGTACCTTTGATACCCAGGGCATAGGTACCCCAGAGGCCTACCTGGGGCTGAAGCATGTATCATGCCACCCCTGGGAAGCCTTCCAAAATGGCACCACAGGTCTGCTACTGCAGCCTGGGTAAGGTGGTGCATGCACCCCTTACTAAGATATAGGTTTCCTATATCTACCGTTAATCACTGACACATATAAACCTGTCAGTCACTCCTATAGCAGGCCTTATCAATCCTGAAGGCAGTGTGCTTTGTGTTGTGTGAGACGGTGCCCATGCATGATCAGGACCCCTCTGCAGTATTCGGAATCTATTCTCTGAGTTTGTTCTATGATGCAGCCAGACCATATACTCTCATTATAACCTTGCGGTAAATGCTATCTTTGGAAGGGCTGCAATGAAACATGTTGTGTTTGGTGTCAAACATTTTGGAATCCTACCCCGCCAGTCCTGGTGGCGGGGGTAGAATTCCACCCTTCTAGAGGGAGAAGACATGTACACAATTACCTGACCGGTAATAGTTTAAAAGAGCCCCAGCATTACAAAATGGATGCTGCAGCTACAGACACGAGCCTGACCTTCTACTACTGGATGAAACTCCGGCAGGGGAGGCCTGGACAATAGGTTTGCTGTCACAGGGAGGGGTAACCACCTCCCAGACAGGCTTTAGTGTATTGGGGATTGGTGGGTTTATTCACAGAATGCTTTTCAGACAGTGCTGGGGGCACACCTGGTGTCCCTGTGTATACCCCAGTTCATACCGGATGCATGGGGCACTCAGCCCCTGCTCTGGCGTGAAACTGGACAAAGGGAAAGGGGTGTAACCACCCCCTCCCTGGGTCCTCCCATAGGTGGGACCCTAGATTAAGTCCAACCCCTAAACTTAGAATAAGGTTAGGAACCCAGTCCATAGGACTTTAGTTTATACCTGGACAAAACTCTGCAACATTTAACCTGGAACTTCTACATTCTATTTCGACTAGAAGACGGAAGAATCTCCCTTGGGGTCCGGTCAAGGAGTGACTCCCCTGTTCAAACAGGCACCAAGAAGCAACTTGCGGGTCTGCATTTTCGAGGCTCCCGCCGGACTCCTAAGTATCTGCAACTCAGGACATGGACTTCCAGACTTCTCAAAGGCCGAATCTAGATCCCAGCAAAGCTGAGACCCGCAGCCCTCACGAGTGATGTGGAAACGGAACTCCTGGATACCGTGCACATTTGCTAGAGCATCCACTTCCCAAGCTTTTCTGAAGTTGTGCATTGAGCTACTTGTAGTCCATGCCCGAGCACCATCTGCACTAAAGATTGTGGGCCTAATCTCCACGGGTGTTCCATCAGCCCACTTCTAGCATTTCTGCACGAGGCTCCTTCACGATCCCTGCTCCATCAGCTAGTGGGTCCCCACGAAGGTTACTCTTCTTTCCTTTGGGCTTTCCTGGTTGCTCCTGACGTGCCCTGACTCCCTATCACAAGGTGAGTCTCCCAGACCATGCTGGTCTGCATTGAATCCAATCTCTGCTTTCTGCATGGGTTGCTGTTGTCAAGGCTTGTTGGTTCCAATCCGGAATCCAACACCGCAGCACTCGACATCCACCGTAGAACAGCTCGAATTCAGTACCTGGTTGTCATCGACACCTCCTGATCCTCGTGGCTGAAGTGTCAAACTTCACCTCCTTCGCCTGCAAGCACCCAACATCGGTGGGCATCCGCTCATCGCCTTCCTGGTCACTGGCTAGTGACCAAGACTCTGTCCCCTCTGCTTTCAGATCTTCTCTGATCCAGGCTTGGATCCACCCGGACACTTTCCACTTGGACGCCAGCAGTATTTTGCAGCAGCTCTCCATTGAAATCAACGACGAAACCTGACACGAAAAGACACCTATGCACCTGGCTTCCCTGGTTGAGGTAAATCGAGTACTCCAGTGCTTCCATGGGTGTTGACTCTAGAACCTGTTAGTGTTAGCTGGGGCCAAAACAGAATTTCTCAGCATTGCTGGACAAGAGACCGCTGGAGTCATACTAAGAAGAATTGGCCACGCGTTGTAATTTGGCATTGTCAATTGAGATGTACCTGTTATTCTTGCGACGAGGAAGTGGAGGTAATATGACTGTTCTTGTACCCTGCTCACCAAGCACTGGAACCGGTGCACGATAAGAGGGGCCAAATTTCGTGTTCTCCACCTTCTCACGGACCAGGTCGCTGACTCGAGGTAGCCAGCCAACTACCGGAATCTGAAGTGCAGCATCAGTTGTGGAGGGCAAGTGTTCCTTTGCAAGACTGTCTCGAGTCTCTTGTCCGTTCAGTGATACCGCAGAATAATCATCTATGTCAAAGAGTGCGGCAGACGCCACCATGTCTAGACCCGCAAGATCTGGGACACACATCTTTATGCCAAAGAGCATTTTGTATGGGGTACGCCCACCCAGAGACCTTCTATGGAGATTATTAAGTGTACGTTGTATGCTATACAAATGGGCGAACCAGTTCCTGCCAGTATCTAAAACCGTAGCTGTCAAGGATTGCTTTAAGTCACGCTTCATCTGCTCCACAACAGAATTGCCCTCAGGCTGGTATGGAGACAAAAATTTGACCTAAACCCCCAAAGTACGCCTTAGAAGTGATTGCAGGACCTTGAGCAGAATGGAGGGTGTCTCATGCATTCCCACAAAGACACGCAAATCCCTGATGTCAGTTTGAGCTTCAGCGCTGCGTTGTGGCCAGACCCATAAAAAGTGTGTGCACAAATCCTCTGCAACTAAGATAAACTTATACGCAGTATCAAAAGAGAAAGGACCACATTGAGCTAAATAAACACACTCAAGTGGTTTATTAGATATGTACAACTATGTTTGTGGTGGACGCACAGCAGTTGAAGGTTTATTCTGCTGGCAAATTTCCCAAGTAAGGACTTAATCGCGAGTCTGTTTGTACAATCCGCGCCACCATTAACATTGCTGCATGATAGAGACAGTCTCTGAAACTCCGGCATGAGCCGAGGCAATCCCCTCATGAGCAGCTGTTATCAAAGAAAGCCTACGGTCCATGTTGGGAATCAATCTGTCACCAATGTTGTTAAATCTCACATAGGGAACTTTATCAGGACTTAAAGTATTTAGAAGAGAAGTCACTAGTGTAATCACTTCCCTTCTCTGTTGCGGCAATAGCTGCTAAGATATATC
Organism: Lissotriton vulgaris; assembly: GCF_964263255.1. Lineage (NCBI taxonomy): Eukaryota > Metazoa > Chordata > Amphibia > Caudata > Salamandridae > Lissotriton > Lissotriton vulgaris. The sequence goes on from NW_028252092.1 coordinate 1,210,444, forward strand.
ATCAATCTTACTTTTTGATCTTGTAACTGCTGCTACTAAATATGTCGCCACTGCTGTCTTTGCTGCCTCGTTAGCAAGACTGTTACCAAGAGTATGAATTACATTTACGAGAGGCAGTAGTAAGAGTCACTTACAATAAGAGTAGTCTCACGGTGATCAGCAAACACTAGTGCAAGCACCAGAGCATGTAGCTCTGCCAACTGGGCGGTGAAGTCCCGTAGTGTCTGCGTGTGCATGACATCGGACCTGAACTCTCCATCCATCATGGTACCAACCACTATTGCGTAGTCCGCTGAATAAGCATGCTTAGATCCTGTCGCCGGCTGCGCCGAACCGTCAGTATAAATGATACATTGGTAATCCTCAAACGGGCGCAATTACAAAGAAGCAGGATGAACAATCTCATACTGTAAGAACTCTTGAGTCTGCAATGAGGGATCAAAAATAAACGTGACATCCGGAGACGTCAGTGAAGTAGCCCATTGTATCCAACAAGGAAGTAAAGCTTTTGAATTTGGCACACTGGCTTTCATCACTGCCTCAAGAGCAGGATATGGGGTAACAACCAACATGCGTTTTCCTTTTGACAACGCTTTCGTTTTAAGAATCGCCATCTGCACTGTTGTCAAAACTTTCTCAACAGTAGAAAATCGCATTTCAGCCCATGTGTACAAGTGTGACTTGTAAGCAATAGGGACTGTGTCTCCTTCATTAAATGTCAAAGTATGTGAAACCCACTACGCCTGGCACAATTCGTATTACCAGATTTGTGTAGTTATCATGTGTCAGTAAGAATTTAGATTCAAGAAGATCAGCCTGCAATGATTGCAGTATAGCTGAATGCTCTGGAAGCCAGCAAGATTTGGTAAAAGTAGGTTGTATCAAAGCACATAGTGGCTTGATAAGCTAAGGCATAATCGGGAATGTAAGTACGCCCGAAATTCAGAAAACCCAACAAAGAATGTAGTTTTTTCAGACATGCGCATTTCTGCAGGAAGTGAGGTGCTAAACCTCGACCTTCATTGTTGAGCTCATAGCCCAAAACAACACTGTGTACTCTGCAAAGTGTGATTTTGCAAAGTTAAATTTGTAACAGAAGCCCGCGAACATAGCAATGATGCGGTCAACGTGACAGAGATGCTGCATAATTTGTCGTCAGTGAGATATATATCATCGACGTACGAGTATGCATCAGGGTCGTGCTTCACTAACAGAGAGACCACACAAGCGGCAAAGACACCTGAGCTGTTTTTGTAGCCCATGGCCAATCTTTTGAACTGGCTTTATTTGCCGCATGAGGTAAAAGCTGTCCATCGACTACAAATCAAGGACAGATTTTGGCTAAAAAAGCCATTGGAAATGTCCACTGTGGTGTTAAACCTTTTTCTCACGAGACTATCGAGCAGGGCAGAACTGTGGGTATTCTGTTCAGCGCACGTCAGACAATGAGAGTTCAAATGTCGATAATCGTATACTAGGCTGTACGACCCATCAGGCTTGGTCACAGTGAAAAGAGGATTATTCATGGGAGACACACTTGTTTCAATTACAGCTTGATATTCCAAATGTTCTGGGATTTCTACTACGGGAGCTTTCGCTTCTCGCCGCATGGGATATTGGGTTGTGCTGTGGCATTGACCGCAATGGAATCTCGTGTCTGGGCGAAAGTTTATCCCACCCTACTTGAGTACTGTACAAAGCTGCCGTAAGCGCCAGAGCCCACTCTTCAGCAAACTTTTGCACCTGCTCCTTGGGCAAAGTGTGTGCAAAACTAGGGAGGATTACCTCCTCCCCTCTCGGAGCAGCCAAAATGAAAAGTTCGGGCCAGTCTGTCTCCGCTAACAAAATGTCATATGTGGGAGTCAGATTTTCACCAAAAATCCCTTTTATTTTAAGTTGTATGTCACCCTCAATTATAAGGACTATTTCATATAGTCTGTCAGCGGGAGCCACTCTAGTGTCAGCTGTCTCCACGGTGATAAATGTTTCAGTTGCGGTCACCTTCAAATACGGACGCGGTGCTTGCCACACTACTATAATCTCTGCTGCGCTGTCTAGCCGCTTTAGTGCCCATGTCTGGTTCCGAAGCTGTGTTCTCACTATCTGTGGCATACTTCGCTGTTAATGCAGTAACTTTCTTTTTCTGAAACTGAGGTCGCTGACGTTGAAAGTCGTCCTGCTTGCCTTTACCATCAGCCGGTCGGGGCTGCTCACGTCCTTGTGGGGCACCCCAACCTCTGGCGTGTTCTCCTCCACTGGCTTTGGATGAAATTCTGGAGAAGCTTGTGGTCAACTGTGTATGAGCAGGCAACATCAATCTTCAACCAGGTATTTGTGTAGGTTATCTACTATGTTCAAGATAGCAGTTTCCACATTACATCCATTTCTGAAACCACATTGGTGTGGCTGCAGGAGATTGTTTTTGTTTATATGTTGGTTAACTTTTGAGAGCAGACATCTCTCTGGAGTTTTGGCTAGGAAGGGGGAATTTGAGACAGGTCTAAAGTTATTGAGGTCGTTGGGTTCTGCTCCTGGTTTTTTGAGCAGTGGCATTATTTTCTCGAGTTTGAGACAGTCAGGCATCACTTCAGTCATCAGGGAGCTGTTTATAATCTTGTTCCAGAGAGGGTTAGTGCATGATAGAATTTGTTTGCCAGGGAGGCTGAGATTGGTAGGAGGAGGATTTGGGTATAGCCAACAGAATGGATATGCCCACCACCAGGAGTGGGTTGAATAACTTTGTGTTTCTAGGAGTAAGGCTCTTGGATATGACTGTACCCATTTTTGTCCTGTGGAGTGATGGTTGCTAGGATATCCGTGGAGGGAGAGGAGTTGTTTTTATCTCAATTTCTGGAAAAAGGGTTCCACTTGGAATAGTGGTTGTGATTGTCAAGGAAGAGCTTGATCTTGATTGGTTTGGAGGTTTGTTGTTTAATGATATTGAAGATCTTTTTGGAGCTGTGTTTGGCCTTGTCTAGAATGTTACAGAAGAAGGAGGCTTTTCCATTCATGACATGTTCTTTTTTTAATAATTCTTGCATTCCCTCCTGAGTTTGGTCAAGGTTTGCTGTGAAGGGATAGGTTTGCCAGAGTCTTTCAGACGCTCTGAGCTGTCTTCTTTCCGAGTTGACGTCTTTGCTGAACTAGGATCTTAATGGTGTGTTTCTCATTTTGTTTTGTTTCAGAGGGGCTACTTGGTCTAGGATGGAGGTCATCATTGAGTTGTAGTGAGAGGTGAGTTCAGTGGTCAAGAGGTTATCTGATGGGGGGAGTAGTGACAACATTCTTTCTTCAAGGTCCATAAGAGTATCGTGCTTTATGTTTCTCATCCATTGGAGGGTTTTTTGCATACAAATTATGTTTGGGACTACTTTGTTCATATGAAACTAAATGATGTGGTAGTCTGACCAGTCAACAGGGAGGTCTCCATCTACTGCCAAGCCAAATCACTTACTAAATGTAATAGAGCAAACAAGTGTTTGTAAATGGGAGCCAGAGGCCTTGCAACGCTAGGAAATGTCAAACTTTACCCCACATGTCCGACTTTTGAAATACAATTAACTCTCCCCATTGAGCCATTAGGACCTACCTTAGGGGTGACTTCTACGTATTCAAAAGAAAGGTTTGTGACCAGCAAAGGGTTTATTTTGACAGGTCGAAACAGCAGTTTAAACTCTACTACAGAATGCAGTGGCAGGCATGAGACATTCTTGATAACGCTGCTTAAGAGGATGGCACAATGAGTGCTGCAGGCCCACTAGTAGCATTTAATGTACAGGCCCTTGGTACAGTTAGTACCATTTACTGGGGAGTTATAAGTAAATAAATAAGCCAGAGGTGCAATCCAATTTTAACATGCTTAACCCCTTCGATGCTGGTGACAAAGCCAGCTCATCATGGGCGTACACTGCGCTACGCGCATGACGAGCTGGCTTTGTCACATAACGCAGGTGTTTTTTAATTACTGCGCGCAGCGGGAAAACCTGCTAGCGCGCATGCGGTTAAAGAGAGTCTACAAGCACTTTAGCTAATGTCAACCAAAGCAAATTCAACAAAAGCAGTCTGGAGCTCCTACCCAACTTATTCACAGTCATGTGTTTCTCGAGGGATAAGTCAAATTATTGTGTACTGCAGAAGATTGACATTATCAAAACTATCCAGAAGATCAACAAGCTAGATAGTACAGAACATACATTATTTGGGACTTTTCATGATTTATTCTTATAGCAACAAGGATTCCACCGCTGCAGACTCCTCGACTTGACAAACTCCAGGAAGAGGTGCACTTTAGGGAACATCCCTTGGTAAGGACATTTCTTAAAGGATTTTTCAGGGCAATTGTTAGAAATTGGGTTTCTAGTTGACAGAGATATGGAGCATGCCCAAGCAGGAACCACAATCCTAGTCAGGCTAGGTCAGATACACACCCTAAATGACTTGTGCACAACCTTTGGTAGCTTGGCACAGAACGGTCAAGCTTAACTTAAGAGGCAACGTGTAAAGTAGTTGTGCAACAATTCAAACAATAACACAGGGAAAACACCACACAAAAGGTACCACACCTGGTTAGAGAAAAAGAGCTTAATTTAATTTAATGAACAAAACAAGACCAAAATGACAAAAATCCAATAAGTAGAACCGGAGTTATGAATTTTAAAGAATAAACTGCACTAACCGGGGCTATCTGGTTGCGCCATACTGGGTCAAATCCAACAGTTAAAGCTGACAGCAATGGACAATAGGCTGAATACAGTACCAGATAAGTCTTGCTAAAGGTTTGCCTTCCCCTGAATTGTGTTGAGCGTCCTGTTTGCAGGATAGCTGTTCGCCAGGACCAAGGACAGTATTGCTGATTGTGGTCCGTGAGGTGCGAAGAGCTTACGGGCATCACAGATGGACAGGCTGGAGTTTTGTCTTCGGAAGCTCCGATACTTGCTGTGCAAAGAGACAAACTTGGAGTCACTCGCTTTCGATTTTTCATTCCAGAGTGAAGGGGGTCAATTCACGTTCCTAAATGAGCCCAAAGCTCGACTTAAAGAGTATGAAGACCACTTTCAAGGGCCCAGAACCTGAGAGGCACCTCTAATGGGCTAGGAGCTCATTGAAGATGGGTCTAGGGGCTGTGAGGAGTCTGTTCTATCTCTAAAGTTCAGATCAGGAGGCCAGCAGAATAGCCCTTTGAGTCACTCTAATGGCCATATTATCAAGGAACGGCGATAATATTGTTGCAGCTTTAGCGACAGGAAACTGCTGCTAAAGCGGCGATAAGGGGTTGATAATATGCCCTTGTGAATTCCCATAGAAGTCCAGGTTCTGGTGTTAACCTGGGCTTCTATGGAAATTCACAAGGGCATATTATCAAGCCCATTATCGCCGCTTTAGCGGCAGTTTCCTGACGATAAAAGCGGCGATAATGTATTGCCCTTTCTTGATAATATGGCCCCAAAATCCTGGGTTCAAGGTTTGTTCCAGGTATAGATCTTCTTCCTCAGGTAAGAGGCCAGCAAGTTCAGATCAGCACAGCAAGACAGCAGGTCCTTCATAGCAGCAGCCCAGCAGAGTGGCAGTCCTTTCAGCAGCACAGCAGTCCTTCTTCCTGTCAGAGTATCCTTAGGTCCAGAGGTGTACTGAGTTAGTGGTGTCAGGGGTCCTGTACTTATACCTAGTGGTGTCATTGTAGTGCAAGAGACTTTAAAAAGAGGCCTTTGAAGTGCACAGAGTCCCTGCCCTTCCTGCCCTGACCCCAGACTCACTACGGGGGGGAGTGGTATGTAGCCCTTTGTGTAGGGACACAAGACAACATATTCAGGTGTTACTGTCAGCTCCTCCCTCCCATCCTGCCCAGGGTGGCCCAGCAGGATGTGGATGACACATCAGTCACAACTAAGCTCCTTTTATATTTTGCTGTCTAGAGGGAATGCATAAAACCCAGCTGTCACCCACCGCAGATGTGTATTCAAAGACAGGCAGAAGGAACCAAATGGTGAAAGTAAGAAAATGACAACTCTCTAAAAATACAAAAAAAACTGCTGGGTTTCACTCTTAAGTAAACAAAATACAGTCAAAAGTTAGCTTTTTAAAGTGTGAACCCTGGGTAACTATGATGTGTGTCTTAGACACAGGATGCACTACTGTAATCCACAGCAATTGTGTAATCTGTTTAACCTATACAAGGTAGATGATTTTAACAATATATAACAAGTCCAAGACTATGTATAATCAATGTGTTAACAAAATGTCCATGGCAAAATGAACACTTGGACACTGTGACTTGCTCAGTTGGTGTAATATTCAAACGAGATGAGTCTTGAAAGAAAAATATTTTCCATGAGACTGATTCCAATATTAAAATATAAGCATCTAATAGTGCGCCGATCTCAATGCAATTCAGGCATTCACATTTGCCCTTCATCAGGGGGATCTACAAATGGAAAATACTTAAATCAGTCACACAAAATGTAAATTTATATAATTCTGTCTTCAAACATTCACTTGAATTTTGCAGCAGATTGCAATGGTCAGAATGTCATCTAAACCATCAAGTGTCTGTGTGGATTATACTACGACGGCAAGATCGAAAGGATACTGTGCATACTATGTCCCTGAGACTTCAATCAGGAGGCAAGTCAGCAAGCCCTTGAAGTCACTCTGGTTAAATGATGTGGGTCCAGTCCTTCACAACAAGGCAAGTAGGGCAGCAGGTCAGCACAGCAAGAAAGCAGTTCATATAGAGCAGCAGTCTAGCAGAGTGGCAGTCCTTCAGCAGTACAGCAGCCCTTCTTCCTGGCAGAGTATCCACAGGTCCGGAACTGTACTGAAATGATGGGGTTAGAATTCTGGTTCTTATACCCAGTGGTTCTTGTGGAGTGGCGGAGACTTCAAATGAAGACTTCACTTTAGGGGGTTAAGCAGTCTTTGTGTGGGTTGGAACACAGACTTTTCAAGTCTAAGTCTGACGATGTGTTCACCTCCCATCTTCCATTCTCAACAGGATGACATATCAGGATGTGGATGGCCCACCAAGCCACACCTAGGCTCTCTTTCGGTGTTGCAGTCTAGAGAAAATACACAAAGCCTAGTTGCCACGCACCCCAAATGTGCATTTGATACGCGCAGCAGACCCACAGCGCTAAGAACAGAAAAATACCATCTTTCTAAAAGGGGCTTTTTAAAAATTGCAATGATAAATGTGGCTTTTCCAGCAAAGAAGATGTATCATTACAATTCTATAGGTACTAAACATGATAGCTCTGCTTCCTTCTAATCGGGAATGACATCCAAATAAGAGTAATAAGGAATCCCCAGTTTTAACCTGTGAGAGGGGGTAGGCCTCACAGTATTGAAAAACGAATTTGGGAGTTTTTCACTACCATCACATATAAAACTGAATGTTCCACCTTTTACTTACATATCACCCTGTGTGAATGTTATAAATTGCTTGATTCTAGGGACTGATCTGAAAAAATGACTAGAAAGGGAAGCTATGGCATGGTGATGGAGAGTGCTGTAGCAAAGAAAATCAAAGGATGTTATAAACTCCGAAAAATGTATTGTTATAAAATGATGTTACTTCCTTTTACAGTAGATGTTTTCAATAATCTGTAGGATTTCCTTTCATTCTCATCAATATATCAGTATATTTTGGTTTTACTTTGTTTAGTGAGCTACTATTCATCTATGTCCATTTTAGTGGCTTGTATATAATTGAAACTCTCAGATGTGACATGTTTGACATTTTGCATTTGCTTGAGCCAGCTCCCTGTGTTTTCAGGCAGCATAAAACTGGGCAATCCCTTTGACTCAAATGAATGCTGCACTTAAATGTGTCATTGTGTAACTCTCAATGTACAATAAAACTCCCATTCTGCTGTAAATCTCTCTTTAACATGAACCTTGAAGCAACTTCCCAATGAATTAGGAGTTGGCCCTCTGCATGATCGACAGGCAGTCATGACTGTTACTTAACTGCACAAACTAATGATCATGTTGCAAGTCGATGGCCCAGATTTGCAAATGCTTTGAATTGTGGTTGTATTACTTTTCTAACACAATATCGACAAGAGGCTCATTCACAAAGGGCCCCCTCACTCATGGCAGAGGACCAGCAGTTATTGGGGGGAGTCGCAGGCCCTTGGTGGGGGCTCTGCAAAGGGTAACTGCAGCACGGAGGTCCCCTACCAGGAGTGTGTAGACTCTACCATGACTACGGGGCCTCATCCCGAGTCTGGAGACGCCACCATGACTGCAAAAACCCTGCCTAAGAGTGCTGAGATGCCACCATGACTGCAGGGCCTCCGCCACAAGTGCAGAGATGCCACCATGACTGCAGGGCCACCTCTGCAAGTCCAGGGACGCATCCAGGACTGCAGCGCCTCTGCCAAGAGTGCAGAGATGCCCCCATGACTGCAGGTACTCTGCCACAACTGTGGGGCCTCCACCACTATTGCGAAGACTCCACTAGGACTGCGGGGCTTCACCACAAGTGCGGAGATGCTACCATGACTGTGGGGCCTCCACCACAAGTGCGATAACTCCACCACAACTGCGTGACCTCCGCTATGACTGTGGAGACTCCACCATGACTTTGGGGCCCCGGCCACGAGTGTGAACACTCTCCAATGACTGCGAAGGCCCCGACATGAGTGCAGACACTCCACCCTGACTACGGGGACCCAACACAATTACGGAGACTCCACCATGTGTGCGTAGCCTCCACCACAAGTGCAGAGATTCCATCCTGACTGCCGGCTCTCTGCCACGAGTCCAGAGATGCCACCATGACTGTGGGGCCTCTGCCACAAGTGCCGAAACTCCACCACAAATGCGTGGCCTCCCCCACAAGTGTAGACACTTCACCATGACTCTGAGGCCCCCGCAACAAGGCTGAAGACTCCCCAGTGACTGTGAGGCCCCTGCCACGAGTGTGGGGACTCCAACATTACTGTGGGGCCCATGCCACGAATGATGAGACTCCACCACAACTGCAGTGGCTCCACCATGAGTGCGGAGACTCCACCATAACTGCAAGGCCTCGACCACGAGTGCAAAGATGCCACCATGACTGTGGGGCCTCTGCCAAGAATGTGGAGACACTACCACAACTGCGGAGGTCTCCGCCATGAGTGCGGAGATGCCACTATGACTGAGCTATACAATAGAAAAACGCCAATGCTGCCTATCTCAATTTACTGTCTATTTTTCATCTCACTTTTAATTTCACTCAATTTGTTGATGAAGTCCATCGTATCTCTGATGTATGATTTAACGTTGGGCAAAAATGGCTTCAGGAAAAAGTCCACAAATTTGGATATCGGTTCCATTAACGATTCGCACCCTGAAACGATGGGACGTCCAGGGGGAGTTTTTTAATTTTTATGGACTTTTGGCAAGATGTAAAATAGGGGGATTCTTGAATATTCGATCTTAAGATATTCAGACTCCTTTTTGCCGATCAAGCCTTGTTGGAATGCCTCGTCTAAAATTGAGTGCAATTCATTTTTTAATTCTGGGGTGGGGTTTTTATTGACCTTTCGGTAGCAGTTGACATCGCTTAGTTGTTTTTTGACTTCTTCAACAGATAATATGCGATCCCAGACAACAATGGATCCCCCCTTATCAGCTTGCTTGATAATTACTGATTATTCTTTTTTTAAGGTGGTTAATGCCATGGATTCAGATTTCGTTATATTATGTTTAATCCATTTTATCTTTTTCTCCATTTCTGAGATTGCGGACAGTATCGTTTGTTCAAAAGTTATCACTTCTTTGGGTATTTTGTGGTTTGGAGGGCAAAACGTAGATTTATTTTATAGGCCAGTTGTTTTAGTCCCTGAAAAAAGGATTTTCAACCTAATTTTTCTACAAAATTCAATTGTTTCCGTGTTTAGTTTAACAAAGTCCGTTCTTTTAGTTGGGACAAATGAGAGTCCTTTTTGAAGGATGCTTTTTTCTTCTTCCGTGAGGATTTTATCAGAAAGGTTGAATATGAGAGAAGGTGGTAATTTTTGTAAGTTTGGCGTTGGGTCGACATTTCCCAGGGTTGGTTGTATCTTACCTTTCCTCTGGTTTTTGACTGGCCTCTCGCTAAAAATTTATTACACCCTTGTTGGTTCTGTCGGAATGATCCTCTTTGATTACTGTTAGTCCGAGGGTCTGTATTGTCTCCTTCGCTACTGCTTCCTGAAGAGGAGGTGTCAGAGAATTTGATATATTTATTTGTTGATCTCCCTTGATAGTCTTGCAAATATTTACGTGATTCAGGGCGGGAGTAAAAATCTGATAGTAGGTAAGGATAGACTTTTTCCAAATTGAAATTTTTTTGGTCCTTCTCAAATTGATTTGTTTTTTGATTGATAGTGTAGTCTTTAAACTCACAGATTTCCTTTTCAACTTTTTCCAACAATGATTTGGCGTCCGTTATTTGTTGATTTCTTGAAATACTTGATGTCAGGCCCTCAATTTCCTCCAATTGGGCTTTAGATAGTCTTTGTGCGGTTTCAATTGTTAGGACCATAAGGTCCCTACTACACTTAGAGTTATATAAAACTATAGCCCTTCTTATAGATCGGATCCTCTGTAAAAATGACTGGTATATTTTTTATTTGTAATCCTCCTGGAATTGTGCCAGCCCGTAGATGTTGTAGCAAGAAGTGCCAATGTTGATCCGTCCGGATTTGTTTTTTCCTTAATCTGAGTAGTTTATCTGTTTCGTTTTGATTTTGTGCGGTTACACTTAGAGAGGCTGATGCGAACAGGGGTGGAGCCGCTAGCAACTTCTTAATATGGTCTTTGCTATATGCAAAGGTCTCGTTTTCTGACGTATTATTCAGACACACACTCACTCAATATCACCACTCGTTCTTTCTCTCTCCAAAAGACTTCAACCGACGTAGGACCAAGTTTCTACTCCTCATCAGAGGATTACAATACTTCAAAAACACTAGAACACCAAAAGTCTCGACTTTAGGCTACCACACAGGCAACTGCCAGCTAAAAATGCTACTAAACACCACTGGGCACGGGCTCCCAAGCAGCAAGGCCAAGTCACTGCCTTCTGTACTATACAATAGAAAAACGCCAATGCTGCCTATCTCAATTTACTGTCTATTTTTCATCTCACTTTTGACTGAAACATAAAGTGAGGGGATCTTAGTTTCTTCAATGAATCATGAGTTTTATTTTGTTTTACTTCATTTGAACTTTTTGATAATTTTTTATCAAATTTATACATTTCAAAAAAACTTATGACAAACAATATATGAAAAACATTCTGTACAATAAAACATTCCCCTCCAAACAATCTCACGCTCTATCACTACAGGTCACAGTCACAAACTTTCATGCAAATGTACATTCATACCATTCCTATTTACAATCACAGATCCAATAATTTCATCACAAAACAAACTTTTTATAGATAGCCATAGATTATTATGTAAACATTATTATATAATCTACAAGATTCTATTTATTAGTTGTTGTGTGTATGGCTTTGAATACAAGGTCTACGCGTTTCGAACTCTTCTGATTGTGGTGTTCTCATCAGGACCACACACTGTGAAAGAAGAGGGGAGACCTCTGTTAGGTGTGTTTTTCTATATTGAAGTTGACTAGATGGCTCAACAACCACCTCCATGCATCTTACCTCCATATTTTGAAACAACTAAATTGTAGTGTTCCTCGGGCCCATGGCGCGGAACAATGTAAATGACATGAAAACACAAAGGCTTGGCCTTGCTGCTTGGGAGCCCGTACCCAGTGGTGTTTAGTAACTATGACTGAGCGGCCTCTGCCACGAGTGCAGAGAAGCCACCATGAATGTGGGGCCTCTGCCATGAGTTCACAGACTCCACCACGACTGCGGGGCCTCCAGCATGGATGCCGAGACTCCACCACGAGTGCAGAGATGCGACCATGACTGTGAGGCCTCTGCCATATGTGCAAAGATGCCAACATGATTGTGGGGCCTCCGCGACGAGCACAAAGGCCTTTTTGAATCGGGCCCAAAGTGTGCAGGTGGGATTTATTATCCAGCACAAACTATGATTTGCATTGGATTAATTTTTGGTCAACAAAGGGAGAGATAGGGTTATAGGGCACTCTTAGACCCCAGTCAATTATCAAATAAACAAAGGAAGAGTGTCCCTCAGAGAAGCGTTATAGCACGTAGGATAAGAGGCCAGGTGGAAGTGGTCCAAGAGGTGGACCAAATTCATGAAAAAATACAAGTTTTTTTCAGGAAACCCTCACTCACCCTAGTGGTGACATGCTTCATCATCGGGTCCACCGGGAGAGATCGAATACCTCCCCGGTGTGCTGCGACGCCAGGAGACTGCGGAGCAGGTTTTGTGAAGGAGAGATGTGAAAAAAGTGAGGTTTAAAAATGTCAAAAGTTGTACCAAAAAATAATTTATTAGCTGGTCAACTTGACATAATAAAAACTAACTATGTGAAGGGAGAACTAGCCAAATAAATTATACTGGTGTCTCCCTATTACAGAGAGGTCAACATGTTTCTGCCCATGGTATGTGTGACTTTACAGGGCTTTCTTCAGGACCAGTAAGCGAGTGTTACCTTAACAGGTGTGGGCGCGCTAAGGCTCACCCTGCTAAAGGCAGTGAAAGTTAAAAATAGCACTATGTGTAAAAAGGTGCAAATAAAAAGAACAAACTAATAAGTTGGGGATTTACCTCTCTTGTGAGAAACCTAGAAGTCTGTGAACCAAAAGGTAAGACAAACAGACAAGTAAACAAACAAATAACATGAAATCAATGAGTATTGGTCATTTAGCATTATTATTGATGCTTTTCAGTGGCGTGATACGTGCTGGCATACTTATCAAAGGCCGTGGCCGAGATGCTTGGGAAGTAGAGAAATAGTTGTGCCGCAAGCCGGAGTGGTGGGCCTCAACTAGCGCTAAAAAATCGAGTCCAGCGCGATCTGTTGTACGTGTAGTGAAGCAACAGATTGTCAAGTGGAGACTTAAAGTGTTAAGTCTGACCGTGAGAGAAGCCAGGAAATGACTACCCGTAATAAATTGCTACCTATAATAGGGCGTCGGGGAAGTTATCCCCGAAGTGTACAGCGGAAAAGCAGAGCTGCAATGTGAATAGCAATTGCTCCGCTGGCCGTGACTTATAGTTCTAATCAGGCACGCAAATGTGAGCGAAAAAAGTAAACACTTCTCACTTGTATAGAAAGTGAACCACGCCCCATAGAACTCAGGAGGGGGGTGGGAGCGACAATGGCACACCCTAATTAGGGAAGGAAACAACAGACAAACACAAAGGGTTTTTAGAAATCTGGCAGAGTTTGCAAGGAATAGACTTATCTGATCAGGAGTATCAAAAACGAAGAATTCTTACGCCCGCAACGCTCAGCACCCTCTCGGTACCTAGCTGTTCCCTCGCTGGATCTCGTGGATCCTGAGCGAAGGGCGAGCCCGGTAATATGAGGGAGGTGCCTGAGCGCGGGCCTATGGGAGCTGTTAGTTCATAGTGAGGCTTGGAACTAAAGTCGCGTAGTCCCGCGAGAGTTGGTGTCAGCGTGGGATTACGTAGTAAGGATATCATATAGAGGCTTGGGAGTTGTGAAGCTTGAAACGCAAGCTGAGGGCGTTTTGATCAAGCTGTCGAAATTGTTGACATACTCACAAATAAAACAGGAGCCAGCCTGAGGTGTTACAGAGGGTAACGTCCGACACCAAGGTACAAGACATAAAAAATATGGATAAAAGATATTCAGTAAATTATCCATATCTTGTCCAGGTGCTGGGGACGGCAGAATACTCTGCGTGCAGTGTGATTTAACCATTAATAGTCATGCTGGATTGGAACACAGAGACCAGTAATATGCCCAATGGTACAAGGGGTCAAGCTCGACTGACAGTGAGTACACGGGGGCAAAAGGCGGCCAGTAAGGCAGAGTGCATAATAATTGAGGATGATATACTGGACCTGGGCAAGGCTAGTATTTTAGGACATTAGTCCAAGGTATTTGGTCATTAAGCCCATGAATGTGGGTGCTGAGTCTATAGACCCAGCGCTGTTCTTTCTCAAACAGGATGCTGTCTCTGTTTCTGGGGCTACTGACTTGCTCAATAATTGTCCAGGTCATATCATTGGGAGTGTGATTTGCTTGCAAAAAATGTTCACTGAGTTTCGTTGTAACTTTTTTGCAACGAATGTTGCTACGGTGTTCACCAATGCGTGTTTTCACTTTTCGTGTTGTCATGCCAACATATTGTTTTGCACAGGGGCATGTTATCAAGTAAACAACATTGACAGAGTTACAATTAGTGTGAGATTTTTGAATCCATACTTTGCCAGGTTCCAAGTTGAGTTGTTTAGTATGGGTGGTCAGATGGCACACACTGCAGTCAGTACAGGGAAAATGCCCAGTAATGGGTGGTAAGTGCCATGGTTCTGTAACAGATCTGGTGAGTATGGATGAAATGCCTGGTAATGGTCTAGTATGTACCAATGCGTCTTTCAGGCTCCTGCCCTTTTTAAAGGAAAACAGGGTTTTTTTCCAATCGTTCTTGTTACTTGTGATTATTCTCCAGTTTTTGTTGATGGATTTCTTTATCTTGTCTGACAAGGTGCTGTATGTGGTTACACACGAAAGAGGCATCTCTATGTTAGTTTTTTCAGTCTCTTCAAGAAGGGCATCGCAGGGTTGGTTGCGTGCCCGAGTCTGGCCTGTATTGAGAATTCTTTGTGGATATCCTCTTTGTTTTAATTTTTCTGTAAAATCATTTGCCTGGATTTTATAGTCTGAGATGTTACTACAATTCCTTCTCAGGCGAAGAAATTGTCCATAGGGCAGATTCTCTCGCAGAGGTCTCGGGTGAAAGCTGTTAAACTCCAAGAGGTTATTTTTTGCAGTGGGCTTGTGGTGGGTCACGGTTGTAAGACATGTGCCCTCTATTTTGATCTCTACGTCGAGAAAGACAATAGATTCCTTGCTGTGATTATGAGTGAATCTCAAGTAAGGATCAAGAGTATTGATCCAGCTCAGAAACTGAGTGAGGCTGTCTTCATTCCCTGTCCATAGGAGGAGAATATCATCAATATACCTCCTCCATAAGCCTATGGAGGAGGCGAAGGGGTTTGTTGTGGGCAGGATATGTTTGGTTTCGAAATCATATACATACAAACCCGCTACGCTAGGAGCGAAGGTACTACCCATTGAGGTCCCTGTGCTCTGTAGGTATAATTGTCCTTTAAATTCAAAATAATTTTCTTTGAGTGCCATCCTTGCACATTGTAAGGTAAATCCTTTCGGGTTGTGTACTCCCAGTTGACAGTGTCTACTGCTTCAGCCAGTACCTGTAATGTTTCTTCCTGGGGGATGCGTGTGTAACCACATACAGCACCTTGTCAGACAAGATAAAGAAATCCATCAACAAAAACTGGAGAATAATCACAAGTAACAAGAACTATTGGAAAAAACCCTGTTTTCCTTTAAAAAGGGCAGGAGCCTGAAAGACGCATTGGTACATACTAGACCATTACCAGGCATTTCATCCATACTCACCAGATCTGTTACAGAACCATGGCACTTACCACCCATTACTGGGCATTTTCCCTGTACTGACTGCAGTGTGTGCCATCTGACCACCCATACTAAACAACTCAACTTAGAACCTGGCAAAGTATGGATTCAAAAATCTCACACTAATTGTAACTCTGCCAATGTTGTTTACTTGATAACATGCCCCTGTGCAAAACAATATGTTGGCATGACAACACGAAAAGTGAAAACACGCATTGGTGAACACCGTAGCAACATTCGTTGCAAAAAAGTTACAACGAAACTCAGTGAACATTTTTTGCAAGCAAATCACACCCCCAATGATATGACCTGGACAATTATTGAGCAAGTCAGTAGCCCCAGAAACAGAGACAGCATCCTGTTTGAGAAAGAACAGCGCTGGGTCTATAGACTCAGCACCCACATTCATGGGCTTAATGACCAAATACCTTGGGCTAATGTCCTAAAATACTAGCCTTGCCCAGGTCCAGTATATCATCCTCAATTATTATGCACTCTGCCTTACTGGCCGCCTTTTGCCCCCGTGTACTCACTGTCAGTCGAGCTTGACCCCTTGTACCATTGGGCATATTACTGGTCTCTGTGTTCCAATCCAGCATGACTATTAATGGTTAAATCACACTGCACGCAGAGTATTCTGCCACCCCCAGCACCTGGACAAGATATGGATAATTTACTGAATATCTTTTATCCATATTTTTTATGTCTTGTACCTTGGTGTCGGACGTTACCCTCTGTAACACGTCAGGCTGGCTCCTGTTTTATTTGTGAGTATGTCAACAATTTCGACCGCTTGATCAAAACGCCCTCAGCTTGCGTTTCAAGCCTCACAACTCCCAAGCCTCTATATGATATCCTTACTACGTAATCCCACGCTGACACCAACTCTCGCGGGACTACGCGACTTTAGTTCCAAGCCTCACTATGAACTAACAGCTCCCATAGGCCCGCGCTCAGGCACCTCCCTCATATTACCGGGCTCGCCCTTCGCTCAGGATCCACGAGATCCAGCGAGGGAACAGCTAGGTACCGAGAGGGTGCTGAGCGTTGCGGGCGTAAGAATTCTTCGTTTTTGATACTCCTGATCAGATAAGTCTATTCCTTGCAAACTCTGCCAGATTTCTAAAAACCCTTTGTGTTTGTCTGTTGTTTCCTTCCCTAATTAGGGTGTGCCATTGTCGCTCCCACCCCCCTCCTGAGTTCTATGGGGGGTGGTTCACTTTCTATACAAGTGAGAAGTGTTTACTTTTTTCGCTCACATTTGCGTGCCTGATTAGAACTATAAGTCATGGCCAGCGGAGCAATTGCTATTCACATTGCAGCTCTGCTTTTCCACTGTACACTTCGGGGATAACTTCCCCGACGCCCTATTATAGGTAGCGATTTATTACGGGTAGTCATTTCCTGGCTTCTCTCACGGTCAGACTTAACACTTTAAGTCTCCACTTGACAATCTGTTGCTTCACTACACGTACAACAGATCGCGCTAGACTCGATTTTTTAGCGCTAGTTGAGGCCCACCACTCCGGCTTGCGGCACAACTATTTCTCTACTTCCCAAGCATCTCGGCCACGGCCTTTGATAAGTATGCCAGCACGTATCACGCCACTGAAAAGCATCAATAATAATGCTAAATGACCAATACTCATTGATTTCATGTTATTTGTTTGTTTACTTGTCTGTTTGTCTTACCTTTTGGTTCACAGACTTCTAGGTTCCTCACAAGAGAGGTAAATCCCCAACTTATTAGTTTGTTCTTTTTATTTGCACCTTTTTACACATAGTGCTATTTTTAACTTTCACTGCCTTTAGCAGGGTGAGCCTTAGCGCGCCCACACCTGTTAAGGTAACACTCGCTTACTGGTCCTGAAGAAAGCCCTGTAAAGTCACACATACCATGGGCAGAAACATGTTGACCTCTCTGTAATAGGGAGACACCAGTATAATTTATTTGGCTAGTTCTCCCTTCACATAGTTAGTTTTTATTATGTCAAGTTGACCAGCTAATAAATTATTTTTTGGTACAACTTTTGACATTTTTAAACCTCACTTTTTTCACATCTCTCCTTCACAAAACCTGCTCCGCAGTCTCCTGGCGTCGCAGCACACCGGGGAGGTATTCGATCTCTCCCGGTGGACCCGATGATAAAGCATGTCACCACTAGGGTGAGTGAGGGTTTCCTGAAAAAAACTTGTATTTTTTCATGAATTTGGTCCACCTCTTGGACCACTTCCACCTGGCCTCTTATCCTACGTGCTATAACGCTTCTCTGAGGGACACTCTTCCTTTGTTTATTTGCATTGGATTAAACCAAGGTTATGCAAAGATGCACAATGCACCAAGAGGGCATTCCACGGGTGGGGCATGAACATCCCATGCAACCACCTATGGGTTTGAATGAATATAATTAAAATCATCACCACCAAGAAAAGAAGACTGTGATTTGCATCTGATGCCTACACTTCTTAGAGGCTTTTGCAACAAGCAGACATGTTTTCGTGTCTCCCTGGTTTTCCCACTTTGGATATGTGCTACACTGTAGAGCACACATACAAAGAGGAAAACACCTTCATGAATAGTTTTATGCTAGAAGGGACTCCGTCCGCATCAAAACCTATGCTTCTCACAATGCAGAAACCCTTGCACCACAGTGCAAGGTGTCTGCATTTGAACATGGCAGCCAAAAGAGCACCAGCACAGGGAGAGAATAGCGTCAAATCATGGTATATATGGCACGGTTCTGCTGTGTACATTCGCGCAACGTAGTGAATCAACTTTATTTGCTGTCCAGTGTTGCGTGACTTCTTGATAAATCTGGCCCTATGTTCCGTATTTATGACAGCCAAGGCCAGAACACTGAGGAGCATATTTACAATGGAAGTGGTGAATCACGGCGTTAGCCTCCTTGGCTGAATGCCTCGCTCCGCCACTTCTGAAACACGGGACTGAACCATAGTTACAACAATATGGTGCAGCCCTGCGTTTCCCCCTGCACTGGCGCTAATTTAGCTGCCTAGCACAAATGCAGGAACACTTGAACAATAGTGAAAGGGCGCCTTCGTTGAGGGGAATGATTGATTATGACCAGGAAGGTGTCCCCTTACTGCACATAAACAATCTGAAAATGGAATTTAGTAACTGGTCTGTAGGCTGCTTTGTACAGAACATTTAGAAGTTGTAGAACTTAGGGGGATATGTACAAAGAAGTGGTGGAGCGTGTCGTTAGCCTCCTTGGTTTAACGACATGTGGTGCATCCTTGTGTTTACCCCTGCAATGGTGCTTAGTTTAACAACTTAGCGCCAACGCAGGCACCCTTGCACCATAGTGCAAGGGTCTATGTGTGCAGGGGAGGATTGTTTATGTGTAGGAAGGTGTCCCTTTCTCCACATAAACAATCCTAAAATGCAATTCTGGCACTTTCATGCATGCTGCTTGATGCAGCACACATGAAAGTGACAAAATGGCATTTTTTAAAAATGTTTATGTGCAGGAGGGGACACTTTCCTACACATAAACAAACATTGGCATTTTCTTTTTCCATGTGTGCTGCATGTGAGAAGTTAGCCTGGCATATGATGTCCACTAGTTCTAGTGGGCACCTTGCACCAGTCTAATCGACCCTTATTGATGGTGGTTATGAAGTCAACTTTATAGAAAGCTATCCTAGTGGTATCATGGACCAGCAATCATCAGGCTAAGACTTCAGAGAGCGTAATAAGCAAGCTGTTTTACCAATTATAATCCCTTGAGTACCAAATGAAAGGACACCACACACGGTATATATCAAATATATATGTATTTATTCTAAACACTACCCCTCTGCACTCTTTATGAGGTCAGAGGTAAAAATATAATACAAGTCACTGAGTTAATATACGATAAGTTGCACAGTATACGTTATGCCCTAGGGGCCTCACAAACCATATACTAAAATAGTGGTATAAGAACCAAGAGAGAATTAGAAAGCAGGCCTGTGGCCTGTGGAATCGCTGGGGCTACTCTAAACAACCAAAGCTTAGGATGTAGGTGGCCCACGGGAGACGGGTGCAGTGTCTAAACACAGGCGTGGTTTACCATTGACTTTCTATGGGAAACGGAGAAGTTACAAATATACAATTTAAGGACACTTCCAGATGGACTAGGATGGAACCCTTTTAAACCAGGGCACTTCGAGAGTCAAAACCCATGGGAGCACCGGAGTACTCGTGATACCTCACTCAGGGAAGCCGGGTGCATAGGTGTCTTTTCGTGTCGGGTTTTGTCGTCGTTTTCAATGGAGAGCTGCGAAGAAGTGCTGCAGGCGACCAGAGGAAAAGTGTCCGGGTGGATCCAAGGGTGGATCAAAGATCCGAAGAACCTGAATGCCGAAGGGACAGAGTCTGGGTCACTAGCCAGTGACCAGGATGGAACCAGGAAGGAACCAGGTGATGTCAGGTGATTTCAGGTGAAGAAGTGAAGTTTGTCTCTTCAGCGACGAGGACCAGGAGGCGTCGACAACAACCAGGTGCTGGATTCAAGCTGTCCCACAAAGGATTGCGGTATTGGTATCCGGATTGGACCCAACAAGCCTTGACAAACGTAACCCACGCAGGATGTCAAGAATGGCTTCAGTGCAGACCAGCAAGGTATGTGGCATTTTTCCTTTCCAGGGAGGCTTGAGCAAGCCTGGAGCAGCCGGGAAAGTAAGTTAGAATTAAAATGGTGTCTTCAGGGGGCTCACTAGGCAGTGGGCAAGGAACCGGGAAGACACATCAAGCTGAAATGCAGGAGTGGGCCCCACGGGACACTCGTGGAGTGTGGAGGCCTGAGCTTCGGTGCAAATGGTGCTCCCGCAAAGATTATAATGCACTTAAGAGTATATGGTATGGCTATATCATAGAACAGCTATAAGGAGAGGGTTCCGAAAGCTGCAGAGGGGCTCAGCTCATGCTAGGGCACCCTCTCACATAAAACCAAGCACTCTGCCTCCATGATTGTTAAAGCCTGCCATAGGAGTGACTTATAGGTGTATATGTGTCTATATGCATATATAGATAGAGGTATACTATATCTGAGTAAGGGGTGATTACACCACCCTACCAAGGCTGTGTGAACAGACCTGTGGTGTCAGTTTGGAAGGCAAACCAGGGGTGGCACAATACATGCTGCAGCCCCTGGTAGACCTAAGATGCACCTATGCCATGGGTACCTAAGGTACACTATACAGGGGCTCACAAGCGTGACCCAGTAACCAATCTGGTATGTACCTAAAGTACATGGTATCAATTTAGAGAAAGACCAGCTGGGCTGTGGGTCTGATTGGCAGGCCCACATCCACTCTAAAGTCGAAAAACCAGAGAATCACAGCAAAAAGTGGGGGTGACCATGGAAACAGACCCTACTCTCCTACACTGCACAAAGCAGCACACATGGAAAAAGCAAAAACAAGGAGAAATAAAGCATTTCTCCTCTTTTCGCCATCTTAAGACCAGTTGTTTTCCTTAATGTTGCCATTGCCTCCTATGTACGCCACCCTTGTACACAGAGGCAGCGTCAAAATGAATGGGTGTTGCGGTGGAACACCCACCGCAACACCCACTGCCCACCCCTTTCACGCTAACCATAGCTTGAAAGGGGGCCTTATGAACAAGGCAGTGTTAAGCCACGTTAAGTGGCTTAACGTTGCCTTGTACATAAGACAAGTCCCCAATCGCCACCACAACGTATGTAAAAGTGATGTTGTGGTGGCGATAGGGGCTTGTACAAATGCCCCTTAGTTTTTTTAATGGTTGTTTATGTGCAGGAAAAGACACCTTCCTGAGCATAAACAATCATTTGTGGCATTGTGCTCTTCCTGTGTGTTCAACACAATGCAGCACACATGGAAACAGCAAATACGGAAATAAATAAATAATTTTTCCTCGTTTCGCCATGTTAAGACCAGGATTTTCTTGGTCTTAATTTTGGCGCTGCCTCCGTTTTGCGCCTCCCTTGTAAATAGGGGGCAGCATCAAAATCAATGTGGGTTGCGAAGGTAAGCCTACCACAACACCCATTGCCCACCCCTTACACGTTAAGTATAGCGTGGAAGGGGGCCTAATTTACAAGGCAGCGTTAAGTGGAATAATGCTGCCTTGTAAATAAGGTGAAGCCCGTGTCAACACAACAATGTCTTTAAAAGTGATGTTGTTGTGGCGATAGGGGCTTGTAAATATGCTCCTGAGTTTTCTAAGTTCACAGTGGAGATGGATTGTTGCCTCAAATGATCTTGTCATGTCACAACAAATGTGGCACAATCTCAGCTGGGGTGACATGCTGCACTGCACATTGATGGGATTTACACAGTTATATTTACTATTTTCTGAACAATTGAATCCCATTGGATGTACTTATAGTTTTGGACATGGGAGGGTAAGCGATTTGCCCAGAATCACATAATTTCAATCAACGTCCGTAGCTGTCAATTATACCTATCATTTATTTCATGTACTTTTTTTATACAGGATTAAATATTAAGTAATGTCATTATTGTGTGTTTGTTTAGTCATTACATGTAGATTACAACCCTGGGGCACCTAAAATCTCTTACATGGATGCGTTACTTCGTGGGAGTGATACGAAGCAATGGTATGCTATAATACTATTTAGAACAGCAGTGGACAGAACTCACAGAGGTTACTTCACGGAATTCCGCGGAGTTACATGAAAACTCAGCAGCATTCCAAAGAGTTTCGCGAACGGGACAAAATCGCCCCGTCACGCGGCGCGCACAGATGTTTAGCACCGGGAGCTTGATCCGCATTGAAAAATCATCACCAATGGTGCCACGCAGTGCACCAGAGGGTGCCGCATCTCAAGTTGGATTTGATGCTGGTCAGTTAGATCTACTTCGCAAACAGCAGCTTCCTCACCTTGAATGGTTGTGACCTCCCATGTCGAGAAAATCTCTCCAGGTGCTCTCCTACCGCCCAAAAATCATGCTGGGGGACGCCAATTCTCGCTCGCACTCTCCAACTGACCATTGGCACACCAGAAATCAAAATTGAGGATGACAGAATTTGGCAGGAACTCCGTGCTACATACGAACGCAGAGTGGCCAAAACTGCGCCAACTCTGCCGGAAGAGCAGAATTAATCGCTATCCCCTAGTTTAAAGTACAGATAGATACTTGAAAAAGGGAAACCTAGAAAGAGACCTTTATGTGCACAGTTTTTCAGGGAAGTAATTTTATAGTTTTGCAGTGCCACATTTAAATCAGCCTATTGTGTATTTATGGAAGCCAGGGGCTGGAAGCAGGTTGAGCGAAGGGGAATGGGGACCCTTCCTAGTAAAAATGTCTGCAGGCAGCTTTTAATGAAGGCTGATGCATCACCCCATAGCGCCTTTTATGTGATTCAGTGGATTTCAAAATGTATCCTATGTTTACGTGAAACTCTCTAGTTTTCAAAGAATGTATCTAATAAGAGCAGTTGGAAGTATAAGCTGATCCCTGTTGGGAACACTGAGCTAAGATCCTTAAATCAGTGCAGAATTGGGATCTGTCAATGCTGCTTTGTGAGCGTTCGCTGTTAGAAGGAGCACTGCCTGAAATACATACCTGTCATAGTATTGATTGAGGAGAAGGGGCATATTTAGCATTGGTGCATCAGGAGCAGTGGCACCGGGGCCCTTTTTGGTAAGAGACCACCTGCAGTCCATATGTGGCTATCTTTAATTACTCAACAAGGGACAGATGAGCCCTTTTGTGTTGTTTTAGTTAATGCCTATTTTACCCCCGCTCTTTCATTATCTAAGACTAGCAGCCCGTCCCGACGTTGTCCGGGTATGAATTGCTGCCGGCCAGTAGAATATTGTTTTGTAGGATTTCGTTTTGATAGCATTTCTTATCTGTGTCAGGCCTGTGAAACGCTCCGATTCACAGTGCACTGCTGATGCACTTAAGAGTGCGCTTTCAGTAGTGTGTGAACTCGAGGTTCCCTACTTTATTTTTCCTTGCAATATTATATAACGTGAACTCGACAACATGGCATGAGCACAATTTACATTCATTTGTGGTAGGCACGGGGAGACAAAGCGATTTGCCTGGAATCACAGGATGTTGAGCTGATGCCGAAATTCGAACGTAGCTCCCCAGCTCTAAAGTTCGCAATTCTAGAACTTGTGGCGGGAGGTGTGTCTAAAAGTGTATGTCGGTGCTGGCCATCAATAAGAGAGACCTGTGCATTTTTCACATCAGTGGTGAAAAAATATGAGTATGTTGCTGGAGATGTGGGCCGCTCTGCCACCAATGTACTTACCGGGGGAGGGTAAGCACCCATTATTCCGCAACTTTCTTTCGGCATACCATCACTCCGCATACTTTCATTACGAAAGTACCATGACTCCGCAAAGCCATTGTAGCGAATGTCGTTACATTTTTATATGCTTTTAACACGCATACATTTACAACGAAATTCGTTGTAAACGCATGAATGGTAAAAGCATGTTTTTTTTAATGTTTGGATAAGGTAAATATGGGTATAGGGTATATGTTTTGGGGTACTGAGGTATATGTTTTGGGGTGTTTGGGTATTTTAAGGGTTCAGATATAGTTTTGGGTTATGGGGTACAGGGGTAGTTTTAGGGTTTAGGGATAGGTTTGGGTTTTGGGATACAGGGGTATTTTTAGGGTTCAGGGGTAGGTTTGGGTTTTGGGGTACAGGGGTATTTTAAGGGTTCAGGGCTAGGTTTGGGTTTTGGGGTACAGGGGTATTTTAAGGGTTATGGGGTAGGTTTGGGTTTTGGAGTACAGGGTTATTTTTATGGTTCAGGGCTAGGTTTGGGTTTTGGGGTACAGGCTTATTTTTAGGGTTCATGGGTAGGTTTGTATTTTGGGGTACAAGGGTATTTTAAGGGTTTGGGGCTAAGTTTGGGTCTTGGGGTACAGGGGTATTTTTAGGGTTCAGGGCTAGGTTTGGGTTTTGGGGTACAGGGGTATTTTTAGGGTTCGGGGTAGGTTTGGGTTTTGAGTCACAGACGTATTTATAGGGTTCAGGGCTAGTAAGGGTGGGTTATGATTATGGGGTGCAGGGGTATTTAAAGGGAGCAGGGTGGACACCCGGAGCTGGAATGTATAGAACCTGGGAAGAAAAAACAATGAAATATTGGGCACAAAGCTCTCTTTTTTTTTCCGTAATCCCGCGTCCCGCACACGCCCACGCCCCCAGCACACGTCCACAGCACCCGATATGAGACATGGCGTGAAGGGCGGAACGTACCACACGCCCCCAGCGTTTGTCACGCCCCCAGAACACGCCCACAGCAATACGCGGGATGCCCACAAGGGACTACTTTGCTGGCACGGTTCTTTTACCTTTTAAATGTATATGGTGGGCGTCTGCATAGCCTATGTCCTTCTGCTGCAGCTGCCTTTTCCAATGTTGTATTGGGTGTTGTGATTGGTGCTGTGGTTCCTGAGATTACCTGCCTCAAAGGTTTGGGCTCTCTCTTTATTATATTAGTATATGGATGTGGACCATCTAGTTTTTAACTGGCCACTGTAAACAAGGATCATTCCTTAATGCAATAGCATTTATTTATTAGAATGGCTTTTGAATCAGAAGCCACCTGGGGACAAATACAAGTTTTTTGCTGGTTGCAAACTCTGTGATTAACTTAACCACCAGGTTGTGACTAGTAAAACTCTTTCTCAAATGTACTAAATCAATTTAGTGATTCTGGAAAATCACTAACTGGGTTTATAAATGGATAAAGGTTTTTTATTGCATGGGTAGTCGGTATCAATGGCCCTTAAATTTGATTGCAAACCATTGAAAGGATACCGACTCCCAAGTTGGGCAGGTAAATGATTCACCAAGGGGGCCTCACTCACTCCCAAACGTATGCCTGATTGTAAACTTGGTGGATGGGATACCTCGTCACAAATTTGATGGATATCCCGTCCCTCACATTACAAGTTCCGTAGGATATAATGGAATTGCATCATGTTTGTGGTGGAGTAACTTTGTCCACCAAGATCCTCATCAGGCCCTTACTGTGTCAGTAATTTTTAGATGCAGAAGTGCTATGGTATACTGAGGGTTCCCCATGAGTGCCATAAGAAGCAGGGAAATGCAGTAGGAATCAGGAATAATGCATCCAGTTCCAGAAGCAATTGCCCATTTTAACTACTTTCCCCAACCTAACAATTCAGAATTAATTTCTAGGTAAATAATCTGGAGTGGATTAAAGATAAAAGATTTTGCAGGGTTCAAGAGGCAGAGCCTGGCTGGAGGAACCCAGTGGAAGTTAGAAGTTTGGAGAGCCACACCATCCATGGATACCGAGGTACCCAAGTTACCTATCCCAGGGAAGCCGGGTGCATAGGCCTGAATTGGCCTCGGAAACTGCAGTCAAAACCCAATGGAGGACTTCGAAGAAGTGCCACTGACAGAAGGAAGAAAAGTGTCCGTTGGAATCCAAAGGTGGATTCTTGTCCAAGAGTACCAGAAAGCAGAGGGGACAGAGTCTGAGTGATCAGGGGCTAAGTAGACGAGTGCCCACCGATGTTGGGTGCTTCAGGTGGACTGAGGGAGTCCTTGACTCTGCAGCTACGGGGACCAGGAGACGTCGGGGACAACCAGCAGCTGAATACCAGCTGTCCTACGAAGGATGTCAAGTACTGAGATGTCGGGATCCAGCTGGATTACCACCAAGCCTTGGCAACGGCAACCCACCCAGAAGGTCAAAGATGGATACGGTTCAGACCAGCAAGGTCCAGGAGGCTCACCACAGCAAGGGGATTTAGGGCAGGCCAGGAGCAACCAGGGGAGCCCAAGAACAACAATGTTGACCCCCAAGTTGACCCATAGCCTGGAGGCACAGGAGTCGCAAGAGGACCTTGAGCAATTTCACCAAACAGAAGCCCACGGAGCACTCGGTTCGAGGAGGTCGGAGTTCTTGGTAGGAAATGGTGCCAGAGGTTGCAGCTACTCGAAGCTCAATGCACTTGTTTGGGAAGCACAACTAGCATATGCACTTGAACATGTACATGGTGCACAGGGTTTGGGGTACTGCAGCCCCCACGAGGGATTCTGACCTCAAACTAGTTGAGAGGGCAGCTTGGACCTCAAAGGATATAGAAACCCACCACCTGTGTTGCTGATGCCTTCAGAGCCCATGGGGGCGCAGGGTCAACAGATCAGACAACAGTGTTGCTGTACCTGCGAGTGCAAGGGAGTGACTCCTTCACTCCAAGGGAGATATCTTTGGTTGTCCTTGATGCTCCACAGGTCTTGCACGGATCCTATATAGTGCACGGGCACAGACGATGCTTCAGACTGAGAGGGAGACGAAGTCTGGCCCAAACAAAGTCCAGCAAATTCCAGAGTGTCCAGATGGTCCAAGTTCAGTGGTTTCCTGTTTGTACCCACGGGAGAGGGTTGGACAGATTCAGGGTACCCTCCCAAAAGAGGGTCTGGACAGTGGGGAGGTTTCTCCCATGTTTTTTGTCCAGTTTCAAACCAGAGCGGGAGCCAACAGCTCCCAGGACTAGTTTGAACTGGACTATGCACAGAGAGAACAAATGTGCCCCTCATGCAGACTTTCGGTTGCTGGCAAGCGCAGCCACCCAACCCTAATACACTAAATCCTGTCTGGAGGTGTCTATTGTTCTTCCTTCCCTTGCTCAAGCTTGGCTCAGCAGCAGGAGGGCAGTAATGTGTCTCTGGTTGGCAGCAACCATTTTGTGCTATTCCAGACTAGAAGGCTGGTACCAGGATCACCAGGGACCCAACGAAAACTCGCTTCTGGAGGGTGGAATCATATCTCCCACACCAGTTATGGGTGTGGGGGAATGATTCCAACATGTTTGACACCAAACACAACAGGGTTAGTTTCAGCCGTTTTAAAGTTGGTCATCACACAGTCGTATAATGGCGCTCTGTATGTCGTTAATGGCTGCCTCACTGACAATCTGGGAGAATGGACTTCATAGGCTGCAGGGGTGTTCTGCTCATGCAGTGGCACCCTCTCACTTAGAACCAATAACCCTGCCTTCAGGATTGTTAAGCCTGCTATTGGGGTGACGTATAGGTTTTAAGTGCAGTGATCCTTAGATATAGTTAACCGATTTCTTAAGTAAGTGGTACATGCACCACCTTACACAGGCTGCTATGGCAGGCCTGTAGTTCCATTTTGCATGGCCTCTCATGGGTGGCATAATACATGTTTCAGCCCATGGGAGGCCTCTGGGGTCCCTAAACCCTGGGTACCTTAGTACCAATTACTAGAGACTGTCAAGGGTTCCTCAGTATCCAATCTAGAGTATACCTAAGGAGATAATATAAGAGTTTAAGGAGAAAGCAGATTAGCAGGATCCCAGTCAGACTAGTCAAAAAGAGTATCACATTTAACAAAAAGTGGGGGTAACCATGAGAAGCAGATCCTACTTTCCTACACATGACCACCTCAAGGATGTCCCACGTGGCATGGCTGGTTCTTTGAGGGGGTACTATTATGTCATGGCCTCCTCAAAGATGTCCACACATGGCATGGCTGGTTCTTTGGGGGGTATTACTATATCATGGCTACCTCAAAGATGTACACAAGTGACATGGCTCCTTCTTGGGTGGGGGTTCGTCTATGTCATGGCCACCTCAAGGATGTCCACACAAGGTATGGCTGCTTCTCGGGGGTTACTTCAATGTCATGGCCACCTCAAAGATTTCCACATGAGCTATGGCTGCTACTTTGGGTGGGGGTACTTCTATGTCATGGCCACATCAAGGACGCCCACATGTGGCATGGCTGCTTCTTGGAGGGGGGCACTGCTAAGTCATGTCCACCTCAAGAATGTCCATACGTGGCATGGCTGTTTCTTGGACGGGGTTATTGCTAAGTCGTGGCTACCTCAAGGATGTCCACACGTGGCATGGCTGCTTCTTGAAGGAGGGGTACTGCTAAGTCATAGCCACCTCAATGATGTTCACACGTGGCATGGCTGCTTCTTGTGGGTATGTCTGTGTCATGACCACCTCAAGCATGTCCACACACGGCATGGCTGCTTTTTCGGGGGGTTACTTCTATATAATGGTTACCTCAAGGATGTCCACAAGTGGTATGGCTGCTTCTTGGGTGGGGGTGCGTCTGTGTCATGGCCAGCTCAAGGATGTCCACAAACGGCATGGCTGCTACTTGGAGGGGGGATCTGCAATGTCATGGCCACTTCAAGGATGTCCCCACGTAGCATGAGTGCTTCTTGGGGGGAGCTTACCTCTATATCATGGCCTCCTCAAGGCCGTTCACACGTGGTATGGTTGCTTCTAGAGGGGTATGTCTATGTCATGGCCACTTCAAGGATCTTCCACGTGGTATGGCTGCCCCTTGGGGGTTGGGAACTTCTATGTCATGTCCACATCTAGGATGCCCACATGTAGTATGTCTTCTACTCGCCCAAATTGTAAAGGAAACCAGTTGCTAGACATTTGTCAAGCAGCCACTTGAGCCGATTCCTCCGACTTTGTTTCCAACAACATGTTGACTGTAGGGGATCAGCAATCCTTGGAGTATGTGAATGAATGTTCAGAACATGCATTCACATAGAAAGAACAGCCATTCAGTGCCACAGCGCGAATGCTACCTATATTAAATTGACTTTATGAATTGGTATAATCCTAATTGACCAAAGAAACATGATAGGAAAGTTGAATTTAGTATGCTTGTGCTCCAAATATTAAGTTTAATCTTTTAGTGAAGATTATTGTTATATTCTGTGTTTGAAAATACCACTTCTAGGAAGTAGGTATTTTCTTGCCTAAGCCTTCCAGTGTGCTCTGCTGTTATGTGTATTGGCTGTCTGGTTTTGGAGGGTGAGGGCCGGCTGAGCCCGACCTGGATTGAATAGAGAGATCTGCATTTGGAGTATGGGGAGGGGTGACCCTTTGATCTGACCAGGGCTGTGCCTGGCAAGGTGAATGATGAATCCACCTCCCACTGTGCATATGATGGCAGACCCCCTCTTGGGCCGCTGCAGCTGAGGAGCTGTGCCGCTGAGTACCCGCACTAGTCACCACTTTGAGGAACTTGTTATTACCTGCGTGTGCCACTGGGTGCCCACCTTTAAGCCTCGTCCCTCATTATCGTGAGTGTACACCGCGGACCGCTACAGCTGGGAGATATGGCCACTGTGAGTCCACCTGTCTTCACTGCGGCTTCCTTGTGAGGCTGCGTGCCATGCCTCTTTAAATCTCAGGTACATTGTGCATCTGCGGGTCGCGTGGACCCCAGCCTCGAACTAAGGGCCATATTATCAAGAACAGGCGATAAAATTATCGCTGCTTTATCGACAGGAAACTGCCCCTAAAGCGTTGATAATGGGCTTGATAATATGCCCATGTGAATTCCCATAGCAGCCCAGGTTCTGGTGTTATCCTGGGCTGCTATGGGAATTCACAAGGGTCTATTATCAAGCCCATTATCGCCGCTTTACCAAGAGTTTCGTGCCGATAAAGCGGCGATAATTTTATCACCTGTTCTTGATAATATGGTCCTAAGTTTGTTCCACGCGCTTTTTGATTGCCTTTATTGCTTTTGAAGTGAATCTGTAATTATGTGCATAGTGGCTGCTTGAGTGGTTTTAAGCCTCGTGTTCTGTCTATATAAAGATAACAATTTTTCTATAACTACTTGTGGTGTCCGTTTGTAGCGTCTTCCCAGCGTTATTGTGTATGGTCATAAATGCTTCACACACTGTCTCTAGCTAGGCCTGTCTGCTTGTACTACTTTACCACAAGGCTGAGCAGGGGTTATCAAAGGGTGTAGCTCCCCTACTCTGACTTAGGAAGAGGGATCTCTATGTGGACCTCAGCACCAGCCGCTGCCAACTAGAGATTCCCATTTCTAACATGTGGCATTTTGTTTAGACCATTGTGTTACACATGAGCTGATTTGTGTGTCTTCAAAGTTTGAAGGACTGAGGCGAGGGCAGTCCTGAGGAGGTAATGCTTCGATTGCCAACATCTGACATCCCTCCCAAAGTTCGTATCCAGTGGCTGGTGACAAAAGGACACCACATGAGCATTCTTTTCATGGTCATAAATGAGTGGGTAGATTCTGAGTGGGAGAACAGGTGTAGAGAAGCGTAGTGGTGTCTTTTCTTCATTTGGTAAGGACAGGTGATGCCTGGTTGAATTTGAAAACTCCTCAGACTTGAAAGTACGAGGGAATCAGAGTAATGAAGTAATCTGGGAACTTTACTTTATTTGTTGAAGTGATAGCTGAGAGAAGAACTTCTTAGTTATTCATAAAGTAAAGTTCATCTCCACTTAGCCTCGAGAAACCAAAGGGACTCATCCCACTTGCCTAGAATTCCGGGACAGCATTATATGTTATGTTATGTTATGTGATTTTTATTTGGCGCACAGATGCTCCAGCTAAGGAGCGTCCTGGCGCCCGACAAGGCAGCTACACAACACAACTAAACTATAAGCAACACAAGCATACAACTAAGGGAATAAAAACGTTTTCACAGCGCGACGAAAGGAAAGCAAATCGCTCAAAGCGCGAATTGCCGGGGGTAAGGAGTTCCACAGGGTAGCTGCACGCACACGTAATGAGCGTCCACCGGCCCTACTTCGCTTGAAGCGCGGCACAACGGCCAATTCGAGGTCTGCCGATCTTAAGGGCCGTGCTGGGATGTAATTTGCCAGGAGGGTCGCAAGGATCATTGCCGGGGACCCCTTCAAGATCTTATAGGCGACGCAGAGGACCTTAAACTGGATCCGCTGGGCCACCGGAAGCCAATGCAGCGCCCGTATGGTGCTGGAGGTAGGGCAGAATCTTGGAAGGCCTACCACCGCTCTCGCTGCGGCGTTCTGGATCCTCTGTAAGCGCCCGATCTCTGCCACATTTAAACCGGCCAGCAAGGCACTCGCATAATCCAGCCTGGAGATGACAGTAGCTTGGATCATGAGTTGCCTGGTGGGGGCATCGAAGAACTTTAGCACAGGACGTAGCCCACGCAAGATGCCGAAGCAGCATGCAGCCGTGCGTTTAGTATGGCATGCAAACGTAAGGGAAGGGTCCAGCCAGACCCCGAGGTTCTTAAGCTCGGCGACTGGGATGGGAGCAGGACCCAGCTCCCCCGGCCACCATCTCTCTCCCCACAGTTCCGGCTGTCTACCAAATACCATGACCTCGGTCTTACTAGCGTTTAGCTGAAGACAATTGGACGTCATCCAGCTCGCAACCGCCCTCAGTCCTTGTTGAAACCTGGAAGCGTCGACTTCGGCATCCCCGCTGATCGTGACCGCTAGCTGGGTGTCATCGGCATATGACACCATGGTCATACCCCATTGTTTGACAACCTCAGCTAGCGGCCTTACGTAAAGATTAAACAGCGTAGGGCTCAGCGAGGAGCCTTGGGGGACGCCCAGGTTCAACGGATGGAATTTGGACTGAAAGGGCGGGACGGTCACGCTAAAGGCCCGGTTGGTTAAGAACGACCGGAACCACTCGAGAGCAGTGCCGGTAACACCAGCCTCCTCTAGGCGCAGCAGAAGGATAGGGTGCGAGACGGTGTCAAAGGCAGCGCTTAGATCTAATAGCACAAGCGCTGCCGTTTGTCCCGCGTCAAGCACGGAGCGAAGATGCTCCACCATATAAAGCAGAGCCGTCTCCGTGCTATGACCTGCCCTAAACCCATTCTGCGTAGCGTCGAGAATATCTGAATACAAATAGGGACACTTGACTTTGTGCTGATGGAGTTGAACAAACTCAGATAAGTTGCAATGTTTGCACAAGTATTTACCTTTCCCTACCTGGTAAACAGAGCATGAGAAGGAGTTAAGGAAGTGGAAAGGTGAGTTTATTCTGGGGTCATTAAATGCAGATTACACACAAAGGAACAGAGATATGGGTTGAACATGTGATGCCGATGAGGTCTGGTGTTTGTGGACACACGAGGAGCAGGTTTGAGTTTTAAGGGCCCCTGAACAAAGCAGTTGTAGTCTAAAGGGCTTTGCTAGCTAGGGACCTTGAGAGGGCGCCTGAAGGCATAGTGGAAACAAATGCCTAAGAAGATAGTTTTCTTTTGGTGTTTAGACATGGGACCTTGGGACAGAGGGTAAGATATACATAAGGGTGAACCATGTACAAATGAGATCTATTAAATTGAAGAACAAATTATAATAAGGTCTGAGTCCTGGACATGTCAGGCGGTAGCATGGCTGACTCTTAAAAGTGTGACAAGGTCCCAGGAGCACTGAACGCTGCTGGGACAATGTTGCAAAGTCATCCCTGTGCCCGGGAACCCCAGATATTTTTGCTTACTGGAACTTGTGGTAACTGACTCTAACTGTCCCTGGGCTCTGTCTAACCAGGCCCAGGGCCAGTGCTATGCTGAAAACACACTTAGAATACAGTGAAAAAACCCACATACACTAAGATACACTACAGGTTAGACTACCCCTTTGATTGGCATGAATTCCCCTGTGCGGCCTTAGTACATAATAGGGCTAAGGGGAAACCTACCTTTAAGTCCCTAGTATATAACAGGGCATGGCAGTTTAGAGGCCATGAGCCCTTTCTCCACTTGCATGTGTGCACTGCTGGAGCCTGAGATCAGTTTAAAAGCAGCCAGGTATGTGTTGCAGGACTGCCTTTAAAATGCAAATTGTGCCCAAACTTGACATTGGTGTTTGGGACAGTTAGAAAATATTAAGCTGCATATTCAGTACCCGAAGTGTCTCCCCTAGTGCTCCCACTGGTGGGGGGTCAGGTATTTATAGGGAGGGACCTTATAAAATAGGCTTTACAAGCACTGGGTTTAGTGAAAGTGCACATTTCACTTTGCTCATTGTAGTAAAGTGCTTCTCTAAATCAACTTTTATGCTAGGAACACTGTGGAGTGAGGATCTGCAATATTTTGACATATTCAGAACACCTAAAGTCTGCCCTAGGTCCATTGGTGGGTATTTCTGTAGTTATAGGCAGGGTCCATAAAATATGTTTTGTAAGCCCTTGTGTTATAGAAATCGCCCAATTCATTATCCCAATGGCAGATCCCCAGTCACATAGGTTAACATGGCAAGGTGTTACTAACTAATACTTCCCTCCAGAAAAATCATAGAAATATAATTCAAGGACTTACTGGAAGGGTATTCATAAATCCAACAATATGCTATTGTCAAATGTATCCTAAAATGTATAGACAAGACGTTTGAGACTTTCTTGTCTGTAAGTCAAAATTCAGCCTTCCAGAGATCTGCTCTGATTGGTCAGAGTTAAATGGATTAGCCAGGCTGCTTTGATGAGTTGATGAGCTGCCCCTGGGGTGAAGGAGCCATTCTGGGAGGACAGGGTTCTGCTACGGGAATGGCAGAGCCAGGGGAGGGGTCGTAAACAATAATCTTCAATACAAGGAGAAGACAAGTAGGGGAAACCAGTTCCATTTACACCCCTACTCTTTGAACCCAACAATATGGCAGGCTGAAGGAACGAATGTGCAGATACCAGAGGGAGGGAGAATATGCAGATGAGCCATCCTGAAGGTTGGTTTAGTTTGTTTTTGCCTCTCTGCTGTGACTTCAGCTATATTGAAATTTGAAGAAATAGTGCTTTCGGGGAGACAATTGTGTCACAATTTGGAGGAAATGGTCCTGCTCTGGGGTGTTGCCCTGCACCTCATTTGAAAGGAGTGCCCTCATGTGTGACCCCAGAGAACACTGAAGAAGTATCTGAGAGCGGCAGTGCCTTTCCTATCTCCTGCTCGATCTCTTGCTTGAAACAAGAGGAAGAAGAAAGGTCCCTGCTGATAAATTTGATTTGCACCAACTTGGCCCTGCACTTTGAGTAACTGCGCCTACTGCACAATCTGGAACTACAGCCCTGTGGGCCTAACTTGCTTTAAAAGGACTAAAGAGTAGACACACTCGAAGCTACAGGTTAATTGAGCTCATCTGGACCATCACCAGCAAGAATCCATAGCCTGGAGCACTTCCAGTGGATTTTTAACAGTTTGTCCAAGTGAATTGTGGGAATTGAAGTCCCACATTTTGAAGGAGCAGACTCTTGGAGTAAGTTTTGGGCAATTTGGGACACTCAAAGGAACTTCAGGAAGTAGCTACAGAAGTTTGGAGAAGTTTGGAGCAACTTTGGAAAAAAGCTCCTTACGTTCACCGACTCTACCTGGCCAGCCAAGCCAAGTGCAATCCTCAACTGCAAGACGGACGGCCCTTCAGGTTTTTGTCGATGAACATCTCTGGAGATCCAACTTCCAGAGATTGACAGGGAGCTTGTAGGTACCCAAGCAAGCGAACCCTCACCAAATCCGCATAGTGAAGAACATTGAGGGACACCGGGGGAAAAAGCTCCGTAACATAGAACCGCAAGAATTAAGCTGTCCACCTTCAACCACGAGCCGGCCTGGATCTCTGGTCCATCCAGCTGAAAAGCTTGGGAAGTTGGACTTCAATAAATTTGATTAGGAGCTCAATTATCTTTTCAAATTCACATTTCAAAGCTTTATTCAGTTTAAAAAACAAAAACCACAAACGCATACTTCATCGATGCGTTTAAAATTCACAATAAAAATGTCCGATCTGATTACTAGCTAAAAATACCATTGATAGTTCATATTAATTATGCGATATATACATTTTCTCATTTTTAATATAGTACTATATAGGAGGGTATGTTTAAAGTAAACAGTTTTTTACATTTTTCAAAGCTCAGTAGCTATGAAAATGTGATAAAGTACTATATGTGCCGTTTCCAGTGGGGATTTAACTTTTTAAAATGCACTGCAAAGAATCAGAAGTCAAAGATGTGAAAAAAAACAACAACAAAAACACAGCATATATTCTTAAAGTAACAGCATTTTGTATCCAATTTACTAATGTTTTCTCACATGACATCAGGCTAATGCATTTAATCAGATTCTCTGCTTTTTCTTTTCCTAGATTATTGTATATCATTTGGTGACCGAGGGTCCTTATATAACAAGGCCTACAAATGAGAATTATTACGACTTATTTTAATTGCCTCCTGGATAAAAGCCACTACTGCACTACAATTTTTTTATTTTGCTAATCCACATATGTAT
This sequence comes from Lissotriton vulgaris, assembly GCF_964263255.1. Lineage (NCBI taxonomy): Eukaryota > Metazoa > Chordata > Amphibia > Caudata > Salamandridae > Lissotriton > Lissotriton vulgaris. The sequence goes on from NW_028252092.1 coordinate 1,246,060, forward strand.
TCGAAGGCAGGTTTATATGAAAATAGTCTCTCACTTCGAAATAGAGGGCGTAAGTATTCTTTCCTGATCCTTCTATAAAAATCACAAAAAAGGATTAAGTGCCCCGTTGTTTGATTTGATATACCGTCACATGGGCACATTGGCAAAGTGCAATTCCACTTTCCCATTTTTGGATAAGCTATTAAAAATGGGGCCAAATCCATACATAGTCTTGTGAGATAAAATCTATGTGATATATTTGTGACCAGAATCAGGTAATTTTCTACCCCTATTCCTAAGGTTCTATCACAATACTCCTTTATCATCGGTTTCGTGTTAGCATCGACTTCCTTCAACCATGTACGTTAATCGATAAAATTACTCTTCAGCGTTTTTTTCTCATAATCGTGTATGTGGGAAGGGTTATCTAAATCCGTATTTGCTATACATTCATTTAGTAGACTTTTTTATATATTAGCCAAGGGATTTTCTTACCATAGTCTGAAGCCATAGAGTCTTTGATGACATCCTGAGTCAATTTTATGCTCTCTTTAATCCATATCCCGTGCCAAGTGTTTATACTTGTGGTGCTTATAGAATCATATATATATATATATATATATATATATATATATATATATATATGCGTCCCCTAATTCTCTATGAATACTATAGGTAGGGGTTGAGTTAGGTACCGCTAACAGCCTTCGGAAAAGGGAATTTTCTTGTGTTTGAAGGCTTGCACAATTTGCCGCCCCCCATAGTGCTGCACCATAGCATGCACCTCTATGCACTTACTCTTGTATAATGTCATAATTTCTCTGACTGGTATGTTGCCTATCGTTTTGGAAAATCTAAAAAGTGCCTCAGTTATTCTGACGAGTTTTTGTTTACATTGCTCAATGTGGGAGCTCCAGCATCCGCTTTTTGTAAAAACGAAACTTAGGTATACAAATGTGTTTGTTGGTTCAATAGGGACATTATTTACATGGTGAATCCTTGTTTTGCTCTTCCTTGGCCACATACCATTGTAAATGTTTTTTTCAAATTTAACATCAAGTCTTTTCCAGACATAAATTCTGCAAATTTTTCTATGAGGAGTTGGAGCCCATTTGCAGTTTTTGATAGTAGAACCGCATCATCCGCATAGAGTAAGATTGGGACATGGTGTTTACCAACTTTTGGGGCATAGGCAATTAGTTGTAACTCCTTATTGACCCCATTTATGTATAGTGAAAAAAGAAGTGGGGCGAGCACACAACCCTGTCTTATGCCCCTGGGTTACCCTAAAGCTAGTGATACACTCTCCGTCCAACCGATAGCGAACTCTCGCGCTCAAGCAGCTATAGATTTATGGGAGGTATACAACAATTTCATTTGGGGCACCCATTTGGGTTAGTGTTTGCCACAGCTTAGAGTGATTAACCAAATCAAAAGCACTCGTTGGGTCAAGGAAACAAAGATCTAAATGGCCCTTTTTTGTGATCGTATATTTACCAATCAATACATGTAAGTTAATGCATTGTTCCACGGTTCCTATTTCCATTTAACATTTTGTGTTTCAGCAAGAATGTTTTGTTCCTCTACCCACAATTTCCACCTTTCCAGTAGGATCCTGCCCATTAACTTTGAAGTTGTATCCAGGAGAGCGATTGGGCGATAACATTTCGCATCACTCCTGTTACCTTTCTTAAAAATAAGGACTTTGATACTTTCAGTCCATGATATTAGTATCAAGTCATCAGCAATAGTAGTAAATATTTTATGTAATATGGGAGCCCAAAAACCTATCCTTGATTTAAAAATATCTATAGGGGCCCCATCAACTCTGGGTGCTTTTCAATTTGCACTTTTTTCCAGGCCCAACTTGACTTCCTCAAGACTATTGGGTCCATATTCGGAGTATCAATGGTTCTAAATTTCTCATTTATTTTTATTGGCTCTAAAATGTCATTTACTGAATTACTTAATGTTAAAACGTAGGATATCTTATCTGGATTAAAAACCTTTGTGAAGTGACTTAGCCAGTCTTGGGTTTGCACTAAACTTTCAATCTTATGTTATGTTATGTTATTTAAAATTTATAAAGCGCACATACGCCCAATAGCTTCTTGGCACTGAAGAGAGATAAAAAAACATAACAAAAGAGATACCAGCAAGAGTCACTATTTCAAATAGGCCTGTGTAAAAAGGTGGGTCTTGAATGCCTTTCTAAAAGCAAGGAGATCCTTGCTCTGTCTAAGGGTCAAAGGTAAAGAATTCCACAAGGAGGCTGCTAAAAAGTGAAAACAGCTACCTCCCTGTCGCTTTTTCTTGAACCGGGGTACCTCAAGTAAATCTTTATGGGCTGATCTCAAGCTACGTGAGGGGATGTATCTTCCAATGAATTGCCTGATGAACAGGGGGCCCTTACCTTGCAATGCCTTGAAGATGATGCACCCGGCTTTGAATGCGGCTCTCTGAGCCACAGGTAGCCAGTGCAAATTCTCTAGCCCTAATTTAATCGATTCCCACTTAGGTACTTTACAGATCAATCTAGCAGCTTGATTCTGCAGGTATTGCAGTCTTCTAAGTTGACCTACAGGTAGGCCCAGGTAGAGACTGTTTGAGAAATCAATGTGGGAAAGGACAAGGGCCGTGACTACCTGAATCAGGGCAGAGTGGGTAAGGAGGTATGCAATTTTCTAATTTTTCTTAATTGAAAAAATCCAGAAGAAACTACAGTTCCAATCTGGGATTTTAAGGCAAGGTCCTCATTGATGGTCACTCCCAAACTTTAAACTGTTTGAGATTTTTTTGGGGGGAGACCCATGTCAGAAGGCCAGAAGTGAGGGCTCCAACTAATTTCACTCTTCCCGGGCCAAATCAATTCAGTTTTCCCCGGGTTTAATTTGAGGTGATTTAAAGACATCCAGCTCTGAATTAAGGTCATAGTTTCCTGAAAATCCTCTACAGCATTAGGTGAGTTTAGTACAAAAACTAACTGCAAGTCATCTGCATAGTTGTATACAGTGACTTTGTGCTCTCTTAAAGAAAACAAAAGGGGCCGCATATATAAATTAAATAGTAAAGGAGACAAGGAAGAGCCTTGAGGGACCCCACAAAAAGAATTAATTTTAGGAGCTGTAAAAGACCCTAGCCGGACAGACTGGGTGCGTTCAGATATGAACGTTTTCAGCCAGGCCAAGGCAGAATCTCTGAGGCCAGCCTGTTCGACACAGTTGACCAGAATGGAATAGTCAACCGTGTCGAATGCTGCAGACAGATCAAGAAGCACCAAAGCTTGGTGTAGATTTTTGTCGGCGTTAGACCTCAAGGTGTTCTGAACGGCCAATTTTACTGCCTCAGTAGAATGACCAGGCCGGAATCCTGCTTGGTTAGGTTGTAAATAGCCAGAATCTTCAACAAAGTTTGAAAGTCTGTTCGTAACATGAGCCTCCAAAATCTTGGATAAATAGGGCAGAAGGGATATAGGCCGATAATTAGTGAGGTCAAGAGGGTCAATGCCAGGTTTCTTAGTGAGGGGGATCAATAAGGCCTGCTTGAAACTGCTGGGGACTGTCCCGGATGTAAGGGAACTGTTAAGCAATGGTATCATGCTGTTAGGGATGGCCCGGCCAATTTCCCTCATGATTTGAGGGGGACAGACATCCATGGGAGATCCTGATTTGACTCTGGTCAATAAGTCTAAAAAAACTTTTAAGTCAATGGGAGGAAAAGAATGTAATGTTGAAGGATTAAAAAAAATATCATCCACAGGGGCGCAGACTGGAAGTATGGATATATTCTGTTTAATCAATAGTATATTTTCACTGAAAAAGTCATTCAAGGAATTACAGAGTATTTGTGAGGGGACTACCGGAGGAGAGGTTCTGTTGTCATTACATAATTCGTTCACAATTCTGAAAATTTCTTTCGACTTGTTGGTAGAATTTAAATTTTTTGTTGAGAAATAAGCAGTCTTGTGATTATGTAAAATGTTTCGGTATGCTTTCCTAGCTAAGCAGTAGGTAGCCCTAGCTAGTGGGCAATATTTAGATCGCCATATTCTTTCCTGTTGCCTCACTTCCAATTTAATTTTTTTTAGCTCAGGTGTGAACCATTTGTGTGCGTCCGAGCTTCTGGAGCTACAAAGACGTGTAGAAGGGGCATACATATTAATGGCTGTAGTTAGACATTCTTTAAACCTGAGGTGAGCTACCTCCACATTAGTACTCTGTAGGGGAAGGGAAGTATTTAAAAAGTTTAAAAAAGCTGACATATCCATGGAAGTCCATTTTAGAGTGGTCTTACTGGTTTGCAGCTTAAATTGAATAGTTTTATCTAAATGAAAAGAGAAACTTATGCTAGAGTGGTCAGACCAGCTACAAGGTTTTATAACAATAGAATATACTGGTAAGTTCGTGGACCAGATTTGATCGAGACTATGACCCTTCTGATGAGTCTCGGTGTGAATGTGTTGTGTCAAGTTAATGTCATTAAAAAGGTCCTTCATCTCTGCTGCTTGAGGATCTGACAATGTGTTATCAAACCAAAAATTCAAGTCCCCAACCAAAAGTAGTTTGGAGTGGTTTGTAACCAGCAGAGCCAATTGCTCTGCTAGAATTGAAGGAAATGTGGCCATAGTTTGAGGTGGACGATACAGTAGCACCAATACAAGTGTTCCATTAGGAGTGTCTAATTTAGCAACTATATTTTCTGTATTGGGCAGAGATAAAGATGAGAATTGTCTAAGCTGATGTTTTTTACTAACAATGATGGCCACTCCTCCCCCAGTTTTCCCTCCCAGACGTATTGCTGATAGAATATATTAGTCTGCTGGTAAAGCAGTTAAATGTCCGGTAAAGAATCCGGGGTGAGCCAGGTTTCGGTCAATAAAAACATATCTGGTTTTGTGTCAGCTAGTAGCAGAAAGATGTCCGTCTGATGTTTGGTCATGGAGCGAGTGTTTAAATAAATGCACCTAAAGTTGCATGTTGCGCTGGGTGTGGTTGTAAGCACCGCATACTTAGGAGCGGGATCAGCAATTAGGTTGGCGGGATTACTGATACCAAGGCGAGATGTTCGTTTCATCGTATTGAGAGGTAGGGGGGGACACATCATAGAAGTAGGTCGTAACGCTTGTAATTCAGCGGATGTGTACATATAGGAGCTAACAATATCCTTTGCCCCTAGCCCCGGACGAGCGCAGACAAGCTTAACTCTAGCGCAACTCCGGCGCGCCTCCGTCGCGCCCGCTGCGCTCGTCCGCTGCGCTCCCTCCAACACATCACGTTTTATGGGAGGGAGCCTCGAGCAACTGGACCACTGCCTCAGGTCCCAGTGCTCTCTGACTCCTCCCAATATGGCGCTCGCTCTCACCACCGGACCGGCACCAGGAGCCGCGGTAGGTGAGCCGCCCTCCACTCAATCGGCAGAGGAGCCGCGGTGGACCGGGGCAGAGGGGCCGCTGACTGAAGGTAGGAAGAAGGTGGCGCTAGTAATCAGCTGCGCTGCGTGCATTTAAATACGAAAACACTCCAACAGCATTCAAGAGAATCTGTTTTTAAAAGTTACCGCTTTGGCCACAGTAAATCAATCAAACATAAAATAGTACAAGTACACACAAGTACATGAATTTAAAAGGCGATTCTCAAAGGTCTGCCCCTATGCAATGTCTCTCTTCAAATGGCGCCGGGATGCTGCCACCAACCCGGATTCTTAACAGCACGATTTTCTTTAAAATAAGGGTGATTTATTGTTTTCCAAAATAGTGATGAGTCCCTTGTATCTGCAGCATGCATCAATTTTTTCCCATGCCTCATTCTGGATCTCCCTTTTCCTCTTATCAATAGCCTATTTATATATCATCCTACGGGTTTTAACCTGTTCCCTATCTCTGGGTTAAATTTTCATAGCATTTCTTAATTGCTGGTTAGCTTCCCTACATTCTGAATCAAACCAGCTAACTATTTTCTTTTTTGTCTTTTTGCTCTTCTTTTTTAGTCCCTGGGAAATTGCAGACGTAATGTTGCAGAAAGCCCTGATGATCTGTTGGTTTGATGACTCCTCCCTGTTACATACTTCTATATCATTTTTGCAGTCAGTCAGCAATCTCTCCACGAATACATTTTGATTCACCCCAGACCATTTAATTGAGATGCAATTGTCTCCCTGTGTTATTATAGTAGGTGCTAGGCATGCCCCTATCTGAGATATTTCATATAGTCTGATAGTTAAAATCAATGGATGATGGTCACTTCGGCAAAGTTTTTTTACCTCCATTCCCACTATTTATTTTTGGACATGTGCCGAAATTAATATTTGATCAATAATTGAACACTGACCATGTCCTACAAAGGTTGGTAGCTCTTGAGTTTCCTCTGGAAGCGATTGGTCCACCACTTCTAAGTTGTATTTATTAAGTGTCCTATTAATTGCTTCAAAGTATGCGTTATGTACAAAGTGTGTGTAACTTCCACCCTCCCTGATCCCATGTCCATATAGTTTCCCATCTACGTCACTACATCTCCTGATATTACGCCTCATCTGCTAATCGCAGCAACCCTTTTGACGGCGCATTTTACAAAGCAGCAAAACCAGCCCACCTCTCGCGGAACCCGCTCCGCGGGTCCCGCTTCGCCAGGGGTGATCCAAGGAAGTGAAAGGATTCCAACGTTGTTCCTGAAGGCGAGTGACAGGCGGGGCTGCGAGCGAGTGCAGGCGCTGGACCGGGACTACTGTTCCCAGGAGCGCTTGCCAGCCCCAATCGAGAACACCTGGGCCGCTCTCCCTGTCCACTCCTCCCCTTCCCCTGTGCCTTAAGACTCCTGCGCTGGGGATTCAGTTTTGGGACGCCTCATCTGCTAATCGCAGCAACCCTTTTGACGGCGCATTTTACAAAGCAGCAAAACCAGCCCACCTCTCGCGGAACCCGCTCCGCGGGTCCCGCTTCGCCAGGGGTGATCCAAGGAAGTGAAAGGATTCCAACGTTGTTCCTGAAGGCGAGTGACAGGCGGGGCTGCGAGCGAGTGCAGGCGCTGGACCGGGACTACTGTTCCCAGGAGCTCTTGCCAGCCCCAATCGAGAACACCTGGGCCGCTCTCCCTGTCCACTCCTCCCCTTCCCCTGTGCCTTAAGACTCCTGCGCTGGGGATTCAGTTTTGGGACGCCTCATCTGCTAATCGCAGCAACCCTTTTGACGGCGCATTTTACAAAGCAGCAAAACCAGCCCACCTCTCGCGGAACCCGCTCCGCGGGTCCCGCTTCGCCAGGGGTGATCCAAGGAAGTGAAAGGATTCCAACGTTGTTCCTGAAGGCGAGTGACAGGCGGGGCTGCGAGCGAGTGCAGGCGCTGGACCGGGACTACTGTTCCCAGGAGCTCTTGCCAGCCCCAATCGCTCTCCCTGTCCACTCCTCCCCTTCCCCTGTGCCTTAAGACTCCTGCGCTGGGGATTCAGTTTTGGGACGCCTCATCTGCTAATCGCAGCAACCCTTTTGACGGCGCATTTTACAAAGCAGCAAAACCAGCCCACCTCTCGCGGAACCCGCTCCGCGGGTCCCGCTTCGCCAGGGGTGATCCAAGGAAGTGAAAGGATTCCAACGTTGTTCCTGAAGGCGAGTGACAGGCGGGGCTGCGAGCGAGTGCAGGCGCTGGACCGGGACTACTGTTCCCAGGAGCGCTTGCCAGCCCCAATCATGAACACCTGGGCCGCTCTCCCTGTCCACTCCTCCCCTTCCTTTGTAGACTTATAAATTGACACTGTCAGTACCGCTGCGCGGAAGCGCGCGGAAGCGCCAGGAGAAGCCCGGGACAAGGGCGGGACCGTCTGTGGCCGTCCGGGGCCGAGGGAGGCCGGGCTGGGCCCACTCCCTAACATCTTTCATTACGGATTAGCTAAGGTACTGTGTTTTATGAGATAACCTTTGTGGTCTCCTGACATTGTCTGCTATCGATCAGTGCTGCCTGGTTCACTACCTATGCTGCACCCTCCATCCTTCTCCTCGTTACCAGACGGGGATCAGTAGGGTCCCTGAGCCCTTACTGAATCGCCCAGGAACAAGGTTTAGTAGGGGGGGTTAATGCTATAGAATAGGTCTAGATTTTGTATATATGGTCTTTACCAGATTTCTTTTTTTGTCGAATGATCTTGCCTTATAGGTGATTCACTCGCGATCAACCGGGACTGAACTTAGGCTACTTTCGAGACTACCTCATACTTGAACCCTAGCATTTCTTTGTGATCGCTTTAGGATCTGAGTTCACAGAATTTATAAATTGTTTATGTTGTATGATATCGTTTTATCTTTTGTCCTGCTAGACCTGTGGCCTGTCCTCATCACCCTACATCACTCACTTGTGTAGTTTTTGAACCTTGATACTATTCTTACTCTCTTGCAAACATGTCTAAAAAATCGGCCTCTGTCACCTCAGCACCACTTAAAACCTTAGATTCCTTCTTAGTACAAGTGGACAAAAAAATAAATAATGACAGAAGGGAATCCTTAGGTTTGAGCCAATCACCAATTTTGCTCCCATTGAGCCCTGACCCTAGCGCACAAACACCTGGTACACCATTACCTGACCCTACAATTCACATACCTGACACTAACTTATTAAATTTGGAAATAGATGACGGAAACTCCGATTTGTTAGCTGATCAGACAACAAATGTAGTGTCTGACTCTGAGCAACAGCAAAACATCGTTGCAGAAATTCCTTCATCTTCATCACCTGTTACGCGACCTGTGAGAAATTGTAGAAAAGCTCAAGCCAAACGGGGGGGGAAAACAGCTAGGAAGGAATAAGATTACCTCACCCCCTAGACATAAAGGGAAAAATGTGGAGCGCGAAGACGCTGATGAACTCAGACAAATCATCGATGATGATCTATTTAATAGGATTTCAGACATGATAGATATTAAAATCAAGACCATTATCAAGCCACTTATCGGGAAGATAGATAAATTAACATCAGAAATAAAAAAGATGGGAGGGTTGCAAAGCAAGTTGGTTAATGACTTGGAGAATTTAGCCATTGAAGTTATCAAACCTGTAGTCACCGTGGAGGAAGACCTGGGTGTTGATACAGGTCCTATGGAAACTCAACAACAGTCCATCCCGGAAGGCCAATTACCACCACCTGTGCCCACCCAGGATGTAATAAGAGAGCCCCCCACGTTACAACCTATGGTACCAACCCCACTGCATTTAGGGGATGATTCTTCCCAATTTATTTTGGAAGCCTCACCATTAGTCCTGGTATTGGCGAATGTCCCTGTTTTATCTCAGGAGCAAAAAGAATTCGCCCAAGGACTAAAGGACAAAGCTTTATATTGACTCACCAACAATATGCGCATGACAGACCAAGGAGCTGACCAGCTAGCGGGGGAAATTGTCATGGCAAGGAGGGTACCATGGATTGGGAATAAGACTAAGAAGTTTAAAGGGGACTGTGTTATACTAAATTTTGCTAGCGCAGAAGTACTCCCTAACATTCTTGCTAATATCTTCCCACCCCAACATAGAACTGGATGCATAATTCCCCTCACCCTGAAATTCTTCTATACTGAGACTCAGATGGCGACCTCCTCCAACATCTCCAGGCCCAGAAGGAACGCTAGAATTGCTCACTGGGGAGGGGAAACTAGACCCAGATTTAACAACGACTGTTTTCACCCCATGACTAGCCGCGGGTTAGGGCAATACAACCTCCCGAACGGGCCAATGGCCAGAACACCAGGGCTATTTTGGCCCAATATAAATAGGTGGGGTTCAAACACTCCAGGTTATGATAATAGAGGCCAGGGCAATGGGTTTATGACTAGGCAGGGGAATGAGCAATTTTTTACGCAACCTAATACTCCCCAGCCTATGTGGAATCCAGCAGCATATGGATGGGGCCAGGTGCCCACTCCCTTTGACTGGGGATTGGGAATGGGAAACAGATATGGAGTTTTGTCGGGCCTAAACGACTGCGACTGACATATAGAAGCTACAATCCAGGGGAAAGAGGCCATAGTCCAACAATTGGATCAGACCAGTCCACACATCAATGGCCTAGATCCCAATGAACCTTATTCCCAGTCAGTGCACGAAGGCCATAATACGATTTTGAATGATTATCCCATATCCACGTCATATTTGCCCGACCATAGCCCGACCCAGGGCAGGGGTAGTGCTAATTCACATAGTCCACTGGATGTAGGATTTAATGAAGCAACTCAAACACCGCGAGAGCCCGAAGTGGCATCGGTCCGGTGCCCAGTAACTAAGACATCCATGGATTCCTGTAGATTAATAAGCTGGAACATAGCAGGGCTAAACGGTAAGCGCCAGGATAAATCCTGGTCAAGCTTTGTCCTAGGCCACCACATTATTGCCCTTCAGGAAACTTGGGACACCTCTGACAATTTGTGGTGGGATGGGTTTATTAGTTTCACCAAAGCTGCCGTCCACAGTCGCACGGGGAGGGCTAAGGGAGGCCTTTTATTTCTGTTCTCTCTAGATTTGAAGGGTAGTTGCAGGCAGATTAACACCGACTCCCCTAATATCCTGATGGTCGAAAGAGTGATTAAAAACACTAGTAGGACTATTTTTATAAATTTCTATAATTCAGGGAATAGTGATCACAGAGGCCGTAATATTACTGATTTGGATAGTATTTTAAATTCGGTCAGTCAGAATAATACGCTTGATACAGACTACATTTTATTAGGTGATTTTAATATTCATCCGTGCAATCTAAATTGCAGGAGAAGTAGCCCTGAAGGGGACGATGGACCTGAGGGACCTCATTTTGAACATACCACTGAGGGAGAGGAGCTGGAAGATTTTCTCGCCAACTTTGACCTCTATGAACCAGATGGTGGCATTAGACAGCCAACCTTCACTGGTATCCCTCATGGTACAATTATTGATTATATATTTGTATCCTTAGGCCCTCTTAGCCGGGTCAATGTCTATCATACCACACAATCACATTTCGGTGACCATAACCCGGTAGAGTTAGAAGGGGCATGGGGAGGCAATATAGGACCATCCCCACTGAAAGTAACCGCCCACCCCCTGAGGACTACTGATCAAGGAAGACGCATGAAATGGGCAAAGGTGGTTCCGGAAAAATTCCATGCTGAAAACTTCTTAAAGATCAAGGGGCAGGTCGAGGTCTGTAACAACCCTTGTGCACAGGGTCAAGAAATTGTAGAGGCTTTTGAGGCCATATGTGGGCAGGTGTCACAGGACCTTTTGGTAAAGACTAAAAAAGTAATTCCAGGAAATAAGCGCTGGTTCGATTCAGCATGCTCAAAAGCACATAGATCATTACTGGCAGCCCTAAAAAGTACCCCTAGGGTAAAAGATGAGATTACCAGACTCAGGAAAATTTATAAATTAGCAATAAAAAACCAAAGGATACCATTAAACAAGAAGCATGGGAGGGCCTCCTTTCGGCGGCAGTCCTGAAGGATAGCAAAAAATTCTGGTAGATTATTAAACAGCCCTTCTTTTCAGATGACAATAATGATATCACGGACTGCGTTATTCCTGATGAAAAGTGGTTATCTCACTTTAAAAAATTTTATGGGGACACTGCTGACGTAACTAAAGACGCCCTGTTGACAAGATCAGCCACCCCCCCCATCATCTTTAATCGAGATGAGGTGGAGAAAGCCATTATGTCCACTACAAAGCACAAGGCACCTGTCCCTGACGGTGTGCCTGCCGACTTTTTTATGTACTCCCCAAAACTGTGGGCCGAAGTCTTGGCAAACGTGTTTAATGCAGCTAATGGTAACCCTGTACCTGCATCATGGAACACCTCTACCATAGTTCCCCTTTTTAAAAAAGGTCAGCGGGATGATCCAGGCTGTTACAGGCCTATATCCCTTTTGGATTCCTCAGTAAAAATTTTAGGTAGAGTTCTTTTATTCAGGCTGACGGAGAATGTTGAGGGCTGTGGTGGATTGCTCATCTCCAAATACACTATAGCTAAGGAGGGGTCTTTGTATCTTGCATTCATGGACCTCTCCTCGGCATTTGACTTGGTCAATAGGACTAAGTTGTGGTCCATTCTGCTGGAGATAGGTATTGATGAGGCATTGGTCACCTTTATGGCCTCCCTGCACCAAGAACTCTTCTCGAGTGTACGTGTGACGAACGAGGGCAGGCGTACTGCTCTCTTTAGATCATTAAGGGGTGTGCGGCAGGGCTGCATTTTGGCCCCCTTACTCTTTACCATCTACATCAATGGCCTGGGTGCGCACCTAGAGGGGCAGGAAGCCGACGTCCCGCGTGTAGGAGCAACAAAGATCCCGGCACTCCTATACGCGGATGATGCCGTGCTGATCGCCCGTACGGGAGTTGGCCTCCAGCGCCTATTGAATGCTTTTGGTGCGTTTATGGAGCAACTAGATCTTAAAATAAACGTAGCCAAGTCACACACAATGGTGGTGGGCCTAGGGTGTCGCAGGAAGAGAAACAAAACATTAATTTGCAGGGGGGGCCTGGTCTCTAGGGTATCCACATTTCCTTATCTAGGCATACTGTTCGACCAGAAAGGGACCTGGGGTCCACAGATTAGAGCTAAGAGGTTGGCCGTCATACGATCATCCTCAGCACTCTTGAGTTTTGCTGGTAGGCTAGGGGCCAGGCCTATGGAAGCCATTTTAAAAATCTACAATAGCAAATCTGTGGCCATTGCATTATATGGTTCCGCATTGTGGGGATATGTAAATGTGGAACCAATTCAGAGAGCAGAGAATGGATTTATCAGAGCCCTACTCTCTGTACCCCAGTCGACCCCAACGTATTCTATACATAAAGAAGTTGGCCTTCAGTTTCTTTCAGATAAGTTGAGCATGGCCCCTTTGATTCTTTGGTTAAAAATATGGATGAACGAAGAACTCCCATTAAACCATAAGATCATGACCGATGTCCTGTCCCTCGATAAATCTAACAAGATTCCTTGACTGGCCTATTTGGCCAGGGCTTTTGCTGACTTAGGCCGCCCGGAGCTTTTTACCTCCCCGGAGATTATTAGGACTCAAGATCTCGACTTTGTCAAAAAGTCCTTCATGGGAAGGAAGGAAATATGCCGTGAAGAACGTGAACTAGCAAAGCCGGCAGTGAGGGATCATTGCCTGTTGGTTAGTTCGCCATCACTCGCGCCATATCTTGGTTTCGTTACACTCCCCTTCCACAGGTTTCTTTTAACCAAATTTAGATTTAATTTGTTGCATTTTTATTTAGGCACTTTTAATAATTGGCAGAAGCCAGAACTAGCCCCGCCCTGTAGCTGTGACCAGTTCTCAGTGCAAGATACAATGCATTTTGTCATGTTTTGTGGGTTATATTTAGAGCCAAGAAAAAAATTCTTGTTGCCAATTCTTAAGAAAGCCGGCTTCACCCAGGTGAGACCGGCTTTGCTCTTCTTACAACTACTACCTAACCCCCACATCACCTTTTGCGTTGCTAAATTCCTGGTAGCCGCCTCAAGGGCGAAAGCTGTCTGTCAAGATTAGTTATTTATGTCAAACAATCTTTTTAACTGTTTATCATAAATCTTAAAATTGTTGCTAAATTCTTATATCATGTGTATTATGAAAAATGTTATATGAAATGTATTTTCTTCTTCTTCTCTTTGTATGGTTTTTAAATAAGCCGAATAAAGATATCTTGACTGACTGACTCCTGATATTAAAATCTCCAGCCCAAATCAAAAAATAGTCAATCTTTCTTAACCTGATTCATGAAGATATCGAGTTCCTCCTGTGATTATAAAAAAGGATTTCCACAAAAGACTGGGAATCTTGAGAGTACAGCAGCAATAATTGGAAATAGGGTGAGTTGGTATATACTTTCTTTCATGTTAATGAACATGTAACCGAAAGAAGAACTGCTAAACCACCCTTTGCTCTTCCATTCCGTGAAGGTGTTGCTTGCATATTGACTTTTGAGAAGCCATCAATATAGAAGGGTTCAGTGTGCCATGTTTCCTGTAAACAAATAATTTGTGATTTTTTTTAGAAATTGTGGCTATAAATGAATATTTAATTTAGTATTTACTCCAGCTATGTTCCAGGACACAATGTTCAAGATGTGTGGTATCACAGTATTCAATAAAACAGGTTCAGAGCTGAGTCAATCAGAAGCGTTTAGTGGTGTCAGGGGTGCAAACGGTTGAGTAACTCAAGATCAGAACAAATGGACAAATGTGTATCCGCGGGCCATATCCATGATTATTCCAGCGCTTTGTTTCTGGTACCCGGTTAGTAGCCGTATTCTTTAATGATTGACCTGGTGACATGACAGTGTTTTCTGGGCCGTTTTAAATATTTACAAGGAGGTTTTGCCCCATAAAATGGGGTTTATAAAAGAAGCCTTGGGGTAGGGCCATCATTTTTTTTAGGCATATGGTAAGTTATCAGAGATTGAAAACAAGATCCTTTCTGCAAAATGGGGTTGGTTAAAATTAATGATAACACAATCACCTTGAGATCATTTACGAGAAATACCCACCCAATTTACCCTTCACACCATGGGCCTCATTTATGAAAAGTGACGCATCACTGCGTGAAAACAGCGATGCGTCACTTTTCACTGCGCACTCCTTGCGACACCAATGATGCGTCATATTTACTGTATGACGCATCATGTCGCAAGGACTTACAGATACGTCAGTATTTCTGACGTATCTGTAAGCGCAAAAGTGACGCATTGCTGGAGTGTGTCACAAAAGTGACGCAACTCCAGCAATGCGTCCTTTCACATGGGGAAAGCCCCATGTGAAAGGGCTTGCGTCAGTCTTACGCCTGCTGTGAGGCAGGCGCAAGATTTTGACGCAACAGCGTCCTAAAAGTGACGCAGTGAAATCTATGAGGCTTTTTACGGAGGAACGCCCCCTCTGCATACATTATACCTGACGCAGGTATAATGTGGTGCAGGGGTTTAAAAAGTGACGCATCTACCTAGATGCGTCACTTTTTAAATATGGCGCAACAAGGCGCATATTTTACGCCACTGGTGCGTCACAAAAAGTGACGCACCGGCGGCGCAAAACTGACGCAAGGCCTCATAAATAAGGGCCCATATTTATATATCTTTCTACCCTTCTACCAAGTTCTGTATTACATGTTAACCAATGTAGTACCTTGTTTTTCAATTGGGTGTAGTCCTTCCTCCCACCTTGGGGGAGAGTTGGCACATTCCCTTATACCACCACATATGGTGTGGACTCTGGTGGTAAATGGATATTCGGCAAACTATGCATAGAATGCTTTAGGACATCCTTTTTCACTTGTGAATTTTGGTTCCCATTTATATTTCTCCCTTGTTGGTTTTGTACGCCCGTGCTTTCATCTGGTCCTACAGTTGTACGAGAGAGTGCTTCATTACACTCAGGCCTTGGTAGGGGTGGTGGATTATTCTTAGTGATTGTAGATGGAATTCCTAAACGTGAACTACCCCGTGTCCAGGGGACCATTTGGGGGACCCTGTGGGGATTTACTTCGCCACACTTGATATACTATTTTTAAATGTAATGATATTCTTTTCAATCAAGGTCAACAGCTGGATAATTGGGCCTAACTTTATGTCCATAATATCTTTAAGTGCATTCTGCATGGATTCAGAGAATAGCTTCATATCTTCACTAGCAGCCCGTCCCGACGTTGTCCGGGTATGAATTGCTGCCGGCCAGTAGTATATTGCTTTGTAGGATTTTGTTTTGATAGCATTTCTTATCTGTGACAGGCCTGTGAAACGCTCCGATTCACTGTGCACTGCTGATGCACTTAAGAGTGCGCGTTCAGTAGTGTGTGAACTCAAGTTCCCTACTTTATTTTCCTTGCAATATTATATAGCGCGAACTCGACAAAATGGCATGAGCACAATTTACATTACAGAAGAACACATTCATTTGTGGTAGGCACGGGGAGACAAAGCGATTTGCCTGGAATCACAGGATGTTGATCTGATGCCGAGATTCGAACGTAGCTCCCCAGCTCTAAAGTTCGCAATTCTAGAACTTGTGGCGGGAGGTGTGTCTAAAAGTGTACGTCGGTCCTGGCCATCAATGAGAGAGACCTGTGCATTTTTCAAATCGGTGGTGACAAATTATGAGTATGTTGCTGGAGATGTGGGCCGCCGTGCCACCAATGTACTTACGGGGGAGGGTAAAAACCCATTATTCCGCAACTTTCTTTCCGCATACTTTCATTACGAAAGTACCATGACTCCGCAATGCCATTATAACACATGGCAGTACATTTTATATGCTTTTACCACGCATACATTTACAACGAAATTCGTTTTGAATGCATGAATGGTAAAAGCATGTTTTTTAATGTTTGGATAAGGTAAGTATGGGTATAGGGGTATATGTTTTGGGGTACTGAGGTATATGTTTTGGGGTGTTTGGATATTTTAAGGGTTCAGATATAGTTTTGGGTTATGGGGTACAGGGGTAGTTTTAGGGTTTAGGGATAGGTATGGGTTTTGGGGTACAGGGGTATTTTTAGGGTTCAGGGCTAGGTTTGGGTTTTGGGGTACAGGGGTTTTTTAGGGTTCAGGGATAGGTTTGGGTTTTGGGGTACAGGGGTATTTTAAGGGTTCAGGGCTAGGTTTGGGTTTTGGGGTACAGGGGTATTTTTAGGGTTCATGGCTAGGTTTGGATTTTGGGGTACAGGGGTATTTTAGGGTTCAGGGGTAGGTTTGGGTTTTGGGGTACAGGGTATTTTTATAGTTCAGGGCTAGGTTTGGGTTTTGGGGTACAGGGGTATTTTAAGGGTTCAGGGCTAGGTTTGGGTTTTGGGGTACAGGGATATTTTAGGGTTCAGGGGTAGGTTTGGGTTTTGTGGTGCAGGGGTATTTTTAGGGTTCAGGGGTAGGTTTGGGTTTTGGGGTACAGGGGTATTTTTAGGGTTCAGGGGTAGGTTTGGGTTTTGAGGTACAGGGGTAGGGTTCAGGGCTAGGTTTGTGTTTTGGGGTACAGGGGTATTTTTAGAGTTTAGGGATAGGTTTGGGTTTTGGGTTACAGGGTATATTTATAGGGTTAAGATAGGTTAGTGTTTAAGGGTGTTGGGGTATTTTAGGGAGTAAGGGTGGACATCCGGAGCTGCAATGTACAGAACCTGGGAAGAAAAATCAATGAAATATTGGGCACAACGCTTTCTTTTTTTCCCCATAATCCCGCGCCCTGCACACGCCCACGCCCCCAGCACACGTCCACCGCACACGATATGAGACATGGCATGAAGGGCGGAACGTACCACATGCCCCCAGAGTTTGTCACGCCCCCAGCACACGCCCACAGCACAAGGCAGACACGCCCAAAAGGACTGCTTTGCTGGCACGGTTCTTTTACCTTTTAAATGTATATGGTGGGCGTCCGCATAGCCTATGTCCTTCTGCTGCAACTGCCCTTTTCAACGCTGTATTGGGTGTTGTGATTTGTGCTGTAGTTCCTGAGATTACCCGCCTCAAAGGTTTGGGCTCTCTCTTTATTATATTAGTATGGATTAGTCAGCCCTTGTGTTACAGATGTATTCTTGGGGATTGATTCCACCCTTGACCAATTTGGCTTCCCTCCAGGTAGCTGGCCTTTCCTTTTCACACCCAGCCAATGATTTACACTCTCTACCCCTCCTGGCCTTCCACGTGTGACTGGTCCACTGATAGGTCAATTTAGTGAGGGATGTAACACTACCGTAGATTGGTGGTCAGAAAGGATAGGTTATAGACCTGTAGGTGTACGTTCCCTCATACAGACTAAGTACCAAAATGTACACCTATAGTCTCAAACATGTGTATGTAAGCAAATACGTAATGTCTCTCTCAAACGTTAACTACAAGTGAAAAATGACTGGGGGAGACATCCCTTAAGGATAAGAACCCTCACTCACCCGAAGGTGACATGCTTCATCATATGGGTCCTCCTTACCAGTGTGGAAAACCTAGTCACCACTGGGAGCTACTACTTCGGTGTTTAAGGAGCTACTACTTCGGTGTTTAAGGAAGGAGCTCAGAGATGTTTTGTTAGGTAGGGGACAGGATGATAATCCCATATGTGAGATGATGGATGTAGTGAGGTATGCAGCGCTGTGTGAAAGAGTAGAATAGTGGAGTTAAAACTGCCTAAGTAGAATCACTGATTAACTTTATTAGTGTATTCTACCTGACAGGGTTAAAATGAAACAGCACAGTGATATGGATATAGAACCACTGTCACTTAATGGTCAACATGTTTCAGCCTGTTGATCAATACCCATGTATCAGCGGCTTTCTTCAGGACCAGATTTAGTACGTGCTAATGCTGCTGCAAATGTGTGAAAAAAATCATAATAGTAGTAGTAAAGTATTATACAACACCGGTATTCCTGCTTTTCTTTTGTCTGTCAGGTCATACCCAGGTATCCTCAACTGTAGGATAGCCCTGCCTCACCTCTATCTGGCAGGCTGCTCTGAAAGGAAGCCCCGCACTGTCCGTCGGTACCTCGACACCCAAGAGAGCTCGCCCCACCAATTTAGTGAGGGACCAGTATTCTCACCCCCCCCCCCCCCCCACAGCCATATTTGAAGAATTTGCATTTACATTTCTGGAGGTGATTTTTATAAAAGTGGGACTGAGAGATATCTGCTGTCGTTCACGAGAAAGACTGGGAGCACTGTCCTGAGAAACTAGATCCGAAACCGATAGTCCCAGAATCTCAGATGGATTGGCATTATTTTCCATAGAGAAGGTGATAGCTGGGGGGGTTGGAGAGATGGGGGATTATGGATGATCTTGATAAAGGTCTATTCACTAGTTCTATCACTTTATCCAGCAGAGATGCCGCCCGCTTTATAAAAAGAGTACATGGTTTCTACGGAACCAGCAGGACCGGCTGTCTTACGCCTCCCCATTCGTTAAGGTGGTTTTCTGTAGCACACTGTTCCTCTATGCCTCTTTATTACTATTCAGCCCTACTGCAACCACAAGAACAATTGAAGCAACAATTGAAACAATTGAAAATAAACAGATAAACCAAGAAAACCCAAAATTCCATATTTAACCGGTGTTTGCACAGTTTGCACAGGTGCCTTTATAATTCAGAAGCTTTCCTATCCTCTAACGAATAGAAGAGAAAGCGAATACCACCAACAATGTTTGACAACAAAAAGGGGGATAGTTACATTCAAAGGAATATTAGCCAAATAATATTTTGGAAAAATCCTCAAAAACCTCTAAGGGTCCATGTAATGTACTTGTGTTAACCAGTATTAACGAGATATGAGTAATTGTCCCAATGGCAAGTCCAAAACTCCCTTTACCTTCAACTGACTGCCACAGATTATGCGAGCTGCACAGTGTAGTTCCCCGGCTCCGTACAGGCGCTGCTCTAGGCTCATGGCGGCCCTGGGCAGGGAGCGTAGGTAAGGGGCCCCATAAGAGGGGGTCCGGTTTGGCAGAGCGTGGAGGCCAGTGAAGAGGGGGGGGGGGGTTAGGGTGTTTGAAAGTGGAACAGAGCCGGAGGCCGCCAAATCCCTGCCAGGGGCCGCCACGCAAATATGTATCCATCCTCTGAGGATTATTATATTAAGGATATATATTGGCGTGGTGGGCCCTGGGGTTGGGTGGCCCTGTGCAGGTGCACAGCTTGCACATGCCTAAGACCGGCCCTGCTTCAGTGTTCCTGCAAGCCTCTTGACCTTCACAGCCGCTTCTGGTGCAGCAAAGCCTTTTTCATTCATATGTTCTGTCAGGGAGCAGGGGGAGCAATAGGGAGTGGGGAGCTTTCCAGCTCACGTTACTCAAGTTACTCATGTTACTCGCGTGGCCTAGCTCCTACTCTGGCTTCTCTCGCACCTCCACTCCACCCCCTCAGCCATCACAAATGGTGCCTGCCTTGACTGCTTTGGTTGACTGCCTTGGCTGTACCGTGGGAGCTCATTGCAAGGGAATCTGAAAACCCTCACTGAATCCAGACTGGCTAAGCGCTTCGAGGGGCCCCTGTAAGAAAATCCCTAGGAAAGTTTCTAAGTTAGATGGTAAAAACCTTTGACCAAGACTGACCACAAGGGGTGGCCATTCAAGGCTCCATCAAGGTCGGCCTAAAACTTTGACTTTTTCCTTGTCTAGCGGACGAGATGTCTCAATACGTGCTATATGTTTCTACGTGCTATATAGTGCTAGATTTTTAAAAAATCTTATCTCTGGTTCTCTACTTTGGATTCTTTTCATTTTGGTGTCATTTTAAAGACAAACATATTTCCTATTTTTATAAATTGGTTTGGGATTTATATTGCGTGTTGTATCTTAAATATTTACTTAGTTGTTGTTTTAAATGCTTTACATACCTATCTTTCAAATTAAGCCTGCATGCTCACAGCCAAACCACCAAGGGTTGAGCATAAGAATAATTTTCTTAGACCTACACTGACTCTTAGACCACGTTAGTCAAGTCAAGTCAAGTCAAAGAATTTATATAGCGCTCTACATACCCAGAGGGTCTCAAGGCGCTTGGGGAGGGGAGGGGAATTACTTGTCAAATATCCACGTTTTAAGTTGCTTTCTGAATGCTAGGTGATTCTGGGTAAGGCGAAGGTGAGTGGGAAGGGAGTTCCAGGTTTTAGCTGCCAGGTAGGAGAAGGATCTACCTCCCATGGTGGATTTGTTGATGCGGGGTACAGTGGCAAGGGCTTGGTTGGATGATCGTAGCTGGCGGGAGGGGGAGTAGAAGGACAGTCGTGTGTTGAGGCATTCTGGTCCGATTTCGTAGAGTGCTTTGTGTGCGTGGGTTAGGAGACGGAAGGTGATCCTCTTGTTGACGGGTAGCCAGTGGAGGTTTTTCAGGTGACCAGAGATATGTTCTTTACGCAGGATGTCTAATATGAGTCTGGCTGAGGCGTTTTGGATTCGTTGGAGTTTTTTCTGGAGTTTAGCGGTAGTGCCGGCGTAGAGGGTGTTTCCGTAGTCCAGTCGGCTCGTGACCAGGGCGTGGGTGACCGTTTTCCTAGTTTCGGTGGGGATCCAACAAAATGTTTTTTTGAGCATGCGAAGAATGTTGAAGCAGGATGAAGAGACGGCGTTGACTTGTTTGTACATTGAGAGTGAGGAGTCCAGGATGACGCCCAGGTTCCGTGCGTGGTCTGTCGGGATGGGTGCTTTCCCAAGGGCTTCTGGCCACCAAGAATCGTCCCATGCAGAGGGGGAGGTACCTAAGATAAGGACTTCTGTTTTGTCAGAGTTCAGTTTCAGACGGCTATGTTTCATCCATTCGGCAACTTCTTTCATTCCTTCGTGTAGGTTAGTTTTGGCGGTGTGAGGGTCATTGGTGAGTGATAGGATCAGTTGAGTGTCGTCCGCGTAGGAGATGATGTTGAGGTTGTGTTGGCGTGCGATGGTTGCGAGGGGGCTCATGTATATGTTGAAAAGGGTGGGGCTGAGTGAAGATCCTTGTGGGACGCCGCAGATGACTTCAGTGGCCTCTGACTTGAATGGTGGAAGGCGGACTCTCTGGGTTCTTCCGGTGAGGAACGAGGTGATCCATTCTAGTGTTTTTCCTTGGATTCCGATGTTTCTGAGGCGCTGTAGAAGGGTGTTGTGGCAGACTGTGTCGAAGGCTGCGGAGAGGTCGAGGAGGATGAGGGCGACTGTGTCTCCGTTGTCCAGTAGGGTTCGAATGTCATCTGTTGCTGCGATGAGGGCGGTTTCGGTGCTGTGTTTGGCTCAGAAGCCAGACTGTGAGGAGTCGAGGGAGTTGTTGGCTTCGAGGAAGGCGGCGAGCTGGTTGTTGACGGCTTTCTCGATGACTTTGGCCGGGAATGGAAGGTGCGAGATGGGACGGTAGTTTTTGAGTTCAGTGGGGTCCGCTGTGGGTTTTTTCAGAAGGGCGCTGAGTTCTGCGTGTTTCCAGCTTTCCGGGAAGGTGGCGGAGTTGAGGGAGCAGTTGATGACGTCTCTGAGGTGCGGTGCTATGATGGAGTCTGCTTTGTTGAAGATGTGGTGAGGGCATGGGTCTGTGGGGGATCCTGAGTGGATAGAGTTCATCAGACGGATGGTGTCCTCAGTGGAGATTGGCTTCCAGTCATTGAGGATATTCAGGGGGGGTGGGGGTCCTGCAGGGGGTTGGGTGGGTTGGTCTCCGGGTTGGTTGTCGAAGCTGTTGTGGATGTCTGCAATTTTGTTGTGGAAGAATGAGGCTAGGGAGTCGCAGAGGGCTTGAGAGGAGGTGATGTCGTTGGAGTTGTCCGAGGGGTTGGTGAATTCCTTGACGATGTTGAAAAGTTCCTTGCTGTTGTGGGCGTTGCTATCTAGTCGGTCCTTGAAGGCGGTTTGCTTGGCTTTTCGGATCAGTTGGTGGTGTGTGCGCGAGTGGCGTTTTTGAAGGCTTCCTTGGTGCTGGTGGGTGGGTCTTTTTTCCAGGCTTTCTCCAGGGAGCGGCAAAGTTTCTTGGATTTCTTAAGATCCTCGTTGAACCAGGAGGCTTTCTTGCTGCCAAGTTTGATTTGTCGTTTTTTCAGGGGTGCTAGCATGTCGGCGCTGTTGGATAACCATAGGGTGAGGTTGGTGGCGGCTTGGTCGGGGTTTGAGGAGAGGGCGGGGGGCTTTTGAAGAAGCGATGAGGAGATCTGGTCGATGGTGATTTTGTTCCAGTTTCTTTGCAGAGTAGGTTGGGGGTGGTTGTTGGGTTTGGGCTTGTTGTAGGTAAAATGGACGCAGCTGTGGTCAGTCCAGAGGAGAGCCGTAGTGTGGCTAAAGGAGACATGGTTGCTGGAGGTGAAGATAGGGTCGAGTGTGTGACCTGCGATGTGGGTGGGGGAAGTGACCAGTTGTTTAAGTCCGAGGTTGGAGAGGTTGTCCAAAAGGGTAGCGGTGTTGCGGTCGTTGTTCTTTTCAAGGTGAAAATTGAGGTCTCCCAGAAGGATGTAATCTTTGGAGGGGAGGGCGTGTGGAGTGATGAAATCCGTGATGTCTTCACTAAATTGTGCGCGGGGTCCTGGAGGTCTGTAAAGGAGGGTGCCTCTGAGTGTGGTTTTGGGGTCTGTGTGAATCTGGAAGTGAAGGTGTTCAGAGTTGGCGAGATTGACGTCAGAGCTGGTTGAGATGTGGATGGATTTTTTGTGGACGATAGCGATTCCTCCTCCTGTGTGGCCGGTACGGTCCTTGCGTATGATCTTATAGTCTTCTGGGATGGCAATGGTGATGTCTGGGGCGGAAGAGGCGTTCATCCATGTTTCTGTTAGGAAGGCGACGTCTGGAGAGATGGTGTCTAGTAGATTCCATAGGTCAATGGCGTGCCTGTGGACCGAACGGGTGTTAAGCAAGATGCATTGTAGGTTGTTGGGGTCGGGAGTCTGTGGGGTGATCGTAGCGGAGTTGTTGACGGTGCCGATGAATTTGCAGGAGTAGCATGAGAATGGTCCATGGGTGTGTCCAGGAGCGGCTTGGACGCAGTTGGGGGAGCGGCCGGGGTTAAGGGCTAGGAGGGTGGGGGCATCGTAGGTAATGCGGGAGGGCTGGGCAATGCGAGGGCCAGGGGGTATGGCGCTGGGCGCGGTCCAGGCGCGGACGGGCGTAGACGGGCTTACCTTTGGCGCACCTTCGGCGGGGCCGTAGCGCGTGGACGCTGCGCGTTGGGACATCAGGCATAAATGAAGTGTGGAGGGGGCGGAGCGTGGGAGGGTCAGCTGGGAGGTGGGGTCTGGGAGGAGTCACGGTAAAAGTAAAACAAAGTGAAATGGCCGCCCGGTGAGAAATCGAAACTGGGGCACAGCCGGAGTTTCAGTCAATGAAACTTGCAACAAAGTATCCAGAGAGACGCTTCAGTAATAGTTATATCCGCCGCTATGCAGTTAATCACAGTGAAGCAAAGTGAGCAGGAGCGATACTAAGCGTACATCAGTTGTGCAATTAAGTATAATTAATCAATGTGAGCCAAAAACGATACTATGCGCTCATCAGCTGTGAATTTAAATAAATTAATCAATGTGAGCAAAAACGATACTACGCGCTCATCAGCTGTGATTTTAAATTTAATTATTCAATTTCAGCAAAAACGATACCAAGCGCTGAGGAATGAGCTGTGCGCTGTAACAGGGCGGCAGGCAGCAGGTTTCAGGGCAGGCAAGGCAGGCAGCGAGGAGAAGGCTTCCGTAATGCAGATGGAGTGCTGGGGGAGCGACCGTAATGGAGGGAATCCAGACGGTTAGTGGTTAATATACATTTACTACTAATAGGCCACTTTCCAACAGACAGCAAGGCCTGGAAATGTCGGGCAGTGGCACACTTGAATCTAGGAAGAATGAGAAGTGAGATGGTGTCAGGAACCTTGTAGGCCACTGGGACAATCAATCCCTTGAGATGCCAGTCAGTAGCATGGCTGACTCTTAGAAGTGTGAGAAGGTATCATAAGCCTTGATGGCCCATGTGACAACAGTGAGACTCCTTTCCTCAATCCTTACAGCTTATCACAATATTCTAGAAGGTTGTACCTAGGCGAGCATTATGTGAAACTCGTGTACAGAGTTTGGGAGCTGACGACTAATGTGACACCACTACAGGGCAGGTCCCTACAACTTGCATGTCATAGGCTTTTGAGCTCTGGTGTGTCTTGCAACAAGTGAAAAATCATAAACTCAGTCAATGTCCATTCATTTCCTAACCTGTTCCAAAATATAAATATTTCATCAACTGCTGCTTCATAAATGTAACGGTTTCGTTCCTACGTCATCACTAAATGTGATTTTAATCTCACTCGTTGCTGTCACAGCTGTTCTTTGCTGTTATTGATTTTTGTTGAATAAAATGTAAATGATAATAATTCTCAATTAAAGTGGTTTCTTTTTCTTTTCATCTTAAACTTAAATCTCAACTAGCTGAAAAACTAAGGCACCAGACGGCTCCAGCGGCCAGCGCAAGTCCACCGGGGAATGGTCCCGGGTGATCATTATGCCGCTGGGTGTGGTCCAAGCCGCAAGGCACAACACAGTGGGAGTTGCTGCAGTGGCCGCGGGCTCCCGGCTGTGCTGGCTTCAAAGGTTACACTATGCTGAGGCCTGTGCCTGCCCCAACCTGTTGCAGGTATTCTGCCCAAAACCAGAACTATGCGCAGGATTATAGGATCTTGGGGTATAGGGATTGAGTCATCCTACCACATTAGTACCCATAAGCCCAGAGCAAACTAGCTATAGTGTCTCACTTGCTCTCCCTCTCATTCACAAAGAAACAAATGATTAGACACCCCAGAACACAACACTCCCAGATTTCTCCGGAATTGCGGTATCAAGACACAACCTTTCACTCGCACTCTTGGACTGGTCCAACATAAAATCTGACAGAGAAACGCAATAGTTTCAAATATCTATTTTACCTAACATGCCCTAACATGCAATATGCGTGCCACAACCAGCAGGAAAATGCACAGTACAAATACAGTCAGGATAGCAGGTAGCCCCTAAATCATGAAGGGAGACGTCATCTTGGAAAAACAACAGAGCCGAGCCTCCCTCCCCTTGCTAAGAATTATTATTATTATATATCAGAAGATCTCTGGGCTTTGACAGCAGACCCCAATCCTTAGCCCATAGATTGAGAATCTACATCATAGGTGCTGCCTCGCTCTTCTCCCTGGAAAGGACCCTCTCCAAGTGTGTGCTACCTATTTGTGTTTTCTAATGAAGTCAAATTACGTTTATCCAAATAATAGCTGCATCTGTATGTTTCATCTAAGGGCTAAGGCCTGACCATAAACAAAATAACAAGAGGGATTGTTGTTCGACCTTGAACATAATGTTCAATCAAAATCCCAGGAACACGAAGAGAGCAAACACAGCGAAGAGTTCTCATGTGAAAGCAGTCATTGAAATTATTGCAAAAATAAAGACTTGTGGTAAAGTGCTGATGCAAACGTTGTGAGGACGACATTGATCCTATAGGCCATGTGACAGGCCTATATGTGTGGGCCTCACAGTGTGCCCTGGAAGGCGGCCTCTGCAGCACCTGTTGGGCAATGATGCTCATGGGGCTCCGAGTGAATCACTGTAGCCAGCTGAGCGAGCTGATCCTTCCCCAGCCCTGCCGCAAGCACGCACAGACGCGCTGCTGCCTGCAAATAGCGTTACTCTGTCAGTGTTGTGTAAATTGCAGCGCTCGGCTTGGGTTTGCTGAGGAGGCGCTATAAATGCATTACAATGCATTTTAGTGCGGTGATGCGGACCACCACCCTGAAATGCGTTAGCCTAAGGCCTGGTGCGTGGTACTTGGCAGGGCTGTATCACATCTATGGCCAGGCGTCCACTATTGACTTTCACTTTGGTCTCACCAAAACTGCTCACACATCTGCAGCGGTAAATGTAAACTCTAATTAAGCATTACACCTGGTTTACGTTTTTGACTAGTTGGGCAGCAGAAGCTACTTTTTCTGCCTTTTCCAAGGTGCTTCTTGTGTAGGCGTCTGCAGTGGTGCAAGGATCTTAACCCTGGTGCTGACACCTCTCACTTGCCTCCACAGAGCAGGCCCTTTCTGAGAGTTTCTGCCCTTGCAGATTTTCCTCTAATTTTCTTTCCATTTCATCTCTGCAAAGTATGCACACATTTTACGACCTCTTATTGTTATCAGTTGTTAATGCAGCTGCCAAGGTGAAAATACCTGCAAACTGAGTAACTAATCTGCAGCCCTTCGACCTTTTTCTGTGTCTTATCTTAAATAGTATTGGAGGGTAAACAGTTTATGTTGGCTTTGCTCTTTTGTACTATATCTACTTTGATAGGAAACAGAGAATATCAGATGCTTATTGTCTTGAGTGAAAGGAAACCTCATTTTGAAAGATCAATGGCCGTTTTTTTTACAGGGGAAAGCATGTGGCCCCTTAAGCAGTGGCGGCTGCTGAGCTTTGAAAGGGGTGAGGCGCCTGAGATGTAGCGATTGAGCGAAGTGAGGGAAATGGGATCAAAAAGCGCACTTTAAAGCTAAATCCTCACATACCTTTGCTAAAAAACAAAGCCGCAGGGTCTGAAAAGACACTCATTCAATATTTACGTATTTTTGTGGTATACTAAGCCAATGAAACCAGCCGCTCTCCATTAATAAACTCCTACATTTTCAAACTGGTGTATCGGGACCCGTAAATGTAAAAATTTACCTCTGCTTTTCCAGATCCTACATTTTGACATGGGTGCCCCCCCTACCGTCCCCCCCCCCCACATGCTACAGGTGCCCTCCTTATGCCAAAGATTACATACAATATGCCAGTGTCAAAGTAGGGCCATCAGGTTCATGCATATGTCAAGAATAAACCGTATTGATTGGATAAGGAGTTTTCTAACTGAGCGCACCCAGACTGTCACCATGGGTGCTCACCGCTCAGCAGAGGTGGAGATTTCAAAAGGGGTGCCACAGGGCTCCTGTTTGAGCCCAACACTCTTCAACATCTATGTGGCTCCCCTGGCAAGAGTGATGCGAAGATTTGGGTTCATCCCCGTATCTTACGCGGATGACACACAGCTCCTCTTCCCTTTTGAAACTCTCACTACTGAAATAAAAAACTCCTTTTCGGCTGGTATGAAGGCCGTTGCACAGTGGATGTACTCCAATTATCTGCAGTGCAACGTTAGCAAAACAGAACTCATGCTATTTGGCGAAGCCAAGCTTCTATGGGCTCCAGACTGGTGGCCTTCTGATCTTGGTGTGGTCCCAGAACCCAAACAGGTCGTGAAAAACCTGGGGATCCGCCTCGATCAGGATTTGTCATTAAAGCAACACACTAACACTGTTGCAGGTTCATGTTTTCATGTCATCAGCATGCTGCGAAAAATTTTCCCTCTGCTGCCTGACACGTTTAGGAAGACCTTAGTGCAAGCCCTGGTTCTAAGTCGTATTGACTACTGCAACGGCCTGCTCCTATCTGCTAACGAGGGAGTGTTGGCCAGACTTCAGGTAGTCCAGAATACAGCGGCGCGCCTAGTTTTGAATGCCCATCCAAGAACAGCATCCAAACCCCTTTTACAAAAACTCCACTGGCTCTCCATACGACAGCGAGTTAAATTTAAAATTTGCTGTATAATACATAAAAACATAAATGGACAAGGCCCCACCTACCTGCGACAGAAATTCATTCCCTACATCCCGTCCAGGCCACTTAGATCCAGCACAAGCCACCAACTGGTGGTTCCTCGTGTCAAAAAGACCAGACACGGTGGCAGAGCACTGTCCGTAGCTGGACCTAATCTATGGAATCGACTCCCCTTACATCTAAGGATCTGCCCCTCTCACATACAGTTTAGAAAACTTCTCAAAACCGTCTTATTTAAAAATGAGATCTAATCCCTATTAGTGTTCTTCTCTGTATTGTTGACTGGCCCAAAAGCGCAGAGATATTCCTGTTGGAATCGATTCCAGCGCTATACAAGCTTGTAAATAAATAAATAAATAAATAAATATGTAAAAAAAAAACTATATTATGTGCCAGCATTTTGTTAATGGATGCCTCCCTCCCATATGCCATTTTTATCTTCCTCTAAAGCAAGAATTTCCTCCATTTGCCAGCAGAGGAATGTTTCCTTTAGTGCTCAAATGCCACACATTACCCCCAGTGTGCCAGTGCCATTATTTTAATATGGGTGCCCTTTATGCCAGGCTTTGACCCTAGTATGCTAAGTTGGCAGGGTATGCCCAGACGTGGGTCCTTAGATCACTTTACCACTAGATTCAACCTAACCTGGCTGATGAGGGATTGTACCCTGAAACCGGTCCCAGGAATCTTGTTTCTGGTCCAGAGAAGATCTGGCTTGGCAGTTTGGGCTGGACTGTTCCCATGAGGCACAGGGTCAAGACTGATTTGCATAAAGCTGGGTCTGAACTGGGGGTGGCGAAGAGAGCTAAAGAACAATGATGGATTCAACTCCGATCTGTGACTGGGGGTGAGTGTCTGAAGAGTATCAGCGCTCTGTCCATCATCACATTGTGTTTGCTTGGTTCACCCCAAGTTAGCAAGTTATGCAAAGACGTGGGTCCTTTGCTCACTTTGCCACAGGATTCAAGCTGGACTGGCTGATGAGGGGTGTTACCCCGAAACCAGTCCCTGGATGCTTGTTTCCGGTATTGACTGTTCCAATAAGGCACAGGGTCAAGACTGATTTGCGTATAGCTGGGTCTGTACAGAAGGGAGCTGTAGAACAATGATGGATTCGACCCAGATCTGTGACAGGGGGGGGGGGGGTGAGTGTCTTAAAAGTTATAGTGCTCCCTCCATCATCTCCCTGTGTTTGCTTTGTTCATCCTAAGTTGGCAGGGTCTGCCCAGACGTGGGTCCCTTTCTCACTTTGTCACTGGAATCAAGCTATCCTGGCTGATGAGGGATGTTACCACGACACAGGACCCAGGATGCTTGTCTGCGGTCTAGGGAATACCTGACTTTGGATTTTCAGGCTGGACTGTTCACATGAGGCACAGGGTAAAGACTGATTTGCTTATGGCAGGTGTTGATCCTAGCATGCTAGTGACACTCTTTTTTATGGGTGCTCTGTATGCCTGGTGTTTACCCTAAAAGGCCAGAGCTAGTATGTAATTATGGGTGCCTTTTATTGCCAGTTATTGCCTCCTTTATGCTAGTGCCAGTATTTTGCTATGGGTGCCCTTTATGCCATGTGTTGACCATGGTATGTCAGTGCCAGTATTTTACGATAGGTTCCCTGAATCCCAGGTGTTGGGCCTCATATGCCAGTGGCAGTATTTTACTATGGGTGCCCTTTATGCCAGGTGTTCACCCTAGTATGTCAGTGCAATTATTTTACTATGGGTGCTCTTTATGACAGGTCTCGCCTCTAGTGTACCAGCACCAGAATGTTATGCCATGTGTAGACCCTAGTATGTCAGATTCAGTATTTTACTATGGATTCTCTATATGCCATGGTTTGCCTAGTATGTCAATGCCAGTATTTTAGTATGGGTGCCCTTCATGCCATGTGTTGACCCCAGTTCCAGTATTTTAGTATGGGTACATGTATGCCAGGTGTTGACCCTAGTATGCCAGTGACAGTATTTTGTTATGGCTGGCATTTATGCAAGGTGTTGACCCTAGTATGTCAGTGCCAGTAATTTACTATTGGTGCCCTGTATGCCAGATGTTGTCTCTAGTATGCCAGTGGCAGCATTTTACTATGAGTGCACTTTGTGGCAGGTGTCGACCCTAGTATGCTAGTTTCAGTATTTTACTATGGGCACACTTAATGCCAGGTGTTGCCTCTAGTGTGCCAGTGCTAGTATTTTATGCCATGTGTTAACCCTATTATCCCAGTGCCAGTATTTTTACCATGGGTGACCTTTATTCCAGGTATCACCTCTAGTATGCAAGTGCTAGTATGTTATGCCATGTGCTGACCTTAGTATGTCAATGCCAGTATTTTACTGTGGGTGCCCTTCATGCCAGGTGTTCACCTAGTATGGTATTGCCAGTATTTTACTATGAGTGCCTTTTCTGCAAGTTGTCGTCTATAGTATGCCAGTGCCATTATTTTATGTCATGTGTTGACCCTAGTATGCCAGATTCAGGATATCACTATGGGTGCCCTTTATGCCATAGTTTGTTCCCTAGTATGTCCGTGCCATTATTTTTCTATGGGTGCCCTTTATGCCAGGTGTTGACCCTAGTATGTCAGTGCGAGTATTTTACTATGGGTGCCCTTTCTGCCAGGTCTCGTCACTAGTGTACCAGCACCAGAAGTTTATGCCATGGTTTGCCTAGTATGTCAGTGCCAGTATTCTACTATGCATACCCTGAGGGGGAGCCCACAACAAACACGGATAATTAATTTAAAAAACTCTACCTAGAGGAAAGGAGAACCGAGCCTGGCAGTGAGCCCGTCTTGACAGCAGGAGTCTAGTCCCCCCCCGCCGCCGCTTTTCACCATCACAGCGGCCGCCGAGTGGGGGGACTTCAACCCCCAGGAACCTTTGCGGGGGCGCTCACAAGTGACGCGGAAGCAGGAGCCCGGAGGCGCATAAAACATCAACACCCCCTCCGCGAAGCGGGACGCGAGCGGGACCAAGCGCGGGGCTAAGACCGGGCAAAGGGCGGGCCCTCTGTGGCCCTCAGAGGCCTGAGGAGCCTGGACTGGGCCACACCCCCTGTACGATCCACCCCACTTTTCGGACTATTGGACACCTGACCACTAAGCATAGGTGCAGTATTTAGCAGTACACTTATAATGTGTTATATTATTAGGAGAGTCTGTATCTATATATTGATTGTCCCTGTCACTGTGGTTTATTTATTAATGCCCAGGGACTGCTAATATTGTGTTGTCATTATCAACTGCTATACTAGTAATTAGGAGTAAGTGTTGTTATGGATTGTCGAAAAACCAGAAGTATGGCTGCAGGGGGAGCAAAAAAGTTGACTGGCACCCTTGATGATTTTATTGTTCGAACTAATGCCTTAATTGATGAAGGGATTGTTTTAATGGACAGAAGGGTGTCTCAAGATTTGGCCATGGCTAAAAGATGTTCCTTAGGCCTCATTGCCCAGGCACGTACGCCTAATACCATGACTTGTCCTAATACCCCGGCCAGGCTGGATAATGATGGGGAACACTATGTACCAAGTTCTCAACAGGCCCTCCCTAACTCCATCCTGTTATCTGAGGGTGGTTTGGATAGTGATTCGGTCACAGCGAGGGCAAATAGTAGACCGATGGCCTCTGATATTAATCAAAGAGGGCTGAAAGAGGGGGCAATTCCCAAAAATAAGGTTAATAAATCGACCACTCACAAAGCCAGGAAAGTTAAAAACACACAAAATCAGGATGCAACCACCTTAGATCCTGTGGCTGTGAGTAGGGACCTGGCAGTAGGTGTCGAAGACAAAGAGGGGGCACACCGGGCAACTGTTGGCTTATCATTAAGCCTCCCAGATGATACAATTGTAGACAGTAGCTTGGAGGAAATTTTGGAAGTAAGTGGTGAAGAAAATAACTTGGCTGAAATTCGGCAAGATGGAGGTGGGATAAGTATGACGAATAATAATATTTTTGAAATGTTAAAGACCCTTCTAGAACCTATAGAGGTAAGGCTACGCTGTCTAGAAACAGTGTTGAAAAATATCCATAAGGATATAAGTGCCCCTAGTTTCAGTCTAAATAACATGGCTTCCCACGTGGTGACTACTGTAAACAAGCAACCCCTGGCCGGAAAAAATGTCACCCTGGGTAAAAACTTCATGCCAAAGAACCCGACTAATACCTCAAATCTAGGAGGTGCAAAAGCTAAGACCCCTGACCCTAAACAAATATCCAATCCTGCTAAGCCCAAGACAACTCCTCAAGTTAAATTTAAAGATCCTATACCCTTGACCCCAAATCTAGACTCGGCCCCAAGAGATAAGGTGGAGGCTCGAAGAAATATCCACCTCCCCCCAGATGCCTGCCCCTATGTAGTGATTTTGACTGGGGTAACGGAAATATCACCTTCTTATGTGGAATCCTTTCAGGCATTGAAAAATAAAGTGTGCCACTGGTTATCAAATAATCACCCCCTACCACCGAATATCCCCAGTAAGATTCTAATGGTGGAGAGAACCCCTTGGGTGGGTGGGAACAGAAAAAACTTACAAGGGGACTGTATCGTGGTAACCTTCGAGAACCCACAGGTGGTAGAACATATCTGCAGAGGGACTTCTCGCTACCAAGCCAGCACTGTCACTGCTAGGCCACTCTCTTATTTCTACTTGCCTGAGAACCAAGTGGATAAAAGATGGAGTTGGCTAAGGGGTCCAAATGACCAAAAAAGTAGGCGGAGGTTTAATTCCCCATGGGAGGCGCAATCCTATGGTTGGGATGAGGGTGGAAATGACAGCTGGAACCTGGTTAAGAGAAGAAGAGGTAGACCTATTCAAGGTGGGTTTGGTGTAGGGTTACAAAATGGCCACCCTTACAATTATCCCCAGATAATGAATGGGTATGAAAACCATTCTAACATCCCAATGGCCAATCGCTATGAGTGTTTGTCAAATTTGGATTGGGTGGATTGACAAAAACAGGGCTCATCATTTAGCTTGATGCAAAATATCCCCCCAACCCCACTACAAAATGAAAATAGTATTCAGGATGTGCAGGAGTCAAACATCAACTTAATTCCACCTTTAAATCGGGGTGTTGAAGGAGGGGACTCATCGTCGAGAAAAAATGATAAAGCATTGGGGAAGGGGGAGATGATTGTGGCAACATGGAACATCGCTGGTCTCAGGAGTAAAGTTGACGATCCCATATGGAGGGACTTTATAGGCACCATGGATATAATAGCCATACAGGAAACCTGCGACGCACAAAATACGCTTACAGTTGACGGCTTTACTACTTTCTTTCTCCCAGCTGTCACCTCTACTCAGGGGCGAGCACGAGGGGGCTTGGTTACCCTGGTATCTGCCAAAATTCCGGGTACTTACAAGGAAATAGTTACTGGTTGTCCCTACTGTCTCGCAGTCCAAATTACCCGTAAGGGCTTTCATAATGTCCTGGTAGTGAATTTTTATAATTCCTTTGATAGGGATTATCTGATCAGTAATCTGATGAGGTTAAACTCTTTTCTTCTTAAATTTAAAGAGTCATCAGAGTCTGAATGTACTATTATGTTAATGGGGGATTTTAATGTCCATAATTGTCAGGACAAATGTCCCTCTAATGTTTTATTTGGCCCTCCGGATGAGGAGAATATTCACTTTGAGCACTCAGACCAGGGCATTTTCTTGGAAACTCTGCTTGCCGAAAATGGGCTAATGCTACCCTATGGGTGCGATGAGGATACTCCTACATTTACAGGACATGGTAGCGGGTCTGTAATTGACTATATTGTTTTAAGTAGTAGTTGTGGATGCCATATTACTAGTTATTCAGTTGTGCGGTCTCATTTTAGCGACCACAACCCAGTTGTATTAAGGGTTAAAAATGTAATTGTAATTATGGAAAGTAGGCCGAATTTGGTGAACAAACGCAACCTGCGGTTGACTGACCAAGCCCGTAGAATCAAGTGGTGCAAGATAGTCCCAGAGGAGTTCTTCTGTAATCTTTGTAGTAGTAGTCAGAAGGAACTAAAGCTTTGTATGTATGACCAGGCGGGGGACAATGAAGTGGTGGAGGCGTACCAAAAGGTTTGCCTCGATATAGTCTCCGATCTGACACGTCAGGGTAAGGGCAAATCACAGGGGAAGGAAGGCTGGTTTGATAAGAATTGCTCTGCGGCCAATCATAAACTCAAAGTGGCCCTAAAATCCAAACCAGTGGATAGATTGCTTGTGGCTACACTTAGGAAAGAATATAAGACAGTCGTTGAAAGAAGGCGGCGTGAGATTAGAGAGGATGCTTGGGCTGAGTTGACATCAATAGATGTGCTGAAAAGCAGAGCTAAGTTCTGGGCTGCGGTCAACCAACCCTATTTTTCTAACTATAGTAACAATGACCTGGATTGTGGAATACAAGAAGACAAATGGCACTTGCACTTTAAATCAGTTTATGAACAGGTGATTTTGGGGGCTGAGGCTTCGACCACCTTTTCCAGACTGCCTTACATTCTAACTGCAGACGAGGGCGAGGTGGCCGTAGCTATTGGTAAAATGACTAGTAACAAGGCTCCAGGCCCGGATGGTGTTCCCTCCGACCTTTTTAAATTCAATATTTCATTTTGGTCCAAAGTTTTAGCAAATGTTTTTAATAGAATTTCAAAAACAGGCCTTCCAGAGACTTGGTCCCAGTCGGTGATTGTCCCTATCTATAAAAAGGGGATAGGGGTGACCCTGGCAATTAGCGCCCGATATCTCTCATTGATTCCGCGGTAAAAGTCCTAGGGAGGGTGGTCCTATGCAAACTTACTGACTGGTTAGAGGATACTAATACCCTATCTCCTTTACAGTATGGTTTTAGAAAGGGGCGTAGTACCATAGACCAAAGTTTGAATCTCCAATTGCTTATAGGGAAATACACAATAGCGAAGCCAGGATCCCTGTATATTGCCTTCATGGATCTGTCCTCGGCATTTGATCGAGTAAACAGATCCAAGTTATGGGGCCAGTTGCTCAAAATTGGAATAGATCCTAATATTGTGCGTTTCTTAGCGGACCTCCATAGGGACCTAACAGCCACGATACGATATGATAGAAAAGGTAACTGCACGGGCAAAATTAGTATCACCAATGGTGTAAGGCAGGGATGCATTTTAGCTCTCCTGCTTTTTTCACTATACATAAATGATCTGGGTGGTGTTTTGGGAGCAGCAAACAAGGACATCCCGAGGGCAGGGAAGTACCTATTGGTCGCATTATGTTATGCGGACGACGCTGCTCTCCTAGCTAGAACTGCAGTGGGTCTTCAATGCCTCTTGAATTCATTTTATGATTTTATGATAAATCTTGATTTAAGTGTTAACTATGGTAAATCCCATGTCATGGTGGTGGCCCAGAAAAGGAAAGCCAGGAAAAATGTAATGACACTGCAATGTAATGGGCATAAGCTGACAAGAGTCTCCAGATTTCCCTATTTGGAGGTTGTATTTGATGATTGTTCGACGTGGCACCCTCAATTGCTGGAGAAAAAAAATGCCCTGCCACGTTCTATTTCTGCAGTACTGGGCTTTTCACGTAAATTAGGGGTGAAACCCCTGGAGGCAGTTTTAAAGGTATGTGCTGCTAAGTGTATTGCCATTGCCATGTATGGCGCAGACTTATGAGGTTTTAGGCCAGTTAAGACGCTTCAGGTAACGGAAGATAACTTCCTTAAAGCGATTCTCTCCCTGCCACGATCCACGGCCGGCTTCATAGTACATCAGGAATGCGGCGTGGATTATCTGGAAGACCGAATCGCTATGGCCCCTCCACTAAAATGGTTCTCAGTCTGGCTTAACCTGGAACTGGAAGTGAATCATTAAATTTTTAAGGACTGTCTAAGGCTAGATCATTGGGGCAAGATCCCTTGGCTGAAATATGTACAACAACTATGTGTAAAGTTAGGTCGGCCTGAATTGTTTAATGAACCTTCTAACTTAGTGAAAGGTGACCTGAAGTGGATCAAAAACACTTTTTTGTTGAACCGAGGGATGGACACAGAAGGTTTGGAGTTGTTAAAGCCATCTGTCAGGACCCATCAACTGATTGTATCCTCTGGTCGTGATCTGGAACTTTACCTAAAGGTTGTTAATAATTCAAATCATAGATTCCTTTTAACCAAGTTCCGTTTAGACAAAATTCACCTGTTAATCTCTGGCCGTCCTGGCTGGACCAAGCCACTTGACTTAGAGTTGTGTAAATGTGATGGCTGTTCAATTATGGATTCTGCACACTTCCTGTTTTTCTGTGATCATTTCAGAGATATTAGGAAAAAGTTCATCATACCCCTGTTAAAGGGGAAAGTGTTTAGGCAAATTAAGCCAGCTTTACTATATCGCCAACTACTATCAAATGTATGGGAAATTTATAATGTAGCCAGATTTCTAACCATAGCGGTGAGACTCAGTAAAAAGATTAACTGGTCCTAGATGAACTATTGTAAACATTAATTCCCTTAACTTGAATCAAGTTTTAAATCAAATTTTCTTATGCTCTTTTTTTAACTATATAACGATGTACATACTGCTGTTTTTAAATCATTACATCATGTGTTAGCATTTTTTTAAATTGGGTACTCCCTCTCTTTTTATATTGCATTTTTATGTCATTATGCTGCGTGGTGTCTTGTGGACCATCTTGTGTGTTTTTGTACTTTTATGGTTTTGGAAATTGAACCGAATAAAGTATTTCTTGACCTTGCATACCCTTTCTGCCATGTGTTGACTCTAGTATGTCAGTGCCAGTATTTTACTATGGGTGCCCTTTATGCCATAGTTTGTCCCTAGTATGCCAGTGCCAGTATTTTACTATGGGTGCCCTTTCTGCCATGTGTCTCCTTTAGTATGACAGCACCAGTATTGTACAATGGGTGTCCTTTATGCCAAATGTCGACCACTAGTATGTCAGTGTGAGTATTTTACTATAGGTGCCCTCTATCCCAAGTGTTGGGCTTAGTATGCCAGTGGTAGTATTTTACTAAGGGTGCCCTTTGTGCCATGTGTCGTACCTAGTATGCCAGTGACAGTATTTTTCTTTGGGTGCCATTTATGCCAAGTGTTGACCCTAGAATGCCAGTGGCAGCATTTTATTAAGGGTGTCTTTCCTGCAAGGTTTTGGCCCTAGTATGTCAATGCCAGTAATTTACTATTGGTGCCCTTTATGCCAGGTGTTGACCCTAGTATGCCAGTGGCAGTATTTTACTATGGGTGCACTTTGTGGCAGGTGTCACCTCTAGTATGCCAGTGCTGGTATTTTATGTCATGTGTTGACCCTATTATCCCAGTGCCAGTATTTTACCATGGGTGACCTTCATGCCATGATTCACCTCTAGTATGCCAGTGCTAGTATTGTATGCCACGTGACCCTAGTATGACAATGCCAGTATTTGTCTGTGTGTGACCTTTATACCATGTGTTGCCTCTAGTATGTCAGTGGCAGTATTTTACTATGGGTGCCCCCTCTGGTGTAACAGCACCAGAATGTTATGCCATGTGTTGCCCCTAGTATATCAGTTCCTGTATTTTACTATGGATTCTCTATATGCCAAGGTGTGTCCCTAGTATGCCAGTGACAGTATTTTACTATGGTGCCCTTTATGCCTGCTGTTGACCCCAGTATGTCAGTGCCAATATCTTACTGTGGGTGCCCTTTATGCCAGGTGTTGACCATACTATGCCAGTGCAAGTACTTTACTATGGGTGCCCTGTATAACAGGTGATTACCCTAGTATGCTACTGCCAGTGATTTTCTATGATTGCCCTTTATGCCAGGCGTTGAGCCTTGAATGCCAGTGCCATTATTTTAAACCATGTGTTTACCCTGGTATGCCAGTGCCAGTATTTTACTAAGGGCGCCCTTTATGCCATGTGTTGACCCTGGTATGCCAGTGCCAGTATTTAACTATGTTTGCCCATTGTGCCATATGTTGACCCTAGTATGCCACTGCCAGTATTTTACTATGGTGCCCTTTATGCCAGGTGTTGACCCTAGTATGTCCATGCCAGTATTTTACTATGGGTGTCCTTTATGTCAGGTGTCACCTCTAGTATGCAGGTGCTATTATTTTATGTGATGTGTAGACCTTTGTGTTCCAGTGCCAGGATTTTACTTTGGGTTCCTATTATGCCAGGTGTTGACCCTAGTATGTTAGTGCAAGTATTTTACTATGGGTGCCCGGTATACTAGGTGTCGCTTCTAGTATGCCAGCACCATTCTTTTATGCCATGGTTTGACTCTAGTATGCCCGTGGCAGTATTGTACTATGTGTTACCTTTACGCAATGTGTTGACCACTAGTATGCCAGGGTGAGTATTTTACTATGGGTGTCCTTTATGCAACTTGTCACCTCTAGTATGCTTGTGCTAGTATTTTATGCCATGTGTAGACCCTAGTGTTTCAGTTTCAGTATTTTACTATGGGTGTCCTTTATGTCAGATGTTGCCCATCATATGTACGTGCCAGTATTTTACTGTGGGTGCTCTGTATTCCAGGTGTTGCCCTTAGTATGCCAGTGCCAACATTTTAGTATGGGTGCCCTTTATGCCTGGTGTTGACCCTAGTATGCCTGTGCCAGTATCTTATGCCATGTGTTCACCCTAGTTTGCCAGGGTGAGTATTTTACTATTGGTGCATTTTCTGCCATGTTTTGACCCTAGTATGCCAGTGCCAGTATTTTACTATGGGTGCCCGTTATGCCGCGTGGTGACCTTAGTATTTCACTGCCAGTATTATAGTAAGGGCGCCCTTTATGCCATGTGTTGAGCATTAGTATGTCAGTGCCAGAATTTTGCTATGGGTGCCCTTTGTGCCAGGTGTTTCCTCTAGTATGCCAGTGCTAGTATTTTATGCCATGTGTTGACCCTAGTATACCCGGGCATTTTACTGTGGGTGCCCTTTATGCCAGGTGTTGCCCCTAGTATGCCAGTACCAGTATTTTACTGTGGGTGCCCTTTGTGCCTGGTGTTGTCTCCAGTATGCCAGTACCAGTATTTTACCATGGGTGGCCTTTCTGCTGGGTGTTGCCCATAGTATGTAAGTGCCAATATTTTACTGTGGGTGCCCTTTGTGCCCGGTGTTGCCCCTAGTATGCCAGTACCAGTATTGTACTGTGGGTGCCGTTTTGCCATGTGTTGACCCTGGTATGCCAGTGCCTGATTTTACTGTGGGTGCCCTTTATGCCAGGTGTTGACCCTGGTATGCCAGTGCCAGTATTTTACTGTGCATGCCCTTTATGCCAGGTGTTGCTCCTAGTATGCCAGTACCAGTATTGTACTGTGGGTGCCCTTTTGCCATGTGTTGACCCTGGTATGCCAGTGCCTGATTTTACTGTGGGTGCCCTTTATGCCAGGTGTTGACCCTGGTATGCCAGTGCCAGTATTTTACTGTGCGTACCCTTTATGCCACGTGTTGCTCCTAGTATGCCAGTGCCAGTATTTTACTGTGGGTGCCCTTTTTGCCATGTGTTAAAAGTAGGGCCAGTGTTAAAGTCAAAGAGCTTTAACTGTCTTTGCTATAAACACACATTTCTCCCTTTGCTCTTGCCTCGGATGTTTGGATCAACTTCCCAAGGGAATGAAAATCCTGTTTGTCTTTTGAATCAATTTAATGGGTAAACAAATACAGCAGCCTCACTTCTGAAGGGGCCAACGACATGCTACAAGGGTCCAGGGTGTCACAGTGAGAGGTTGGCATGACCAGGGGTCTCATTACAATATACATAACACAAGATTAGCATTATAACGCTTTCCATTACTGAGGGCAAGGAACCAATTCACACATGCTTGCATCCACTCCTGTGTGAGACGAATGGGAAGAGGTGAGATCTCTGCCTGTGAATGACGGACGCCTGGTCTTATGAAGTCATGGTGACTTCAATGCCCAAAACCATGATGCTGACTCCTTCACTGGCCTACAGTGGGTACGACCATAGACAACAATAGCAATGAAGAGCTTTAGAAAGGTAAACCCCGCGTCATGCAGAAAATAGGTGTACTGCCTGGCTTCCATCTCTTCCTTCAGAAGGAGGCGGGACATGCAGCCTGGGACAAACAGCTCAGACATATTATTCTTTGGGGGGGGAGTTTTATATTGCTCAAACTAGACTTGAAGGTATCAGATCACTTTACATGAGTGCTAGTTGCATTACAGACGGACACATTCATTTTTTGTTAGGCACAGGGAGATTAAGTGATTTGCCCAGAATCACAGGATGTTGAGTCTCAAACTTGGTTTCTCAGCTTCGAGGTCGACTGCTCTAGCTGTTAGGCCACGATTGTATCTCCAAATAAATCTATCTATTAATATTTTTTGAGGTAAACATGTAGGAATTTCAGAGGTCTCAGCCACAGAGCCCTGATGGAAGAACTGCCCCTGGCCGGGGTAGAAGGGGCCTATATT
Source organism: Lissotriton vulgaris (assembly GCF_964263255.1). NCBI lineage: Eukaryota > Metazoa > Chordata > Amphibia > Caudata > Salamandridae > Lissotriton > Lissotriton vulgaris. The sequence continues at coordinate 1,286,480 of NW_028252092.1, forward strand.
ACACCCTGCTTGGAGCCACTGATTCCCATTACTATACCCTGGGGCCACATGCGGCTGAAAGACATTTGAGGATTTGTGCCTGGCCTAGTAGAGGCAGTGGCATAACAAAACTTGAGGGAGCCCCCTTGCAAGGTACGTGGAAGGGCTCCCTTCGGACACAATCAGGAGCTCTCCGCAGGCCCCTAGCCAGAATGGTATTTTTAGGGGGGCATAGCCCTCAGTTATGACTAAACATAAAGCTGTGCACAATACGTATATTCTTTCCCAGGTAGTATTTGGAGGGAAAATGTACAGTATGCAAGATTTGAAATTGCACACTGCGTTTGGGTGCTTTTTCAAACATCAGAAATTCTATCTTGGTGGGGTTGAGCTTCTGCTAGGGGCTGGGCATCCAGGTTTGCATGGTATGCAGGCAGTGTTTGAGGCACTGGATAGTAGAAGTGGAGGAGACTTTCAAGTAAAGCTGTGTATCATCCGTGTGTTAAAGGAAGGAGAGAGGTCCAGAAATATCAGGAGGCAGTGGTAACTTCATCTGGGATTAGGAGGGCATTGTTTACGACGTGTAAGGTAGTAGTCTCATAGCTACAGCATGATCTGAAGCAGACTGGTAGTCGTACAAAGGTAAATGGCTTCATTTTCAAGTGCAAGGAATTCACAAATGGTGACCATGCAATAGTAAATCAATGTAATTATGCACAGACCCTTGGCTGGTGTTAAAGTCTACTCCTCATGTCCCTAAACTGCAAGAAGTTTGACTCAGAAACTTTCTGGTGGCTTTCTGCCTGGAGGACTGACAGACCGGGATCGCCCCAGAACTGCTGTCTTTGATGTCAAATTGCCAGTCGTGCTGGGATATGAGGCAGTGTGCCCCCAACCCCTCTTCTGTCGGTCTAGACTTTCTTGTTTGCCCATTGAAGGAGATATGACTTTTAGAAACGTTCTAAGTCTGAACGTAGAGAGGGCCACAGCAAGATCCATGTCAAACACCATTCGATCAACATTGAGGCCATCCGAGGCATGGACTTCAAACTTTGTCCACTCGCTTTCCTGCCTGGTCAACACCCCCACCCACTACGCCGGCCACACGCTTGATCCCGTCTTCCCTTCCAGCAAGCATATCACCTTCAGCCACTCCACCGGACTCCACTGGACCGACCACAGCTGCGTCCACTTCAGCTTCAGAAGAACCACAATCCACCACCACCCGCAACAGGTTCCTCACAGAAGCTGGAGCAAGATCAACGCCGACCAGCTCACCACCTCCCTCAGCCAGAACACACCCACCAGCACAACGGACCCCAATGAAGCAGCCCTCAACCTCACCCAGTGGCTGACAGCCTGCGCCGACGAACTCGCACCACTGAAGAACCCTCCCAGCAGACCCAGAAGCAAGAAGGCCTCCTGGTTCACTGATGAACTCAAGGACTCCAAGAAGACCTGCCACACTCTCGAGAAAGCCTGGCTCCTCGACCGGACCACTGACAACATGACCGCCCTCAAACACGCCGCCGTGAATGTTTGATTGATTCAGATGCTCTGTCCATCACCACCCCCTTTTGTACCGCTTTTGGCCATCATAAGTGTGGCAGGGTATGCTCAGACGTGAGTCCCTTGCTCACTTTGCCACTGGATTCAAGCAAGCCAGACTGAAGACGGCTTGAATGCCAGAAACCGGTCCTCGGAAGCTTGTTTCCTGTCCAGGGAAGACATGGCTTGGCAGTTCGGGCTGGACTGTTCCCATGAGGCACAGGGTCAGACTGATTTGCATATGGCCAAGTCTGAACTGGGGTGGCAAAGAGAGAGACTTTCTGTTCCTCTTTGGAAGTGCTCTTTTTCTCCTGTCAGACTCCCATCACGCATGCAGAGACAATGCTGAGAGGAGTTAACTTTTTATGCACGTGGTCTATCGAGCCTCCGCCTCAGAGGTCATGCCCTGGACAACCCGCCCTCTTGCTTCTGCAGACTGCTGCCAGCAATGCAACAACGGCTGTGTTTTCAACTGGGCCTCATTGCAGAGGTTCATTTTCTTTAGTAACGCTGCATTTCAAGGTTGAATGTTTTCTTTTTACATTGTGCACATTACAGCTTGGGACCCCCCTGGAGCTTGAGGGCCCCCCCGCACCGCGGGGGCTGCGGGGGCCTTTGTTACGCCCCTGAGTAGAGGCTGAGAGTGCAGCTGGCTGGTCCGGTGTTTAGGTCCTCAGAGCACTCCAGGTGCACCAGGGCTTAGATGTATGAGCAGCAAGCATGTGCTGAAGGCTGCTGTGCAGATATTTGGGCCTCATTTATGAAAAGTGACGCATCGCTGTGTGAAAACAGCGATGCGTCACTTTTCACTGCGCACTCCTTGCGACACCAATGATGCGTCATATTTAATGTATGACGCATCATGTCGCAAGGACTTACAGATACGTCAGTATTTCTGACGCATCTGTAAGCGCAAAAGTGACGCATTGCTGGAGTGTGTCACAAAAGTGACGCAACTCCAGAAATGTGTCCTTTCACATGGGGCAAGCTCATGTGAAAGGGCGTGCATCAGTGTTACGCCTGCTGTGAGGCAGGCGCAAGATTTTGACGCAACAGCATCCTAAAAGTGACGCAGTGAAATCTCATAGATTTCACTGCGTCACTATTATGAGGCTTTTTGCGGGGGAACGCCCCCTCTGCATACATTATACCTGACGCAGGTATAATGTGGCACAGGGGTTTAAAAAGTGACGCATCTACCTAGATGCGTCACTTTTTAAATATGGCGCAACAAGGCGTATTTTGTACGCCGCTGGTGCGTCACAAAAACAAGGCCTCATAAATAAGGGTCTTGGAGCGTACATGTAGTGTCACACGCCTGTTGGTGTTTTCAACAAAAATCCATGCCCAAATGTATATTATGGTGAAAGTTGGGACGGAAAGAACTCAGGCTTAACCCTCACAGAGTTTTACATGGTTTTGAATGTCATGTCCACTCCCATTGCTGTTTCCAGTCACTAATGTTCTCAAACATGTATGAAGGTCCGTAATGGGCACAGCTTCCCAAGAACACAAACGCTTTGCTGTTTGCTAATATCTACAGATATATTTACCACACCTCTGCATGTAAACTGGAGGCTTGGGTCCAGATCGACAGAGGCTTTGTATTACCTTTTTACCACAGACCTGACTCAAAATCCTTTTAGGTATTTTCAAAGTATCACAAATGGCTGATTGTGTTGCTTTGTATAAGAAAATAATGCCATAGAGCAAGATGAGTTTCAGAAATGTGGTTGAGCGGTGTAAGGGGCACAAGCTCTTCAAAACACAAATGTTGTTGTTTATTAATATTTCCAGATCCATATACCATGCCTCTATCAAGCTAGGCCGAAGTGTGGAGTTTACATACAGAGATTTTGCATCAGGTTTACATTACTCTTTTAATGCAGATTGGACACAAAATCCTGTGTGATATTTACAGAGCAACACAAATTGCAATTTGAGTTGCTTTGTATAAGAAAATAATGCAACAGAGCACAAAGTGCGACCTTGTGTTTTTTTGCATCAGGAGTGGTTCATCTGGTTTCGTGTGAACCCACCATGGATTTTAGATCGAACTCATATCTACAAAGACTCCCTGAGGCCGGTGTGATGAGGAGAAATATCTTCATTGCTCCTCGTTATTTCATCTCTGCTTGTGTGCTGCCATTCTGTGCACACATAGAAAGAGGATACAGCCTCGAAGGATAGATTTTGTGTAAAAAGGTTCCCCGTCTTGAAAAAACGACACTGACTACAACGCAAGCACCCTTGAACCATGAAACAAGGAAGCCTGTGTAGGCACTAGGCACATCAAGATAAGTGCACACTTGTCTCACACTTCTGTAAGTTGTGTGCTTCTCACCACATACAACTCACGTTAGGACTTGCTGGCAAGCCATCATGGCAGCCCTGAACCCGGAGAACACTTCGTTAAACATAAGACTCATAAACTTTATTCTGCATGCATACCGTAACTTCAATCAGAAGAGGCCCAGCTAAAGTCTCCCTTCCACCTGCCAACTCTTAGGGAGGCTAAAATAAAATGAGCTCTAGGCTCAGGAATGTCAGTTACTTCCTAAAAGCAGGATATCATCAATGCCGAGTATAATACAAAAGGGTGGAAGAGACAACTTTTTTCCTTGTACATCATGCTTCAATCTATTCTATTCTATCTAAAAAGGCTTAAGAGAATACAGGGGCATATTATCAAGGGGGTTTATCTCCGTTTTTTTGGCTTTAAAAGCCGAGAAAGCGGAGATAAAATTATCTCCCTCTTACCTAGCTGTCGCTAACACCAGTTAGCGACAGCTAGTAGGCGATAGCGACCATCTTGGGCCCTGCTTTGCATGTCAGTGATATTTATCACTAATGACATGCAAAGTGGGCGTGCCAAGATGTTATCGACTGGAAACAGTCGCTAACATCGCTATCTCCTATTACCAACTTTTGGAGATATTCGCGCTAAGCGGGAGTATCTCCAAAAGCTAACACATGCCCTGAGCAGTTCTTAGCCATGTTATCCAATGGGAGGTGGATAACATGGCTAAGAGCATTAGCTCGGTAATGCATGAATATCGCTGACTTTTCAGCGATATTCATGCTTTGCGGCGATTTTTACCGCATTTGCGTTAAACCTTGGTAATACCAAGGTTTATTTGCGGTAAAAATCGCCGCAGTGGTACATTTTTATCTCTAACCAAGCAATAGCGATAATTATCGCTATTGCTTGGTAATATGCCCCACAATTCCTGTTTTATAACGACTGCTAAATGACCATGCTTTTATTCTTTACTGATTTTTATCTTATTTATGGATACACAAGGTGAATTTTTATCTAAATAAAGATAATTGATTTGATTTGACATACAACTCACGCCTCCTGATTGTTGCAGTGGTGAATGTGCATTGAGTTAAACATTGTAGTTCATATTTGACCGTTCTAATGTCCAATCAAAGACTTTCCGGAGTCCTACAGCATTTTTAGGACTTATCTTTATTTGTGTTTGATTTAGTTGGCAAGGTGGGAATAATGTCAGCTCAAGCATCTTATCTCTATTCCCACATAACGTTTTTGTTTGTTTTGTATTTGTACAAGATATTAAGGAGTAGTGTAGTCTTTTCTTGTATCGCTTAATTATTTGATCAGAAATGATAAAAGACACAAACAAGCGATTGCTTTCTTTGTGTTCGAGCCCTTTTGAAGTAAAAAGACCACTGTGGTATATTTTGTTTGGGGGGACTGAGATCCTCTGGCTGCACCCCACCCCTCAGAACAGAGAGGCAGATTTAAAAGCCCCTTGCGCTACTTTTGCTCACTTATAACCTGGGAAAAGGGATGCACAAGTGGCGCAAGAGGCTTGTAAATCTGCCCCTGAGGGTTCTCGCCATTAGAGGGATCCTGTGGAATGTTGCCGCCCGGAAGGTTTGATGTCGAGCTCCCTGCGTGGAGACGGCGGGCACCGCTGGCTTCCCTTCGAGGCTAGAGCTATCTACAAGACCGCTTGTATCACCCACAAAGCCTTGCACTCCTCCTCTCCCCGCTACCTGGCGAATAAACTGAAACTCTCTGGAGGCTCTAGACCGCAATGCGGAGAATCTACTGCTTGAACCTCCCACTTTCAAGAAGAAAAGAACAATGGCCCAATCCTTTTCAGTGAGAATCTGGAACTCCTTTCTGCCTCAGCTCCGGACCACCGCCTCCTCCCAGGCCTTCAAAAGGGACCTCAAAGTTCTCCTCCTCCAGAGACACCTCCAAAAGTAATTCACGTCCTCTTGCTATTTGGAGTAAGACTTCCCACTACTGATAATTTCTACTTTCCATGACCATGGAAGTGCCTTCCCAGTGTTTTCCTGTGGTGGGAGTGTCTTCCTTTTTGCAGTATTTTCCATGTACTTGTGTTTGGTGCCCTTTTGTAACATGCACACACCACTTTGCCCTTGTAACACGCGGTTGCTACCTCTCACATGTTTTTACCTTTGATACTTGCACAAGTGCCACCTTCGCCTACGTAACGCTTGTTCCTGTGCCTGAGTGTCTAGCACTTATTACAGTATTATACCTCAAATTATACTTTGTTTTCTCTTATAACTGCACACTTGTCACTTTTCCTCTTGTGCACTTTTGACTACCTCATGTATTTTGTTTGCTCACAATTGTCACTATTACCTTTACTACCTCATGTATTTTTGATTGCTCACAATTTTTACTACCTCATGTATTTTGTTTGCTCACAATTGTCACTATTACCTTTACTACCTCATGTATTTTTGATTGCTCACAATTTTTACTACCTCATGTATTTTGTTTGCTCACAATTGTCACTATTACCTTATGTAACGTAACTTATGCTTTTGTAATCTGTTCTTTTGTAATGTTTCTCACTATGTTTCATTTCTGTTCCTAATGTGAAGCGCTCTGACGCCTTCGGGTAAAGTCTGCGCTATATAAAAATACATAAATAAATAAATAAATAAATAAATGAGGTCATCTTCTGTATATAATTACATGCCCTGGTGAACCACGCTTGAATTTTACCCCGGTGACTAAGGACAGGCACAGGAGCGATATTGTGAAGGAGGAAGTTGACCTCAACACGGGAGGAATTTTGATGTCTGGAGTGTGGGAGCTTCGGTACTGTGAGCTATTATGGAGGAGCACCTGCTGCTTGTGGTACTGCATGAGGCGGACGTACTGTGAATAGCGACATACTCACTGCGGTGGAAGGCTGGCAGCGAGCGTGTGGTACCTGAGGCTTTTGGGAAGTGCATTGTACCATTCCGCTGGCTGTCTGTGAGCTGAGGGGCCGTGGTTTTACATCACACTGCCTCTTGTTTGGTGAGACTGAACGTGTACTTCGTAGATCTGTAGAGAACAAAGGGACACAGATGAAAACACATTTCTAAATTGCTTCTCAGAAAGAAAAGTCCCTCTCTTACGCAAAACATGCAGAAGGTTACTCCTCCACCATTCTTTTTGGGCACACCAGGGGAGCCTCCTCTAAAATGGAACAAGTGGAAAAAAGTGTTTCAAAACCATGCTGTGGTATGTGGTCCTAATCTAGGGTGGAAAGGAAAGTAGCTTTGTTGTTACACTTCTTAGGAGCTGAAGGGCAAAAGATCCTAGAACATCTAGCTGATTTGAATGCCAATGACGCCAGAGGTTTAACGAATATGAAATAAGCTTAAAAAAACTAGACAAACATTTCTTGCGTAAGAGAAGCATCATCATGGAACGGTACCACTTTGGGAAAAGAGGACAAAAGAGGGAGAGACAGTGGAAGAATTTGTGTCTGAGTTTTTTTTTTTATTTTCCAAAACCTTTATTGTCAGATTCAGAATAATCAAAATACACTTGTGCATCAGATCAAAGCTATTTACGGAATACAATAGAAATAGTGAAATCTCAATCAAGCAGAAGCATTATTCTGTACAACACGACTATAGCACCATGAGCAACACATTCAAAAGGAGGAGTTGACAGCATTGTAGGGATAGGAACAGGCACGGACGGACAGAGAGATGGGGACAGGGAGGAAGACGATTACTGACCAGCACCGGGGATCGCCACGGGCGGAGTGCCAGCTGGGAGGGCAGGAGAGGCAGTTCGCTCAGATGTGGTCGGGAATGTATGTGTGTCACTAGGGGGTTCCATATATCAGGTGGGCGGGGCCACGCAGGCAGAAGGTCCCAGAATTCAGGTAACACGGTCTGGCATCCCGAAGCATCTTCAAGCCAGTGAGTGAACTTAGGCGCCAGTCTGCGACCCCAACCATGGCCACCATGCGCCGAGCAAGAACGAGCAGCATTGCAATCAGGTGGCGAGAAGCATCAGGGCAACATTTAACAAAGCCAAGCAGGCACAACAGAGGATCGGGCTGAACCTGTGCGGAGGTAATCTCAGAGATGGCAGCACAAACCGCCAGCCAGAAATCTGATACCTTAGGGCACACCCACACTATATGAGTGAAATCTGCAACAGAGCAACGTATTCATATATCGTTAGGAATGAATCCCAGTTTATGTAGCTGAACAGGAGTTCGATATTGCCTGTGGAGATATTTGAAATGTATGAGACTAAGATGGAACTTGGGAGATGGTTTCCTCATCTGGTTACATCAAAAGAGCCAGTCAGCTTGAGCAATGTCCATGCCTAAATCTTCGCCCCATGCCATGGGTGCGGTGTCCGAGGAGATGGAGGTGGCCAATAGTGTTAAGGCTGTATAGTTTAGTTACCAAATTGCGGGGAGTGGAAGATGTATATATAAAGTCAAGAGCAGGCATGGAGGGTGGAGGTTGGGGGGACCGTTGGATGCAGCTCCTTGCAGATAGCCCGCAGCTGATAAAAGAGCAGTGTGTCCATCGGACCAGAAGCAGGAAGAGAATAAACTTGTTTCCGGGGTACAGATCCACCAAGGTTGTCAGTCCCAAGTGAGCAGCATGTTTATCTATGCCAGTTGGTTGGAGAAGAGGGAAAACAGGATGACGTACAGCCGGCATGGTATTAACTGATAACGTCGGGACATTGGAAAGACGGCACAGTCCCAACCAGGCCCAGCGCAGGGTCTCAACACTGTCCACCTCAGCACATGGGCGACTGTCCGGGGCAAACAAGGCGGTGGTCAGCGGCCAAGAAGTTGCAATGTTGGCTTTAACCACAACATGCGGCTTATAAGGAGTGGGGTGAATCCAGAAATGTAAAAAACTGTCCAGGATACTTAAGGCATGAAGTTTAAAATTGTGAGCCCTCATACCCCCAACCGACATAAGGAGAGTGAGGATGTCATATGCTATCCAGGGCTGTTTGCCAGCCCAGACCAGAAAAAAGATCAGAGAATGAAGTTTATGAAAGAAATGGGCAGTGAGAGGAATCAGTAATTCAAGACGAGATAGAGGAATTTCGGGAGGACCACCATCTTGGCGATGGCTATGCTACCCGCCAGGGACAGAGGGAGTCGGTTCCAGTGGGGTATTCTAGACTCGAGCCAGTCCACCGCACGCCCAAAGTTGGTCCTCCAGAGGTCATCCAAGTCTCTGCTCAGCCAAATACCTAGGTAACGGGTGGGGCCAGAGGCCCATACAAAGGGAAAATCCGGTGTGAAAGGCTTGGTGGCATCAGTAAGAGGGAACAACACTGACTTGCTCCAGTTCACCTGTATGCCGGACAATCCACCAAATCGTATTATCTCACGCACAAGGGGGCTGAGGTTGTCTTGGGGTGGGATATTACAACGTAATATCATCGGCATACATGGAGACCAAGAGTGCGCTAGCCGAGAAGCCGATACCCCTCTGAGTATGGTGTTGCCGGAGCCTGGCTGCGAGAGGTTCCATCGAAATGGCGAAGAGCATAGGGGAGAGCGGGCACCCTTGTTGAGTGCCAGATTCAATCGGAATGGGATCCGATACCTGACCTAGATTGCAGTATTGTGAGTGATTTTCAAGTTCATCAAGCTTGTTTTCCAGTAGTTGCTAAATCTTCTTGCTTCTGTAGTACGATCATCTGATCCTCGAGCTACCATATCTTGTCCTCTGCCTCCTGCATCCTAGCCAGAATGATGGCAACTGCTACCTCAATTTTCATCTGGCAATGGATGCAGAGATGCGTTCACAGTTTCTTGCGATGCTCTTAGAGCTCTTATTTCTTATAGTATAAGTTTTAGCATAGTTTTTAGATCCCATTGCACAATCTGATCATTGTCCAGTACCTGATTTGAAGGATAGATCTTAGAGGTATTTTCCCTGATTGCGTGAGGTTGCTCTTGTGTAGTCTCCAGCCTCATTGCATCTATTATAAGGGGCTGGGATGGCAACTGCAACAGCGTAGGAATATCCTTTGAGAGAAGGACGACTGCATATTGGTTTCTTCTATCTGAACAGCATGTACTACAGAGGAAGCAGCGAACGCCAAATTTGAAGATTGCCCATTGATGGACAGTCCCAACAACCTAGCTACTGTCGGTTTAAGTTTAGTAAAAAGAGAGTATTCTTTCTTTCACCTTTTCTAGAGTTGAGGACATGGAATCTTCAATTCGTGTCTCAGATGAAGAGATCTCTTTTTTTCCTCCTCAGTTTTAAGTGCTGTTTTTAATACTGCTTCCTTGTCTCCCCCAGGCCCCATGTTGGATAAATTGGACAGTTCATCTTGTGCCAGGTCCTGCGAGATATTAAAGATTAGCAACATGGTTTTCCCAGCCGCCTGCCCCTGATCCAACGAATCTTCCTCGGAGATTAAAGGGCTAGTTACTGCTACTGAACCACTGCACATTTTTTAACTGCACTGTGCTCTTGCAGCTGCCAATGCCATCTTCATTTGAGTAGTTTTCAAGCCAGAGGCTGTGCCTACATTCATCATAGGATTTGAAACCTTGAGATGTTTTCCCTTTATAGTAAATGGAGGAAGTCTTTTAATCCATCAGGCCAGTGCTAACAGTTTTTTAAATTGGATGGGGACCTGCCACCGACCCGGGTGCCCTTCTAATTATGACACCCTTAGGAGGCTACCACTGGTGTGAAACCAGGTTGTTCCTTCAAGCAGACCTGGAAATCCTTAACTGAAGCCCAAAACAATAGAAAAGAAAGCCACCTTCTAGGTGCTTAACGAAAGGACAGCAGTTAGGATAGAGGCCGGCCGGCGTACTTCCTCAAGCCAGCTGATCCTACCAGACGAATGAGGTGATACGAAGCAGGTGATCCTTCACAGGAGGCTGCATACTGGTGATATATGGTCAAGGTAGCCAGGAACTTAAGAGAGAAAAAAAATAGATTCACTCTGAATTTTTTCCTGAAGTCCAATCAGAAGAGACTGCCAATCAGCGTTGTATTTATAAAGTAGAGAGCGCGTGTTTAGACAATGTTCACTGGTGCTGTTATCTGTTTCTTTGGGGGTCTGGTGGTGGCTGTAGTAGCAGACTAGGATTGGGTGGAACTTGCTGTATTTCATAAAGTCTCAGTGAGATTCTGCAGCGTTCCGCCAATAGGCAGACAATGCACATCGAACTGCACTTTCATGCCCGTAGTGTGTTCTATGCTGACCATTATATATTATTCAGCCTGCACCTGCCTATTCTTCTCCTGTACTGCTTTTTGTTCAGTCCAACCCAATCCACCTCCTCTGATCACTAATTCATAATCCCAACTCTTCTATTCTATTACTTTCTGACTTTCTGAAGTAGGCCCACACAACCACAAATGATGGGTAAGAACTTATTTATTAGCCATTAGTCACAAGAGCTCCCAGGAACTGACAAACAGAAATCCTAGGACAGTATTCAAAGCTAAACATTCTGTATCCATAGGAATGGACACGACCAGAGAATGTTCTGATAGAACATAGACATAGAAGAAGGAGACTAGATTACTACACTTTCCCTGTGTGTTATTTATGTTACTATGTGTTTTGTTTTTTTGATAACCAAATCTTATTCTCACTTTGCCATGACAAATAAACAATCGTACATCATCTAGATTTGCACACTGAATTCCAAATCTAGATTGGCAGTAGAAGGATTTACCGTCACACAATCAAATCAGAATAAGTCCACCATCGACCCCATATCTTGGCATACTTACGGCAGCAGCCCCTTGCCTGGTAAATGGGCTTCAGTTTGGAACACCAGTCCATTGCCAAGTGCAAGTCCTCAATCTTGGGAGGGTTTGTGGTATTCTAGTATCACGCTATGTCAAGTTTAGAGAGCAACATACCCATGCACACCAACATGAGCTTTCACCAGGTTTCTCCGAAGTTCGCCAAGATTCCCAGTGGCAGTAGTTTATGGGAAAGTTTGATTGGCCTCTCTAATACTTCGGTCAGCACCCTGCCATGTTGTTGTGTGGCATTTTAGGCTCTGAGTGAATTTTCCCGATTCATGCCCTTATATAAGTACAATTCACATTGCCCTTATATAGGCATAGAAATCACCCCTTATTTAGACATAGCCCATGCAGACCATATACAGGCATGACTACTTTCGCCCGTATCAAACGTCACAACGATTTCTTGGAAAATCGGCTTAAGCAGTTAGGGAACTTCCCCTTGCTCGAATATTGATTTGTTTAAGAACTCATGCACTTTGCAAAGAACAACTATTTCCTAGGGCTTCTTTCCTGATGTTATTATGCCCGACTTTACATCAAACTATGACATTCCTAGACACCTTCAAGGTATAAATATACCGTCACTTGCTCTAGCAAGACACAATGGTTCGGAGCAGGTCGACTATCTACTTGCCCGATGCAGCTCGCTACAGCAAGTGACCCTCCAGCTGACGCACTGATCAGGAAACTGTCTCTTCTCCTGCCGAGAATCCAACTCCAGTATTTCCAAGCTCCCCTTGCAGGGTGTTGGGAAATCGAGTCCTGAGACTGAGATACCAGACCTCCTTCATTCTAACTGAGGTTTGGATCTGATTAGAACCTAGAGAAATCTTGGATAGAATCTTGGCAAAGAAAACAAAACTTAGGCTACACAATACTTACTTCTTCCCGCGTACTAGACTTAGGTTAGGTACATTGGGGTAGGCATATTTTAGAAACACCAGTTGAGTATTTTTTGTCATTGTTATTTATGTATGTATTTTTATATGGCTTAGAAACCATACAATGCTCTTACAGTATTATTTTTAATATGTTCACGCTGTACACATTATACTTTGCATACTGCATAACGATTGTAGCAGTTAACTTTTCTTGCATGAGAAAGAAGACTGTTCAATAAACCCTTTTTATTGATAACGCCTGTCTCTCTATTTCTCTGTAACTCTGTAGAAATTAAGCATGCATGATTGACTGAGTGAAATACTTATCTATTGTTTCCGCGACTGTAGAGATATATATGTCATATTTTTGGGAAACAAAGTTGTCATGTTTATGCAGTTGTCAGAAACGAATCCCTTCTTGTGAATTCAAGAAAGTTTCTAGTGACCTTTGAGCTACTTGGCACTCACTATTAAGTTTAATATATTCAATAGAGACCTAGTCGACCTCAGTCCTATGTCTAATCTATAGGGTATATTATTCCAATGCGCAGAGCCTATTGGGAATATAGGAACTACACTACGATGGGACAACCAGTACGAGTCAATACTGGGACAAGACCACCCCATACCACATGGTAAACATCAGCGTTTGAGCCTTCACACAGGTTACACTGTGAGCTGGGTCCCCTACCTGACTTTCAGAGGCACATTGGGGTAAGGTTAATAGCAAGCAGATAATGGAGCTGGATGAGTCGCAGGCAGAAGGAGATGATAATTGTTCGGGGGGCATTCATGTATCTCTACAATGTGCATTATCAACTAGTCTACCCAAGCTTCCTATTTTTGTTTGAGGAGACAACATTTATCAGGGAAATTGATGATCAGTGATTTACATAGCTGTGAAATCCCTCTTTTACCTTGTGGGTCCTAAAGCAGTTTGGCCTTGAGTGGGTTATATTTGGGGTGGGGTACAGTGGTCAAAGCTGTAGGTACTTGTGGAACTCTGTAGGGGAAAGTGAGAATTGTGCTTGCAAATCTTGAAATGGTATGACTGATGTTCTCTTCCACACATCACCCAGGTACGGAATATCAATTCTGTCCCATTTCTCAAAACCTTCCAGGCAAGACACTTGTCAAGTCTTTGCCTCCTCCTTAGATGTGTTTGTTGGGTGATTTTCTTTTCCCAACCCAGTTGTTTCAACGCCATTGACAATGTGGAAATGAGCACCCCGGTAGGTTCTGGGAGGAAGCAGGGGAGAGGGCCCCTGTAGAGCAAATGACGTACATTGTACAGACCAAGCAAGGAAAGCTCGAGTTTATACGCTGGGTCTCCCCAGCACCCATTCATCCAGCCATTAATAACCAACAGTTGCGAGGCCCAGTAATGCAGGTGGAAGTCAAACACGCCCAGGCCCCATTAACGGTTGATTGCCAACATTTGTTTCAGGCAATGTGAGGGGGAGTGCCCCACCAAGAGCAAGGATCTAATTATTGACATCAAATCCTGGGACCATGCCACTGGGAGATAATATTGGCAGTTTGGAGGTACATAAAAAATCTCATCAAAACAGTCTTTTTGTATAGCGCTACTCCGCTAAAGACTGGGAGCCGGAGGTCCATTTCATTTTGGTCAGAAGTCGGGGGAGATTAAGGGACCAGGACATTTTGACAGGGATTAGGAGTGACTTGGCCCTGTTAGTGTGTAATCTCAAGACCTCCCTGTAAAGGGACAATGTTCTCATCACTCATGGAGCTGAGTCATATGCGTTCATCAAATAAAGGAGGATATCATCCTCGTAAGGCACTTTTCTGTCCTCCTCTCCCCCTCACTAACATTAGCCCTGTATCTGTGCAACAAATCTGACAAGCCTCGCTAGGGGCGCGAATATAAGGGTGAAGAGCAACGATGATTAGGGGCAGCCCTGCCGAGTTCCTTTGTGGATGGGAAGGGATCTGATAGATCCCCATTGGCTCCCACCTGTACAGATGGGGAACAGTATAAGAGTTTTACTTTTTATGTGAAGATCGGCATGAAACCAATGTGTGGCCATTCTTGTGCAACTCTTCAAAATCCGTGTGCCGGTCCAGCACCATAGACAGTCGTCTAATGCAATGCCTCATGCTGCACTGTCTCATTAAGTCGCGCTGATCAGGATTGATGAGGTCCATGATAGCACTTTGGAGTCTGCAGGCAAGCACCGTTTTGAACATTTTACAATTGTTATTAATAGGAGAAATTGGGCTACAAGAGGCACAGTGTTCTGGGGTACACAATGGTTTGTGTAAAATAACTATGGTGTCTAGATCCAATTCCTGAGGGATCCTGCTCTAGTCCTCTAACTCAAAATAGAGGTCTAATAACCGGGGCATGATGACATCTCAATAATTACAAAAAAATTCCAACGGGAAGCTATGTGGGGTGGAGGTCTTATCAGGATTCAGCTTGACCAGAGCTTCTCCTACCTCCTCCAGGATCAGTGTGGTGTCCAATTACGCTCGCTGGAGCAAGGAAAATAAATGGCAGGAGGATATCCGCCAATATTGAGGAAGCAGTTGGGACTGTAGTTGGGAAGCATACAAGGTCTGATAGTAATCTGCAAAAGCTCACCAAGACCTCGGCAATGGCCGCTGCCATGTGGTGCTTCTCACCCCCATTGCCCATGACTGCGCGCACTATCCTAGAGGGCATATCATGGGTGCCAGGCTAATGAAGTAATTTACTAGACATATCTTAAACCTTGTAGACCTGATGGAGGGAGGTGACCCAACATTAATGGGCCTTTACCAAAACAAGGTGTTGAAGAAAAGTCCTGGCTACCTCCAGCTGTCGAGAGTAGGTAGTGTGGGCTTGTTGTGCATCATTTCACAAGTTGTAGGGTTTGTATTTCTAGAGCAATTATTTGGCAACATTTTTCATGTTCCTGATTACGGATAAGAGATTTCGCCCACCCCCGTATTGTGGCTTTGCCCACAGCTCATAGTATGCCTGTGGAGGAGATAGAACCCTAGTTGGATTTTAAATTTGCTGTAATCTTCTCCCCAAGGCATTCAGAGTACTGGTTATCAGCTATAAACTAGGCATTAGCTGCCTAATAGGTCTTCGGGTTACTTATGGGTTGCCTATGTGACGATGGACTTGGAAATGATCAGATATACTGTGCAAAAAAATCTCCACCACAGTGGTAAGAAGGACATCTGCCACTGGAAGCAGCACCAGATCAATACGAGTGAGGGTTTTGTCAGTTGCAGACATATGTACAAACGTCCTCTCCCCTCCACCCATCACTGAGGCCTAATGATGTCATCCAGGATTCCAAAAAATTGGAGCCACTTATCCGGTGCACTGACGGAGGTGGAATCGTGCTCAGGATTCAGAACCGCAAGAACGTCACCCCTATGATGGTCACCTAGGGGAGAAGCCCCAGGAACAGTGCAGAGCAGTCATCCAAAGCTCCCTTGGGAGACTGTGGTGGGATATACACACTGAGGAGATTTTAGTGGGATCCTTCCAGGATCCCCTCCAGTCCAGATTAAGGCCCCACCTAGGGAGATGCATCACGTGGCAAAGCCCTGCGTCACATTATACCTGCGTCAGGTAGGCATTTCAAAGCAGGAAAGTCTCATAAAAGTCACTGCTTCACTTCTAGGATGCCACTGCGTCAAAACCTTAAGCCTGCTTGAAGCAGGCATATGGAGTGACATAGTGTAGTGGGAATAGGCCTCAAAATGCCTAGCTGGAGTTGCGTTGTCCTTGCGACACAACTTCAGCAATGCGTGACTTTCTCCCCAACAGATGTATCATAATTTCTGACGCATTGGTCAATCCTTGCGCCATGGTGCGCCGTATTGTTATTATGGCCCATCCATAGTGGCGCAAGGGTTTCTCAGGGTGGCACATGGAAAGTGACGCATCTCTACAGATGCGTCACTTTCTGGTAAGTCATCCCCCTATTTTGTAAATGCGGTGAGAGCAGGGGTCCGAGGGTGCATCAGAGTGGATTGAGTTCACAATGGTTGTTATGTCTTGAATCCAGAGCTATTTCCATACAGATAGCCGGTGTGTGAGTGGAGGTGGTTGAGGTTGGTTATAGGTTAAAGTTCCTGTAGATATCAGTGAGCTTTTGATGAAAGTAGTCCACTAGGGTGTTGCAAAGAGCTCGGGAGGGGCGAATCAATGTTTGGACGGAGGTCAGAGAGTCTGTAGGTGAGGTTTCTCCGATGGCAGTCTTTGAGTCAAGTCTGATCCAAAAGTTGAGGTGTTCCATGATTGGCATGGTGTTGTCTTCTGAGGGGGTGCATTGATTGGTGTTTTTGTGCAAGATGGCGATGCCTCAGCGGTGTTTGCCAGTGCGGTGTAGCAGCTTGTAGCCAGAGGGCATCGTAGTGACGATGTCGGATGCCTCTCAGGGGATGAGCCAGGTTTTAGTGATGAACATGACATTGGAGGCGAGCGTGGTTATGATATCCCAAACGTCCATGGTGTGCTTGCCCAGGGATCGAACATTGAGTAGCGTGCAGTGGAGCTTCAGGTCAGCAAGACAGGCATCAATGGAGAGCTGGTTTTGTACATAAAGCTGCAATTCTGGCATGTGAAGATGCCTTTTGTGGTTCTGTGTGTTATGATGCAGCAGTTGGTGTATCTCTTGGGGCTGAGGGACTGAAGTGCATTGTAGGTATATCAGAGAGAGAATCAGGGGTCCTGTCGCTGGGTGCAGTTCAGGCATGGATTGGCACAGACTGGTTTGCCTTTAGCGTGCTTGTGGAGCACCTGCTACCCGACCAATTTGCGGCCTCCATTAAGTAGTTCCTGGGGTGGGAGGGGCACTGAGATGCAGCGAATAGGGCAAGGAAAACACCATGCAAACCAGTGGTACAAGGGGCACACTAACTATGCAGGAACCACAAAGCTGACTTGCTAGGGGAAGCAGGGGACCCACAAACAATAAAGATAAAGGGCTGACTAGTGGGGAACAGGGAAGCGAAACTATACAAAAAGCAACTAACTTGTGGGGTGATGGGGGTACACAAACTAAACAAAATAAGGTAGACTCGGGGGCACTGACACACAGGGCAACATAACACAGATCAAGGCAGCAGGTAGAGAGCTGCAACAGCGATAAGAGGGGTAGCTGGCGCAGTTGAAACAGAGCAAGTGATCCTCTGCAGAGGAGGTTCAGCTGTGAAATCTGTGTGTACCGTTATCTGTGCTTTCATCGATAGGCAAAGCCATTTATGACTCCTCGGCAATCTTGGGTAGCACATCCATGAAGGAGCAGCCTCCTCCTTCAGATTTGCTGATGGACTTTCCAGACCTGCCTCAGGGAAAGGGCCCAGGCCTCCTGCTTTCTGAAGACTCAATCTGTGCCCACCATTTGTGATGGTAAGGGGAAAATATTGACCACTTCATTGCTATCACCATTGTTGATGATATTGGCCATCTGAATGTGGTCTCAGTAAGAGCCAAATATCCCTTTAAACCTGCTAAAGCACTTATCACAAGGTAAAGCTCTGGGACCATATCTGAATGGCTTTCTCCTTTCGGAAATGTTCCACATTTTGTAATAAAGCTGTGATTGCTGGAACACTAGCAGTGGAGCAATTGCCAAATCCTTTGGCAGAGGAAGAGATTTGGCCAGTGGCATGGAGTCCCAAGGGCTCTTGGGACCCTCAGGTGCACCAGAGGATAATGGAGTATAAAAGAGCTATACCAGCCTGGCTGAAGACACCAAACTGAGCATTGTCATTGGCGTGCATGAAGCTGCACTTCTCACGTGACCCTGATTTATGTTTGGGTACCAGAGGCAGATGTAATCTCATCTAGTGCCGCTCAACGTCTGGCAGAGCTAGCTCATCCAATCCTTGTTTTCACTTTGCATTCTACCGCTTGTAGTCTTGTTGTTATAATGTTGTGGAATGCATGGTATGCTATTGCAAGTATCACCATGACAGGATCAGCTAATCAGAATTACATGGGAAAATCTAAGCGCTCCGTTTAATGCTCTCTCGCACTATTCAAATAAAATTTACTCAATGATACCCACATTCGAGTTCTGTCATCTCTGCACCTGTCAGGAGGAACTGGTATGATCATGTTAGTGTCTGACTCAAATATGAATATTACCCGATGTAGGTAAATCTGATTTACCGACTCTAGAATACCGAATTTTACCGATTCGGTATTCTAGATTCGGTAAATCAGATGTAGGAAAAAAATCAGTAATTTTTACTGAATCGGTATGATTCGGTAATTACCGAATCGGTATCTACCGATTCGGTAATTGCCATTGATTCCTATGGGCCTCAATGTCAATTACCGAATCGGTAAATACTGATTCGGTAAAATTACCGAATTGTCAAGGGGGACAGGGTGTCACTTTGACACCCTGTTACACCCCTGATTCTGTATGTGTGCCACATGGCACAGGTGTACATGCACAGATGTGCATGTACACAGGAATTCGCTATTTACCATGAAATAGTATTTTATGGTAAATACCGAATTATTAAGGGCCTGTGGCACTGTATTCAGTGCCACCTACATCTAGATTTACCGATTCAGTAAATTTACCGATTCGGTATTTTACCGAATCAGTACATTTACCGAATCGGTAAATTGTGTGCCCCCTACATGTCAAAAACCAAATACCGGTCGGTAATGGCCGAAATCGACCGTTACCGACCGGTATTTGGTGACCTACATCGGGCCCTTAGATTGAGTTAAAATGCACCTTTCACAGTGCAGTGGCAGAACATACTGACTTTGGTAGTTCATGCACTGTGATTGCTTGCATAATGAGTTTTTGCATGCCTTCAATGCATGCAGCCCTGGCTGCTGTGCCCAGAGAACTTTTATTGCCAGACAGAAAAGAAAAGATTTATGGGGAACATTGATTCCTATTCGAGGAGCAAATTACAACCTCTTCTACAGAATTCATTCTTCTACACCCCATTTAAACAATCACAAACTCGAAAAAAATATATGTTTTAAGGGCATATTAACTAACCCTGGGTAAAGCACTACGCTACGCTCGCGGAGTTTGTGAAGTTTGCGCAACTTCGCACTACACAAGCTGCACGTAGCACAGTGCGAACACGCGTAGTGCAGCGTAGCGTAGTGCCGCGGTCATTTTTTGCTTGTTCGCAGTCCTCAATGTCATGTTCGCACCCGCGAGCAAGCAAAATGACATCCCGGTGAGATTCTCAATGCGGGGAGGTCAAGTTTCTCATTGTGAGTGGTTGCGCATGCTCGCAACCGCTCTCAATGAGAAACTACCAGTTCGCGTTGAGAAAGCTGCTGCTCGAGTAATAATCTACTCGGGCAGCAGAAAACTACAGCTCGCACTGTGCAAGATGCCGTTTTCAAGGATTGCACAGTGCCGGATGCTTGTCCGCACTGTGCAATCATTGAAAACGCATCTTGCACAGTGCGAACATGCTACTACGCAGCTCGCGTAGTGCTACGTGAAGTTTGCGAAGTGCGAAGTGCACTTCGCGTAGCTTCACGTAGCGCTACTTCGGGAACTACGCCCACCCCTAAACAGGGCCATGATATAAAATTATCGCTGCTTTTGCGTCTGTTTTCAGCCAAAAATTGGTGATAATTTTATCGCCTTATCAGCAAAGACACAATATCACGTGTTATGCTGATTTTGCTCCCGTTTCCATCACACCGTACTTTGCATCGCTAATGAGATGCAAAGTAGGCGTGTCTGTGGAAACAACATGGGTAAATATCGCAAAGGCAGCTTCGCGATATTTACAACGCGGGGAAGTGATTATTTTAATGGTGCTAAGTATGCCTTAACGCAGGAATTCAACATCTGTTAAATTCCTGACTAAGGCATACCTAACATGGGAAGTGGATTCATGTGATACGACCACAGGGTCGTATTATCAAGCATATCGCCGTTTTACATGGAACATTGCTGAAAAACCAGCGATGTTCCATGGAAAAAGGCAATAACGCAGGAATATTCATCGCCATGGCGCTAAACGTTGTTAATACTACGCTAGCCTGGCGAAATATTCCAGCGATAGAAAATAATTCGGTATACAAGGTCAGCGATAGTTATCGCTGCCTGTTGCAAATATGACCCTTAGTTTTCAATTTTTGCAATGAAATCTTTGTACATGAAGGCCCTGGCCCTTTGCCTGGTCTAGCAGCAGAAACCACGTACTCTGCACTTTGGAAGAAGTGTTGTGTGTATGCACACAGAATGTGCGGGATTCGTAAACCTGGTGTTGACACCGCTCACTTGCCTCCACAGAGTACACCCTTTCTGAGTGCTTCTGGCCTTGTGCATTACCCTATGCTTTTCTTTCAATTTTATCTCTACAAAGTAAGCACAATTATTTTAACCACTTATCCTTATCAGTTTTCAATGCAGCTGCCAAGGTGAAAAAACCTGCAAATTGAGGCACTAATCTGAGTTCTTTGGACTTTCCCTGTTTTTTATCTGTAAATGGTATCAGAGTTTAAATAGTGTATTGTGACTTTGCTGTGGTATATTTTATTACAAATCGATAAGAAATACAAAAATCAGTTGCCTAAAAATTTGATTGAAACATACACTGGATTTTGACAGATCAGTAGTTGGATTATTTACAGGGGGAAGCAAGTGGCCCCTTAAATGAGACCATTGATGCCCCTGAGGACCAACCAGGGGCAAACATGACCTTTGTCTTCTTGAGGGATACAGCAAGGAACCAACACACCCTCTTTGACATTAGGGCTGGGCGGAATGTGTCATTACACCCGCAGAATTGGTGGAATTTGATGACTCCACAATAGCCGTGTAATGTGGAGTTCTGGCCCAATCAGCGCGTGGCCGAAGTGCTTCCCTACGGGTTCCAGAAATGTGAAAGATTTTTGCAAAGCGGGTGGTCACAAGCTGTCACGGTCAGAGGGCTGCTTCTGCAGTAGAGTTGCTGCTACTCGAGTAGATTTGCTGCTTCTCCAGTAGATTTGCTGCCACTGGAGTAGATTTTCTACCCGAGCGGTAGCAAAATCAAATTGAATGGCCACATGCTCTTGTGCACTTCATGCTGCCATTCACGCAGATTTTTTACCTGATGCTCGAGCCAATGGGACTAAATTGCAGCGTGACATGCAAATTTACACCCATTTGTGGAGTTCCGCAGAATTTTGAAAAGTTTTAATGTAACTCAACAGAGTTCCACGGAGTAAAACTTTGCAAGTTCAGCCCACTCCTGTTTGTCATAAAAAAAGAAGGCAGGGTAGGAATGAGTATGGGTGAAATATGCGGTACAATCGGAAACTGATGCGCCATTTGTGAATTTTGTTAAATATGTAGTATACTAATATGGTGGTATTTCCTTTAGCATTAATTTTTTCCCAATTATTTTGGGATGGGAATGACTGACTCGAGCAGAAGATATCTCACTGAGGAAAGTTTCTCCTTGCACGACTTTCAGACAACAAGTATGCCCTCATGTGTATCTTTCATGGGAGGTGGTGGCCAATGAAATTTTACACCAAGCTTTCATATATTCTGTGCAAACCTTTGCAAACTTCGTAGACACTTGCACAGGATCTTATAACGTACAATGCTCAAGTTCGAGCTTCTAAAGCTATACGTGCAGTAAAATGCAACATTCCACAACTCGTTAGTCTATTAAAATGACCCACTTCTTAGAGCACACTACTCACCAATATCCGCATTGTACATCAAATACTGAATACTTTTCACCTGTTAAATTCTGGAATATATGACCTGCCACTATTTAATGAAAGGTGAGATATTTTACTCACCCAGTGATTACTGGGAATGTTAAATAACAGTCAACTTGTAATTGCTATCCCTGTGCAAAGAAACAGGATATATCATAACTGAGTGATCTCTTGGTGGAAGGTACATCAATCAAGTAACTAACATGTGAAAAAAGAATATTGGGAGGGACTGATATCCATTTGCCAGGCCTCATGTTCTCAAAAAATATGTGTTGATCTGAGGCCAGAGGGTGTCCTTAGTTTTATTATTTTCCAAGACTCATCACTACAGAAGAGCCTCACACAGCAGAAGGGTCACCTACACACAAGCATTGGCAAAGGGAGATATTCAATAATCTGCACTATACACTTTGACTGATCCATTTCACTAGCCTATTTCTGCCAGCCAGGGGCCCCCCTCTTTTGGTCCGGTCTTATAGAAATGCAGCAGTTGGGACTCAACTTGCTCAACCTCAGGATCACCTTGGCAAGTATCATACATTGGAACACTTTCTGAGATATGTATACCACTGATGTGCTGCTTGGACCTGAAGTTATTGATTGTGAGTTGGAGATTTCCAAACCAAACCCCAGATCACAGGGTAACATTAGTTCAAGTTCTAAATACTAATGCAGTTACAGCATCTTTGAATCTATGTGCGAAAGTAACTGTTTCGGTCCTTTCTCAGTTATGACCTTGTAAACTTAGCTAGCAACAACTATATCTGTTAACCCAGTTTTATGTGTTCCACAAGCATTTCACTGACAGGACTTTCCATCTTTACTGGTTCCAGTTGGTTGTCAAAGTCTATCTGGACCCAAAGCATTAGCCTTCCTTGAGTCAGTCTTTGCTTCTCGACTGTGTTACCAGTGGAGACTCAAATGTACAAAGAAGCCTTGGCAAATTATAAAGAAAAGAGTTCACATGTATGTGAGACATGATTGGAAAACAAATACACCAACCAAGGAAATGGCCCAGTGACCAACAGCTGCTTCAAAACCTTGAAAATAGTCCTCAAAGTTATGATACAAGTGGCCTTATGCACTAAGCATTTTTTAGGTCCTTAATGCCCCAATATTCTTTTTGTTATATGCAAACATGAAACTGCGAATTTACAGCATCACAATTTAGGCTTGCAATATGGTCCTTGAATGGGCTGTGTTCGGGTGCTCTATCAGTCTTCTTTCTTTGTTATTTGTATGTTTTTGGGACTGATGTGTAGAAATACATTGTTCAATACTTATTAAAAAATCCATGGCTTGTGGAGGTGGGCACTTTTGTTATGGGTTGTCTGTTAGTGTGAAGGTAGCTAGGTATCTTATAACAATGATTTAGATATTAAATGCAATTAGTTTACTCCTTTGTTATTTATTAAGATTCTAACTTTGCTTTGTAGCATTTCATTCATTCTACTGGATCGTTTAAACCCTCTTGGGTGATTGGTGCACTTTACTAATCGACATAACATAACATATTTAGGTTTAATGTGGGTTACTGAGTGCTCAAATGTTAGCTGTTGGTTGATGTGTTCTATTTTTTAGGGCTTTCATGAACTTGAGGGTAAGTTAGGTTCTTCCGAGGGTGGCTGGGAAAGCATACCTCCATTCATCTACTGTGTTGTTGCTTTTGACTTCTTGAGCCATGGTGCTTTCATAGACATTACACCATGACATTTGGAAGTTGGGTTGACATCTGTGTCTGGAGTGGTGCAGGCTGCCAACCAAAGATTCTGTAAATTAGTGAAATAAGGGATTTAGTTGGTGATCTATCAGTGGACTTCATATAAGAAAGGTGTAGTTAATAGCGACCTTTGTTTAGAGGCACATAAGGCTTGTGTGATTAATTTCTTTAATACAAAGGCAAACTCACTGAGGCATATGCTACACTTGATGCATATTGCTGGAGATGTCTCTAAGTGCTATGATTAATAGGGTGGTAACCACCTTGAATGGCTGTGTAGGTACAGTTTTAGTATTGTTTGTACCACAGCTTGTTCAAAGTCTATTAATAGTTTGTAATATTGTATGTGGGGAGTAGTTGTTTGTTTTAATTTTCATGTAGTTTAGTAGTTTGTAATATGTGCCACTTTGTTTATTAGGCAGCAAGGTGTATATGAGGGGTATATTAGTGACTCGATATCTACCATGCATGATATAGATCTGAGTGAATGGTTTAGGACATATTTTGGGCATAACATTCAAAACGTTGAATGTTATGCCCAACATCTATTTTTTGATACTGCTTTAGGCTTAATAGGTTATTTGCTGAAGCAAAAATAATAATGCATTTGTCATTATTTAGGTTCTCATGTGGATTAAGGGTTTATCATTATGAGTTGCTGTTAAGTGTTCAGGAATTTGGATGTCATCATGTTTTTCAGGACAGCAGGAGTGTCACTTTTGCCTTTTTTTTAGTTATTATGCATTTTAAAATTGATATATCTGGTAGCTCTCCTGTGATTTGTAGAGATACTTTATGGATATATTTTTGAGCATATTTTTTAGAATTCTAATTGTGGGCTCTTGGCAACTAGTGTTTGCCTGTTTTAAATCTTAAAACACTAACCTTACTTCAATTTGGGTGACATTTAGGGGTGGTTGTGTTCTCTTGTGCTAATACCATCCTTTTTTGTAGAAGCCCTCCCATAAAATGAATTGGCATAGTATTCTGTACATATCCAATTACCATTTTTGGTGCTTGTGCTATCTTGGCTATATGGGAGCCCAATTGTTTTTGGTGTGGTAGGTGTTAAACTATTCTGCTCCTTTTATATAGTATATTAATTAAGTTCCTATTGTTCTTGAATATTTACTTTATTGTTGTTTTAACTGGTTAATGTTCTTTTAGTTGCATTGTTTTGCATCATTTATTACCTTTTATGGCGGATGATAATTAGTGTATATGGTGAAGGCTGATTTATATTTTTGTGTTCTTGTGCTATTTTGGATGCATTTTTTGTTTAATTTTATTTAATAATGTTTATGCTTCATATTACATTAATTGTTGAAAGCATTTTTGTTTTTTAATTATTTGGGCGTTTGAAATGTATTTTATTGTTTAATTTAAATAATGAAGTTAGATGATTTATTGATTTTTGTAGAATTTAATTGTAAGTGTTGTGTTAATAGAATAGCGTTACTGTATTATTTTGTAATTGTTTGTGCTATCAGTGTAGACGATATTGTGGTTATCGATATTTGAGATGTTTTAAATATTTATTTATAGGTAAGAATATTTTTGTTTAGGATATTTGTGCTTTCGATATTAGTAGAAATTGATATTTTTAGCTGCCTTATTTTAGTCATTAATATATGTGTTGTTGGTAATAAAGCGTAGGATAGCAAGAGTTTTGTAAATAATATATTTTGGGGGATTTTTTGTGAATCAATATTGTTTTCATCGATATCATTGATCCTACATTCGTCACCTACATAAATGTAAGTTTCTAAGTAGTTCCTTATCACATTCTGCAAGGTGCCTTAGTTCTGACAATGTGACATAATGTAAAAATGTTCCATTGGAAATGTGCATTTATGTATTGATAGATTAGACTGCCCTTGAAAGTATGTTCACGTTCTTCCTAAACTTTATCTGACCTATGCTACTGACAAAAGTGTGCTTGCGTCACTAACATTACTTAAAGTTACAGAGATTAGAAGTGTTGAAAATGGTCGCTTATCTGGGTCTTTGATAAGATTTGTATCTCATATCTCACTCAAACCTTCTTATCAGGCTGTGAAGGTTGTGTGAGGGGCACCCACAGTAGTATATTAGGGACCCTCTTGACTTTGCCCGTCACAGCTGAAAACCTGAGTCTTAGATTCATTCTGATACTTTGGACAGAAGTGAGAACCATGAAGTGGCTGCTGCTCCTGGGGCTGGTGGCCCTCTCTGAGTGTGTAGTCAGGTGAGTAGTTACCAAAAAGCTTATTTTAGCAGAGGGTTCTGAAGGAGAAAGATTGAGGTATTCAGTCCTAAAGCACAGACTGACAACTGTGTCACAAAGACTGAAGGACTGACATTAAAGCCGCTTTCAGAAGTTGTTCAACTAAGGGCACATTAAAAGGGAGTTTGGCCATGGCTGTGCTGTGACATTTCTGTATTGCTGTTCAGATTTCCATGAAATATGTAGGATGAGAACATTTATGGTGTATACATGAGATACTTTCTGCATGGCAATTCATGACATTTCTTTTGCAGCTATCTGAAGTCACTTGAAAACCTTGATGGAAAATAACCCTGTTATCAAGAGAGATCCTTACACCTATATAGGCCCATCACTCCTTAAAGGGAATCCTTGAGTGCGTGTGATGCTCCCCCCCTCTCTGTCTTCTACTTATTGTGTTTTCCTTTCCCTCAGGATCTCTCTGACGAAAGGGAAATCCCTCCGGGATCATCTGAGGGAAGAGGGCAAGCTGAGGGATTACTTGAAAACATACGAAGAAGTGGCCAGTAAATTCTCACAGACCGAGGACGCTGTAGTCACCTATGAGTCAATGTGGAATTACTTGGATGTGAGTAAAATCGACTATTTCAGCCATAAAAACCCTTCCTTATAAGGGCTGTCTGGAACCTGCCATGATTGCATGCATGCACCTTTTTCTTGTGGACCCTATGAGCTGTAGTGTCTGTCCATAGACAATGAAAGGCCCAGAGGTGTCTCAGAACTTTGGGGAAGAGATGAGTGTAGAGGTGATTTACTTGTATGTCCATTGTACCCTTGTGTTTATAGGAGGCAGTAAAGATGATCAGACGGAGCAGATGGGTATGTAGTGGTGGGGGTGGGCCTGTGTGGGATAGGGTGAGTGTGTGGTGAGTGTGTGGTGTGGTGGTGTGTGTGTGTGTGTGTTTGTGGTGGGTTGTCAATGAAGGTGCAGGCTACACTCATAATACATCTGCATGAAAAGTGACATTAATTCCATGTGTGGCTGTTCAGTGATCATTTAGAACACTTTTGGATCATAACACTCTGTACTTCCATGAATGTAGGGTATCTGTCTGGTGTTCTTGCAGAAAGAAGAGCAAAGAGGCTAAAAGGTGTTTTGGCAGACTATATGATGCAAACCAAAGTCTGCTTGGAATTTGGGTGCAGTCAAAGTCAGTATAGACCCACAGGAATGGGGAGAGCAAAAGGCAGCATGTCCCCCCTAATGTAGAGGTGATAATATAAAACAGTGTAGCATGCCTTGTAGCCTGAAGCTGGGGTGGTATGAAACAACTTGATCGGATAGTAGTGGGTTGCTGCCACAATGAGCCACTGGCACAGCTCTCTGATGAAGAACAGCGTTTGAGATCCCTGGATCTGAGAACATGCTCCAGGGTGTTCCACAAGCTGTGTGTGCACAGCACTGCTCATGTGTTCCACCAGGTGTGCGCACAGCACTGCTCATATGTTCCACCAGGTGTGGGCGAAAATGAAGGCACACAGCACTGCTCTTTTGTTCAAACAAGTTTGCTTGCACATCACTCCTCATATGTTCAAGCAGGTGTGTGCACACAGCGCTGCTCATGTGTTCCAACAGGTGTTGGCGCAGGTGAGGGATGCAGAGCACTGCTCATGTGTTCGACCAGGTGTGGGCGCACAGCACTTTCATGTGTTCTACCAGGTGTATGCACACAGCACTGCTCATGTGCTCCACCAGGTATGGGCACACAACACTGCTCATGTGTTCCAGCAGGAGTGGGAGCATGTGAGGGTGCACAGCACTACTCATGTGTTCCACCAGGTGTGGGTTTAAAGCTCTGCTCATATGTTCCACCATGTGTGGGCACATGGCACAACTCATGTGTTCCACTAGGTGTGGGCACACAGCACTGTTCACGTGTTCAACCAGGAGTGCAAAGCACTGCTCATGTGTTCCACCAGGTGTGGTCAGACAGCAATACTCATGTGTTCTATAAGGTGAGGGAACATAGCACTGCTAATGTGTACCCACCAGTTATGGGCACAGAGCACTGCTCATGAGTTCCACTAGGTGTGTGTGCACAGCACTGCTCATGTGTGCCACCAGGAGTGGGCACACAGCATGGTCATGAGTTCTAACAAATGTGGACACACAGCACTGTTCATGAGTTCCACCAGGAGTGCATGCATGGCACTGCTCATGTGGTCCACCAGGTATGGGCACACAGCACTGCTCATGTGTTCCCTTAGGTGTGGGCAAATGGCACTGCTCATGTGGTCCACCAGGTATGGGCACACAGCACTGCTCATGTGTTCCCTTGGGTGTGGGCAAATGGCACTGCTCATGTGTTCCACCAGGTGTGGGGAAGCAGCACTGCTAATTTGTTCCACCAGGTGTGGGCACACAGCACTGTTCACGTGTTCAACCAGGTGTGGGTGCAAAGCACTGCTCATGTGTTCCACCAGGCATGGGCAGACATCAATACTCATGTGTTCTATAAGGTGAGGGAACATGGCACTGCTAATGTGTACCCACCAGTTGTGGGCACAGAGCACTGCTCATGAGTTCCACCAGGAGTGGGTGAAAGACACAGCTCATGTGTTCCACCAGGAGTGGGCACACAGCATGGTTATGAGTTCCATCCAGTGTGGGCACACAGCAATGCTCATGAGGTCCACCAGGAGTGCATGCATGGCACTGTTCATGTGGTCCACCAGGTATGGGCACACAGCACTGCTCATGTGTTCCATCAGGTGTGGGGAAGCAGCACTGCTAATTTGTTCCACCAGGTGTGGGGAAGCAGCACTGCTCATGTGTTTCACCAAGTGAGGGCACCACGCACTGCTCATGAGTTCCACAAGGTTCGGGAACACAGAACTGATCATGTGTTCCACAGGGAGTGGGGAAGCAGCACTGCTCATGTGTTCCACCAGGTGTGGGCACACAACACAGCTCATGTTTTTCACAAAGTGTGGTCGCACAGCACTGCTGATGTGTTCCATCAGGAGTGGGCACACAGCACTGCTCATGTGTTCCATCAGGTGTGGGCACAAAGCACTGTCCAGTCACCAGAATCTCCTTTAACAGAGTGTTTTCCTGTTTGGGAGCGCTGCTTCTGTGTTGACATGTTGCATTCTAAGAATGTGGTAGCTCCTCTTTCTTATGGGTAGCATTGTTCAAGTTCCCCCCTCCTCTTTACTTATCATGTCTTGCATTGGCACCAAACTGTGAAATAGGCTTTATGGAAGAGCGTGTGCATGGTATGTTATTGTCTCAAAGAGCATACCATGCTGCCATAGGCGGTCGGTGGTGTCTTCAGGCTTCAGTATACTCCATACAAAGATTTAGGGGTCATTTATGGGAATGTCATACAGTGAATGACAGCAATTGACCTTTCAGCAGTGTCGGAGAGGGGAGGAATGTGCCATATTTAAGGCAATGCTGCACATTCCTGTCCTATCCATTGTGCTTGCACCCTTTTGGCAGCCCGGTGGCAATGCAGGATTGTTTTGGGGGCACGAAGGGACACTTTCCTCCTTAAAAACAATCCTCGAGGCATATTCCGTTTTCTATGTGGGCTGCAGAATGCAGCCTACATAGAAAGAGGGAGAAACAAGGAGAAATAGAAAGTGTCTCCTTGTCATGGCTCCCCTGGACAGATTTGAGACGTTGGCACATCCCAAGGTTTACAAGTTCTTGGAAATCCACGGAAGCATGGGGACAAGCGCAACACTCATGGAATGCCTCCCCAAGGCAGTCATTCAATGCATTGATTTGCGCTGTGTTGCATTACTCCAGATGTTTCCAGCCCCTCAGAGCCACACATGCCTTCCAAATTCTGTCTTAAAATTTGCTTCGCTCTTGCACCAGGTTACATGGTGCCAGAGCGATGCAAGCAGTTTCATGAATAGGCCCTGTGCATTAATTTAATTTGGTGTTTTTGGTAGGAGCGGCTGCTCCGCCTCAATTTGTATGCACACTTTACATTTATGTCATGTGTCTCTTCTCCAATAGTGGCTGCCACTCATAAAGGGTGGTAGGGTGGGAAGGCAGCGCGCTGGGGGTGGGCAGGAGGGGTCGATGGGTTACTAATCATTTTTAAAACTTATCTGAAGCTGCAGGTTACCTTCGTCGTCGCTCCTGCAGGCCTTTTTCAGGCCCTGGGACAGATTCTGATCAAATCCTTGTGGTGCAGCGCAGCAGAGGGTTTGGTCTGAGTGGGCTGAAAAGATGTCTTGCTCAGACCAGGGAGTATGTGGGGATTCCCCCAGCCCGGCTGCTGAATGCAGCCATGCTGGAGAAACCTAAGTGCGCATGTTTGTTTTTGTTGGCCTGAGACAGCTGCCCACACACAAATGAGCACTTTGGGAGTGTTGAAGATCTCCTTCTTCACACTCCCATGCCCCGCCCCTCCATGCACAAGCTAGCAAACTAAAAATAAAACCATGCTTGAGCATTGTTTTATCTTTCATTTGCTGGCTCTGCGCCAGACAGTTGGGCTACCCTTCTCCGCCATTGCAGAGGAGCCGCCACTGCTCTTCTCTGCAGTAATCCTCCCTAGCGATCCTTCGAAAATCTGTATTGAGTATAATTCTCTTTGTGATGGGGCTATTACTCAAAGATGTATTTAAACATAATTTAAGCCTGAGTAATGACATCACCTCTACTTACAGCTCAGCACGACTGACGTTAAAATTAAAAACCCTGGCCACTGTTCCCACCTTTTTTCTTTACAAGAATTTGAAAATAAGCAAAATATAATATCCTTTGGTTGGAAAGAGCAAATTCCAAATGACAGACTCAGATCTGTGCATAAGTCAGCTTGCGCAGGGCACTTGCCTCAATGCTACATCTTGCAATATTATGGTGGGGTTCAGAGTGAGGACACAGATGTTCCAAAGAGAACAGCGACCTGGGCCATCAGGACGTTAGTAAACCCCCTGGCATTGGTCACTCTCAGGGGGTGCAGGCAGGTACAGAGTGCCTCCGCCAGGAAGAACAGCGTCTCTGAGAAGAAGCACTTTGATGCACTAATACCTGTTTGCGCTGACCTTACACCTGCGCATTGTCCGTCGTGGAATATGAGGCATAGGGACATCTGCTGAAAATGCACTATTTGCCAGAATTATGTGAATAATGATGTGGGATGTTGTGAACGTCAGAATGTTGTGACTTTACTTAAAGATAGATGGAAACCTCATTGAGCCTATTTACAAGTTTTAGAACAAAGGGGCACATGCATCATTCTAAATACCGATCGCAAAGGGGCAGATTCACTGAATCTGCCCCTTTGCGACCGGTGTTTTTGCATTTGAGATGCATCAACCCAAATGCAAATTTGCAATTTAAGAAATCGCAAAATTTGCGATTATCTAAATTGCGAATGCATTTAGAGAATCGCAAATTGAGATTCCCTAAATGCAATGCATCATGCAATTTTAAATCGCTATTTCGCAATTAGGGGCCGCTCATTACTGTCAGTTTTAAGTTGATGGTAATTTGCGAAAACTTTGAAAAATGCACTGAGGTCAATTTTCAAGGTCCCATGTTACACACACACATGCCCTTGGGAAATGTGTGTGTGCGAAACATGTGATCACATGGCAATTTCAGGGGTGCATCAGGGTGTCCTTTTGGCACCCTTGCACTCTTGAAATTTCATGCCCAATTTAGAAGTACCTATTTGGTGCACATGCAATTCCCATTTATTCCTATGGGTATCTAGGCCCATAGGAATGAATGGGAAGCTATTCCCTAAATTTGATTCACAATTTGCGAGTTGCAATTAAAGAATGTGCTGGAATCACAATTTTTGTTTGCGATTCCTATATGCATAGGAATTGGGATTCCTTAAAAATCGAAAAATAGGAATCGCAATTCCTCACTTTGATGCATGTGGCCCTAAGTGTGTGCATTGCGGGTGTGAGAGTGAAATATAAACACATGAAAGAGTCGCAATTCTGCAAATTGTAATTTATTTTCCCTTAATTCTCCTTCAGGTGGTCTATTATGGCACAATCTCCATTGGGACTCCACCTCAGGCCTTTAGGGTGATGTTCGACACAGGCTCCTCCAATCTCTGGGTACCGTCCACAAACTGCAAGAGTCCTGCCTGCAGTAAGTATGTGAATGAACATTGAATTGACAAGGGTGAGCCGCAACATCTCTCACAAAGCCTGCTGTGCCATGAATCCCTCACTTTATGTCACTCTTTATCATTGCGACTCCTTGAAAATGCAGATACAATCACACACACATGCACGCACAAATGTAGTTGAGCTTATGTAACACACACCCACACACACAAATACCCATACCCACACATGCACACCCACACATGCACACACACAAACATGCACACACACACACACACACATACAAGTGCACACATACACACACACACACCGAAGCACAGACACATGCACACACCCACAAATGCACATTCACTCATATAAGCACACACATGCGTGCACACACTCACACATGCATGCACACACACAAGTTCACACACACTTGCACACCCATGCATGCACACACACATGCACAAACAGGTGCGCACACACTCACATATGCATGCACACACACACAAGTTCACACACACATGCACACCCATGCATGCACATGCACAAATGCACACCGACACATGCACACTCACACATATAAGCACACACACTCACGCAGACACACAAACAGACACACAAGCACACACATGCACACACCCACACATGCAAACTCACACATATAAGCACACACACCAATACAGACACACACACAGGCACACAAGCACACACATACACACACACATGCACACACATGCACATATATGCACGCACACACTTAAAGATGCATGCACACACACACAAGTTCACACACACATTCACACGCATGCATGCACACACACACACATGCACACCCACCCACACACACACACACATGTACATACACACATGCACATACATCTCCTGCAGCGGAATTAGAAACAATTTAAGTTATGCTGCGTGCTGTCTTCTACCTGGCAGCTGGTCCAACAATGAAACACAAACACACATACATGCATGCACACATGTATACACAAACAAACACACACATGCATTCCATATAATGAAAAGATTTGTTGTGTGCTTTCTTCTACCCAGCACCTGGCTTGACAATAGGATACTACACACACATCTGTACACAGGCACACATACACACAATCACACACTCATGCAGACATTCTATGTAACATAATTAAAATCAATTCACACTAGCAGATCAATGGGGTGGATAAATAACATTTAGCCCCAACACGAGGATTGCTGTTCAGAAGTGTCCACTAGAAAGCACTTATGCATCAACAAGATTCACTCGAAGGCCTTGGAGCGAAGAGTGCTCTCGGAGGCCGGTGGCGATAGAGGGATGTCTTTTACCTTGAAGGGTGAATACTGGTCACCCCTAACATGTTCCTGTTACATTAGCAATTCTAGCTAGCTGGTGTATTACAAGAATGTTCACACAAACAAAATGTGGGTACATAACTCACATTCAAAGAGTTTTCAAAGGAATTGGGGAGAGGAGTTGACCTAATGGCTAGGGCGTTCGACCTCGAATCTGGGGAACTGGGTTCGAGTCTCAGCAATGACGCTGAACATCCTGTGATTCTGGGCAAATCAATTAATCTCTCCGTGCCTATCCAAAACGAATGTGTCCTCATGTAATGCAAGTGGTGCTATGTAAAGCGCTCTGATACCCGATTCGAGTCAAGTTCGCGCAGCACAACCTGTATTTAGGACTATACATTAATAACTTAGTAGTCACTTTAGAAGAACCACCATCCTCAGGATTGCTACTAGAGAATGCATTGATTAGGTACCTGCTCTACGCAGATGGCCTTGCCTGCTCAGTTAAAGCTCTAAAAAAGAGATTTCTATTGCACAGTACTGCAGCATAGAGTCCCTGAAAATAAGTAAAACTACCACCAGTCCATGGCAATGATTGTCAGAAAAATCATAGGTGAAATAATAACAAAAAACAGTATCTGGTAAAGCAGGACATCTAAATAATTCCACCTCGGGCCAAATTTATCAAGGTTTTGCATTGAACTAGTGCCACGCAGGGGGGCGTAAGGGCAACACAAATCCTAAGTGAGATGTGTCATGCCACTGAAGGCCACTTTGTGTGGCCTTGCATGGCTTCATACATCTGGAGGAACACAACATACATCTCTGCGTTGCGTTACTCTGCCCCAGGGAGACACTCCATGGGAAGAGCGTGGGTGTTCACACACCTCCACCCTTGGATTTTGCTGCATTTCCAGATTTACAATCAGTGGTAGACCTGGGAATGCTTCCACATTTTATACCTCCCCTGTTAAGGCATAACAGGGAGAAATATATTTATTTCTCCTTGTATCGTCCTCTTTCTACCTGTGCTTCCTTCTGCAGCACATATCAAAAGAGGAAAAGGATTGTGCAGATTATTTTTGTGCAGAAAGATGTCCCTGCCCTCAACGCAGGCACCATTGTACCATGACGCCGGTGTGCCTGTATTGGCGATAGGCAGCCAAAAGTGAGCCAGCACTAGGAAAGGCCAGGAATGTGCATTATAGTGTTAAATATGGTGCATTCGTGCAAAGAGAGAGGGGGATCAGCGAGGGAGACAGAGACAAATAGAGGAATAGAAAGAGTGGGCTTGAGAAAGAAAAAGATAAAAAAGACGTAGTGAGAGTAAGAGGAGAAAAAAGTGTGATGGCCGCAAACAAGCACCTAAGTTCAAGAGAATCTAAAATGCATGACTTTGTTTGAATGGTAACATTATGACCAGGCCTACCCTCAGTACTTGGTGACTGTGTCATCCAGCTTGGTGCACAGTTTCTTCACTTAGTGGCCTGAATACAATCTTGGCGGATGGGTTCCTGCATCACAACGGTGATGGATAGCCAAGCTGATGGGATTTATATTGTGGCGTATGCGATATCCGTCACCGCTGTGACGAGTAACCCATCCTTCAGGATTGTAATCAGGACCTCAGTGGTGCAAACTTTCAACACTCCTGACTCCCTTCCTTCTCCTGCTCTACACAGTTATCAGCATTTGCACCATCCCTGCACCCTGAATCCTATTACAGTACATTAGGGATCGCATATGCTTGGGCAGCCCCTTCTATAACGCAGGTCATTTAGTGCAAACTTAGCTCCGGTGCGACCTACATGGAGCCGATAGGGGTCTACCCACAGATACAGGTGTCAAGATTCACCTACATAGAATGATCTCAAGGGGGAGTAAATGAGAGAATCCTTCTCCTTTCCAATTTTTCCATATTACAGATGCAGGTGTAGAGGCAAAGAGGCCAATGAGAGGCTAACTGGCTACAGGTTCTACAGAGTCAGGGCAGCCATGACTGCAACACTTATACGTGCAAAATAAGGCCCGGTCTTCCAATTTGTTGCCCTGCACGCAAATGCAGTCAATCAATACACCAACCTCCAGGGGGCTCTGACCCCCTTTGAAAGCCAGGCCACTTTACTCTTGTAAAGGAAAAGGCAGACCAGAGGCTTCAAATAGCCAGCCTGCCTTAAACTAAAGCCCCATCCCATGTCTACACTGAGAACAATGCATGTTCTGTGAGACAGCACTTTGCCCAGATGTTTATCTGATGCACAGACTTAAGTCTTCTCTGCACCACAGAGTGGGACAGAGCGCCCTACACATCCTCCGGCCCCAGACCTCTAGGCAATTCGGGCTCTAGTAGTATCCACAGTACTCCTTCCTCACCCAACTAATCTACTACAGGAAAAACATATGGCCGAGATACCCGCCACCCCCTCTCAACACAACCCCAATGATGGGAAACTGGAAACGTTCTGAACTTTTGGAAGGCGGTGAGGGAGTGACCCTCACCGGCCGTATTTATTAAAATATGAAACAAAATTAAAACGTTAAAATAACAGTTTCATATTACATGTACAATTTCATATCCACATTTGATCATTGGCTAACCTTAACATATTCTCTAATACAAAGGTTCTCCTAGCCGATCTAACATCATACAAACTTTAAATTGAAATTGTACATCCTAACGTTAAGGGCCGACGGCAAGATCATAACCGGTGTCAAGATCCCTAAACCAGACATGTCCCCCTCACTTGTGAGGAGCGACCGCACCGAGGCTTACCTCAAGTGCACTTACCAATTTCCCTTGACTTGACGGGGGCCCCAATAAACTCGGCGCCATTTAAAGGTCGTCGAGGACTCGTGTGAGGTGTCTAGAAGGTAGCGTGGACCCCCTCCCAAACCCCACACAACTTACCACATCTGCCGTCGCAGATGACCTGGCCCCAGGAAATTACCCAGGAGGGGGCTGTAACCCCTCCTACCCCAGGAAGGGGCCTTGACCGCCTTTCCTTACCTTTCGGCGGCCCATCCTTAGACGGGACCGCCCACTGTTGAGGGGCCGATGGCCACCTCCTTCGAACGCTCCCATCCGTAATGGGTGACGCCCACCCCAAGGGATCTTCCAATTATTGCTCACCGATCATGACCTTACCGCCTACCAAAATAAATACGACAATTCTAACTAAATGACTAAATCCCTAATTCCTAACGACAGTAATATATTTACGGCTTAAACAAGGCATGATTACTGTACGACAACTGTTCATTTACCAATATATTACGAAACGAACATTCGAATCTCTCATCTTTATTGCAAAATTGACAGTTATTACTTTATTCGAAAGAACATCACAAATCCATCTTTATTGCATAATTCAAAGGCATCACAATACTACTTACAACCTGCAAAAAATAGTGTTATACTTCAACTTTACTCAAACTGCAACTTTATTCAAAACCACTTGCTGTCCTCAGGGGCTGGTGGGTGGGTCAAAAAATGGCTCCTCGTTCCGTCTCGGGCTCACGTGCAGCGAGGGGGTGCAGCTTCAGAGCACAGGAACAAGAGGATGCTTTCTTGGCTTGTTGCTCCTTTTATCCGTCTTCAGGGCGGGAGTAAACCCGCCCCGCCTGCCTCCGGGGGCGTGGCCGGCCGCGTCAGTGTCTAGGCCAGCCCACTCCAGGGCGGGAAAAGGCGCGCCCCGGCTACGCCGCTTTGGGCATACCAGCCGAGACTCGCCCTCCCGCCCAAGATGGCTTCCCGGGGGGATCGTGGTACTCTGCCATACGTTCGGGGGGACCGAATGGTCGCCCCTTTCCATATGGCCGAGATACCCGCCACCCCCTCTCAACACAACCCCAATGATGGGAAACTGGAAACGTTCTGAACTTTTGGAAGGCGGTGAGGGAGTGACCCTCACCGGCCGTATTTATTAAAATATGAAACAAAATTAAAACGTTAAAATAACAGTTTCATATTACATGTACAATTTCATATCCACATTTGATCATTGGCTAACCTTAACATATTCTCTAATACAAAGGTTCTCCTAGCCGATCTAACATCATACAAACTTTAAATTGAAATTGTACATCCTAACGTTAAGGGCCGACGGCAAGATCATAACCGGTGTCAAGATCCCTAAACCAGACATGTCCCCCTCACTTGTGAGGAGCGACCGCACCGAGGCTTACCTCAAGTGCACTTACCAATTTCCCTTGACTTGACGGGGGCCCCAATAAACTCGGCGCCATTTAAAGGTCGTCGAGGACTCGTGTGAGGTGTCTAGAAGGTAGCGTGGACCCCCTCCCAAACCCCACACAACTTACCACATCTGCCGTCGCAGATGACCTGGCCCCAGGAAATTACCCAGGAGGGGGCTGTAACCCCTCCTACCCCAGGAAGGGGCCTTGACCGCCTTTCCTTACCTTTCGGCGGGCCATCCTTAGACGGGACCGCCCACCGTTGAGGGGCCGATGGCCACCTCCTTCGAACGCTCCCATCCGTAATGGGTGACGCCCACCCCAAGGGATCTTCCAATTATTGCTCACCGATCATGACCTTACCGCCACAGGCCGGATAGTTGACCGGCTATCCGGACCCCCCACAATACTCCTACCTAAAGGTCATGTCGTAAAGTCCGCAACCAAGCTATCAGGTCTCCTATGAGTAACTCATTTCCCACCCGGGACAAATGAACACCATCCCCCAAATACATACTGTCCCCTTTAATACAACCATGTGGGATCGAATGCAGAGTACTTGAACGGAACAATCTACTCACTTTATTATTAATTTTCCTAACTGAGTGATTCAGAGCAGAAACTGAAAGAGCTCCTCGCCACACTCTTCGTGGGATCATATGAGACCAAGCAATTGTGCACCCTGGAACTCTTCTCGCTAACCAACTTACAGTGGCAAGCATCTCCTCAAGAAGAAGTCGTCTACCAGTGGTCACTAAATCGTTGCCCCCCAGATGTACTATTACTACAGACGGCGGTGACCTCGTCCGCCCTAACAAACCCTCGAAAAATGATCGAAATTGGTCAATACAGAGCCCGCCCTTACCATAGAAGGACACCCTGTACCCGTATTCCCCGGCAACGTGAATCATATCACCTGCTTTGAATACGTCCGCGGCACGCCTCACGTATGAGTGGCCCACGACCCACACCTCCTTTTTCACAGCCGGTGATGTCTGACCGCTGGCCCCGTGTTGGGTCGACTGCACAGTCCGCCCCGCCTCGCAGGCTTGCGTAACTGAAAACCAAAGAAACAAGAAGCATGAGTACCTCAATCTCACTTCACAACATGTGCAACCGCACATACCTTTTATAACAATTGGAGGACCAACGCCCCACACGTTTAATCTGTTCAACATTCAGACCCCTGGCTGTAGCTTCAGTAGCAGCCCCTATCCGAAAGGAATGGGTCCCAAACTCGCCGGGGTTTAAACCCGCGGCTGCGATCGACATCGCAAGCACCCGCTGGAACTGAAACCTTGTCAGTGGGGTGGCGTCAGCGTGTCTCAACAAGGTCCCCCCCCATGATGCCACCCTTTGTGCTAAATATTCCTCAACGCACTTTACTGGGCACATGGATGACTCGGGAATCCTTTGTATCAGGGTGCAGTCCCCTACCGATCCCTGGTCCGTTTTGGACCTGACATACGAGACAGTCATCGTCTCCCCCCTGACCTGGATGTGATCTCGGCACAATCCCCCCAGGGTATCCTGTTTATTCCTTGCCACTAACTCGCTTACGCGCATTGCCCCATAGAATGCTAGCATAAAAGCGGCCCGGAATAAGACTGTTTCATAACGGGATGAACATGTTGCAGGCAGTACAGATAATAATAAGGCCAACCTATCCAGACCTATCGGGCGCCTATCGTCTACTCTGCGACCCTCAAGGCGTTGCCACCCACGTAACGCTTTTTGAACAATAAAGGTTGTAGTTGGGTCCTGGATCCCATGAGCCCTAGCCATAAAGGAAATGGCGGCCCGATGCCTATGGGCCGTAGCCACTGATTTGCCTGCCCGGTTTAATGACAACAGGAATTCAACTACTAATTCCTCCTGACCCCAAAGCTCTCTTCTAGCCTCCCCCACAAAGGCCCAGTAGGATCGGAACGCCCCTTGATATGCCTTTCTTGTCCTGGGGGCTAAACTCTCTCCCACGAGGTGCTGTAACTCGGGGCACCGAGCGACCAGAGAGCTTCGGGAAAGGGTGCCGCTATTGGGTCCGCTGTGGGAAGGAAACCCCAGAAGGCCTGCATATGAAAACGAGAAAGTGCATCAGCTGCTTTGTTCATTACCCCTGGCACATGTCGCGCTTTGAACAAGACATTCAACTTCATGCACAATAACACAATTTCTTTGAGTAATCTCAGCACCCATTTGCAGCGTGCTGCCTGACTGTTGATACACTCAACCACGGTCATGTTGTCGGACCAAAATACCACAGAGTGATCTCTAAACCCCTCGGGCCAAGTTTTCAAGGCCACCAGAATGGGAAATAATTCCAAAAAGGCAATGTTCCTCGTTAAACCGGACTCATGCCACCATAACGGCCATCTTTGGGCTGACCATTGTGTGCCAAATATGGCGCCAAAACCAGTGCTCCCTGCCGAATCTGTCCACAGTCCCAATTCCTCGGAGGACACCGCCGGTTTACTCCAAACCACTCGACCATTGAAATCCGCCAGGAATGCCAACCAAATGCGCATGTCCTGACGAACCTCGGCCGACAACCTTGTACGGTGATGACCCTCTTTCAGGCCGACCATGGCTTGAGAGATCGAGCGGGAAAAAGGGCGGGCCATCGGCATGACTCTCAGGGCAAAATTCAGCTGTCCAACCAATTGTTGCAACTGATGCAATTTGACCTTGGACTCCTTAATACATGTTTCTAATGTTCCCCTGAATTTCACCACTTTCTCTCTAGGTAACTTAAAACAACCTTCCACGGAATCAAGCTCGATCCCTAGGAACTCGAGGCAAGTCGAGGGTCCGACGGTCTTACCTGGTGCCAACGGCACACCGAAATGCTTCATTAAGGCACAAAATTCCTTCAAAGCCTGACCACATTCGGGAACCCCAGCCGCCCCCAAAAACAAAAAGTCATCGAGATAATGCATGACATGTTGGAAACCCGTCTTCCTTGTGAAGACCCACTGCAAAAAACAACTAAACATTTCGAAATAAGCACAAGAAATAGAGCAACCCATTGGCATACATCTGTCCATGTAATATTGACCCTGAAACATGAAACCAAGGAGACGCTGATCGTCTAGGTGTACCGGGAGCAACCGGAACGCTGACTCGATATCCGACTTTGCCATCAGCGCTCCGGGCCCTAGGCGATTCAACATGGCGACGGCCTCATCGAAAGATGCGTACCGCACTGAACATACCTTCTGGTCTATTGCATCATTCACCGACCGACCATGCGGGGCTGATAAATTATGTATCAGTCTGAACTCACCCGGATCCTTCTTAGGAACCACCCCCAAAGGAGAACAGACAAAATCATCACATGGTAGTTCGACAAATGGACCGGCCACACGGCCTCGGGCTACCTCCTTCGCAATCTTTTCCTGCACTATAGTCGTATGTCTCAAGACTGATACTTGATTTTTACAATGTCTTACCCCCCGGAATTCCCCCACTGGGATGCGGAAACCATGTGAGAAACCGTTCCGTAGCACCCCAGCGGAAGCGTGATCCGGGTATTCGCTGAGCCAAGGAATCATTGCCATGGTATCAACCGGGGTAGGTAAAGGCGCCCCTCGGCCAGTTTCAGACCTGTTTGGCGCCTCCTTTACCCCCGTTATCACCTGTTCTGGCTCTGCACATGGACTCCGGATGCGATGACTGCCCGCATCCCCCACATTCATGGCGGAACTTGCATGTCCCCTGGGGCCTTGAACATTTACCTCTGTTGAAATTCCAACAAACACCCCTTTTACTTGTGTTGCCATTCGGCCTTGAGTGA
Source organism: Lissotriton vulgaris (assembly GCF_964263255.1). Classification (NCBI taxonomy): domain Eukaryota; kingdom Metazoa; phylum Chordata; class Amphibia; order Caudata; family Salamandridae; genus Lissotriton; species Lissotriton vulgaris. The sequence continues at coordinate 1,327,964 of NW_028252092.1, forward strand.
TATTCGTTACCCGAACCTGATCGAAAGGGGGTCCCGGCATTTTGGCGGGAGGATTCCCCCCCCCGTTCGCTCCCCACCAATGGCACCTTTAACATGCCAGTACTTTCAATTTTTGACCATGACACAGAGTCGTAACAGTCCCACGTTAAGCTTTTATCCTGCTCTTTTGCTTTCCTAAAGATATTATCGTAACAAAACCACTGGGTGCCCCCAAAAGCTACAGAATATTCCATGATCCGTGTCTGATAGATCGGCCATTCGTGCAGTACTTCTGGTCTACGTTCACCTAAAATGGCTGTAAAGATCCCCCATGCTTTACCCCAGTTACCAATATGTTCATCGACTTTAAAGGCGGCCATCTTTGCGCGCCATACACTCGGATGCATGAGCTCCTTCTGGCTCCTAACATGCTCCAACTCATAATGGTCGGTAAGCAGGGAAAAAATGTTTACATACTCGTCTGCCCATATCTTTTCTTTTATCGCTAAAGGGACATGTTGCCCCACTCTTTCCCTTCGTGAAGGTGCAGACTCATCTCTTGCAATCGGCAAAGGCCGCTTACCTGAACCCGATGCTGTTCCCGGGGGCTTTTCTACTGCCGCAACCGGCACGGTAACTGGCGATGCCTTCGCCGCCTCCTTAGATTCACGCACCTGCTTGGCAAATGCCCGTGCGTCGTCAGCCGTGGTGCCCTCACCATCTTTCCCCAACCACGCTGCTAGTTGGGCTGCCAGCTCAGGAGGCATATCCTCCGCGGGCACGGGGGTAACCACAACGGGAATCGGAGTACCCTCTGTCGGGACCGGAGTCGTCTCCTCAAGCGGAGGACGGGGAACCGGGATGTCCCCCCCAGCTGCTCCTCTTCTGGGCCTTTTGCCCTTCCCTCCCGGAGCTGCTCCTTCCAAAGGCCGTTTCGGCCCTTCTCCCGCTTCTTTATCATCCATCCGCTTCTTCATATCGGCCATTTCTTTCATTAGCTGCCGCAGCATCTGGTCGGTAGTCATTCGCTTCATGGCTTTTTTAGGCATTCTCCAGCAGAGTTCCTACAAGACAAAAGAGAAAGATTACCACGTTCAAAAAATGGCTCCTCGTTCTGTCTCGGGCTCACGTGCAGCGAGGGGGTGCAGCTTCAGAGCACAGGAACAAGAGGATGCTTTCTTGGCTTGTTGCTCCTTTTATCCGTCTTCAGGGCGGGAGTAAACCCGCCCCGCCTGCCTCCGGGGGCGTGGCCGGCCGCGTCAGTGTCTAGGCCAGCCCACTCCAGGGCGGGAAAAGGCGCGCCCCGGCTACGCCGCTTTGGGCATACCAGCCGAGACTCGCCCTCCCGCCCAAGATGGCTTCCCGGGGGGATCGTGGTACTCTGCCATACGTTCGGGGGGACCGAATGGTCGCCCCTTTCCAAAAGGGCTCCAATGCACAAACCAGACTTACATGCAACTTTCTTGTAGACTCCAGATACAGAGCACTAAATGGAGGGTTGGCAGAAGATTTGCCCACTGCACCAATGTATCAGGGACATGTGGCCTCCACCATCATAGACTACACATGTGTGCATTACTCATACTTCCATCTTTGCAAAATATACACTATCATTCAGAGGCCTGACAATGACCATGATCCTCACATGCATGTTCGACTGTCCAAAGTTTTTTTAGGATGGACTTGTTTATGCCTGCTTACATGCTATTACAGTAGTCCAGTCTAGAAGTAATTAGGGCCACTGCCCCTGTCTTTCTCTCCATACAAGGGAGCAAGTCAAAGAACTTCTTTCTAGGTTCTTGACTACATCCATCGTGTTAGAGGGGGGAGGAGTATCCTTAGGCCACCATAAGCTAGGAAGGAAAATGTTGGACTTTCCTAGTAGCATGATCTCAGTCTTTGGGTATTTCATCTCAGGTGTTTACATTGCATCCAGTGAAAGACTCCTGTGAGACATAGTTGGACATTTCCT